>NC_138748.1:9925467-10525467 GCF_965113315.1 Podarcis vaucheri
GTCACAATTTCATCAAAAATCTGACTTTTGGCAATTCACTCAAAAATGGTGCCAGAAGGTTGCAAATGATCCCATGAAAGCTTTGGCGATGGAAACAGAAGGCTTTTCATCACAGGACAAGAAATCAGCCCTCGACAACTTAACCGGCGGAAAATATTTTTTTGAAAAAATCCCTAAGCCCCGGGGTCACAATTTCAGCAAAAATCTGACTTTTGGCAATTCACTCAAAAATGGTGACAACCGGTTGCAAATGATCCCCTGAATGCTTTGGCGATGTAAACAGAAGGCTTTTTATCACAGGAGAAGAAATCAGCACTCAACAACTTAACCGGCAGAAAAGATTTTTTTGAAAAAATCCCTAAGCCCCGGGGTCACAATTTCATCAAAAATCTGACTTTTCGCAGTTCACTCAAAAATGGTGCCCACCGGTTGCAAATGCTCCCCTGAAAGCTTTGGCGATGTAAACAGAAGGCTTTTTATCAAAGGACAAGAAATCAGCCCACAACAACTTAACCAGTGGAAAATATTTTTTTGAAAAAATCCCTAGGCACCAGGGTCACAATTTCAGCAAAAATCTGACTTTTGGCAATTCACTCAAAAATGGTGACAACCGGTTGCAAATGATCCCATGAAAGCTTTGGCGATGGAAACAGAAGGCTTTTCATCACAGGACAAGAAATCAGCCCTCGACAACTTAACTGGCGGAAAAGATTTTTTTGAAAAAATCCGTAAGCCCCGGGGTCACAATTTCAGCAAAAATCTGACTTTTGGCAATTCACTCAAAAATGGTGACAACCGGTTGCAAATGATCCCCTGAATGCTTTGGCGATGTAAACAGAAGGCTTTTTATCACAGGAGAAGAAATCAGCACTCAACAACTTAACCGGCAGAAAAGATTTTTTTGAAAAAATCCCTAAGCCCCGGGGTCACAATTTCATCAAAAATCTGACTTTTCGCAATTCACTCAAAAATGGTGCCAACCGGTTGCAAATGCTCCCCTGAAAGCTTTGGCGATGGAAACAGAAGGCTTTATATCACAGGACAAGAAATCAGCCCTCAACAACTTAACCGCTGGAAAATATTTTTTTTGAAAAAAATCCCTAAGCCCTGGGGTCACAATTTCAGCAAAAATCTGACTTTTGGCAATTGACTCAAATATGGTGCGAACCGTTTGCAAATGCTCCCCTGAAAGCTTTGGCGATGGAAAAAGAAGGCTTTATATCACAGGACAAGAAATCAGCCCTCAACAACTTAACCGGCGGAAAAAAATTGTTTGAAAAAATCCCTAAGCCCCGGGGTCACAATTTCATCAAAAATCTGACTTTTGGCAATTCACTCAAAAAGGGTGCCAGAAGGTTGCAAATGCTCCCCTGAAAGCTTTGGCGATGGAAACAGAGGGCTTTATATCACACGACAAGAAATCAGCCCTCGACAACTTAACCAGCGGAAAAGATTTTTTTGAAAAAAATCCCTAAGCCCCGGGGTCACAATTTCAGCAAAAATCTCACTTTTGTCAATTCACTCAAAAATGGTGACAACCGGTTGCAAATGCTCCCCTGAAAGCTTTGGCTATAGAAACAGAAGGTTTTTTTATCACAGGACAAGAAATCAGCCCTCGACAACTTAACCGGCGGAAAAGATTTTTTTGCAAAAATCCCTAAGCCCCGGGGTCACAATTTCATCAAAAATCTGACTTTTGGCAATTCACTCAAAAATGGTGCCAACCGGTTGCAAATGCTCCCCTGAAAGCTTTGGCGATGGAAACAGAAGGCTTTATATCACAGGACAAGAAATCAGCCCTCGATAACTTAACCGGCGGAAAAGATTTTTTTGAAAAAATCCCTAAGCCCCGGCGTCACAATTTCACAAAAATCTGACTTTTGGCAATTCACTCAAAAATGGTGCCAACCGGTTGCAAATGCTCCCCTGAAAGCTTTGGCGATGAAAACAGAAGGCTTTATATCACAGGACAAGAAATCAGCCCTTAACACCTTAACCGGCGGAAAATATTTTTTTGAAAAAATCCCTAAGCCCCGGGGTCACAATTTCATCAAAAATCTGACTTTTGGCAATTCACTCAAAAAGGGTGCCAGAAGGTTGCAAATGATCCCATGAAAGCTTTGGCGTTGGAAACAGAAGGCTTTATATCACAGGACAAGAAATGAGCCCTCAACAACTTAACCGGCGGAAAATATTTTTTTGAAAAAATCCCTAAGGCCCGGGGTCACAATTTCATCAAAAATCTGACTTTTGGCAATTCACTCAAAAATGGTGCCAGAAGGTTGCAAATGATCCCTGAAAGCTTTGGTGATGGAAACAGAAGGCTTTTTATCACAGGACAAGAAATCAGCCCTCGACAACTTAACCGGCGGAAAAGATTTTTTTGAAAAAATCCCTAAGCCCCGGAGTCACAATTTCATCAAAAATCTGACTTTTGGCAATTCACTCAAAAATGGTGCCAACCGGTTGCAAATGCTCCCCTGAAAGCTTTGGCGATGGAAACAGAAGGCTTTATATCACAGGACAAGAAATCAGCCCTCAACAACTTAACCGGTGGAAAATATTTTTTTTGAAAAAATCCCTAAGCCCTGGGGTCACAATTTCAGTAAAAATCTGACTTTTGGCAATTGACTCAAATATGGTGCCAACCGGTTCCAAATGCTCCCCTGAAAGCTTTGGCGGTGAAAACAGAAGGCTTTATATCACAGAACAAGAAATCAGCCCTTAACACCTTAACAGGCGGTAAATATTTTTTTGAAAAAATCCCAAAGCCCCGGGGTCACAATTTCATCAAAAATCTGACTTTTGGCAATTCACTCAAAAATGGTGTCAACCGGTTGCAAATGCTCCCCTGAAAGCTTTGGCTATAGAAACAGAAGGTTTTTTATCACAGGACAAGAAATCAGCCCTCGACAACTTAACCAGTGGAAAATATTTTTTTGAAAAAATCCCTAAGCACCAGGGTCACAATTTCATCAAAAATCTGACTTTTGGCAATTCACTAAAAAATCATTCCAGAAGGTTGCAAATGATCCCATGAAAGCTTTGGCGATGGAAACAGAAGGCTTTTTATCACAGGACAAGAAATCAGCCCTCAACAACTTAACCGGCGGAAAATATTTTTTTGAAAAAATCCCTAAGCCCCGGAGTCACAATTTCATCAAAAATCTGACTTTTGGCAATTCACTCAAAAATGGTGCCAACCGGTTGCAGATGTTCCCCTGAAAACTTTGGTGATGGAAACAGAAGGCTTTATATCACAGGACAAGAAATCAGCCCTTAACACCTTAACCGGCGGAAAATATTTTTTTGAAAAAATCCCTAAGCCCCGGAGTCACAATTTCATCAAAAATCTGACTTTTGGCAATTCACTCAAAAATGGTGCCAGAAGGTTGCAAATGCTCCCCTGAAAGCTTTGGCGATGGAAACAGAAGGCTTTATATCACAGGACAAGAAATCAGCCCTCGATAACTTAACCGGCGGAAAATATTTTTTTGAAAAAATCCCTAAGCCTCGGCGTCACAATTTCAGCAAAAATCTGACTTTAGGCGATTCACTCAAAAATGGTGCCCACCGGTTGCAAATGCTCCCCTGAAAGCTTTGGCGATGGAAAAAGATGGCTTTATATCACAGGAAAAGAAATCAGCCGTCGACAACTTAACCAGCGGAAAATATTTTTTTGAAAAAATCCCTAAGCCCCGGGGTCACAATTTCATCAAAAATCTGAATTTTGGCAATTCACTCAAAAATGGTGCCAACCGGTTGCAAATGCTCCCCTGAAAGCTTTGGTGATGGAAACAGAAGGCTTTATATCACAGGACAAGAAATCAGCCCTCGATAACTTAACCGGCGGAAAATATTTTTTTGAAAAAATCCCTAAGGCCTGGGGTCACAATTTCATCAAAAATCTGACTTTTGGCAATTCACTCAAAAATGGTGCCAACCGGTTGCAAATGCTCCCCTGAAAGCTTTGGCGATGGAAACAGAAGGCTTTATATCACAGGACAAGAAATCAGCCCTCGATAACTTAACCAGCGGAAAATAATTTTTTGAAAAAATCCCTAAGCCCCGGGATCACAATTTCATCAAAAATCTGACTTTTGGCAGTTCACTCAAAAATGGTGCCAGACGGTTGCAAATGCTCCCCTGAATGCTTTGGCGATGTAAACAGAAGGTTTTTTATAACAGGACAAGAAATCAGCCCACGACAACTTAACCAGTGGAAAATTTTTTTTTGAAAAAATCCCTAAGCCCCGGGGTCACAATTTCAGCAAAAATCTGACTTTTGGCAGTTCACTCAAAAATGGTGCCAACCGGTTGCAAATGCTCCCCTGAAAGCTTTGGCGATGTAAACAGAAGGTTTTTTATCACAGGACAAGAAATCAGCCCACGACAACTTAACCAGTGGAAAATATTTGTTTGAAAAAATCCCTAAGCCCCAGGGTCACAATTTCAGCAAAAATCTGACTTTTGGCAATTCACTCAAAAATGGTGCCAACCGGTTCCAAATGCTCCCCCGAAAGCTATGGCGATGGAAAAAGATCGCTTTATATCACAGGACAAGAAATCAGCCCTCAACAACATAACCAGCGGAAAATATTTTTTTGAAAAAATCCCTAAGCCCCGGGGTCACAATTTCATCAAAAATCTGACTTTTGGCAATTAACTCAAAAATGGTGCCCACCGGTTGCAAATTCTCCCCTGAAAGCTTTGGCGATGTAAACAGAAGGCTTTTTATCACAGGACAAGAAATCAGCCCTTGACAACTTAACCCGTGGAAAATATTTTTTTGAAAAAATCCCTAAGCTCCAGGGTCACAATTTCATCAAAAATCTGACTTTTGGCAATTCACTAAAAAAATGATTCCAGAAGGTTGCAAATGATCCCATGAAAGCTTTGGCGATGGAAACAGAAGGCTTTTTATCACAGGACAAGAAATCAGCCCTCAACAACTTAACCGGCGGAAAATATTTTTTTGAAAAAATCCCTAAGCCCCGGGGTCACAATTTCAGCAAAAATCTGACTTTTGGCAATACACTCAAAAATGGTGGCAACCGGTTGCAAATGCTCCCCTGAAAGCTTTGGCGATGTAAACAGAAGGCTTTTTATCACAGGACAAGAAATCAGCCCTCGACAACTTAACCGGCGAAAAACTTTTTTTGAAAAAATCCCTAAGCCCCGGGGTCACAATTTCATCAAAAATCTGACTTTTCGCAATTCACTCAAAAAATTTTTTTTGAAAAAATCCCTAAGGTCACAATTTCATCAAAAATCTGACTTTTCGCAATTCACTCAAAAATGGTGCCAACCTGTTGCAAATGCTCCCCTAAAAGCTTTGGCGATGTAAACAGAAGGCTTTTTATCACAGGACAAGAAATCAGCCCACGACAACTTAACCGGCGGAAAACTTTTTTTGAATAAATCCCTAAGCCCCCGGGTCACAATTTCATCAAAAATCTGACTTTTCGTAATTCACTCAAAAATGGTGCCCACCGGTTGCAAATGCTCCCCTGAAAGCTTTGGCGATGTAAACAGAAGGCTTTTTATCACAGGACAAGAAATCAGCCCTCGACAACTTAACCGGTGGAAAATATTTTTTTGAAAAAATCCCTAAGCCCCGGGGTCACAATTTTAGCAAAAATCTGACATTTGGCGATTCACTCAAAAATGGTGCCCACCGGTTGCAAATTCTCCCCTGGATGCTTTGGCGATGTAAACAGAAGGCTTTTTATCACAGGAAAAGAAATCAGCCCGAGACAACTTAACCCGCCGAAAATATTTTTTTGAAAAAATCCCTAAGCCCCAGGGTCACAATTTCAGCAAAAATGTGACTTTTGGCAATTCACTCAAAAATGGTGCCAGAAGGTTGCAAATGATCCCGTGATAGCTTTGGCGATGGAAACAGAATGATTTTTATCACAGGAGAAGAAATCAGCCCTCGATAACTTAACCGCAGGAAAAGATTTTTTTGAAAAAATCCCTAAACCCCGGGATCACAATTTCAGCAAAAATCTGACTTTTTGCAATTCACTCAAAAATGATGCCAACCGGTTGCAAATGCTCCCCTGAAAGCTTTGGCGATGGAAACAGAAGGCTTTTTATCACAAGAAAATAAATCAGCCCTCAACAACTTAACCGGCGGAAAATATTTTTTTGAAAAAATCCCTAAGGCCTGGGGTCACAATTTCATCAAAAATCTGACTTTTGGCAATTCACTCAAAAATGGTGCCAACCGGTTGCAAATGCTCCCCTGAAAGCTTTGGCGATGGAAACAGAAGGCTTTATATCACAGGACAAGAAATCAGCCCTCGATAACTTAACCGGCGGAAAATATTTTTTTGAAAAAATCCCTAAGCCCCGGGGTCACAATTTCAGCAAAAATCTGACTTTTGGCGATTCACTTAAAAATGGTGCCAAACGGTTGCAAATGCTCCCCTGAATGCTTTGGCGATGTAAACAGAAGGTTTTTTATAACAGGACAAGAAATCAGCCCACGACAACTTAACCAGTGGAAAATATTTTTTTGAAAAAATCCCTAAGCCCCAGGGTCACAATTTCAGCAAAAATCTGACTTTTGGCAATTCACTCAAAAATGGTGCCAACCGGTTGCACATGCTCCCCTGAATGCTTTGGCGATGTAAACAGAAGGTTTTTTATCACAGGACAAGAAATCAGCCCACGACAACATAACCAGTGGAAAATATTTTTTTGAAAAAATCCCTAAGCCCCAGGGTCACAATTTCAGCAAAAATCTGACTTTTGGCAATTCACTCAAAAATGGTGCCAACCGGTTCCAAATGCTCCCCCGAAAGCTATGGCGATGGAAAAAGATCGCTTTATATCACAGGACAAGAAATCAGCCCTCAACAACATAACCAGCGGAAAATATTTTTTTGAAAAAATCCCTAAGCCCCGGGGTCACAATTTCATCAAAAATCTGACTTTTGGCAATTAACTCAAAAATGGTGCCCACCGGTTGCAAATTCTCCCCTGAAAGCTTTGGCGATGTAAACAGAAGGCTTTTTATCACAGGACAAGAAATCAGCCCTTGACAACTTAACCCGTGGAAAATATTTTTTTGAAAAAATCCCTAAGCTCCAGGGTCACAATTTCATCAAAAATCTGACTTTTGGCAATTAACTCAAAAATGGTGCCCACCGGTTGCAAATTCTCCCCTGAAAGCTTTGGCGATGGAAACAGAAGGCTTTTTATCAAAGGACAAGAAATCAGCCATCGACAGCTTAACCGGCGGAAAAGATTTTTTTAAAAAAATCCCTAAGCCCCGGGGTCACAATTTCATCAAAAATCTGACTTTTGGCAATTCACTAAAAAATGATTCCAGATGGTTGCAAATGATCCCATGAAAGCTTTGGCGATGGAAACAGAAGGCTTTTTATCACAGGACAAGAAATCAGCCCTCAACAACTTAACCGGCGGAAAATATTTTTTTGAAAAAATCCCTAAGCCCCGGGGTCACAATTTCAGCAAAAATCTGACTTTTGGCAGTTCACTCAAAAATGGTGCCAACCGGTTGCAAATGCTCCCCTGAAAGCTTTGGCGATGGAAACAGAAGGCTTTATATCACAGGAAAAGAAATCAGCCCTCAACAACTTAACCAGCGGACAATTTTTTTTTGAAAAAATCCCTAAGCCCCGGGGTCACAATTTCAGCAAAAATCTGACGTTTGGCAATACACTCAAAAATGGTGCCAACCGGTTGCAAATGCTCCCCTGAAAGCTTTGGCGATGTAAACAGAAGGCTTTTTATCACAGGACAAGAAATCAGCCCTCGACAACTTAACCGGCGAAAAACTTTTTTTGAAAAAATCCCTAAGCCCCGGGGTCACAATTTCATCAAAAATCTGACTTTTCGCAATTCACTCAAAAATTTTTTTTTGAAAAAATCCCTAAGGTCACAATTTCATCAAAAATCTGACTTTTCGCAATTCACTCAAAAATGGTGCCAACCGGTTGCAAATGCTCCCCTAAAAGCTTTGGCGATGTAAACAGAAGGCTTTTTATCACAGGACAAGAAATCAGCCCTCGACAACTTAACCGGCGGAAAACTTTTTTTGAAAAAATCCCTAAGCCCCGGGGTCACATCTTCATCAATAATCTGACTTTTCGCAATTCACTCAAAAATGGTGCCTACCGCTTGCAAATGCTCCCCTGAAAGGTTTGGCGATGGAAACAGAAGGCTTTTTATCACAGGACAAGAAATCAGCCCTCGATAACTTAACCGGCGGAAAAGATTTTTTTGAAAAAATCCCTAAGCCCCGGGGTCACAATTTCATCAAAAATCTGACTTTTCGCAATTCACTCAAAAATGGTGCCCACCGGTTGCAAATGCTCCCCTGAAAGCTTTGGCGATGTAAACAGAAGGCTTTTTTTCACAGGACAAGAAATCAGCCCTCGACAACTTAACCGGCGGAAAATATTTTTTTGAAAAAATCCCTAAGCCCCGGGGTCACAATTTTAGCAAAAATCTGACTTTTGGCGATTCACTCAAAAATGGTGCCCACCGGTTGCAAATTCTCCCCTGGATGCTTTGGTGATGTAAACAGAAGGCTTTTTATCACAGGAGAAGAAATCAGCACTCAACAACTTAACTGGCGGAAAATATTTTTTTGAAAAAATCCCTAAGCCCCAGGGTCACAATTTCATCAAAAATCTGACTTTTGGCAATTCACTCAAAAACGGTGCCCACCGGTTGCAAATGCTCCCCTGAAAGCTTTGGCGATGGAAACAAAAGGCTTTTTAATCAAAGGACAAGAAATCAGCCCTCGACAACTTAACCGGCAGAAAATATTTTTTTGAAAAAATCCCTAAGCCCGGGGTCACAATTTCAGCAAAAATCTGACTTTTGGCGATTCACTCAAAAATTGTGTCTACCAGTTGCAAATGCTACCCTGAAAGGTTTGGCGATGGAAACAGAAGGCTTTTTATCCCAGGAAAAGAAATCAGCCATCGATAACGTAACCGGCGGAAAATATTTTTTTGAAAAAATCCCTAAGCCCTGGGGTCACAATTTCAGCAAAAATGTGACTTTTGGCAATTCACTCAAAAATGGTGCCAGAAGGTTGCAAATGATCCCGTGATAGCTTTGGCGATGGAAACAGAATGCTTTTTATCACAGGAGAAGAAATCAGCACTCAACAACTTAACTGGCGGAAAATATTTTTTTGAAAAAATCCCTAAGCCCCGGGGTCACAATTTCATCAAAAATCTGACTTTTGGCAATTCACTCAAAAACGGTGCCCACCGGTTGCAAATGCTCCCCTGAAAGCTTTGGCGATGGAAACAAAAGGCTTTTTAATCAAAGGACAAGAAATCAGCCCTCGACAACTTAACCGGCAGAAAATATTTTTTTGAAAAAATCCCTAAGCCCGGGGTCACAATTTCAGCAAAAATCTGACTTTTGGCGATTCACTCAAAAATTGTGTCTACCAGTTGCAAATGCTACCCTGAAAGGTTTGGCGATGGAAACAGAAGGCTTTTTATCCCAGGAAAAGAAATCAGCCATCGATAACGTAACCGGCGGAAAATATTTTTTTGAAAAAATCCCTAAGCCCTGGGGTCACAATTTCAGCAAAAATGTGACTTTTGGCAATTCACTCAAAAATGGTGCCAGAAGGTTGCAAATGATCCCGTGATAGCTTTGGCGATGGAAACAGAATGCTTTTTATCACAGGAGAAGAAATCAGCCCTCGATAACTTAACCGCAGGAAAAGATTTTTTTGAAAAAATCCCTAAACCCCGGGATCACAATTTCAGCAAAAATCTGACTTTTTGCAATTCACTCAAAAATGATGCCAACCGCTCCCCTGAAAGCTTTGGCGATGGAAACAGAAGGCTTTTTATCCCAGGAAAAGAAATCAGCCCTCAACAACTTAACCGGCGAAAAATATTTTTTTGAAAAAATCCTTAAGCCCCGGGGTCACAATTTCATCAAAAATCTGACTTTTGGCAATTCACTCAAAAAGGGTGCCAGAAGGTTGCAAATGATCCCATGAAAGCTTTGGCGATGGAAACAGAAGGCTTTTTATCACAGGACAAGAAATCAGCCCTCGACAACTTAACCGGCGGAAAAGATTTTTTTGAAAAAATCCGTAAGCCCCGGGGTCACAATTTCAGCAAAAATCTGACTTTTGGCAATTCACTCAAAAATGGTGACAACCAGTTGCAAATGATCCCCTGAATGCTTTGGCGATGTAAACAGAAGGCTTTTTATCACAGGAGAAGAAATCAGCACTCAACAACTTAACCGGCAGAAAAGATTTTTTTGAAAAAATCCCTAAGCCCCGGGGTCACAATTTCATCAAAAATCTGACTTTTCGCAATTCACTCAAAAATGGTGCCCACCGGTTGCAAATGCTCCCATGAAAGCTTTGGCGATGTAAACAGAAGGCTTTTTATCACAGGACAAGAAATCAGCCCAGGACAACTTAACGAGTGGAAAATATTTTTTTGAAAAAATCCCTAAGCACCAGGGTCACAATTTCAGCAAAAATCTGACTTTTGGCAATTCATTCAAAAATGGTGCCAACCGGTTGCAAATGCTCTCCCCAAAGCTTTGGCGATGGAAAAAGATGGCTTTATATCACAGGACAAGAAATCAGCCCTCAACAACTTAACCAGCGGAAAATATTTTTTTGAAAAAATCCCTAAGCCCCGGGGTCACAATTTCATCAAAAATCTGAATTTTGGCAATTCACTCAAAAATGGTGCCCACCGGTTGCAAATTCTCCCCTGAAAGCTTTGGCGATGTAAACAGAAGGCTTTTTATCACAGGACAAGAAATCAGCCCTCGACAACTTAACCGGCGGAACATATTTTTTTGAAAAAATCCTTAAGCCCCGGGGTCACAATTTCTTCAAAAATCTGACTTTTGGCAATTCACTCAAAAAGGGTGCCAGAAGGTTGCAAATGCTCCCCTGAAAGCTTTGGCCATGGAAACAGAGGGCTTTATATCACATGACAAGAAATCAGCCCTCGAAAACTTAATCGGCGGAAAAGATTTTTTTGAAAAAAATCCCTAAGCCCCGGGGTCACAATTTCATCAAAAATCTGACTTTTGGCAATTCACTCAAAAATGGTGCCAGAAGGTTGCAAATGCTCCCCTGAAAGCTTTGGCGATGGAAACAGAAGGCTTTATATCACAGGACAAGAAATCAGCCCTCGACAACTTAACCGGCGGAAAAGATTTTTTTGAAAAAATCCGTAAGCCCCGGGGTCACAATTTCAGCAAAAATCTGACTTTTGGCAATTCACTCAAAAATGGTGACAACCAGTTGCAAATGATCCCCTGAATGCTTTGGCGATGTAAACAGAAGGCTTTTTATCACAGGACAAGAAATCAGCACTCAACAACTTAACCGGCAGAAAAGATTTTTTTGAAAAAATCCCTATGCCCCGGGGTCACAATTTCATCAAAAATCTGACTTTTCGCAATTCACTCAAAAATGGTGCCCACCGGTTGCAAATGCTCCCCTGAAAGTTTTGGCGATGTAAACAGAAGGCTTTTTATCACAGGACAAGAAATCATCCCAGGACAACTTAACCAGTGGAAAATATTTTTTTGAAAAAATCCCTAAGCAGCAGGGTCACAATTTCAGCAAAAATCTGACTTTTGGCAATTCATTCAAAAATGGTGCCAACCGGTTGCAAATGCTCTCCCGAAAGCTTTGGCGATGGAAAAAGATGGCTGTATATCACAGGACAAGAAATCAGCCCTCAACAACTTAAGCAGCGGAAAATATTTTTTTGAAAAAATCCCTAAGCCCCGGGGTCACAATTTCATCAAAAATCTGAATTTTGGCAATTCACTCAAAAATGGTGCCCACCGGTTGCAAATTCTCCCCTGAAAGCTTTGGCGATGTAAACAGAAGGCTTTTTATCACAGGACAAGAAATCAGCACTCGACAACTTAACCGGCGGAACATATTTTTTTGAAAAAATCCTTAAGCCCCGGGGTCACAATTTCTTCAAAAATCTGACTTTTGGCAATTCACTCAAAAAGGGTGCCAGAAGGTTGCAAATGCTCCCCTGAAAGCTTTGGCGATGGAAACAGAGGGCTTTATATCACACGACAAGAAATCAGCCCTCGAAAACTTAATCGGCGGAAAAGATTTTTTTGAAAAAAATCCCTAAGCCCCGGGGTCACAATTTCATCAAAAATCTGACTTTTGGCAATTCACTCAAAAATGGTGCCAGAAGGTTGCAAATGCTCCCCTGAAAGCTTTGGCGATGGAAACAGAAGGCTTTATATCACAGGACAAGAAATCAGCCCTCGATAACTTAACCGGCGGAAAAGATTTTTTTGAAAAAATCCCTAAGCCCCGGGGTCACAATTTCATCAAAAATCTGACTTTTGGCAATTCACTCAAAAATGGTGCCAGAAGGTTGCAAATGCTCCCCTGAAAGCTTTGGCGATGGAAACAGAAGGCTTTATATCACAGGACAAGAAATCAGCCCTCGATAACTTAACCGGCGGAAAAGATTTTTTTGAAAAAATCCCTAAGGCCTGGGGTCACAATTTCATCAAAAATCTGACTTTTGGCAATTCACTCAAAAATGGTGCCAACCGGTTGCAAATGCTCCCCTGAAAGCTTTGGCGATGGAAACAGAAGGCTTTATATCACAGGACAAGAAATCAGCCCTCGATAACTTAACCGGCGGAAAATGTTTTTTTGAAAAAATCCCTAAGCACCGGGATCACAATTTCATCAAAAATCTGACTTTTTGCAGTTCACTCAAAAATGGTGCCAACCGGTTGCAAATGCTCCCCTGAATGCTTTGGCGATGTAAACAGAAGGTTTTTTATAACAGGACAAGAAATCAGCCCACGACAACTTAACCAGTGGAAAATATTTTTTTTGAAAAAATCCCTAATCCCCAGGGTCACAATTTCAGCAAAAATCTGACTTTTGGCAATTCACTCAAAAATGGTGCCAACCGGTTGCAAATGCTCCCCTGAATGCTTTGGCGATGTAAACAGAAGGTTTTTTATCACAGGACAAGAAATCATTCCTCAACAACTTAACCAGCGGAAAATATTTTTTTGAAAAAATCCCTAAGCCCCGGGGTCACAATTTCATCAAAAATCTGACTTTTGGCAATTCACTCAAAAATGGTGCCCACCGGTTGCAAATTCTCCCCTGGATGCTTTGGCGATGTAAACAGAAGGCTTTTTATCACAGGAGAAGAAATCAGCACTCAACAAATTAACTGGCGGAAAATATTTTTTTGAAAAAATCCCTAAGCCCTGGGGTCACAATTTCAGCAAAAATGTGACTTTTGGCAATTCACTCAAAAATGGTGCCAGAAGGTTGGAAATGATCCCGTGATAGCTTTGGCGATGGAAACAGAATGCTTTTTATCACAGGAGAAGAAATCAGCCCTCGATAACTTAACCGCAGGAAAAGATTTTTTTGAAAAAATCCCTAAACCCCGGGATCTCAATTTCAGCAAAAATCTGACTTTTGGCAATTCACTCAAAAATGGTGCCAACCGGTTGCAAATGCTCCCCTGAAAGCTTTGGCGATGGAAACAGAAGGCTTTATATCACAGGACAAGAAATCATTCCTCAACAACTTAACCAGCGGAAAATATTTTTTTGAAAAAATCCCTAAGCCCCGGGGTCACAATTTTATCAAAAATCTGACTTTTGGAAATTCACTCAAAAATGGTGCTAGAAGGTTCCAAATGATCCCGTGAAAGCTTTGGCGATGGAAACAGAAGGCTTTTTATCACAGGACAAGAAATCAGCCCTCGACAACTTAACCGGTGGAAAAGATTTTTTTGAAAAAATCCCTAAGCCCCGGGGTCACAATTTCAGCAAAAATCTGACTTTTGGCAATTCACTCAAAAGTGATTCCAGAAGGTTGCAAATGATCCCATGAAAGCTTTGGCGATGTAAAAAGAAGGCTTTTTATCACAGGACAAGAAATCAGCCCTCAACAACTTAACCGGCGGAAAATATTTTTTTGAAAAAATCCCTAAGCCCCGGGGTCACAATTTCAGCAAAAATCTGACTTTTGGCAATACACTCAAAAATGGTGCCAACCGGTTGCAAATGCTCCCCTGAAAGCTTTGGCGATGTAAACAGAAGGCTTTTTATCACAGGACAAGAAATCAGCCCTCGACAACTTAACCGGCGAAATTTTTTTTGAAAAAATCCCTAAGCCCCGGGGTCACAATTTCATCAAAAATCTGACTTTTCGCAATTCACTCAAAAATTTTTTTTTGAAAAAATCCCTAAGGTCACAATTTCATCAAAAATCTGACTTTTCGCAATTCACTCAAAAATGGTGCCAACCGGTTGCAAATGCTCCCCTAAAAGCTTTGGCGATGTAAACAGAAGGCTTTTTATCACAGGACAAGAAATCAGCCCTCGATAACTTAACCGGCGGAAAAGATTTTTTTGAAAAAATCCCTAAGCCCCGGGGTCACAATTTCATAAAAAATCTGACTTTTCGCAATTCACTCAAAAATGGTGCTCACCGGTTGCAAATGCTCCCCTGAAAGCTTTGGCGATGTAAACAGAAGGCTTTTTATCACAGGACAAGAAATCAGCCCTCGACAACTTAACCGGTGGAAAATATTTTTTTGAAAAAATCCCTAAGCCCCGGGGTCACAATTTTAGCAAAAATCTGACTTTTGGCGATTCACTCAAAAATGGTGCCCACCGGTTGCAAATTCTCCCCTGGATGCTTTGGCGATGTAAACAGAAGGCTTTTTATCACAGGAGAAGAAATCAGCACTCAACAACTTAACTGGCGGAAAATATTTTTTTGAAAAAATCCCTAAGCCCCGGGGTCACAATTTCATCAAAAATCTGACTTTTGGCAATTCACTCAAAAACGGTGCCCACCGGTTGCAAATGCTCCCCTGAAAGCTTTGGCGATGGAAACAAAAGGCTTTTTAATCAAAGGACAAGAAATCAGCCCTCGACAACTTAACCGGCAGAAAATATTTTTTTGAAAAAATCCCTAAGCCCCGGGGTCACAATTTCAGCAAAAATCTGACTTTTGGCGATTCACTCAAAAATGGTGTCAACCAGTTGCAAATGCTACCCTGAAAGGTTTGGCGATGGAAACAGAAGGCTTTTTATCCCAGGAAAAGAAATCAGCCATCGATAACGTAACCGGCGGAAAATATTTTTTTGAAAAAATCCCTAAGCCCTGGGGTCACAATTTCAGCAAAAATGTGACTTTTGGCAATTCACTCAAAAATGGTGCCAGAAGGTTGCAAATGATCCCGTGATAGCTTTGGCGATGGAAACAGAATGCTTTATATCACAGGACAAGAAATCATTCCTCAACAACTTAACCAGCGGAAAATATTTTTTTGAAAAAATCCCTAAGCCCCGGGGTCACAATTTCATCAAAAATCTGACTTTTGGCAATTAACTCAAAAATGGTGCCCACCGGTTGCAAATTCTCCCCTGAAAGCTTTGGCGATGTAAACAGAAGGCTTTTTATCACAGGACAAGAAATCAGCCCTTGACAACTTAACCCGTGGAAAATATTTTTTTGAAAAAATCCCTAAGCTCCGGGGTCACAATTTCATCAAAAATCTGACTTTTGGCAATTCACTCAAAAATGGTGCCAGAAGGTTGCAAATGATCCCATGAAAGCTTTGGTGATGGAAACAGAAGGCTTTTTATCACAGGACAAGAAATCAGCCCTCAACAACTTAACCGGCGGAAAATATTTTTTTGAAAAAATCCCTAAGCCCCGGGGTCACAATTTCAGCAAAAATCTGACTTTTGGCAGTTCACTCAAAAATGGTGCCAACCGGTTACAAATGCTCCCCTGAAAGCTTTGGCGATGGAAACAGAAGGCTTTATATCACAGGAAAAGAAATCAGCCCTCAACAACTTAACCAGCGGAATTTTTTTTTTTGAAAAAATCCCTAAGCCCCGGGGTCACAATTTCAGCAAAAATCTGACTTTTGGCAATACACTCAAAAATGGTGCCAACCGGTTGCAAATACTCCCCTGAAAGCTTTGGCGATGTAAACAGAAGGCTTTTTATCACAGGACAAGAAATCAGCCCTCGACAACTTAACCGGCGAAAAACTTTTTTTGAAAAAATCCCTAAGCCCCGGGGTCACAATTTCATCAAAAATCTGACTTTTCGCAATTCACTCAAAAAAATTTTTTTGAAAAAATCCCTAAGGTCACAATTTCATCAAAAATCTGACTTTTCGCAATTCACTCAAAAATGGTGCCAACCGGTTGCAAATACTCCCCTGAAAGCTTTGGCGATGTAAACAGAAGGCTTTTTATCACAGGACAAGAAATCAGCCCTCGACAACTTAACCGGCGAAAAACTTTTTTTGAAAAAATCCCTAAGCCCCGGGGTCACAATTTCATCAATAATCTGACTTTTCGCAATTCACTCAAAAAATTTTTTTTGAAAAAATCCCTAAGGTCACAATTTCATCAAAAATCTGACTTTTCGCAATTCACTCAAAAATGGTGCCAACCGGTTGCAAATGATCCCCTAAAAGCTTTGGCGATGTAAACAGAAGGCTTTTTATCACAGGACAAGAAATCAGCCCTCGACAACTTAACCGGCGGAAAACTTTTTTTGAAAAAATCCCTAAGCCCCGGGGTCACAATTTCATCAAAAATCTGACTTTTGGCGATTCACTCAAAAATGGTGCCCACCGGTTGCAAATTCTCCCCTGGATGCTTTGGCGATGTAAACAGAAGGCTTTTTATCACAGGAGAAGAAATCAGCACTCAACAAATTAACTGGCGGAAAATATTTTTTTGAAAAAATCCCTAAGCCCTGGGGTCACAATTTCAGCAAAAATGTGACTTTTGGCAATTCACTCAAAAATGGTGCCAGAAGGTTGCAAATGATCCCGTGATAGCTTTGGCGATGGAAACAGAATGCTTTTTATCACAGGAGAAGAAATCAGCCCTCGATAACTTAACCGCAGGAAAAGATTTTTTTGAAAAAATCCCTAAACCCCGGGATCTCAATTTCAGCAAAAATCTGACTTTTGGCAATTCACTCAAAAATGGTGCCAACCGGTTGCAAATGCTCCCCTGAAAGCTTTGGCGATGGAAACAGAAGGCTTTATATCACAGGACAAGAAATCATTCCTCAACAACTTAACCAGCGGAAAATATTTTTTTGAAAAAATCCCTAAGCCCCGGGGTCACAATTTTATCAAAAATCTGACTTTTGGAAATTCACTCAAAATGGTGCTAGAAGGTTCAAAATGATCCCGTGAAAGCTTTGGCGATGGAAACAGAAGGCTTTTTATCACAGGACAAGAAATCAGCCCTCGACAACTTAACCGGTGGAAAAGATTTTTTTGAAAAAATCCCTAAGCCCCGGGGTCACAATTTCAGCAAAAATCTGACTTTTGGCAATTCACTCAAAAGTGATTCCAGAAGGTTGCAAATGATCCCATGAAAACTTTGGCGATGTAAAAAGAAGGCTTTTTATCACAGGACAAGAAATCAGCCCTCAACAACTTAACCGGCGGAAAATATTTTTTTGAAAAAATCCCTAAGCCCCGGGGTCACAATTTCAGCAAAAATCTGACTTTTGGCAATACACTCAAAAATGGTGCCAACCGGTTGCAAATGCTCCCCTGAAAGCTTTGGCGATGTAAACAGAAGGCTTTTTATCACAGGACAAGAAATCAGCCCTCGACAACTTAACCGGCGAAAATTTTTTTGAAAAAATCCCTAAGCCCCGGGGTCACAATTTCATCAAAAATCTGACTTTTCGCAATTCACTCAAAAATTTTTTTTTGAAAAAATCCCTAAGGTCACAATTTCATCAAAAATCTGACTTTTCGCAATTCACTCAAAAATGGTGCCAACCGGTTGCAAATGCTCCCCTAAAAGCTTTGGCGATGTAAACAGAAGGCTTTTTATCACAGGACAAGAAATCAGCCCTCGATAACTTAACCGGCGGAAAAGATTTTTTTGAAAAAATCCCTAAGCCCCGGGGTCACAATTTCATAAAAAATCTGACTTTTCGCAATTCACTCAAAAATGGTGCCCACCGGTTGCAAATGCTCCCCTGAAAGCTTTGGCGATGTAAACAGAAGGCTTTTTATCACAGGACAAGAAATCAGCCCTCGACAACTTAACCGGTGGAAAATATTTTTTTGAAAAAATCCCTAAGCCCCGGGGTCACAATTTTAGCAAAAATCTGACTTTTGGCGATTCACTCAAAAATGGTGCCCACCGGTTGCAAATTCTCCCCTGGATGCTTTGGCGATGTAAACAGAAGGCTTTTTATCACAGGAGAAGAAATCAGCACTCAACAACTTAACTGGCGGAAAATATTTTTTTGAAAAAATCCCTAAGCCCCGGGGTCACAATTTCATCAAAAATCTGACTTTTGGCAATTCACTCAAAAACGGTGCCCACCGGTTGCAAATGCTCCCCTGAAAGCTTTGGCGATGGAAACAAAAGGCTTTTTAATCAAAGGACAAGAAATCAGCCCTCGACAACTTAACCGTTAGAAAATATTTTTTTGAAAAAATCCCTAAGCCCCGGGGTCACAATTTCAGCAAAAATCTGACTTTTGGCGATTCACTCAAAAATGGTGTCAACCAGTTGCAAATGCTACCCTGAAAGGTTTGGCGATGGAAACAGAAGGCTTTTTATCCCAGGAAAAGAAATCAGCCATCGATAACGTAACCGGCGGAAAATATTTTTTTGAAAAAATCCCTAAGCCCTGGGGTCACAATTTCAGCAAAAATGTGACTTTTGGCAATTCACTCAAAAATGGTGCCAGAAGGTTGCAAATGATCCCGTGATAGCTTTGGCGATGGAAACAGAATGCTTTATATCACAGGACAAGAAATCATTCCTCAACAACTTAACCAGCGGAAAATATTTTTTTGAAAAAATCCCTAAGCCCCGGGGTCACAATTTCATCAAAAATCTGACTTTTGGCAATTAACTCAAAAATGGTGCCCACCGGTTGCAAATTCTCCCCTGAAAGCTTTGGCGATGTAAACAGAAGGCTTTTTATTACAGGACAAGAAATCAGCCCTTGACAACTTAACCCGTGGAAAATATTTTTTTGAAAAAATCCCTAAGCTCCAGGGTCACAATTTCATCAAAAATCTGACTTTTGGCAATTCACTCAAAAATGGTGCCAGAAGGTTGCAAATGATCCCATGAAAGCTTTGGTGATGGAAACAGAAGGCTTTTTATCACAGGACAAGAAATCAGCCCTCAACAACTTAACCGGCGGAAAATATTTTTTTGAAAAAATCCCTAAGCCCCGGGGTCACAATTTCAGCAAAAATCTGACTTTTGGCAGTTCACTCAAAAATGGTGCCAACCGGTTACAAATGCTCCCCTGAAAGCTTTGGCGATGGAAACAGAAGGCTTTATATCACAGGAAAAGAAATCAGCCCTCAACAACTTAACCAGCGGAAATTTTTTTTTTGAAAAAATCCCTAAGCCCCGGGGTCACAATTTCAGCAAAAATCTGACTTTTGGCAATACACTCAAAAATGGTGCCAACCGGTTGCAAATACTCCCCTGAAAGCTTTGGCGATGTAAACAGAAGGCTTTTTATCACAGGACAAGAAATCAGCCCTCGACAACTTAACCGGCGAAAAACTTTTTTTGAAAAAATCCCTAAGCCCCGGGGTCACAATTTCATCAAAAATCTGACTTTTCGCAATTCACTCAAAAATTTTTTTTTGAAAAAATCCCTAAGGTCACAATTTCATCAAAAATCTGACTTTTGGCAATACACTCAAAAATGGTGCCAACCGGTTGCAAATACTCCCCTGAAAGCTTTGGCGATGTAAACAGAAGGCTTTTTATCACAGGACAAGAAATCAGCCCTCGACAACTTAACCGGCGAAAAACTTTTTTTGAAAAAATCCCTAAGCCCCGGGGTCACAATTTCATCAAAAATCTGACTTTTCGCAATTCACTCAAAAAATTTTTTTTGAAAAAATCCCTAAGGTCACAATTTCATCAAAAATCTGACTTTTCGCAATTCACTCAAAAATGGTGCCAACCGGTTGCAAATACTCCCCTGAAAGCTTTGGCGATGTAAACAGAAGGCTTTTTATCACAGGACAAGAAATCAGCCCTCGACAACTTAACCGGCGAAAAACTTTTTTTGAAAAAATCCCTAAGCCCCGGGGTCACAATTTCATCAATAATCTGACTTTTCGCAATTCACTCAAAAAAATTTTTTTGAAAAAATCCCTAAGGTCACAATTTCATCAAAAATCTGACTTTTCGCAATTCACTCAAAAATGGTGCCAACCGGTTGCAAATGATCCCCTAAAAGCTTTGGCGATGTAAACAGAAGGCTTTTTATCACAGGACAAGAAATCAGCCCTCGACAACTTAACCGGCGGAAAACTTTTTTTGAAAAAATCCCTAAGCCCCGGGGTCACAATTTCATCAAAAATCTGACTTTTGGCGATTCACTCAAAAATGGTGCCCACCGGTTGCAAATTCTCCCCTGGATGCTTTGGCGATGTAAACAGAAGGCTTTTTATCACAGGAGAAGAAATCAGCACTCAACAAATTAACTGGCGGAAAATATTTTTTTGAAAAAATCCCTAAGCCCTGGGGTCACAATTTCAGCAAAAATGTGACTTTTGGCAATTCACTCAAAAATGGTGCCAGAAGGTTGCAAATGATCCCGTGATAGCTTTGGCGATGGAAACAGAATGCTTTTTATCACAGGAGAAGAAATCAGCCCTCGATAACTTAACCGCAGGAAAAGATTTTTTTGAAAAAATCCCTAAACCCCGGGATCTCAATTTCAGCAAAAATCTGACTTTTGGCAATTCACTCAAAAATGGTGCCAACCGGTTGCAAATGCTCCCCTGAAAGCTTTGGCGATGGAAACAGAAGGCTTTATATCAAAGGACAAGAAATCATTCCTCAACAACTTAACCAGCGGAAAATATTTTTTTGAAAAAATCCCTAAGCCCCGGGGTCACAATTTTATCAAAAATCTGATTTTGGAAATTCACTCAAAAATGGTGCTAGAAGGTTCCAAATGATCCCGTGAAAGCTTTGGCGATGGAAACAGAAGGCTTTTTATCACAGGACAAGAAATCAGCCCTCGACAACATAACCGGTGGAAAAGATTTTTTTGAAAAAATCCCTAAGCCCCGGGGTCACAATTACAGCAAAAATCTGACTTTTGGCAATTCACTCAAAAGTGATTCCAGAAGGTTGCAAATGATCCCATGAAAGCTTTGGCGATGTAAAAAGAAGGCTTTTTATCACAGGACAAGAAATCAGCCCTCAACAACGTAACCGGCGGAAAATATTTTTTTGAAAAAATCCCTAAGCCCTGGGGTCACAATTTCAGCAAAAATCTGACTTTTGGCAATACACTCAAAAATGGTGCCAACCGGTTGCAAATGCTCCCCTGAAAGCTTTGGCGATGTAAACAGAAGGCTTTTTATCACAGGACAAGAAATCAGCCCTCGACAACTTAACCGGCGAAATTTTTTTTGAAAAAATCCCTAAGCCCCGGGGTCACAATTTCAACAAAAATCTGACTTTTCGCAATTCACTCAAAAATTTTTTTTTGAAAAAATCCCTAAGGTCACAATTTCATAAAAAATCTGACTTTTCGCAATTCACTCAAAAATGGTGCCCACCGGTTGCAAATGCTCCCCTGAAAGCTTTGGCGATGTAAACAGAAGGCTTTTTATCACAGGACAAGAAATCAGCCCTCGACAACTTAACCGGTGGAAAATATTTTTTTGAAAAAATCCCTAAGCCCCGGGGTCACAATTTTAGCAAAAATCTGACTTTTGGCGATTCACTCAAAAATGGTGCCCACCGGTTGCAAATTCTCCCCTGGATGCTTTGGCGATGTAAACAGAAGGCTTTTTATCACAGGAGAAGAAATCAGCACTCAACAACTTAACTGGCGGAAAATATTTTTTTGGAAAAATCCCTAAGCCCCGGGGTCACAATTTCATCAAAAATCTGACTTTTGGCAATTCACTCAAAAACGGTGCCCACCGGTTGCAAATGCTCCCGTGATAGCTTTGGCGATGGAAACAGAATGCTTTATATCACAGGACAAGAAATCATTCCTCAACAACTTAACCAGCGGAAAATATTTTTTTTGAAAAAATCCCTAAGCCCCGGGGTCACAATTTCATCAAAAATCTGACTTTTGGCAATTAACTCAAAAATGGTGCCCACCGGTTGCAAATTCTCCCCTGAAAGCTTTGGCGATGTAAACAGAAGGCTTTTTATCACAGGACAAGAAATCAGCCCTTGACAACTTAACCCGTGGAAAATATTTTTTTGAAAAAATCCCTAAGCTCCAGGGTCACAATTTCATCAAAAATCTGACTTTTGGCAATTCACTCAAAAATGGTGCCAGAAGGTTGCAAATGATCCCATGAAAGCTTTGGTGATGGAAACAGAAGGCTTTTTATCACAGGACAAGAAATCAGCCCTCAACAACTTAACCGGCGGAAAATATTTTTTTGAAAAAATCCCTAAGCCCCGGGGTCACAATTTCAGCAAAAATCTGACTTTTGGCAGTTCACTCAAAAATGGTGCCAACCGGTTACAAATGCTCCCCTGAAAGCTTTGGCGATGGAAACAGAAGGCTTTATATCACAGGAAAAGAAATCAGCCCTCAACAACTTAACCAGCGGAAATTTTTTTTTTGAAAAAATCCCTAAGCCCCGGGGTCACAATTTCAGCAAAAATCTGACTTTTGGCAATACACTCAAAAATGGTGCCAACCGGTTGCAAATACTCCCCTGAAAGCTTTGGCGATGTAAACAGAAGGCTTTTTATCACAGGACAAGAAATCAGCCCTCGACAACTTAACCGGCGAAAAACTTTTTTTGAAAAAATCCCTAAGCCCCGGGGTCACAATTTCATCAAAAATCTGACATTTCGCAATTCACTCAAAAATTTTTTTTTGAAAAAATCCCTAAGGTCACAATTTCATCAAAAATCTGACTTTTCGCAATTCACTCAAAAATGGTGCCAACCGGTTGCAAATACTCCCCTGAAAGCTTTGGCGATGTAAACAGAAGGCTTTTTATCACAGGACAAGAAATCAGCCCTCGACAACTTAACCGGCGAAAAACTTTTTTTGAAAAAATCCCTAAGCCCCGGGGTCACAATTTCATCAATAATCTGACTTTTCGCAATTCACTCAAAAATTTTTTTTTGAAAAAATCCCTAAGGTCACAATTTCATCAAAAATCTGACTTTTCGCAATTCACTCAAAAATGGTGCCAACCGGTTGCAAATGCTCCCCTAAAAGCTTTGGCGATGTAAACAGAAGGCTTTTTATCACAGGACAAGAAATCAGCCCTCGACAACTTAACCGGCGGAAAACTTTTTTTGAAAAAATCCCTAAGCCCCGGGGTCACAATTTCATCAAAAATCTGACTTTTCGCAATTCACTCAAAAATGGTGCCCACCGGTTGCAAATGCTCCCCTGAAAGCTTTGGCGATGTAAACAGAAGGCTTTTTATCACAGGACAAGAAATCAGCCCTCGACAACTTAACCGGCGGAAAAGATTTTTTTGAAAAAATCCCTAAGCCCCGGGGTCACAATTTTAGCAAAAATCTGACTTTTGGCGATTCACTCAAAAATGGTGCCCACCGGTTGCAAATTCTCCCCTGGATGCTTTGGCGATGTAAACAGAAGGCTTTTTATCACAGGAGAAGAAATCAGCACTCAACAACTTAACTGGCGGAAAATATTTTTTTGAAAAAATCCCTAAGCCCTGGGGTCACAATTTCATCAAAAATCTGACTTTTGGCAATTCACTCAAAAACAGTGCCCACCGGTTGCAAATGCTCCCCTGAAAGCTTTGGCGATGGAAACAAAAGGCTTTTTAATCAAAGGACAAGAAATCAGCCCTCGACAACTTAACCGGCAGAAAATATTTTTTTGTAAAAATCCCTAAGCCCCGGGGTCACAATTTCAGCAAAAATCTGACTTTTGGCGATTCACTCAAAAATGGTGTCAACCAGTTGCAAATGCTACCCTGAAAGGTTTGGCGATGGAAACAGAAGGCTTTATATCACAGGACAAGAAATCATTCCTCAACAACTTAACCAGCGGAAAATATTTTTTTGAAAAAATCCCTAAGCCCCGGGGTCACAATTTCATCAAAAATCTGACTTTTGGCAATTAACTCAAAAATGGTGCCCACCGGTTGCAAATTCTCCCCTGAAAGCTTTGGCGATGTAAACAGAAGGCTTTTTATCACAGGACAAGAAATCAGCCCTTGACAACTTAACCCGTGGAAAATATTTTTTTGAAAAAATCCCTAAGCTCCAGGGTCACAATTTCATCAAAAATCTGACTTTTGGCAATTCACTCAAAAATGGTGCCAGAAGGTTGCAAATGATCCCATGAAAGCTTTGGCGATGGAAACAGAAGGCTTTTTATCACAGGACAAGAAATCAGCCCTCAACAACGTAACCGGCGGAAAATATTTTTTTGAAAAAATCCCTAAGCCCCGGGGTCACAATTTCAGCAAAAATCTGACTTTTGGCAGTTCACTCAAAAATGGTGCCAACCGGTTACAAATGCTCCCCTGAAAGCTTTGGCGATGGAAACAGAAGGCTTTATATCACAGGAAAAGAAATCAGCCCTCAACAACTTAACCAGCGGAAATTTTTTTTTTGAAAAAAACCCTAAGCCCCGGGGTCACAATTTCAGCAAAAATCTGACTTTTGGCAATACACTCAAAAATGGTGCCAACCGGTTGCAAATACTCCCCTGAAAGCTTTGGCGATGTAAACAGAAGGCTTTTTATCACAGGACAAGAAATCAGCCCTCGACAACTTAACCGGCGAAAAACTTTTTTTGAAAAAATCCCTAAGCCCCGGGGTCACAATTTCATCAAAAATCTGACTTTTCGCAATTCACTCAAAAAATTTTTTTTGAAAAAATCCCTAAGGTCACAATTTCATCAAAAATCTGACTTTTCGCAATTCACTCAAAAATGGTGCCAACCGGTTGCAAATGCTCCCCTGAAAGCTTTGGCGATGTAAACAGAAGGCTTTTTATCACAGGACAAGAAATCAGCCCTCGACAACTTAACCGGCGGAAAAGATTTTTTTGAAAAAATCCCTAAGCCCCGGGGTCACAATTTTAGCAAAAATCTGACTTTTGGCGATTCACTCAAAAATGGTGCCCACAGGTTGCAAATTCTCCCCTGGATGCTTTGGCGATGTAAACAGAAGGCTTTTTATCACAGGAGAAGAAATCAGCACTCAACAACTTAACTGGCGGAAAATATTTTTTTGAAAAAATCCCTAAGCCCCGGGGTCACAATTTCATCAAAAATCTGACTTTTGGCAATTCACTCAAAAACAGTGCCCACCGGTTGCAAATGCTCCCCTGAAAGCTTTGGCGATGGAAACAAAAGGCTTTTTATCACAGGACAAGAAATCAGCCCTCGACAACTTAACCCGTGGAAAATATTTTTTTGAAAAAATCCCTAAGCTCCAGGGTCACAATTTCATCAAAAATCTGACTTTTGGCAATTCACTAAAAAATGATTCCAGAAGGTTGCAAATGATCCCATGAAAGCTTTGGCGATGGAAACAGAAGGCTTTTTATCACAGGACAAGAAATCAGCCCTCAACAACTTAACCGGCGGAAAATATTTTTTTGAAAAAATCCCTAAGCCCCGGAGTCACAATTTCATCAAAAATCTGACTTTTGGCAATTCACTCAAAAATGGTGCCAACCGGTTGCAAATGCTCCCCTGAAAGCTTTGGTGATGGAAACAGAAGGCTTTATATCACAGGACAAGAAATCAGCCCTTAACACCTTAACCGGCGGAACATATTTTTTTAAAAAAATCCTTAAGCCCCGGGGTCACAATTTCTTCAAAAATCTGATTTTGGCAATTCACTCAAAAAGGGTGCCAGAAGGTTGCAAATGCTCCCCTGAAAGCTTTGGCGATGTAAACAGAGGGCTTTATATCACACGACAAGAAATCAGCTCTCGAAAACTTAATCGGCGGAAAAGATTTTTTTGAAAAAAATCCCTAAGCCCCGGGGTCACAATTTCATCAAAAATCTGACTTTTGGCAATTCACTCAAAAATGGTGCCAACCGGTTGCAAATGCTCCCCTGAAAGCTTTGGCGATGGAAACAGAATCCTTTATATCACAGGACAAGAAATCAGCCCTCGATAACTTAACCGGCGGAAAATATTTTTTTGAAAAAATCCCTAAGCCCCGGGGTCACAATTTCAGCAAAAATCTGACTTTTGGCGATTCACTCAAAAATGGTGCCAACCGGTTGCAAATGCTCCCCTGAAAGCTTTGGCAATGGAAACAGAAGGCTTTATATCACAGGAGAAGAAATCAGCCGTTAACACCTAAACAGGCGGAAAATAATTTTTTGAAAAAATCCCTAAGCCCCGGGATCACAATTTCATCAAAAATCTGACTTTTGGCAGTTCACTCAAAAATGGTGCCAACCGGTTGCAAATGCTCCCTTGAATGCTTTGGCGATGTAAACAGAAGGTTTTTTATAACAGGACAAGAAATCAGCCCACGACAACTTAACCAGTGGAAAATATTTTTTTGAAAAAATCCGTAAGCCCCTGGGTCACAATTTCAGCAAAAATCTGACTTTTGGCAATTCACTCAAAAATGGTGCCAACCGGTTCCAAATGCTCCCCCGAAAGCTATGGCGATGGAAAAAGATCGCTTTATATCACAGGACAAGAAATCAGCCCTCAACAACATAACCAGCGGAAAATATTTTTTTGAAAAAATCCCTAAGCCCCGGGGTCACAATTTCATCAAAAATCTGACTTTTGGCAATTAACTCAAAAATGGTGCCCACCGGTTGCAAATTCTCCCCTGAAAGCTTTGGCGATGTAAACAGAAGGCTTTTTATCACAGGACAAGAAATCAGCCCTTGACAACTTAACCCGTTGAAAATATTTTTTTTTAAAAATCCCTAAGCTCCAGGGTCACAATTTCATCAAAAATCTGACTTTTGGCAATTCACTAAAAAATGATTCCAGAAGGTTGCAAATGATCCCATGAAAGCTTTGGCGATGGAAACAGAAGGCTTTTTATCACAGGACAAGAAATCAGCCCTCAACAACTTAACCGGCGGAAAATATTTTTTTGAAAAAATCCCTAAGCCCCGGGGTCACAATTTCAGCAAAAATCTGACTTTTGGCAGTTCACTCAAAAATGGTGCCAACCGGTTGCAAATGCTCCCCTGAAAGCTTTGGCGATGGAAACAGAAGGCTTTTTATCACAGGAAAAGAAATCAGCCCTCAACAACTTAACCGGTGGAAAATATTTTTTTGAAAAAATCCCTAAGGTCACAATTTCAGCAAAAATCTGACTTTTGGCAATTCACTCAAAAATGGTACCAACCGGTTGCAAATCCTCCCCTGAAAGCTTTGGCGATGGAAACAGAAGGCTTTATATCACAGGACAAGAAATCAGCCCTCGACAACTTAACCAGCGGAAAAGATTTTTTGAAAAAATCCCTAAGCCCCGGGGTCACAATTTCATCAAAAATCTGACTTTTGGCAATTCACTCAAAAATGGTGCCAACCGGTTGCAAATGCTCCCCTGAAAGCTTTGGCGATGGAAACAGAAGGCTTTATATCACAGGACAAGAAATCAGCCCTCGACAACTTAACCAGCGGAAAATATTTTTTTGAAAAAATCCCTAAGCCCCGGGGTCACAATTTCATCAAAAATCTGAATTTTGGCAATTCACTCAAAATTGTGCCCACCGGTTGCAAATTCTCCCCTGAAAGCTTTGGCGATGTAAACAGAAGGCTTTTTATCACAGGACAAGAAATCAGCCCTCGACAACTTAACCCGTGGAAAATATTTTTTTGAAAAAATCCCTAAGCTCCAGGGTCACAATTTCATCAAAAATCTGACTTTTGGCAATTCACTAAAAAATGATTCCAGAAGGTTGCAAATGATCCCATGAAAGCTTTGGCGATGGAAACAGAAGGCTTTTTATCACAGGACAAGAAATCAGCCCTCAACAACTTAACCGGCGGAAAATATTTTTTTGAAAAAATCCCTAAGCCCCGGAGTCACAATTTCATCAAAAATCTGACTTTTGGCAATTCACTCAAAAATGGTGCCAACCGGTTGCAAATGCTCCCCTGAAAGCTTTGGTGATGGAAACAGAAGGCTTTATATCACAGGACAAGAAATCAGCCCTTAACACCTTAACCGGCGGAACATATTTTTTTAAAAAAATCCTTAAGCCCCGGGGTCAATATTTCTTCAAAAATCTGATTTTGGCAATTCACTCAAAAAGGGTGCCAGAAGGTTGCAAATGCTCCCCTGAAAGCTTTGGCGATGTAAACAGAGGGCTTTATATCACACGACAAGAAATCAGCTCTCGAAAACTTAATCGGCGGAAAAGATTTTTTTGAAAAAAATCCCTAAGCCCCGGGGTCACAATTTCATCAAAAATCTGACTTTTGGCAATTCACTCAAAAATGGTGCCAGAAGGTTGCAAATGCTCCCCTGAAAGCTTTGGCGATGGAAACAGAAGGCTTTATATCACAGGACAAGAAATCAGCCCTCGATAACTTAACCGGCGGAAAAGATTTTTTTGAAAAAATCCCTAAGCCCCGGGGTCACAATTTCAGCAAAAATCTGACTTTTGGCGATTCACTCAAAAATGGTGCCAACCGGTTGCAAATGCTCCCCTGAAAGCTTTGGCGATGGAAACAGAAGGCTTTATATCACAGGAGAAGAAATCAGCCGTTAACACCTTAACAGGCGGAAAATAATTTTTTGAAAAAATCCCTAAGCCCCGGGATCACAATTTCATCAAAAATCTGACTTTTGGCAGTTCACTCAAAAATGGTGCCAACCGGTTGCAAATGCTCCCTTGAATGCTTTGGCGATGTAAACAGAAGGTTTTTTATAACAGGACAAGAAATCAGCCCACGACAACTTAACCAGTGGAAAATATTTTTTTGAAAAAATCCGTAAGCCCCTGGGTCACAATTTCAGCAAAAATCTGACTTTTGGCAATTCACTCAAAAATGGTGCCAACCGGTTGCAAATGCTCCCCTGAATGCTTTGGCGATGTAAACAGAAGGTTTTTTATCACAGGACAAGAAATCAGCCCACAACAAGTTAACCAGTGGAAAATATTTTTTTGAAAAAATCCCTAAGCCCCAGGGTCACAATTTCAGCAAAAATCTGACTTTTGGCAATTCACTCAAAAATGGTGCCAACCGGTTCCAAATGCTCCCCCGAAAGCTATGGCGATGGAAAAAGATCGCTTTATATCACAGGACAAGAAATCAGCCCTCAACAACATAACCAGCGGAAAATATTTTTTTGAAAAAATCCCTAAGCCCCGGGGTCACAATTTCATCAAAAATCTGACTTTTGGCAATTAACTCAAAAATGGTGCCCACCGGTTGCAAATTCTCCCCTGAAAGCTTTGGCGATGTAAACAGAAGGCTTTTTATCACAGGACAAGAAATCAGCCCTTGACAACTTAACCCGTTGAAAATATTTTTTTTAAAAAATCCCTAAGCTCCAGGGTCACAATTTCATCAAAAATCTGACTTTTGGCAATTCACTAAAAAATGATTCCAGAAGGTTGCAAATGATCCCATGAAAGCTTTGGCGATGGAAACAGAAGGCTTTTATCACAGGACAAGAAATCAGCCCTCAACAACTTAACCGGCGGAAAATATTTTTTTGAAAAAATCCCTAAGCCCCGGGGTCACAATTTCAGCAAAAATCTGACTTTTGGCAGTTCACTCAAAAATGGTGCCAACCGGTTGCAAATGCTCCCCTGAAAGCTTTGGCGATGGAAACAGAAGGCTTTTTATCACAGGAAAAGAAATCAGCCCTCAACAACTTAACCGGTGGAAAATATTTTTTTGAAAAAATCCCTAAGCCCCAGGGTCACAATTTCATCAAAAATCTGAATTTTCGCAATTCACTCAAAAATGGTGCCAACCGCTTGCAAATGCTCCCCTGAAAGGTTTGGCGATGGAAACAGAAGGCTTTTTATCACAGGACAAGAAATCAGCCCTCGATAACTTAACCGGCGGAAAAGATGTTTTTGAAAAAATCCCTAAGCCCCGGGGTCACAATTTCAGCAAAAATCTGACTTTTGGCGATTCACTCAAAAATGGTGCCAACCGGTTGCAAATGCTCAACTTAAAGCTTTGGCGATGGAAACAGAAGGCTTTATATCACAGGACAAGAAATCAGCCCTTAACACCTTAACCGGCGGAACATATTTTTTTGAAAAAATCCTTAAGCCCCGGGGTCACAATTTCTTCAAAAATCTGATTTTGGCAATTCACTCAAAAAGGGTGCCAGAAGGTTGCAAATGATCCCGTGAAAGCTTTGGCGATGTAAACAGAAGGCTTTTTATCACAGGACAAGAAATCAGCCCTCGACAACTTAACCGGTGGAAAAGATTTTTTTGAAAAAATCCCTAAGCCCCGGGGTCACAATTTCAGCAAAAATCTGACTTTTGGCAATTCACTCAAAAGTGATTCCAGAAGGTTGCAAATGATCCCATGAAAGCTTTGGCGATGTAAAAAGAAGGCTTTTTATCACAGGACAAGAAATCAGCCCTCAACAACTTAACCGGCGGAAAATATTTTTTTAAAAAAATCCCTAAGGTCACAATTTCAGCAAAAATCTGACTTTTGGCAATTCACTCAAAAAGGGTGCCAGAAGGTTGCAAATGATCCCCCAAAAGCTTTGGCGATGTAAACAGAAGGCTTTTTATCACAGGACAATAAATCAGCCCTCAACAACTTAACCGGCGGAAAACTTTTTTTGAAAAAATCCCTAAGGCCCGGGGTCACAATTTCAGCAAAAATCCGACTTTTGGCAATCCACTCAAAAATAGTGCCAACCGGTTGCCAATGCTCCCCTGAAAGCTTTGGCGATGGAAACAGAAGGCTTTATATCACAGGACAAGAAATCAGCCCTTGATAACTTAACCAGCGAAATTTTTTTTTTTGAAAAAATCCCTAAGCCCCGGGGTCACAATTTCAGCAAAAATCTGACTTTTGGCGATTCACTCAAAAATGGTGCCAACCGGTTGCAAATGCTCCCCTGAAAGCTTTGGCGATGGAAACAGAAGGCTTTATATCACAGGACAAGAAATCAGCCCTCGACAACTTAACTGGCGGAAAAGATTTTTTTGAAAAAATCCCTAAGCCCCGGGGTCACAATTTCATCAAAAATCTGACTTTTGGCAATTCACTCAAAAATGGTGCCAACCGGTTGCAAATGCTCCCCTGAAAGCTTTGGCGATGGAAACAGAAGGCTTTTTATCACAGGACAAGAAATCAGCCCTCGACAACTTAACCGGCGGAAAAGATTTTTTTTGAAAAAATCCGTAAGCCCCGGGGTCACAATTTCAGCAAAAATCTGACTTTTGGCAATTCACTCAAAAATGGTGACAACCGGTTGCAAATGATCCCCTGAATGCTTTGGCGATGTAAACAGAAGGCTTTTTATCACAGGAGAAGAAATCAGCACTCAACAACTTAACCGGCAGAAAAGATTTTTTTGAAAAAATCCCTAAGCCCCGGGGTCACAATTTCATCAAAAATCTGACTTTTCGCAATTCACTCAAAAATGGTGCCCACCGGTTGCAAATGCTCCACTGAAAGCTTTGGCGATGTAAACAGAAGGCTTTTTATCACAGGACAAGAAATCAGCCCACGACAACTTAACCAGTGGAAAATATTTTTTTGAAAAAATCCGTAAGCACCAGGGTCACAATTTCAGCAAAAATCTGACTTTTGGCAATTCACTCAAAAATGGTTCCAACCGGTTGCAAATGCTCTCCCGAAAGCTTTGGCGATGGAAAAAGATCGCTTTATATCACAGGACAAGAAATCAGCCCTCAACAACTTAACCAGCGGAAAATATTTTTTTGAAAAAATCCCTAAGCCCCGGGGTCACAATTTCATCAAAAATCTGAATTTTGGCAATTCACTCAAAAATGGTGCCCACCGGTTGCAAATTCTCCCCTGAAAGCTTTGGCGATGTAAACAGAAGGCTTTTTATCACAGGACAAGAAATCAGCCCTCGACAACTTAACCCGTGGAAAATATTTTTTTGAAAAAATCCCTAAGCTCCAGGGTCACAATTTCATCAAAAATCTGACTTTTGGCAATTCACTAAAAAATGATTCCAGAAGGTTGCAAATGATCCCATGAAAGCTTTGGCGATGGAAACAGAAGGCTTTTTATCACAGGACAAGAAATCAGCCCTCAACAACTTAACCGGCGGAAAATATTTTTTTGAAAAAATCCCTAAGCCCCGGAGTCACAATTTCATCAAAAATCTGACTTTTGGCAATTCACTCAAAAATGGTGCCAACCGGTTGCAAATGCTCCCCTGAAAGCTTTGGTGATGGAAACAGAAGGCTTTATATCACAGGACAAGAAATCAGCCCTTAACACCTTAACCGGCGGAACATATTTTTTTTAAAAAATCCTTAAGCCCCGGGGTCACAATTTCTTCAAAAATCTGATTTTGGCAATTCACTCAAAAAGGGTGCCAGAAGGTTGCAAATGCTCCCCTGAAAGCTTTGGCGATGTAAACAGAGGGCTTTATATCACACGACAAGAAATCAGCTCTCGAAAACTTAATCGGCGGAAAAGATTTTTTTGAAAAAAATCCCTAAGCCCCGGGGTCACAATTTCATCAAAAATCTGACTTTTGGCAATTCACTCAAAAACGGTGCCAGAAGGTTGCAAATGCTCCCCTGAAAGCTTTGGCGATGGAAACAGAAGGCTTTATATCACAGGACAAGAAATCAGCCCTCGATAACTTAACCGGCGGAAAAGATTTTTTTGAAAAAATCCCTAAGGCCTGGGGTCACATTTTCATCAAAAATCTGACTTTTGGCAATTCACTCAAAAATGGTGCCAACCGGTTGCAAATGCTCCCCTGAAAGCTTTGGCGATGGAAACAGAAGGCTTTATATCACAGGACAAGAAATCAGCCCTCGATAACTTAACCGGCGGAAAATATTTTTTTGAAAAAATCCCTAAGCCCCGGGGTCACAATTTCAGCAAAAATCTGACTTTTGACGATTCACTCAAAAATGGTGCCAACCGGTTGCAAATGCTCCCCTGAAAGCTTTGGCGATGGAAACAGAAGGCTTTATATCACAGGAGAAGAAATCAGCCGTTAACACCTTAACAGGCGGAAAATAATTTTTTGAAAAAATCCCTAAGCCCCGGGATCACAATTTCATCAAAAATCTGACTTTTGGCAGTTCACTCAAAAATGGTGCCAACCGGTTGCAAATGCTCCCTTGAATGCTTTGGCGATGTAAACAGAAGGTTTTTTATCACAGGACAAGAAATCAGCCCACAACAAGTTAACCAGTGGAAAATATTTTTTTGAAAAAATCCCTAAGCCCCAGGGTCACAATTTCAGCAAAAATCTGACTTTTGGCAATTCACTCAAAAATGGTGCCAACCGGTTCCAAATGCTCCCCCGAAAGCTATGGCGATGGAAAAAGATCGCTTTATATCACAGGACAAGAAATCAGCCCTCAACAACATAACCAGCGGAAAATATTTTTTTGAAAAAATCCCTAAGCCCCGGGGTCACAATTTCATCAAAAATCTGACTTTTGGCAATTAACTCAAAAATGGTGCCCACCGGTTGCAAATTCTCCCCTGAAAGCTTTGGCGATGTAAACAGAAGGCTTTTTATCACAGGACAAGAAATCAGCCCTTGACAACTTAACCCGTTGAAAATATTTTTTTTAAAAAATCCCTAAGCTCCAGGGTCACAATTTCATCAAAAATCTGACTTTTGGCAATTCACTAAAAAATGATTCCAGAAGGTTGCAAATGATCCCATGAAAGCTTTGGCGATGGAAACAGAAGGCTTTTATCACAGGACAAGAAATCAGCCCTCAACAACTTAACCGGCGGAAAATATTTTTTTGAAAAAATCCCTAAGCCCCGGGGTCACAATTTCAGCAAAAATCTGACTTTTGGCAGTTCACTCAAAAATGGTGCCAACCGGTTGCAAATGCTCCCCTGAAAGCTTTGGCGATGGAAACAGAAGGCTTTTTATCACAGGAAAAGAAATCAGCCCTCAACAACTTAACCGGTGGAAAATATTTTTTTGAAAAAATCCCTAAGCCCCAGGGTCACAATTTCATCAAAAATCTGAATTTTCGCAATTCACTCAAAAATGGTGCCAACCGCTTGCAAATGCTCCCCTGAAAGGTTTGGCGATGGAAACAGAAGGCTTTTTATCACAGGACAAGAAATCAGCCCTCGATAACTTAACCGGCGGAAAAGATGTTTTTGAAAAAATCCCTAAGCCCCGGGGTCACAATTTCAGCAAAAATCTGACTTTTGGCGATTCACTCAAAAATGGTGCCAACCGGTTGCAAATGCTCAACTTAAAGCTTTGGCGATGGAAACAGAAGGCTTTATATCACAGGACAAGAAATCAGCCCTTAACACCTTAACCGGCGGAACATATTTTTTTGAAAAAATCCTTAAGCCCCGGGGTCACAATTTCTTCAAAAATCTGATTTTGGCAATTCACTCAAAAAGGGTGCCAGAAGGTTGCAAATGATCCCGTGAAAGCTTTGGCGATGTAAACAGAAGGCTTTTTATCACAGGACAAGAAATCAGCCCTCGACAACTTAACCGGTGGAAAAGATTTTTTTGAAAAAATCCCTAAGCCCCGGGGTCACAATTTCAGCAAAAATCTGACTTTTGGCAATTCACTCAAAAGTGATTCCAGAAGGTTGCAAATGATCCCATGAAAGCTTTGGCGATGTAAAAAGAAGGCTTTTTATCACAGGACAAGAAATCAGCCCTCAACAACTTAACCGGCGGAAAATATTTTTTTAAAAAAATCCCTAAGGTCACAATTTCAGCAAAAATCTGACTTTTGGCAATTCACTCAAAAAGGGTGCCAGAAGGTTGCAAATGATCCCCCAAAAGCTTTGGCGATGTAAACAGAAGGCTTTTTATCACAGGACAATAAATCAGCCCTCAACAACTTAACCGGCGGAAAACTTTTTTTGAAAAAATCCCTAAGGCCCGGGGTCACAATTTCAGCAAAAATCCGACTTTTGGCAATCCACTCAAAAATAGTGCCAACCGGTTGCCAATGCTCCCCTGAAAGCTTTGGCGATGGAAACAGAAGGCTTTATATCACAGGACAAGAAATCAGCCCTTGATAACTTAACCAGCGAAATTTTTTTTTTTGAAAAAATCCCTAAGCCCCGGGGTCACAATTTCAGCAAAAATCTGACTTTTGGCGATTCACTCAAAAATGGTGCCAACCGGTTGCAAATGCTCCCCTGAAAGCTTTGGCGATGGAAACAGAAGGCTTTATATCACAGGACAAGAAATCAGCCCTCGACAACTTAACTGGCGGAAAAGATTTTTTTGAAAAAATCCCTAAGCCCTGGGGTCACAATTTCAGCAAAAATCTGACTTTTGGCAATTCACTCAAAAATGGTGCCAACCGGTTGCAAATGCTCCCCTGAAAGCTTTGGCGATGGAAACAGAAGGCTTTTTATCACAGGACAAGAAATCAGCCCTCGACAACTTAACCGGCGGAAAAGATTTTTTTTGAAAAAATCCGTAAGCCCCGGGGTCACAATTTCAGCAAAAATCTGACTTTTGGCAATTCACTCAAAAATGGTGACAACCGGTTGCAAATGATCCCCTGAATGCTTTGGCGATGTAAACAGAAGGCTTTTTATCACAGGAGAAGAAATCAGCACTCAACAACTTAACCGGCAGAAAAGATTTTTTTGAAAAAATCCCTAAGCCCCGGGGTCACAATTTCATCAAAAATCTGACTTTTCGCAATTCACTCAAAAATGGTGCCCACCGGTTGCAAATGCTCCACTGAAAGCTTTGGCGATGTAAACAGAAGGCTTTTTATCACAGGACAAGAAATCAGCCCACGACAACTTAACCAGTGGAAAATATTTTTTTGTAAAAATCCGTAAGCACCAGGGTCACAATTTCAGCAAAAATCTGACTTTTGGCAATTCACTCAAAAATGGTTCCAACCGGTTGCAAATGCTCTCCCGAAAGCTTTGGCGATGGAAAAAGATCGCTTTATATCACAGGACAAGAAATCAGCCCTCAACAACTTAACCAGCGGAAAATATTTTTTTGAAAAAATCCCTAAGCCCCGGGGTCACAATTTCATCAAAAATCTGAATTTTGGCAATTCACTCAAAAATGGTGCCCACCGGTTGCAAATTCTCCCCTGAAAGCTTTGGCGATGTAAACAGAAGGCTTTTTATCACAGGACAAGAAATCAGCCCTCGACAACTTAACCCGTGGAAAATATTTTTTTGAAAAAATCCCTAAGCTCCAGGGTCACAATTTCATCAAAAATCTGACTTTTGGCAATTCACTAAAAAATGATTCCAGAAGGTTGCAAATGATCCCATGAAAGCTTTGGCGATGGAAACAGAAGGCTTTTTATCACAGGACAAGAAATCAGCCCTCAACAACTTAACCGGCGGAAAATATTTTTTTGAAAAAATCCCTAAGCCCCGGAGTCACAATTTCATCAAAAATCTGACTTTTGGCAATTCACTCAAAAATGGTGCCAACCGGTTGCAAATGCTCCCCTGAAAGCTTTGGTGATGGAAACAGAAGGCTTTATATCACAGGACAAGAAATCAGCCCTTAACACCTTAACCGGCGGAACATATTTTTTTTAAAAAATCCTTAAGCCCCGGGGTCACAATTTCTTCAAAAATCTGATTTTGGCAATTCACTCAAAAAGGGTGCCAGAAGGTTGCAAATGCTCCCCTGAAAGCTTTGGCGATGTAAACAGAGGGCTTTATATCACACGACAAGAAATCAGCTCTCGAAAACTTAATCGGCGGAAAAGATTTTTTTGAAAAAAATCCCTAAGCCCCGGGGTCACAATTTCATCAAAAATCTGACTTTTGGCAATTCACTCAAAAACGGTGCCAGAAGGTTGCAAATGCTCCCCTGAAAGCTTTGGCGATGGAAACAGAAGGCTTTATATCACAGGACAAGAAATCAGCCCTCGATAACTTAACCGGCGGAAAAGATTTTTTTGAAAAAATCCCTAAGGCCTGGGGTCACATTTTCATCAAAAATCTGACTTTTGGCAATTCACTCAAAAATGGTGCCAACCGGTTGCAAATGCTCCCCTGAAAGCTTTGGCGATGGAAACAGAAGGCTTTATATCACAGGACAAGAAATCAGCCCTCGATAACTTAACCGGCGGAAAATATTTTTTTGAAAAAATCCCTAAGCCCCGGGGTCACAATTTCAGCAAAAATCTGACTTTTGACGATTCACTCAAAAATGGTGCCAACCGGTTGCAAATGCTCCCCTGAAAGCTTTGGCGATGGAAACAGAAGGCTTTATATCACAGGAGAAGAAATCAGCCGTTAACACCTTAACAGGCGGAAAATAATTTTTTGAAAAAATCCCTAAGCCCCGGGATCACAATTTCATCAAAAATCTGACTTTTGGCAGTTCACTCAAAAATGGTGCCAACCGGTTGCAAATGCTCCCTTGAATGCTTTGGCGATGTAAACAGAAGGTTTTTTATAACAGGACAAGAAATCAGCCCACGACAACTTAACCAGTGGAAAATATTTTTTTGAAAAAATCCGTAAGCCCCTGGGTCACAATTTCAGCAAAAATCTGACTTTTGGCAATTCACTCAAAAATGGTGCCAACCGGTTGCAAATGCTCCCCTGAATGCTTTGGCGATGTAAACAGAAGGTTTTTTATCAGAGGACAAGAAATCAGCCCACAACAACTTAACCAGTGGAAAATATTTTTTTGAAAAAATCCCTAAGCCCCAGGGTCACAATTTCAGCAAAAATCTGACTTTTGGCAATTCACTCAAAAATGGTGCCAACCGGTTCCAAATGCTCCCCCGAAAGCTATGGCGATGGAAAAAGATCGCTTTATATCACAGGACAAGAAATCAGCCCTCAACAACATAACCAGCGGAAAATATTTTTTTGAAAAAATCCCTAAGCCCCGGGGTCACAATTTCATCAAAAATCTGACTTTTGGCAATTAACTCAAAAATGGTGCCCACCGGTTGCAAATTCTCCCCTGAAAGCTTTGGCGATGTAAACAGAAGGCTTTTTATCACAGGACAAGAAATCAGCCCTTGACAACTTAACCCGTTGAAAATATTTTTTTTTTAAAATCCCTAAGCTCCAGGGTCACAATTTCATCAAAAATCTGACTTTTGGCAATTCACTAAAAAATGATTCCAGAAGGTTGCAAATGATCCCATGAAAGCTTTGGCGATGGAAACAGAAGGCTTTTTATCACAGGACAAGAAATCAGCCCTCAACAACTTAACCGGCGGAAAATATTTTTTTGAAAAAATCCCTAAGCCCCGGGGTCACAATTTCAGCAAAAATCTGACTTTTGGCAGTTCACTCAAAAATGGTGCCAACCGGTTGCAAATGCTCCCCTGAAAGCTTTGGCGATGGAAACAGAAGGCTTTTTATCACAGGAAAAGAAATCAGCCCTCAACAACTTAACCGGTGGAAAATATTTTTTTGAAAAAACCCCTAAGCCCCAGGGTCACAATTTCAGCAAAAATCTGACTTTTGGCAATTCACTCAAAAATGGTGCCAACCGGTTCCAAATGCTCCCCCGAAAGCTATGGCGATGGAAAAAGATCGCTTTATATCACAGGACAAGAAATCAGCCCTCAACAACATAACCAGCGGAAAATATTTTTTTGAAAAAATCCCTAAGCCCCGGGGTCACAATTTCATCAAAAATCTGACTTTTGGCAATTAACTCAAAAATGGTGCCCACCGGTTGCAAATTCTCCCCTGAAAGCTTTGGCGATGTAAACAGAAGGCTTTTTATCACAGGACAAGAAATCAGCCCTTGACAACTTAACCCGTTGAAAATATTTTTTTTAAAAAATCCCTAAGCTCCAGGGTCACAATTTCATCAAAAATCTGACTTTTGGCAATTCACTAAAAAATGATTCCAGAAGGTTGCAAATGATCCCATGAAAGCTTTGGCGATGGAAACAGAAGGCTTTTTATCACAGGACAAGAAATCAGCCCTCAACAACTTAACCGGCGGAAAATATTTTTTTGAAAAAATCCCTAAGCCCCGGGGTCACAATTTCAGCAAAAATCTGACTTTTGGCAGTTCACTCAAAAATGGTGCCAACCGGTTGCAAATGCTCCCCTGAAAGCTTTGGCGATGGAAACAGAAGGCTTTTTATCACAGGAAAAGAAATCAGCCCTCAACAACTTAACCGGTGGAAAATATTTTTTTGAAAAAATCCCTAAGCCCCAGGGTCACAATTTCATCAAAAATCTGAATTTTCGCAATTCACTCAAAAATGGTGCCAACCGCTTGCAAATGCTCCCCTGAAAGGTTTGGCGATGGAAACAGAAGGCTTTTTATCACAGGACAAGAAATCAGCCCTCGATAACTTAACCGGCGGAAAAGATGTTTTTGAAAAAATCCCTAAGCCCCGGGGTCACAATTTCAGCAAAAATCTGACTTTTGGCGATTCACTCAAAAATGGTGCCAACCGGTTGCAAATGCTCAACTTAAAGCTTTGGCGATGGAAACAGAAGGCTTTATATCACAGGACAAGAAATCAGCCCTTAACACCTTAACCGGCGGAACATATTTTTTTGAAAAAATCCTTAAGCCCCGGGGTCACAATTTCTTCAAAAATCTGATTTTGGCAATTCACTCAAAAAGGGTGCCAGAAGGTTGCAAATGCTCCCCTGAAAGCTTTGGCGATGTAAACAGAGGGCTTTATATCACACGACAAGAAATCAGCTCTCGAAAACTTAATCGGCGGAAAAGATTTTTTTGAAAAAAATCCCTAAGCCCCGGGGTCACAATTTCATCAAAAATCTGACTTTTGGCAATTCACTCAAAAATGGTGCCAGAAGGTTGCAAATGCTCCCCTGAAAGCTTTGGCGATGGAAACAGAAGGCTTTATATCACAGGACAAGAAATCAGCCCTCGATAACTTAACCGGCGGAAAATATTTTTTTGAAAAAATCCCTAAGCCCCGGGGTCACAATTTCAGCAAAAATCTGACTTTTGGCGATTCACTCAAAAATGGTGCCAACCGGTTGCAAATGCTCCCCTGAAAGCTTTGGCGATGGAAACAGAAGGCTTTATATCACAGGAGAAGAAATCAGCCGTTAACACCTTAACAGGCGGAAAATAATTTTTTGAAAAAATCCCTAAGCCCCGGGATCACAATTTCATCAAAAATCTGACTTTTGGCAGTTCACTCAAAAATGGTGCCAACCGGTTGCAAATGCTCCCTTGAATGCTTTGGCGATGTAAACAGAAGGTTTTTTATAACAGGACAAGAAATCAGCCCACGACAACTTAACCAGTGGAAAATATTTTTTTGAAAAAATCCGTAAGCCCCTGGGTCACAATTTCATCAAAAATCTGACTTTTGGCAATTCACTCAAAAATGGTGCCAACCGGTTGCAAATGCTCCCCTGAATGCTTTGGCGATGTAAACAGAAGGTTTTTTATCACAGGACAAGAAATCAGCCCACAACAACTTAACCAGTGGAAAATATTTTTTTGAAAAAATCCCTAAGCCCCAGGGTCACAATTTCAGCAAAAATCTGACTTTTGGCAATTCACTCAAAAATGGTGCCAACCGGTTCCAAATGCTCCCCCGAAAGCTATGGCGATGGAAAAAGATCGCTTTATATCACAGGACAAGAAATCAGCCCTCAACAACATAACCAGCGGAAAATATTTTTTTGAAAAAATCCCTAAGCCCCAGGGTCACAATTTCATCAAAAATCTGACTTTTGGCAATTAACTCAAAAATGGTGCCCACCGGTTGCAAATTCTCCCCTGAAAGCTTTGGCGATGTAAACAGAAGGCTTTTTATCACAGGACAAGAAATCAGCCCTTGACAACTTAACCCGTTGAAAATATTTTTTTAAAAAAATCCCTAAGCTCCAGGGTCACAATTTCATCAAAAATCTGACTTTTGGCAATTCACTAAAAAATGATTCCAGAAGGTTGCAAATGATCCCATGAAAGCTTTGGCGATGGAAACAGAAGGCTTTTTATCACAGGACAAGAAATCAGCCCTCAACAACTTAACTGGCGGAAAATATTTTTTTGAAAAAATCCCTAAGCCCCGGGGTCACAATTTCATTAAAAATCTGACTTTTGGCAATTCACTCAAAAATGGTGCCAACCGGTTGCAAATGCTCCCCTGAAAGCTTTGGCGATGGAAACAGAAGGCTTTTTATCACAGGAAAAGAAATCAGCCCTCAACAACTTAACCGGTGGAAAATATTTTTTTGAAAAAATCCCTAAGCCCCAGGGTCACAATTTCATCAAAAATCTGAATTTTCGCAATTCACTCAAAAATGGTGCCAACCGCTTGCAAATGCTCCCCTGAAAGTTTTGGCGATGGAAACAGAAGGCTTTTTATCACAGGACAAGAAATCAGCCCTCGATAACTTAACCGGCGGAAAAGATGTTTTTGAAAAAATCCCTAAGCCCCGGGGTCACAATTTCAGCAAAAATCTGACTTTTGGCGATTCACTCAAAAATGGTGCCAACCGGTTGCAAATGCTCAACTTAAAGCTTTGGCGATGGAAACAGAAGGTTTTTTATCACAGGACAAGAAATCAGCCCTCAACAACTTAACCGGCGGAAAATATTTTTTTGAAAAAATCCCTAAGCCCCGGGGTCACAATTTTAGCAAAAATCTGACTTTTGGCGATTCACTCAAAAATGGTGCCCACCGGTTGCAAATTCTCCCCTGGATGCTTTGGCGATGTAAACAGAAGGCTTTTTATCACAGGAGAAGAAATCAGCACTCAACAACTTAACTGGCGGAAAATATTTTTTTGAAAAAATCCCTAAGCCCCGGGGTCACAATTTCATCAAAAATCTGACTTTTGGCAATTCACTCAAAAACGGTGCCCACCGGTTGCAAATGCTCCCCTGAAAGCTTTGGCGATGGAAACAGAAGGCTTTTTAATCAAAGACAAGAAATCAGCCCTCGACAACTTAACCGGCAGAAAATATTTTTTTGAAAAAATCCCTAAGCCCCGGGGTCACAATTTCAGCAAAAATCTGACTTTTGGCAATTCACTCAAAAATGGTGTCAACCAGTTGCAAATGCTCCCCTGAAAGGTTTGGTGATGGAAACAGAAGGCTTTTTATCCCAGGAAAAGAAATCAGCCCTCGATAACTTAACCGCAGGAAAAGATTTTTTTGAAAAAATCCCTAAACCCCGGGATCACAATTTCAGCAAAAATCTGACTTTTGGCAATTCACTCAAAAATGGTGCCAACCGGTTGCAAATGCTCCCCTGAAAGCTTTGGCGATGGAAACAGAAGGCTTTATATCACAGGACAAGAAATCATTCCTCAACAACTTAACCAGCGGAAAATATTTTTTTGAAAAAATCCCTAACCCCCGGTGTCACAATTTCAGCAAAAATCTGAGTTTTGGCGATTCACTCAAAAATGGTGCCAACCGGTTGCAAATGCTCCCCTTAAAGCTTTGGCGATGGAAACTGAAGGCTTTTTATCACAGGACAAGAAATCAGCCCTCAAAAACTTAACCAGCGGAAAATATTTTTTTGAAAAAATCCCTAAGCCCCGGGGTCACAATTTCATCAAAAATCTGACTTTTGGAAATTCACTCAAAAATGGTGCTAGAAGGTTTCAAATGATCCCGTGAAAGCTTTGGCGATGTAAACAGAAGGCTTTTTATCACAGGACAAGAAATCAGCCCTCGACAACTTAACCGGTGGAAAAGATTTTTTTGAAAAAATCCCTAAGCCCCGGGGTCACAATTTCAGCAAAAATCTGACTTTTGGCAATTCACTCAAAAGTGATTCCAGAAGGTTGCAAATGATCCCATGAAAGCTTTGGCGATGGAAACAGAATGCTTTTTATCACAGGACAAGAAATCAGCCCTCAACAACTTGACCGGTGGAAAATATTTTTTTGAAAAAATCCCTAAGGTCACAATTTCAGCAAAAATCTGACTTTTGGTAATTCACTCAAAAATTGTGCCAGAAGGATGCAAATGATCCCCCAAAAGCTTTGGCGATGTAAACAGAAGGCTTTTTATCACAGGACAATAAATCAGCCCTCAACAACTTAACCGGCGGAAAACCTTTTTTGAAAAAATCCCTAAGGCCCGGGGTCACAATTTCAGCAAAAATCCGACTTTTGGCAATTCACTCAAAAATAGTGCCAACCGGTTGCAAATGCTACCCTGAAAGCTTTGGCGATGGAAACAGAAGGCTTTATATCACAGGACAAGAAATCAGCCCTCAACAACTTAACCAGCGGAAAATATTTTTTTGAAAAAATCCCTAAGGCACGGGGTCACAATTTCAGCAAAAATCTGACTTTTGGCGATTCACTCAAAAATGGTGCCAACCGGTTGCATATGCTCCCCTGAAAGCTTTGGCAATGGAAAGAGACGGCTTTTTATCACTGGACAAGAAATCAGCCCTTGATAACTTAACCGGCGGAAAGGATTTTTTTGAAAAAATCCCTAAGCCCCGGGTTCACAATTTCATCAAAAATCTGACTTTTGGCAATTCACTCAAAAATGATGCCAGAAGGTTGCAAATGATCCCATGATAGCTTTGGCGATGGAAACAGAAGGCTTTTTATCACAGGACAAGAAATCAGCCCTCAAAAACTTAACCGGCGGAAAATATTTTTTTGAAAAAATCCCTAAGCCCCGGGGTCACAATTTCAGCAAAAATCTGACTTTTGGCGATTCACTCAAAAATGGTTCCGACCGGTTGCAAATGCTCCCCTGAAAGCTTTGGCGATGGAAACAGAAGGCTTTTTATCACAGGACAAGAAATCAGCCCTCGACAACTTAACCGGCGAAAAATATTTTTTTGAAAAAATCCTTAAGCCCCGGGATCACAATTTCATCAAAAATCTGACTTTTGGAAATTCACTCAAAAATGGTGCTAGAAGGTTTCAAATGATCCCGTGAAAGATTTGGCGATGTAAACAGAAGGCTTTTTATCACAGGACAAGAAATCAGCCCTCGACAACTTAAACGGTGGAAAAGATTTTTTTGAAAAAATCCCTAAGCCCCGGGGTCACAATTTCAGCAAAAATCTGACTTTTGGCAATTCACTCAAAAGTGATTCCAGAAGGTTGCAAATGATCCCATGAAAGCTTTGGCGATGGAAACAGAATGCTTTTTATCACAGGACAAGAAATCAGCCCTCAACAACTTAACCGGCGGAAAATATTTTTTTGAAAAAATCCCTAAGGTCACAATTTCAGCAAAAATCTGACTTTTGGCAATTCACTCAAAAATTGTGCCAGAAGGATGCAAATGATCCCCCAAAAGCTTTGGCGATGTAAACAGAAGGCTTTTTATAACAGGACAATAAATCAGCCCTCAACAACTTAACCGGCGGAAAACTTTTTTTGAAAAAATCCCTAAGGCCCGGGGTCACAATTTCAGCAAAAATCTGACTTTTGGCAATTCACTCAAAAATAGTGCCAACCGGTTGCAAATGCTACCCTGAAAGCTTTGGCGATGGAAACAGAAGGCTTTATATCACAGGACAAGAAATCAGCCCTCAACAACTTAACCAGCGGAAAATATTTTTTTGAAAAAATCCCTAAGGCACGGGGTCACAATTTCAGCAAAAATCTGACTTTTGGCGATTCACTCAAAAATGGTGCCAACCGGTTGCATATGCTCCCCTGAAAGCTTTGGCAATGGAAAGAGACGGCTTTTTATCACTGGACAAGAAATCAGCCCTTGATAACTTAACCGGCGGAAAGGATTTTTTTGAAAAAATCCCTAAGCCCCGGGTTCACAATTTCATCAAAAATCTGACTTTTGGCAATTCACTCAAAAATGATGCCAGAAGGTTGCAAATGATCCCATGATAGCTATGGCGATGGAAACAGAAGGCTTTTTATCACAGGACAAGAAATCAGCCCTCAACAACTTAACCGGCGGAAAATATTTTTTTGAAAAAATCCCTAAGGTCACAATTTCAGCAAAAATCTGACTTTTGGCAATTCACTCAAAAATGGTGCTAGAAGGTTGCAAATGATCCCCTGAAAGCTTTGGCGATGGAAACAGAAGGCTTTATATCACAGGACAAGAAATCAGCCCTCGACAACTTAACCAGCGGAAAAGATTTTTTGAAAAAATCCCTAAGCCCCGGGGTCACAATTTCATCAAAAATCTGACTTTTGGCAATTCACTCAAAAATGGTGCCAACCGGTTGCAAATGCTCCCCTGAAAGCTTTGGCGATGGAAACAGAAGACTTTATATCACAGGACAAGAAATCAGCCCTCGATAAATTAACCGGTGGAAAAGATTTTTTTGAAAAAATCCCTAAGCCCCGGGGTCACAATTTCATCAAAAATCTGACTTTTGGCAATTCACTCAAAAATGGTGCCAACCGGTTGCAAATGCTCCCCTGAAAGCTTTGGCGATGGAAACAGAAGGTTTTTTATCACAGGACAAGAAATCAGCCCTCGACAACTTAACCCGTGGAAAATATTTTTTTGAAAAAATCCCTAAGCTCCAGGGTCACAATTTCATCAAAAATCTGACTTTTGGCAATTCACTCAAAAGTGATTCCAGAAGGTTGCAAATGATCCCATGAAAGCTTTGGCGATGGAAACAGAATGCTTTTTATCACAGGACAAGAAATCAGCCCTCAACAACTTAACCGGCGGAAAAGATTTTTTTGAAAAAATCCCTAAGGTCACAATTTCAGCAAAAATCTGACTTTTGGCAATTCACTCAAAAATTGTGCCAGAAGGTTACAAATGATCCCCCAAAAGCTTTGGCGATGTAAACAGAAGGCTTTTTATCACAGGACAGTAAATCTGCCCTCAACAACTTAACCTGCGGAAAATATTTTTTTGAAAAAATCCCTAAGGCACGGGGTCACAATTTCAGCAAAAATCTGACTTTTGGCGATTCACTCAAAAATGGTGCCAACCGGTTGCATATGCTCCCCTGAAAGCTTTGGCAATGGAAAGAGACGGCTTTTTATCACTGGACAAGAAATCAGCCCTTGATAACTTAACCGGCGGAAAGGATTTTTTTGAAAAAATCCCTAAGCCCCGGGTTCACAATTTCATCAAAAATCTGACTTTTGGCAATTCACTCAAAAATGATGCCAGAAGGTTGCAAATGATCCCATGATAGCTATGGCGATGGAAACAGAAGGCTTTTTATCACAGGACAAGAAATCAGCCCTCAACAACTTAACCGGCGGAAAATATTTTTTTGAAAAAATCCCTAAGGTCACAATTTCAGCAAAAATCTGACTTTTGGCAATTCACTCAAAAATGGTGCTAGAAGGTTGCAAATGATCCCCTGAAAGCTTTGGCGATGGAAACAGAAGGCTTTATATCACAGGACAAGAAATCAGCCCTCGACAACTTAACCAGCGGAAAAGATTTTTTGAAAAAATCCCTAAGCCCCGGGGTCACAATTTCATCAAAAATCTGACTTTTGGCAATTCACTCAAAAATGGTGCCAACCGGTTGCAAATGCTCCCCTGAAAGCTTTGGCAATGGAAACAGAAGGCTTTATATCACAGGACAAGAAATCAGCCCTCAACAACTTAACCAGCGGAAAATATTTTTTTGAAAAAATCCCTAAGCCCCGGGGTCACAATTTCATCAAAAATCTGACTTTTGGCAATTCACTCAAAAATGGTGCCAACCGGTTGCAAATGCTCCCCTGAAAGCTTTGGCGATGGAAACAGAAGGTTTTTTATCACAGGACAAGAAATCAGCCCTCGACAACTTAACCCGTGGAAAATATTTTTTTGAAAAAATCCCTAAGCTCCAGGGTCACAATTTGATCAAAAATCTGACTTTTGGCAATTCACTCAAAAGTGATTCCAGAAGGTTGCAAATGATCCCATGAAAGCTTTGGCGATGGAAACAGAATGCTTTTTATCACAGGACAAGAAATCAGCCCTCAACAACTTAACCGGCGGAAAAGATTTTTTTGAAAAAATCCCTAAGGTCACAATTTCAGCAAAAATCTGACTTTTGGCAATTCACTCAAAAATTGTGCCAGAAGGTTACAAATGATCCCCCAAAAGCTTTGGCGATGTAAACAGAAGGCTTTTTATCACAGGACAGTAAATCTGCCCTCAACAACTTAACCTGCGGAAAACTTTTTTTGAAAAAATCCCTAAGGCCCGGGGTCACAATTTCAGCAAAAATCCGACTTTTGGCAATTCACTCAAAAATAGTGCCAACCGGTTGCAAATGCTCCCCTGAAAGCTTTGGCGATGGAAACAGAAGGATTTATATCACAGGACAAGAAATCAGCCCTCAACAACTTAACCAGCGGAAAATATTTTTTTGAAAAAATCCCTAAGGCACGGGGTCACAATTTCAGCAAAAATCTGACTTTTGGCGATTCACTCAAAAATGGTGCCAACCGGTTGCATATGCTCCCCTGAAAGCTTTGGCGATGGAAACAGAAGGCTTTTTATCACAGGACAAGAAATCAGCCCTCAAAAAATTAACCGGCGTAAAATATTTTTTTGAAAAAATCCCTAAGCCCCGGGGTCACAATTTCAGCAAAAATCTGACTTTTGGGAATTCACTCAAAAATGCTGCCAGAAGGTTGCAAATGCTCCCCTGAAAGCTTTGGCGATGGAAACAGAAGGCTTTATATCACAGGACAAGAAATCAGCCCTCGACAACTTAACCAGCGGAAAAGATTTTTTTGAAAAAATCCCTAAGGCCCGGGGTCACAATTTCAGCAAAAATCTGACTTTTGGCAATTCACTCAAAAATGATGCCAGAAGGTTGCAAATGATCCCATGATACCTTTGGCGATGGAAACAGAAGGCTTTTTATCACAGGACAAGAAATCAGCCCTCAACAACTTAACCGGCGGAAAATATTTTTTTGAAAAAATCCCTGAGGTCACAATTTCAGCAAAAATCTGACTTTTGGCAATTCACTCAAAAATGGTGCCAGAAGGTTGCAAATGATCCCCTGAAAGCTTTGGCGATGGAAACAGAAGGCTTTTTATCAAAGGACAAGAAATCAGCCCTCGACAACTTAACCGGCGAAAAAGATTTTTTTGAAAAAATCCCTAAGCCCCGGGGTCACAATTTCAGCAAAAATCTGACTTTTGGGAATTCACTCAAAAATGCTGCCAGAAGGTTGCAAATGCTCCCCTGAAAGCTTTGGCGATGGAAACAGAAGGCTTTATATCACAGGACAAGAAATCAGCCCTCGACAACTTAACCAGCGGAAAAGATTTTTTTGAAAAAATCCCTAAGGCCCGGGGTCACAATTTCAGCAAAAATCTGACTTTTGGCAATTCACTCAAAAATGATGCCAGAAGGTTGCAAATGATCCCATGATACCTTTGGCGATGGAAACAGAAGGCTTTTTATCACAGGACAAGAAATCAGCCCTCAACAACTTAACCGGCGGAAAATATTTTTTTGAAAAAATCCCTAAGGTCACAATTTCAGCAAAAATCTGACTTTTGGCAATTCACTCAAAAATGGTGCCAGAAGGTTGCAAATGATCCCCTGAAAGCTTTGGCGATGGAAACAGAAGGCTTTTTATCAAAGGACAAGAAATCAGCCCTCGACAACTTAACCGGCGAAAATGATTTTTTTGAAAAAATCCCTAAGCCCCGGGGTCACAATTTCAGCAAAAATCTGACTTTTGGCAATTCACTCAAAAATGGTGCCAACCGGTTGCAAATCCTCCCCTGAAAGCTTTGGCGATGGAAACAGAAGGCTTTATATCACAGGACAAGAAATCAGCCCTCGACAACTTAACCAGCGGAAAAGATTTTTTGAAAAAATCCCTAAGCCCCGGGGTCACAATTTCATCAAAAATCCGACTTTTGGCAATTCACTAAAAAATGGTCCCACCGGTTGCAAATGCTCCCCTGAAAGCTTTGGCGATGTAAACAGAAGGCTTTTTATCACAGGACAAGAAATCAGCCCTCAAAAACTTAACCGGCGGAAAAGATTTTTTTAAAAAAATCCCTAAGCCCCGGGGTCACAATTTCAGCAAAAATCTGACTTTTGGCGATTCACTCAAAAATGGTGCCAACCAGTTGCACATGCTCCCCTGAAAGCTTTGGCGATGGAAACAGAAGGCTTTTTATCACAGGACAAGAAATCAGCCCTCAACAACTTAACCGGCGGAAAATATTTTTTTGAAAAAATCCCTAAGGTCACAATTTCAGCAAAAATCTGACTTTTGGCAATTCACTCAAAAATGGTGCCAGAAGGTTGCAAATGATCCCCTGAAAGCTTTGGCGATGGAAACAGAAGGCTTTTTATCAAAGGACAAGAAATCAGCCCTCGACAACTTAACCGGCGAAAAAGATTTTTTTGAAAAAATCCCTAAGCCCCGGGGTCACAATTTCAGCAAAAATCTGACTTTTGGCAATTCACTCAAAAATGGTGCCAACCGGTTGCAAATCCTCCCCTGAAAGCTTTGGCGATGGAAACAGAAGGCTTTATATCACAGGACAAGAAATCAGCCCTCGACAACTTAACCAGCGGAAAAGATTTTTTGAAAAAATCCCTAAGCCCCGGGGTCACAATTTCATCAAAAATCCGACTTTTGGCAATTCACTCAAAAATGGTCTCACCGGTTGCAAATGCTCCCCTGAAAGCTTTGGCGATGTAAACAGAAGGCTTTTTATCACAGGACAAGAAATCAGCCCTCAAAAACTTAACCGGCGGAAAAGATTTTTTTAAAAAAATCCCTAAGCCCCGGGGTCACAATTTCAGCAAAAATCTGACTTTTGGCGATTCACTCAAAAATGGTGCCAACCAGTTGCACATGCTCCCCTGAAAGCTTTGGCGATGGAAACAGAAGGCTTTTTATCACAGGACAAGAAATCAGCCCTCAACAACTTAACCGGCGGAAAAGATTTTTTTGAAAAAATCCCTAAGGCCCGGGGTCACAATTTCAGCAAAAATCTGACTTTTGGCAATTCACTCAAAAATGGTGCCAGAAGGTTGCAAATGATCCCGTAAAAGCTTTGGCGATGGAAACAGAATGCTTTTTATCACAGGAGAAGAAATCAGCGCTCGAAAACTTAACCGCAAGAAAAGATTTTTTTGAAAAAATCCCTAAGCCCCGGAGTCACAATTTCATCAAAAATCTGACTTTTGGCGATTCACTCAAAAATGGTGCCAACCAGTTGCAAATGCTCCCCTGAAAGCTTTGGCGATGGAAACAGAAGGCTTTATATCACAGGACAAGAAATCAGCCCTCGACAACTTAACCAGCGGAAAAGATTTTTTTGAAAAAATCCCTAAGGCCCGGGGTCACAATTTCAGCAAAAATCTGACTTTTGGCAATTCACTCAAAAATGATGCCAGAAGGTTGCAAATGATCCCATGATAGCTTTGGCGATGGAAACAGAAGGCTTTTTATCACAGGACAAGAAATCAGCCCTCAACAACTTAACCGGCGGAAAATATTTTTTTGAAAAAATCCCTAAGGTCACAATTTCAGCAAAAATCTGACTTTTGGCAATTCACTCAAAAATGGTGCCAGAAGGTTGCAAATGATCCCCTGAAAGCTTTGGCGATGGAAACAGAAGGCTTTTTATCAAAGGAGAAGAAATCAGCCCTCGACAACTTAACCGGCGGAAAAGATTTTTTTGAAAAAATCCCTAGGCCCCGGGGTCACAATTTCAGCAAAAATCTGACTTTTGGCAATTCACTCAAAAATGGTGCCAACCGGTTGCAAATCCTCCCCTGAAAGCTTTGGCGATGGAAACAGAAGGCTTTATATCACAGGACAAGAAATCAGCCCTCGACAACTTAACCAGCGGAAAAGATTTTTTGAAAAAATCCCTAAGCCCCGGGGTCACAATTTCATCAAAAAATCTGACTTTTGGCAATTCACTCAAAAATGGTGCCAACCGGTTGCAAATCCTCCCCTGAAAGCTTTGGCGATGGAAACAGAAGGCTTTATATCACAGGACAAGAAATCAGCCCTCGACAAATTAACCCGTGGAAAAGATTTTTTTGAAAAAATCCCTAAGCTCCAGGGTCACAATTTCATCAAAAATCTGACTTTTGGCAATTCACTCAAAAGTGATTCCAGAAGGTTGCAAATGATCCCATGAAAGCTTTGGCGATGGAAACAGAATGCTTTTTATCACAGGACAAGAAATCAGCCCTCAACAACTTAACCAGCGGAAAATATTTTTTTGAAAAAATCCCTAAGGTCACAATTTCAGCAAAAATCTGACTTTTGGCAATTCACTCAAAAATTGTGCCAGAAGGTTACAAATGATCCCCCAAAAGCTTTGGCGATGTAAACAGAAGGCTTTTTATCACAGGACAGTAAATCAGCCCTCAACAACTTAACCTGCGGAAAACTTTTTTTGAAAAAATCCCTAAGGCCCGGGGTCACAATTTCAGCAAAAATCCGACTTTTGGCAATTCACTCAAAAATAGTGCCAACCGGTTGCAAATGCTCCCCTGAAAGCTTTGGCGATGGAAACAGAAGGATTTATATCACAGGACAAGAAATCAGCCCTCAACAACTTAACCAGCGGAAAATATTTTTTTGAAAAAATCCCTAAGGCACGGGGTCACAATTTCAGCAAAAATCTGACTTTTGGCGATTCACTCAAAAATGGTGCCAACCGGTTGCATATGCTCCCCTGAAAGCTTTGGCGATGGAAACAGAAGGCTTTTTATCACAGGACAAGAAATCAGCCCTCAAAAAATTAACCGGCGTAAAATATTTTTTTGAAAAAATCCCTAAGCCCCGGGGTCACAATTTCAGCAAAAATCTGACTTTTGGGAATTCACTCAAAAATGCTGCCAGAAGGTTGCAAATGCTCCCCTGAAAGCTTTGGCGATGGAAACAGAAGGCTTTATATCACAGGACAAGAAATCAGCCCTCGACAACTTAACCAGCGAAAAAGATTTTTTTGAAAAAATCCCTAAGGCCCGGGGTCACAATTTCAGCAAAAATCTGACTTTTGGCAATTCACTCAAAAATGATGCCAGAAGGTTGCAAATGATCCCATGATAGCTTTGGCGATGGAAACAGAAGGCTTTTTATCACAGGACAAGAAATCAGCCCTCAACAACTTAACCGGCGGAAAATATTTTTTTGAAAAAATCCCTAAGGTCACAATTTCAGCAAAAATCTGACTTTTGGCAATTCACTCCAAAATGGTGCCAGAAGGTTGCAAATGATCCCCTGAAAGCTTTGGCGATGGAAACAGAAGGCTTTTTATCAAAGGACAAGAAATCAGCCCTCGACAACTTAACCGGCGGAAAAGATTTTTTTGAAAAAATCCCTAAGCCCCGGGGTCACAATTTCAGCAAAAATCTGACTTTTGGCAATTCACTCAAAAATGGTGCCAACCGGTTGCAAATGCTCCCCTGAAAGCTTTGGCGATGGAAACAGAAGGATTTATATCACAGGACAAGAAATCAGCCCTCGACAACTTAACCAGCGGAAAAGATTTTTTGAAAAAATCCCTAAGCCCCGGGGTCACAATTTCATCAAAAATCCGACTTTTGGCAATTCACTCAAAAATGGTCCCACCGGTTGCAAATGCTCCCCTGAAAGCTTTGGCGATGTAAACAGAAGGCTTTTTATCACAGGACAAGAAATCAGCCCTCGACAACTTAACCGGCGGAAAAGATTTTTTTTAAAAAATCCCTAAGCCCCGGGGTCACAATTTCAGCAAAAATCTGACTTTTGGCGATTCACTCAAAAATGGTGCCAACCAGTTGCACATGCTCCCCTGAAAGCTTTGGCGATGGAAACAGAAGGCTTTTTATCACAGGACAAGAAATCAGCCCTCAACAACTTAACCGGCGGAAAATATTTTTTTGAAAAAATCCCTAAGGCCCGGGGTCACAATTTCAGCAAAAATCTGACTTTTGGCAATTCACTCAAAAATGATGCCAGAAGGTTGCAAATGATCCCATGATAGCTTTGGCGATGGAAACAGAAGGCTTTTTATCACAGGACAAGAAATCAGCCCTCAACAACTTAACCGGCGGAAAATATTTTTTTGAAAAAATCCCTAAGGTCACAATTTCAGCAAAAATCTGACTTTTGGCAATTCACTCCAAAATGGTGCCAGAAGGTTGCAAATGATCCCCTGAAAGCTTTGGCGATGGAAACAGAAGGCTTTTTATCAAAGGACAAGAAATCAGCCCTCGACAACTTAACCGGCGGAAAAGATTTTTTTGAAAAAATCCCTAAGCCCCGGGGTCACAATTTCAGCAAAAATCTGACTTTTGGCAATTCACTCAAAAATGGTGCCAACCGGTTGCAAATCCTCCCCTGAAAGCTTTGGCGATGGAAACAGAAGGCTTTATATCACAGGACAAGAAATCAGCCCTCGACAACTTAACCAGCGGAAAAGATTTTTTGAAAAAATCCCTAAGCCCCGGGGTCACAATTTCATCAAAAATCCGACTTTTGGCAATTCACTCAAAAATGGTCCCACCGGTTGCAAATGCTCCCCTGAAAGCTTTGGCGATGTAAACAGAAGGCTTTTTATCACAGGACAAGAAATCAGCCCTCGACAACTTAACCGGCGGAAAAGATTTTTTTTAAAAAATCCCTAAGCCCCGGGGTCACAATTTCAGCAAAAATCTGACTTTTGGCGATTCACTCAAAAATGGTGCCAACCAGTTGCACATGCTCCCCTGAAAGCTTTGGCGATGGAAACAGAAGGCTTTTTATCACAGGACAAGAAATCAGCCCTCAACAACTTAACCGGCGGAAAAGATTTTTTTGAAAAAATCCCAAAGGCCCGGGGTCACAATTTCAGCAAAAATCTGACTTTTGGCAATTCACTCAAAAATGGTGCCAGAAGGTTGCAAATGATCCCGTAAAAGCTTTGGCGATGGAAACAGAATGCTTTTTATCACAGGAGAAGAAATCAGCGCTCGAAAACTTAACCGCAAGAAAAGATTTTTTTGAAAAAATCCCTAAGCCCCGGGGTCACAATTTCATCAAAAATCTGACTTTTGGCAATTCACTCAAAAATGGTGCCAACCAGTTGCAAATGCTCCCCTGAAAGCTTTGGCGATGGAAACAGAAGGTTTTTTATCACAGGACAAGAAATCAGCCCTCGACAACTTAACCCGTGGAAAATATTTTTTAAAAAAATCCCTAAGCTCCAGGGTCACAATTTCATCAAAAATCTGACTTTTGGCAATTCACTCAAAAGTGATTCCAGAAGGTTGCAAATGATCCCATGAAAGCTTTGGCGATGGAAACAGAATGCTTTTTATCACAGGACAAGAAATCAGCCCTCAACAACTTAACCAGCGGAAAATATTTTTTTGAAAAAATCCCTAAGGTCACAATTTCAGCAAAAATCTGACTTTTGGCAATTCACTCAAAAATTGTGCCAGAAGGTTACAAATGATCCCCCAAAAGCTTTGGCGATGTAAACAGAAGGCTTTTTATCACAGGACAGTAAATCAGCCCTCAACAACTTAACCTGCGGAAAACTTTTTTTGAAAAAATCCCTAAGGCCCGGGGTCACAATTTCAGCAAAAATCCGACTTTTGGCAATTCACTCAAAAATAGTGCCAACCGGTTGCAAATGCTCCCCTGAAAGCTTTGGCGATGGAAACAGAAGGATTTATATCACAGGACAAGAAATCAGCCCTCAACAACTTAACCAGCGGAAAATATTTTTTTGAAAAAATCCCTAAGGCACGGGGTCACAATTTCAGCAAAAATCTGACTTTTGGCGATTCACTCAAAAATGGTGCCAACCGGTTGCATATGCTCCCCTGAAAGCTTTGGCGATGGAAACAGAAGGCTTTTTATCACAGGACAAGAAATCAGCCCTCAAAAAATTAACCGGCGTAAAATATTTTTTTGAAAAAATCCCTAAGCCCCGGGGTCACAATTTCAGCAAAAATCTGACTTTTGGGAATTCACTCAAAAATGCTGCCAGAAGGTTGCAAATGCTCCCCTGAAAGCTTTGGCGATGGAAACAGAAGGCTTTATATCACAGGACAAGAAATCAGCCCTCGACAACTTAACCAGCGAAAAAGATTTTTTTGAAAAAATCCCTAAGGCCCGGGGTCACAATTTCAGCAAAAATCTGACTTTTGGCAATTCACTCAAAAATGATGCCAGAAGGTTGCAAATGATCCCATGATAGCTTTGGCGATGGAAACAGAAGGCTTTTTATCACAGGACAAGAAATCAGCCCTCAACAACTTAACCGGCGGAAAATATTTTTTTGAAAAAATCCCTAAGGTCACAATTTCAGCAAAAATCTGACTTTTGGCAATTCACTCCAAAATGGTGCCAGAAGGTTGCAAATGATCCCCTGAAAGCTTTGGCGATGGAAACAGAAGGCTTTTTATCAAAGGACAAGAAATCAGCCCTCGACAACTTAACCGGCGGAAAAGATTTTTTTGAAAAAATCCCTAAGCCCCGGGGTCACAATTTCAGCAAAAATCTGACTTTTGGCAATTCACTCAAAAATGGTGCCAACCGGTTGCAAATCCTCCCCTGAAAGCTATGGCGATGGAAACAGAAGGCTTTATATCACAGGACAAGAAATCAGCCCTCGACAACTTAACCAGCGGAAAAGATTTTTTGAAAAAATCCCTAAGCCCCGGGGTCACAATTTCATCAAAAATCCGACTTTTGGCAATTCACTCAAAAATGGTCCCACCGGTTGCAAATGCTCCCCTGAAAGCTTTGGCGATGTAAACAGAAGGCTTTTTATCACAGGACAAGAAATCAGCCCTCGACAACTTAACCGGCGGAAAAGATTTTTTTAAAAAAATCCCTAAGGCCCGGGGTCACAATTTCAGCAAAAATCTGACTTTTGGCAATTCACTCAAAAATGATGCCAGAAGGTTGCAAATGATCCCATGATAGCTTTGGCGATGGAAACAGAAGGCTTTTTATCACAGGACAAGAAATCAGCCCTCAACAACTTAACCGGCGGAAAATATTTTTTTGAAAAAATCCCTAAGGTCACAATTTCAGCAAAAATCTGACTTTTGGCAATTCACTCCAAAATGGTGCCAGAAGGTTGCAAATGATCCCCTGAAAGCTTTGGCGATGGAAACAGAAGGCTTTTTTATCAAAGGACAAGAAATCAGCCCTCGACAACTTAACCGGCGGAAAAGATTTTTTTGAAAAAATCCCTAAGCCCCGGGGTCACAATTTCAGCAAAAATCTGACTTTTGGCAATTCACTCAAAAATGGTGCCAACCGGTTGCAAATCCTCCCCTGAAAGCTTTGGCGATGGAAACAGAAGGCTTTATATCACAGGACAAGAAATCAGCCCTCGACAACTTAACCAGCGGAAAAGATTTTTTGAAAAAATCCCTAAGCCCCGGGGTCACAATTTCATCAAAAATCCGACTTTTGGCAATTCACTCAAAAATGGTCCCACCGGTTGCAAATGCTCCCCTGAAAGCTTTGGCGATGTAAACAGAAGGCTTTTTATCACAGGACAAGAAATCAGCCCTCGACAACTTAACCGGCGGAAAAGATTTTTTTAAAAAAATCCCTAAGCCCCGGGGTCACAATTTCAGCAAAAATCTGACTTTTGGCGATTCACTCAAAAATGGTGCCAACCAGTTGCACATGCTCCCCTGAAAGCTTTGGCGATGGAAACAGAAGGCTTTTTATCACAGGACAAGAAATCAGCCCTCAACAACTTAACCGGCAGAAAAGATTTTTTTGAAAAAATCCCTAAGGCCCGGGGTCACAATTTCAGCAAAAATCTGACTTTTGGCAATTCACTCAAAAATGGTGCCAGAAGGTTGCAAATGATCCCGTAAAAGCTTTGGCGATGGAAACAGAATGCTTTTTATCACAGGAGAAGAAATCAGCGCTCGAAAACTTAACCGCAAGAAAAGATTTTTTTGAAAAAATCCCTAAGCCCCGGAGTCACAATTTCATCAAAAATCTGACTTTTGGCGATTCACTCAAAAATGGTGCCAACCAGTTGCAAATGCTCCCCTGAAAGCTTTGGCGATGGAAACAGAAGGCTTTATATCACAGGACAAGAAATCAGCCCTCGACAACTTAACCAGCGGAAAAGATTTTTTTGAAAAAATCCCTAAGCCCCGGGGTCACAATTTCATTAAAAATCTGACTTTTGGCAATTCACTCAAAAATGATGCCAGAAGGTTGCAAATGATCCCATGATAGCTTTGGCGATGGAAACAGAAGGCTTTATATCACAGGACAAGAAATCAGCCCTCGATAAATTAACCGGTGGAAAAGATTTTTTTGAAAAAATCCCTAAGCCCCGGGGTCACAATTTCATCAAAAATCTGACTTTTGGCAATTCACTCAAAAATGGTGCCAACCGGTTGCAAATGCTCCCCTGAAAGCTTTGGCGATGGAAACAGAAGGTTTTTTATCACAGGACAAGAAATCAGCCCTCGACAACTTAACCCGTGGAAAATATTTTTTTGAAAAAATCCCTAAGCTCCAGGGTCACAATTTCATCAAAAATCTGACTTTTGGCAATTCACTCAAAAGTGATTCCAGAAGGTTGCAAATGATCCCATGAAAGCTTTGGCGATGGAAACAGAATGCTTTTTATCACAGGACAAGAAATCAGCCCTCAACAACTTAACCGGCGGAAAATATTTTTTTGAAAAAATCCCTAAGGTCACAATTTCAGCAAAAATCTGACTTTTGGCAATTCACTCAAAAATTGTGCCAGAAGGTTACAAATGATCCCCCAAAAGCTTTGGCGATGTAAACAGAAGGCTTTTTATCACAGGACAAGAAATCAGCCCTCAACAACTTAACCAGCGGAAAATATTTTTTTGAAAAAATCACTAAGGCACGGGGTCACAATTTCAGCAAAAATCTGACTTTTGGCGATTCACTCAAAAATGGTGCCAACCGGTTGCATATGCTCCCCTGAAAGCTTTGGCGATGGAAACAGAAGGCTTTTTATCACAGGACAAGAAATCAGCCCTCAAAAAATTAACCGGCGTAAAATATTTTTTTGAAAAAATCCCTAAGCCCCGGGGTCACAATTTCAGCAAAAATCTGACTTTTGGGAATTCACTCAAAAATGCTGCCAGAAGGTTGCAAATGCTCCCCTGAAAGCTTTGGCGATGGAAACAGAAGGCTTTATATCACAGGACAAGAAATCAGCCCTCGACAACTTAACCAGCGGAAAAGATTTTTTTGAAAAAATCCCTAAGGCCCGGGGTCACAATTTCAGCAAAAATCTGACTTTTGGCAATTCACTCAAAAATGATGCCAGAAGGTTGCAAATGATCCCATGATAGCTTTGGCGATGGAAACAGAAGGCTTTTTATCACAGGACAAGAAATCAGCCCTCAACAACTTAACCGGCGGAAAATATTTTTTTGAAAAAATCCCTAAGGTCACAATTTCAGCAAAAATCTGACTTTTGGCAATTCACTCCAAAATGGTGCCAGAAGGTTGCAAATGATCCCCTGAAAGCTTTGGCGATGGAAACAGAAGGCTTTTTATCAAAGGACAAGAAATCAGCCCTCGACAACTTAACCGGCGGAAAAGATTTTTTTGAAAAAATCCCTAAGCCCCGGGGTCACAATTTCAGCAAAAATCTGACTTTTGGCAATTCACTCAAAAATGGTGCCAACCGGTTGCAAATCCTCCCCTGAAAGCTTTGGCGATGGAAACAGAAGGCTTTATATCACAGGACAAGAAATCAGCCCTCGACAACTTAACCAGCGGAAAAGATTTTTTGAAAAAATCCCTAAGCCCCGGGGTCACAATTTCATCAAAAATCCGACTTTTGGCAATTCACTCAAAAATGGTCCCACCGGTTGCAAATGCTCCCCTGAAAGCTTTGGCGATGTAAACAGAAGGCTTTTTATCACAGGACAAGAAATCAGCCCTCGACAACTTAACCGGCGGAAAAGATTTTTTTAAAAAAATCCCTAAGCCCCGGGGTCACAATTTCAGCAAAAATCTGACTTTTGGCGATTCACTCAAAAATGGTGCCAACCAGTTGCACATGCTCCCCTGAAAGCTTTGGCGATGGAAACAGAAGGCTTTTTATCACAGGACAAGAAATCAGCCCTCAACAACTTAACCGGCGGAAAAGATTTTTTTGAAAAAATCCCTAAGGCCCGGGGTCACAATTTCAGCAAAAATCTGACTTTTGGCAATTCACTCAAAAATGGTGCCAGAAGGTTGCAAATGATCCCGTGAAAGCTTTGGCGATGGAAACAGAATGCTTTTTATCACAGGAGAAGAAATCAGCGCTCGAAAACTTAACCGCAAGAAAAGATTTTTTTGAAAAAATCCCTAAGCCCCGGAGTCACAATTTCATCAAAAATCTGACTTTTGGCGATTCACTCAAAAATGGTGCCAACCAGTTGCAAATGCTCCCCTGAAAGCTTTGGCGATGGAAACAGAAGGCTTTATATCACAGGACAAGAAATCAGCCCTCGACAACTTAACCAGCGGAAAAGATTTTTTTGAAAAAATCCCTAAGGCCCGGGGTCACAATTTCAGCAAAAATCTGACTTTTGGCAATTCACTCAAAAATGATGCCAGAAGGTTGCAAATGATCCCATGATAGCTTTGGCGATGGAAACAGAAGGCTTTTTATCACAGGACAAGAAATCAGCCCTCAACAACTTAACCGGCGGAAAATATTTTTTTGAAAAAATCCCTAAGGTCACAATTTCAGCAAAAATCTGACTTTTGGCAATTCACTCCAAAATGGTGCCAGAAGGTTGCAAATGATCCCCTGAAAGCTTTGGCGATGGAAACAGAAGGCTTTTTATCAAAGGACAAGAAATCAGCCCTCGACAACTTAACCGGCGGAAAAGATTTTTTTGAAAAAATCCCTAGGCCCCGGGGTCACAATTTCAGCAAAAATCTGACTTTTGGCAATTCACTCAAAAATGGTGCCAACCGGTTGCAAATCCTCCCCTGAAAGCTTTGGCGATGGAAACAGAAGGCTTTATATCACAGGACAAGAAATCAGCCCTCGACAACTTAACCAGCGGAAAAGATTTTTTGAAAAAATCCCTAAGCCCCGGGGTCACAATTTCATTAAAAAATCTGACTTTTGGCAATTCACTCAAAAATGGTGCCAACCGGTTGAAAATCCTCCCCTGAAAGCTTTGGCGATGGAAACAGAAGGCTTTTTATCACAGGACAAGAAATCAGCCCTCAACAACTTAACCGGCGGAAAATATTTTTTTGAAAAAATCCCTAAGGTCACAATTTCAGCAAAAATCTGACTTTTGGCAATTCACTCAAAAATTGTGCCAGAAGGTTACAAATGATCCCCCAAAAGCTTTGGCGATGTAAACAGAAGGCTTTTTATCACAGGACAGTAAATCAGCCCTCAACAACTTAACCTGCGGAAAACTTTTTTTGAAAAAATCCCTAAGGCCCGGGGTCACAATTTCAGCAAAAATCCGACTTTTGGCAATTCACTCAAAAATAGTGCCAACCGGTTGCAAATGCTCCCCTGAAAGCTTTGGCGATGGAAACAGAAGGATTTATATCACAGGACAAGAAATCAGCCCTCAACAACTTAACCAGCGGAAAATATTTTTTTGAAAAAATCCCTAAGGCACGGGGTCACAATTTCAGCAAAAATCTGACTTTTGGCGATTCACTCAAAAATGGTGCCAACCGGTTGCATATGCTCCCCTGAAAGCTTTGGCGATGGAAACAGAAGGCTTTTTATCACAGGACAAGAAATCAGCCCTCAAAAAATTAACCGGCGTAAAATATTTTTTTGAAAAAATCCCTAAGCCCCGGGGTCACAATTTCAGCAAAAATCTGACTTTTGGGAATTCACTCAAAAATGCTGCCAGAAGGTTGCAAATGCTCCCCTGAAAGCTTTGGCGATGGAAACAGAAGGCTTTATATCACAGGACAAGAAATCAGCCCTCGACAACTTAACCAGCGGAAAAGATTTTTTTGAAAAAATCCCTAAGGCCCGGGGTCACAATTTCAGCAAAAATCTGACTTTTGGCAATTCACTCAAAAATGATGCCAGAAGGTTGCAAATGATCCCATGATAGCTTTGGCGATGGAAACAGAAGGCTTTTTATCACAGGACAAGAAATCAGCCCTCAACAACTTAACCGGCGGAAAATATTTTTTTGAAAAAATCCCTAAGGTCACAATTTCAGCAAAAATCTGACTTTTGGCAATTCACTCCAAAATGGTGCCAGAAGGTTGCAAATGATCCCCTGAAAGCTTTGGCGATGGAAACAGAAGGCTTTTTATCAAAGGACAAGAAATCAGCCCTCGACAACTTAACCGGCGGAAAAGATTTTTTTGAAAAAATCCCTAAGCCCCGGGGTCACAATTTCAGCAAAAATCTGACTTTTGGCAATTCACTCAAAAATGGTGCCAACCGGTTGCAAATCCTCCCCTGAAAGCTTTGGCGATGGAAACAGAAGGCTTTATATCACAGGACAAGAAATCAGCCCTCGACAACTTAACCAGCGGAAAAGATTTTTTGAAAAAATCCCTAAGCCCCGGGGTCACAATTTCATCAAAAATCCGACTTTTGGCAATTCACTCAAAAATGGTCCCACCGGTTGCAAATGCTCCCCTGAAAGCTTTGGCGATGTAAACAGAAGGCTTTTTATCACAGGACAAGAAATCAGCCCTCGACAACTTAACCGGCGGAAAAGATTTTTTTTAAAAAATCCCTAAGCCCCGGGGTCACAATTTCAGCAAAAATCTGACTTTTGGCGATTCACTCAAAAATGGTGCCAACCAGTTGCACATGCTCCCCTGAAAGCTTTGGCGATGGAAACAGAAGGCTTTCTATCACAGGACAAGAAATCAGCCCTCAACAACTTAACCGGCGGAAAAGATTTTTTTGAAAAAATCCCTAAGGCCCGGGGTCACAATTTCAGCAAAAATCTGACTTTTGGCAATTCACTCAAAAATGGTGCCAGAAGGTTGCAAATGATCCCGTGAAAGCTTTGGCGATGGAAACAGAATGCTTTTTATCACAGGAGAAGAAATCAGCGCTCGAAAACTTAACCGCAAGAAAAGATTTTTTTGAAAAAATCCCTAAGCCCCGGAGTCACAATTTCATCAAAAATCTGACTTTTGGCGATTCACTCAAAAATGGTGCCAACCAGTTGCAAATGCTCCCCTGAAAGCTTTGGCGATGGAAACAGAAGGCTTTATATCACAGGACAAGAAATCAGCCCTCGACAACTTAACCAGCGGAAAATATTTTTTTGAAAAAATCCCTAAGGCCCGGGGTCACAATTTCAGCAAAAATCTGACTTTTGGCAATTCACTCAAAAATGATGCCAGAAGGTTGCAAATGATCCCATGATAGCTTTGGCGATGGAAACAGAAGGCTTTTTATCACAGGACAAGAAATCAGCCCTCAACAACTTAACCGGCGGAAAATATTTTTTTGAAAAAATCCCTAAGGTCACAATTTCAGCAAAAATCTGACTTTTGGCAATTCACTCAAAAATGGTGCCAGAAGGTTGCAAATGATCCCCTGAAAGCTTTGGCGATGGAAACAGAAGGCTTTTTATCAAAGGACAAGAAATCAGCCCTCGACAACTTAACCGGCGGAAAAGATTTTTTTGAAAAAATCCCTAGGCCCCGGGGTCACAATTTCAGCAAAAATCTGACTTTTGGCAATTCACTCAAAAATGGTGCCAACCGGTTGCAAATCCTCCCCTGAAAGCTTTCGCGATGGAAAAAGAAGGCTTTATATCACAGGACAAGAAATCAGCCCTCGATAAATTAACCGGTGGAAAAGATTTTTTTGAAAAAATCCCTAAGCCCCGGGGTCACAATTTCATCAAAAATCTGACTTTTGGCAATTCACTCAAAAATGGTGCCAACCGGTTGCAAATGCTCCCCTGAAAGCTTTGGCGATGGAAACAGAAGGTTTTTTATCACAGGACAAGAAATCAGCCCTCGACAACTTAACCCGTGGAAAATATTTTTTTGAAAAAATCCCTAAGCTCCAGGGTCACAATTTCATCAAAAATCTGACTTTTGGCAATTCACTCAAAAGTGATTCCAGAAGGTTGCAAATGATCCCATGAAAGCTTTGGCGATGGAAACAGAATGCTTTTTATCACAGGACAAGAAATCAGCCCTCAACAACTTAACCGGCGGAAAATATTTTTTTGAAAAAATCCCTAAGGTCACAATTTCAGCAAAAATCTGACTTTTGGCAATTCACTCAAAAATTGTGCCAGAAGGTTACAAATGATCCCCCAAAAGCTTTGGCGATGTAAACAGAAGGCTTTTTATCACAGGACAGTAAATCAGCCCTCAACAACTTAACCTGCGGAAAACTTTTTTTGAAAAAATCCCTAAGCCCCGGGGTCACAATTTCAGCAAAAATCTGACTTTTGGGAATTCACTCAAAAATGCTGCCAGAAGGTTGCAAATGCTCCCCTGAAAGCTTTGGCGATGGAAACAGAAGGCTTTATATCACAGGACAAGAAATCAGCCCTCGACAACTTAACCAGCGGAAAAGATTTTTTTGAAAAAATCCCTAAGGCCCGGGGTCACAATTTCAGCAAAAATCTGACTTTTGGCAATTCACTCAAAAATGATGCCAGAAGGTTGCAAATGATCCCATGATAGCTTTGGCGATGGAAACAGAAGGCTTTTTATCACAGGACAAGAAATCAGCCCTCAACAACTTAACCGGCGGAAAATATTTTTTTGAAAAAATCCCTAAGGTCACAATTTCAGCAAAAATCTGACTTTTGGCAATTCACTCCAAAATGGTGCCAGAAGGTTGCAAATGATCCCCTGAAAGCTTTGGCGATGGAAACAGAAGGCTTTTTATCAAAGGACAAGAAATCAGCCCTCGACAACTTAACCGCAAGAAAAGATTTTTTTGAAAAAATCCCTAAGCCCCGGGGTCACAATTTCATCAAAAATCCGACTTTTGGCAATTCACTCAAAAATGGTCCCACCGGTTGCAAATGCTCCCCTGAAAGCTTTGGCGATGTAAACAGAAGGCTTTTTATCACAGGACAAGAAATCAGCCCTCGACAACTTAACCGGCGGAAAAGATTTTTTTAAAAAAATCCCTAAGCCCCGGCGTCACAATTTCAGCAAAAATCTGACTTTTGGCGATTCACTCAAAAATGGTGCCAACCAGTTGCACATGCTCCCCTGAAAGCTTTGGCGATGGAAACAGAAGGCGTTTTATCACAGGACAAGAAATCAGCCCTCAACAACTTAACCGGCGGAAAAGATTTTTTTGAAAAAATCCCTAAGGCCCGGGGTCACAATTTCAGCAAAAATCTGACTTTTGGCAATTCACTCAAAAATGGTGCCAGAAGGTTGCAAATGATCCCGTGAAAGCTTTGGCGATGGAAACAGAATGCTTTTTATCACAGGAGAAGAAATCAGCACTCGAAAACTTAACCGCAAGAAAAGATTTTTTTGAAAAAATCCCTAAGCCCCGGAGTCACAATTTCATCAAAAATCTGACTTTTGGCGATTCACTCAAAAATGGTGCCAACCGGTTGCAAATCCTCCCCTGAAAGCTTTGGCGATGGAAACAGAAGGCTTTATATCACAGGACAAGAAATCAGCCCTCGACAACTTAACCAGCGGAAAAGATTTTTTGAAAAAATCCCTAAGCCCCGGGGTCACAATTTCATTAAAAAATCTGACTTTTGGCAATTCACTCAAAAATGATGCCAGAAGGTTGCAAATGATCCCATGATAGCTTTGGCGATGGAAACAGAAGGCTTTTTATCACAGGACAAGAAATCAGCCCTCAACAACTTAACCGGCGGAAAATATTTTTTTGAAAAAATCCCTAAGGTCACAATTTCAGCAAAAATCTGACTTTTGGCAATTCACTCAAAAATGGTGCCAGAAGGTTGCAAATGATCCCCTGAAAGCTTTGGCGATGGAAACAGAAGGCTTTTTATCAAAGGACAAGAAATCAGCCCTCGACAACTTAACCGGCGGGAAAGATTTTTTTGAAAAAATCCCTAGGCCCCGGGGTCACAATTTCAGCAAAAATCTGACTTTTGGCAATTCACTCAAAAATGGTGCCAACCGGTTGCAAATCCTCCCCTGAAAGCTTTGGCGATGGAAAAAGAAGGCTTTATATCACAGGACAAGAAATCAGCCCTCGATAAATTAACCGGTGGAAAAGATTTTTTTGAAAAAATCCCTAAGCCCCGGGGTCACAATTTCATCAAAAATCTGACTTTTGGCAATTCACTCAAAAATGGTGCCAACCGGTTGCAAATGCTCCCCTGAAAGCTTTGGCGATGGAAACAGAAGGTTTTTTATCACAGGACAAGAAATCAGCCCTCGACAACTTAACCCGTGGAAAATATTTTTTTGAAAAAATCCCTAAGCTCCAGGGTCACAATTTCATCAAAAATCTGACTTTTGGCAATTCACTCAAAAGTGATTCCAGAAGGTTGCAAATGATCCCATGAAAGCTTTGGCGATGGAAACAGAATGCTTTTTATCACAGGACAAGAAATCAGCCCTCAACAACTTAACCGGCGGAAAATATTTTTTTGAAAAAATCCCTAAGGTCACAATTTCAGCAAAAATCTGACTTTTGGCAATTCACTCAAAAATTGTGCCAGAAGGTTACAAATGATCCCCCAAAAGCTTTGGCAATGTAAACAGAAGGCTTTTTATCACAGGACAGTAAATCAGCCCTCAACAACTTAACCTGCGGAAAACTTTTTTTGAAAAAATCCCTAAGCCCCGGGGTCACAATTTCAGCAAAAATCTGACTTTTGGGAATTCACTCAAAAATGCTGCCAGAAGGTTGCAAATGCTCCCCTGAAAGCTTTGGCGATGGAAACAGAAGGCTTTATATCACAGGACAAGAAATCAGCCCTCGACAACTTAACCAGCGGAAAAGATTTTTTTGAAAAAATCCCTAAGGCCCGGGGTCACAATTTCAGCAAAAATCTGACTTTTGGCAATTCACTCAAAAATGATGCCAGAAGGTTGCAAATGATCCCATGATAGCTTTGGCGATGGAAACAGAAGGCTTTTTATCACAGGACAAGAAATCAGCCCTCAACAACTTAACCGGCGGAAAATATTTTTTTGAAAAAATCCCTAAGGTCACAATTTCAGCAAAAATCTGACTTTTGGCAATTCACTCCAAAATGGTGCCAGAAGGTTGCAAATGATCCCCTGAAAGCTTTGGCGATGGAAACAGAAGGCTTTTTATCAAAGGACAAGAAATCAGCCCTCGACAACTTAACCGGCGGAAAAGATTTTTTTGAAAAAATCCCTAAGCCCCGGGGTCACAATTTCATCAAAAATCCGACTTTTGGCAATTCACTCAAAAATGGTCCCACCGGTTGCAAATGCTCCCCTGAAAGCTTTGGCGATGTAAACAGAAGGCTTTTTATCACAGGACAAGAAATCAGCCCTCGACAACTTAACCAGCGGAAAAGATTTTTTTAAAAAAATCCCTAAGCCCCGGCGTCACAATTTCAGCAAAAATCTGACTTTTGGCGATTCACTCAAAAATGGTGCCAACCAGTTGCACATGCTCCCCTGAAAGCTTTGGCGATGGAAACAGAAGGCGTTTTATCACAGGACAAGAAATCAGCCCTCAACAACTTAACCGGCGGAAAAGATTTTTTTGAAAAAATCCCTAAGGCCCGGGGTCACAATTTCAGCAAAAATCTGACTTTTGGCAATTCACTCAAAAATGGTGCCAGAAGGTTGCAAATGATCCCGTGAAAGCTTTGGCGATGGAAACAGAATGCTTTTTATCACAGGAGAAGAAATCAGCGCTCGAAAACTTAACCGCAAGAAAAGATTTTTTTGAAAAAATCCCTAAGCCCCGGAGTCACAATTTCATCAAAAATCTGACTTTTGGCGATTCACTCAAAAATGGTGCCAACCGGTTGCAAATCCTCCCCTGAAAGCTTTGGCGATGGAAACAGAAGGCTTTATATCACAGGACAAGAAATCAGCCCTCGACAACTTAACCAGCGGAAAAGATTTTTTGAAAAAATCCCTAAGCCCCGGGGTCACAATTTCATTAAAAAATCTGACTTTTGGCAATTCACTCAAAAATGGTGCCAACCGGTTGAAAATCCTCCCCTGAAAGCTTTGGCGATGGAAACAGAAGGCTTTTTATCACAGGACAAGAAATCAGCCCTCAACAACTTAACCGGCGGAAAATATTTTTTTGAAAAAATCCCTAAGGTCACAATTTCAGCAAAAATCTGACTTTTGGCAATTCACTCAAAAATTGTGCCAGAAGGTTACAAATGATCCCCCAAAAGCTTTGGCGATGTAAACAGAAGGCTTTTTATCACAGGACAGTAAATCAGCCCTCAACAACTTAACCTGCGGAAAACTTTTTTTGAAAAAATCCCTAAGGCCCGGGGTCACAATTTCAGCAAAAATCCGACTTTTGGCAATTCACTCAAAAATAGTGCCAACCGGTTGCAAATGCTCCCCTGAAAGCTTTGGCGATGGAAACAGAAGGATTTATATCACAGGACAAGAAATCAGCCCTCAACAACTTAACCAGCGGAAAATATTTTTTTGAAAAAATCCCTAAGGCACGGGGTCACAATTTCAGCAAAAATCTGACTTTTGGCGATTCACTCAAAAATGGTGCCAACCGGTTGCATATGCTCCCCTGAAAGCTTTGGCGATGGAAACAGAAGGCTTTTTATCACAGGACAAGAAATCAGCCCTCAAAAAATTAACCGGCGTAAAATATTTTTTTGAAAAAATCCCTAAGCCCCGGGGTCACAATTTCAGCAAAAATCTGACTTTTGGGAATTCACTCAAAAATGGTGCAAACCGGTTGCAAATCCTCCCCTGAAAGCTTTGGCGATGTAAACAGAAGGCTTTATATCACAGGACAAGAAATCAGCCCTCGACAACTTAACCAGCGGAAAAGATTTTTTTGAAAAAATCCCTAAGGCCCGGGGTCACAATTTCAGCAAAAATCTGACTTTTGGCAATTCACTCAAAAATGATGCCAGAAGGTTGCAAATGATCCCATGATAGCTTTGGCGATGGAAACAGAAGGCTTTTTATCACAGGACAAGAAATCAGCCCTCAACAACTTAACCGGCGGAAAATATTTTTTTGAAAAAATCCCTAAGGTCACAATTTCAGCAAAAATCTGACTTTTGGCAATTCACTCAAAAATGGTGCCAGAAGGTTGCAAATGATCCCCTGAAAGCTTTGGCGATGGAAACAGAAGGCTTTTTATCAAAGGACAAGAAATCAGCCCTCGACAACTTAACCGGCGGAAAAGATTTTTTTGAAAAAATCCCTAAGCCCCGGGGTCACAATTTCAGCAAAAATCTGACTTTTGGCAATTCACTCAAAAATGGTGCCAACCGGTTGCAAATCCTCCCCTGAAAGCTTTGGCGATGTAAACAGAAGGCTTTATATCACAGGACAAGAAATCAGCCCTCGACAACTTAACCGGCGGAAAAGATTTTTTTTAAAAAAATCCCTAAGCCCCGGGGTCACAATTTCATCAAAAATCTGACTTTTGGCAATTCACTCAAAAATGATGCCAGAAGGTTGCAAATGATCCCATGATAGCTTTGGCGATGGAAACAGAAGGCTTTTTATCACAGGACAAGAAATCAGCCCTCAACAACTTAACCGGCGGAAAATATTTTTTTGAAAAAATCCCTAAGGTCACAATTTCAGCAAAAATCTGACTTTTGGCAATTCACTCCAAAATGGTGCCAGAAGGTTGCAAATGATCCCCTGAAAGCTTTGGCGATGGAAACAGAAGGCTTTTTATCAAAGGACAAGAAATCAGCCCTCGACAACTTAACCGGCGGAAAAGATTTTTTTGAAAAAATCCCTAAGCCCCGGGGTCACAATTTCATCAAAAATCCGACTTTTGGCAATTCACTCAAAAATGGTCCCACCGGTTGCAAATGCTCCCCTGAAAGCTTTGGCGATGTAAACAGAAGGCTTTTTATCACAGGACAAGAAATCAGCCCTCGACAACTTAACCGGCGGAAAAGATTTTTTTAAAAAAATCCCTAAGCCCCGGGGTCACAATTTCATCAAAAATCTGACTTTTGGCAATTCACTCAAAAATGGTGCCAACCGGTTGCAAATGCTCCCCTGAAAGCTTTGGCGATGGAAACAGAAGGTTTTTTATCACAGGACAAGAAATCAGCCCTCGACAACTTAACCCGTGGAAAATATTTTTTTGAAAAAATCCCTAAGCTCCAGGGTCACAATTTCATCAAAAATCTGACTTTTGGCAATTCACTCAAAAGTGATTCCAGAAGGTTGCAAATGATCCCATGAAAGCTTTGGCGATGGAAACAGAATGCTTTTTATCACAGGACAAGAAATCAGCCCTCAACAACTTAACCGGCGGAAAATATTTTTTTGAAAAAATCCCTAAGGTCACAATTTCAGCAAAAATCTGACTTTTGGCAATTCACTCAAAAATTGTGCCAGAAGGTTACAAATGATCCCCCAAAAGCTTTGGCGATGTAAACAGAAGGCTTTTTATCACAGGACAGTAAATCAGCCCTCAACAACTTAACCTGCGGAAAACTTTTTTTGAAAAAATCCCTAAGCCCCGGGGTCACAATTTCAGCAAAAATCTGACTTTTGGGAATTCACTCAAAAATGCTGCCAGAAGGTTGCAAATGCTCCCCTGAAAGCTTTGGCGATGGAAACAGAAGGCTTTATATCACAGGACAAGAAATCAGCCCTCGACAACTTAACCAGCGGAAAAGATTTTTTTGAAAAAATCCCTAAGGCCCGGGGTCACAATTTCAGCAAAAATCTGACTTTTGGCAATTCACTCAAAAATGATGCCAGAAGGTTGCAAATGATCCCATGATAGCTTTGGCGATGGAAACAGAAGGCTTTTTATCACAGGACAAGAAATCAGCCCTCAACAACTTAACCGGCGGAAAATATTTTTTTGAAAAAATCCCTAAGGTCACAATTTCAGCAAAAATCTGACTTTTGGCAATTCACTCCAAAATGGTGCCAGAAGGTTGCAAATGATCCCCTGAAAGCTTTGGCGATGGAAACAGAAGGCTTTTTATCAAAGGACAAGAAATCAGCCCTCGACAACTTAACCGGCGGAAAAGATTTTTTTGAAAAAATCCCTAAGCCCCGGGGTCACAATTTCATCAAAAATCCGACTTTTGGCAATTCACTCAAAAATGGTCCCACCGGTTGCAAATGCTCCCCTGAAAGCTTTGGCGATGTAAACAGAAGGCTTTTTATCACAGGACAAGAAATCAGCCCTCGACAACTTAACCGGCGGAAAAGATTTTTTTAAAAAAATCCCTAAGCCCCGGCGTCACAATTTCAGCAAAAATCTGACTTTTGGCGATTCACTCAAAAATGGTGCCAACCAGTTGCACATGCTCCCCTGAAAGCTTTGGCGATGGAAACAGAAGGCGTTTTATCACAGGACAAGAAATCAGCCCTCAACAACTTAACCGGCGGAAAAGATTTTTTTGAAAAAATCCCTAAGGCCCGGGGTCACAATTTCAGCAAAAATCTGACTTTTGGCAATTCACTCAAAAATGGTGCCAGAAGGTTGCAAATGATCCCGTGAAAGCTTTGGCGATGGAAACAGAATGCTTTTTATCACAGGAGAAGAAATCAGCGCTCGAAAACTTAACCGCAAGAAAAGATTTTTTTGAAAAAATCCCTAAGCCCCGGAGTCACAATTTCATCAAAAATCTGACTTTTGGCGATTCACTCAAAAATGGTGCCAACCAGTTGCAAATGCTCCCCTGAAAGCTTTGGCGATGGAAACAGAAGGCTTTATATCACAGGACAAGAAATCAGCCCTCAACAACTTAACCAGCGGAAAAGATTTTTTTGAAAAAATCCCTAAGGCCCGGGGTCACAATTTCAGCAAAAATCTGACTTTTGGCAATTCACTCAAAAATGATGCCAGAAGGTTGCAAATGATCCCATGATAGCTTTGGCGATGGAAACAGAAGGCTTTTTATCACAGGACAAGAAATCAGCCCTCAACAACTTAACCGGCGGAAAATATTTTTTTGAAAAAATCCCTAAGGTCACAATTTCAGCAAAAATCTGACTTTTGGCAATTCACTCAAAAATGGTGCCAGAAGGTTGCAAATGATCCCCTGAAAGCTTTGGCGATGGAAACAGAAGGCTTTTTATCAAAGGACAAGAAATCAGCCCTCGACAACTTAACCGGCGGAAAAGATTTTTTTGAAAAAATCCCTAAGCCCCGGGGTCACAATTTCAGCAAAAATCTGACTTTTGGCAATTCACTCAAAAATGGTGCAAACCGGTTGCAAATCCTCCCCTGAAAGCTTTGGCGATGTAAACAGAAGGCTTTATATCACAGGACAAGAAATCAGCCCTCGACAACTTAACCGGCGGAAAAGATTTTTTTTAAAAAAATCCCTAAGCCCCGGGGTCACAATTTCATCAAAAATCCGACTTTTGGCAATTCACTCAAAAATGGTCCCACCGGTTGCAAATGCTCCCCTGAAAGCTTTGGCGATGGAAACAGAAGGCTTTATATCACAGGACAAGAAATCAGCCCTCAACAACTTAACCAGCGGAAAATATTTTTTTGAAATAATCCCTAAGCCCCGGGGTCACAATTTCAGCAAAAATCTGACTTTTGGCGATTCACTCAAAAATGGTGCCAACCGGTTGCAAATATTCCCCTGAATGCTTTGGCGATGTAAACAGAAGGCTTTTTATCACAGGAGAAGAAATCAGCACTCAACAACTTAACCGGCGGAAAAGATTTTTTTGAAAAAAATCCCTAAGCCCCGGGGTCACAATTTCATCAAAAATCTGACTTTTGGCAATTCACTCAAAAATGGTGCCAGAAGGTTGCAAATGATCCCCTGAAAGCTTTGGCGATGGAAACAGAAGGCTTTTTATCACAGGACAAGAAATCAGCCCTCAACAACTTAACCGGCGGAAAATGTTTTTTTGAAAAAATCCCTAAGGTCAAAATTTCAGCAAAAATCTGACTTTTGGCAATTCACTCAAAAATGGTGCCAGAAGGTTGCAAATGATCCCGTGAAAGCTTTGGCGATGGAAACAGAATGCTGTTTATCACAGGAGAAGAAATCAGCCCTCGAAAACTTAACCGCAGGAAAATATTTTTTTTGAAAAAATCCCTAAGCCCCGGGGTCACAATTTCAGCAAAAATCTGACTTTTGGCAATTCCCTCAAAAATGGTGCCAACCGGTTGCAAATCCTCCCCTGAAAGCTTTGGCGATGGAAACAGAAGGCTTTATATCACAGGACAAGAAATCAGCCCTCGACAACTTAACCAGCGGAAAAGATTTTTTGAAAAAATCCCTAAGCCCCGGGGTCACAATTTCATCAAAAATCTGACTTTTGGCAATTCACTCAAAAATGGTGCCAACCGGTTGCAAATGCTCCCCTGAAAGCTTTGGCGATGGAAACAGAAGGTTTTTTATCACAGGACAAGAAATCAGCCCTCGACAACTTAACCCGTGGAAAATATTTTTTTGAAAAAATCCCTAAGCTCCAGGGTCATAATTTCATCAAAAATCTGACTTTTGGCAATTCACTCAAAAGTGATTCCAGAAGGTTGCAAATGATCCCATGAAAGCTTTGGCGATGGAAACAGAATGCTTTTTATCACAGGACAAGAAATCAGCCCTCAACAACATAACCAGCGGAAAATATTTTTTTGAAAAAATCCCTAAGGTCACAATTTCAGCAAAAATCTGACTTTTGGCAATTCACTCAAAAATTGTGCCAGAAGGTTACAAATGATCCCCCAAAAGCTTTGGCGATGTAAACAGAAGGCTTTTTATCACAGGACAGTAAATCAGCCCTCAACAACTTAACCTGCGGAAAACTTTTTTTGAAAAAATCCCTAAGGCCCGGGGTCACAATTTCAGCAAAAATCCGACTTTTGGCAATTCACTCAAAAATAGTGCCAACCGGTTGCAAATGCTCCCCTGAAAGCTTTGGCGATGGAAACAGAAGGCTTTTTATCACAGGACAAGAAATCAGCCCTCAACAACTTAACCGGCGGAAAATATTTTTTTGAAAAAATCCCTAAGGTCACAATTTCAGCAAAAATCTGACTTTTGGCAATTCACTCAAAAATGGTGCCAGAAGGTTGCAAATGATCCCCTGAAAGCTTTGGCGATGGAAACAGAAGGCTTTTTATCAAAGGACAAGAAATCAGCCCTCGACAACTTAACCGGCGGAAAAGATTTTTTTGAAAAAATCCCTAGGCCCCGGGGTCACAATTTCAGCAAAAATCTGACTTTTGGCAATTCACTCAAAAATGGTGCCAACCGGTTGCAAATCCTCCCCTGAAAGCTTTGGCGATGGAAACAGAAGGCTTTATATCACAGGACAAGAAATCAGCCCTCGACAACTTAACCAGCGGAAAATATTTTTTTGAAAAAATCCCTAAGCTCCAGGGTCACAATTTCATCAAAAATCTGACTTTTGGCAATTCACTCAAAAGTGATTCCAGAAGGTTGCAAATCCTCCCCTGAAAGCTTTGGCGATGGAAACAGAAGGCTTTATATCACAGGACAAGAAATCAGCCCTCGACAACTTAACCAGCGGAAAAGATTTTTTGAAAAAATCCCTAAGCCCCGGGGTCACAATTTCATCAAAAATCCGACTTTTGGCAATTCACTCAAAAATGGTCCCACCGGTTGCAAATGCTCCCCTGAAAGCTTTGGCGATGTAAACAGAAGGCTTTTTATCACAGGACAAGAAATCAGCCCTCGACAACTTAACCGGCGGAAAAGATTTTTTTTTAAAAATCCCTAAGCCCCGGGGTCACAATTTCAGCAAAAATCTGACTTTTGGCGATTCACTCAAAAATGGTGCCAACCAGTTGCACATGCTCCCCTGAAAGCTTTGGTGATGGAAACAGAAGGCTTTTTATCACAGGACAAGAAATCAGCCCTCAACAACTTAACCGGCAGAAAAGATTTTTTTGAAAAAATCCCTAAGGCCCGGGGTCACAATTTCAGCAAAAATCTGACTTTTGGCAATTCACTCAAAAATCGTGCCAGAAGGTTGCAAATGATCCCGTGAAAGCTTTGGCGATGGAAACAGAATGCTTTTTATCACAGGAGAAGAAATCAGCGCTCGAAAACTTAACCGCAAGAAAAGATTTTTTTGAAAAAATCCCTAAGCCCCGGAGTCACAATTTCATCAAAAATCTGACTTTTGGCGATTCACTCAAAAATGGTGCCAACCAGTTGCAAATGCTCCCCTGAAAGCTTTGGCGATGGAAACAGAAGGCTTTATATCACAGGACAAGAAATCAGCCCTCAACAACTTAACCAGCGGAAAATATTTTTTTGAAATAATCCCTAAGCCCCGGGGTCACAATTTCAGCAAAAATCTGACTTTTGGCGATTCACTCAAAAATGGTGCCAACCGGTTGCAAATATTCCCCTGAATGCTTTGGCGATGTAAACAGAAGGCTTTTTATCACAGGAGAAGAAATCAGCACTCAACAACTTAACCGGCGGAAAAGATTTTTTTGAAAAAAATCCCTAAGCCCCGGGGTCACAATTTCATCAAAAATCTGACTTTTGGCAATTCACTCAAAAATGGTGCCAGAAGGTTGCAAATGATCCCCTGAAAGCTTTGGCGATGGAAACAGAAGGCTTTTTATCACAGGACAAGAAATCAGCCCTCAACAACTTAACCGGCGGAAAATGTTTTTTTGAAAAAATCCCTAAGGTCAAAATTTCAGCAAAAATCTGACTTTTGGCAATTCACTCAAAAATGGTGCCAGAAGGTTGCAAATGATCCCGTGAAAGCTTTGGCGATGGAAACAGAATGCTGTTTATCACAGGAGAAGAAATCAGCCCTCGAAAACTTAACAGCAGGAAAATATTTTTTTTGAAAAAATCCCTAAGCCCCGGGGTCACAATTTCAGCAAAAATCTGACTTTTGGCAATTCACTCAAAAATGGTGCCAACCGGTTGCAAATCCTCCCCTGAAAGCTTTGGCGATGGAAACAGAAGGCTTTATATCACAGGACAAGAAATCAGCCCTCGACAACTTAACCAGCGGAAAAGATTTTTTGAAAAAATCCCTAAGCCCCGGGGTCACAATTTCATCAAAAATCTGACTTTTGGCAATTCACTCAAAAATGGTGCCAACCGGTTGCAAATGCTCCCCTGAAAGCTTTGGCGATGGAAACAGAAGGTTTTTTATCACAGGACAAGAAATCAGCCCTCGACAACTTAACCCGTGGAAAATATTTTTTTGAAAAAATCCCTAATCTCCAGGGTCATACTTTCATCAAAAATCTGACTTTTGGCAATTCACTCAAAAGTGATTCCAGAAGGTTGCAAATGATCCCATGAAAGCTTTGGCGATGGAAACAGAATGCTTTTTATCACAGGACAAGAAATCAGCCCTCAACAACATAACCAGCGGAAAATATTTTTTTGAAAAAATCCCTAAGGTCACAATTTCAGCAAAAATCTGACTTTTGGCAATTCACTCAAAAATTGTGCCAGAAGGTTACAAATGATCCCCCAAAAGCTTTGGCGATGTAAACAGAAGGCTTTTTATCACAGGACAGTAAATCAGCCCTCAACAACTTAACCTGCGGAAAACTTTTTTTGAAAAAATCCCTAAGGCCCGGGGTCACAATTTCAGCAAAAATCCGACTTTTGGCAATTCACTCAAAAATAGTGCCAACCGGTTGCAAATGCTCCCCTGAAAGCTTTGGCGATGGAAACAGAAGGATTTATATCACAGGACAAGAAATCAGCCCTCAACAACTTAACCAGCGGAAAATATTTTTTTGAAAAAATCCCTAAGGCACGGGGTCACAATTTCAGCAAAAATCTGACTTTTGGCGATTCACTCAAAAATGGTGCCAACCGGTTGCATATGCTCCCCTGAAAGCTTTGGCGATGGAAACAGAAGGCTTTTTATCACAGGACAAGAAATCAGCCCTCAAAAAATTAACCGGCGTAAAATATTTTTTTGAAAAAATCCCTAAGCCCCGGGGTCACAATTTCAGCAAAAATCTGACTTTTGGGAATTCACTCAAAAATGCTGCCAGAAGGTTGCAAATGCTCCCCTGAAAGCTTTGGCGATGGAAACAGAAGGCTTTATATCACAGGACAAGAAATCAGCCCTCGACAACTTAACCAGCGGAAAAGATTTTTTTGAAAAAATCCCTAAGGCCCGGGGTCACAATTTCAGCAAAAATCTGACTTTTGGCAATTCACTCAAAAATGATGCCAGAAGGTTGCAAATGATCCCATGATAGCTTTGGCGATGGAAACAGAAGGCTTTTTATCACAGGACAAGAAATCAGCCCTCAACAACTTAACCGGCGGAAAATATTTTTTTGAAAAAATCCCTAAGGTCACAATTTCAGCAAAAATCTGACTTTTGGCAATTCACTCCAAAATGGTGCCAGAAGGTTGCAAATGATCCCCTGAAAGCTTTGGCGATGGAAACAGAAGGCTTTTTATCACAGGACAAGAAATCAGCCCTCGACAACTTAACCGGCGGAAAAGATTTTTTTAAAAAAATCCCTAAGCCCCGGGGTCAGAATTTCAGCAAAAATCTGACTTTTGGCGATTCACTCAAAAATGGTGCCAACCAGTTGCACATGCTCCCCTGAAAGCTTTGGCGATGGAAACAGAAGGCTTTTTATCACAGGACAAGAAATCAGCCCTCGACAACTTAACCAGCGGAAAAGATTTTTTTGAAAAAATCCCTAAGCCCCGGGGTCACAATTTCATCAAAAATCCGACTTTTGGCAATTCACTCAAAAATGGTCCCACCGGTTGCAAATGCTCCCCTGAAAGCTTTGGCGATGTAAACAGAAGGCTTTTTATCACAGGAGAAGAAATCAGCGCTCAAAAACTTAACCGCAAGAAAAGTTTTTTTTGAAAAAATCCCTAAGCCCCGGGGTCACAATTTCATCAAAAATCCGACTTTTGGCAATTCACTCAAAAATGGTCCCACCGGTTGCAAATGCTCCCCTGAAAGCTTTGGCGATGTAAACAGAAGGCTTTTTATCACAGGACAAGAAATCAGCCCTCGACAACTTAACCGGCGGAAAAGATTTTTTTTTAAAAAATCCCTAAGCCCCGGGGTCACAATTTCAGCAAAAATCTGACTTTTGGCGATTCACTCAAAAATGGTGCCAACCAGTTGCACATGCTCCCCTGAAAGCTTTGGTGATGGAAACAGAAGGCTTTTTATCACAGGACAAGAAATCAGCCCTCAACAACTTAACCGGCAGAAAAGATTTTTTTGAAAAAATCCCTAAGGCCCGGGGTCACAATTTCAGCAAAAATCTGACTTTTGGCAATTCACTCAAAAATCGTGCCAGAAGGTTGCAAATGATCCCGTGAAAGCTTTGGCGATGGAAACAGAATGCTTTTTATCACAGGAGAAGAAATCAGCGCTCGAAAACTTAACCGCAAGAAAAGATTTTTTTGAAAAAATCCCTAAGCCCCGGAGTCACAATTTCATCAAAAATCTGACTTTTGGCGATTCACTCAAAAATGGTGCCAACCAGTTGCAAATGCTCCCCTGAAAGCTTTGGCGATGGAAACAGAAGGCTTTATATCACAGGACAAGAAATCAGCCCTCAACAACTTAACCAGCGGAAAATATTTTTTTGAAATAATCCCTAAGCCCCGGGGTCACAATTTCAGCAAAAATCTGACTTTTGGCGATTCACTCAAAAATGGTGCCAACCGGTTGCAAATATTCCCCTGAATGCTTTGGCGATGTAAACAGAAGGCTTTTTATCACAGGAGAAGAAATCAGCACTCAACAACTTAACCGGCGGAAAAGATTTTTTTGAAAAAAATCCCTAAGCCCCGGGGTCACAATTTCATCAAAAATCTGACTTTTGGCAATTCACTCAAAAATGGTGCCAGAAGGTTGCAAATGATCCCCTGAAAGCTTTGGCGATGGAAACAGAAGGCTTTTTATCACAGGACAAGAAATCAGCCCTTAACAACTTGACCGGCGGAAAATGTTTTTTTGAAAAAATCCCTAAGGTCAAAATTTCAGCAAAAATCTGACTTTTGGCAATTCACTCAAAAATGGTGCCAGAAGGTTGCAAATGATCCCGTGAAAGCTTTGGCGATGGAAACAGAATGCTGTTTATCACAGGAGAAGAAATCAGCCCTCGAAAACTTAACCGCAGGAAAATATTTTTTTTGAAAAAATCCCTAAGCCCCGGGGTCACAATTTCAGCAAAAATCTGACTTTTGGCAATTCACTCAAAAATGGTGCCAACCGGTTGCAAATCCTCCCCTGAAAGCTTTGGCGATGGAAACAGAAGGCTTTATATCACAGGACAAGAAATCAGCCCTCGACAACTTAACCAGCGGAAAAGATTTTTTGAAAAAATCCCTAAGCCCCGGGGTCACAATTTCATCAAAAATCTGACTTTTGGCAATTCACTCAAAAATGGTGCCAACCGGTTGCAAATGCTCCCCTGAAAGCTTTGGCGATGGAAACAGAAGGTTTTTTATCACAGGACAAGAAATCAGCCCTCGACAACTTAACCCGTGGAAAATATTTTTTTGAAAAAATCCCTAAGCTCCAGGGTCATAATTTCATCAAAAATCTGACTTTTGGCAATTCACTCAAAAGTGATTCCAGAAGGTTGCAAATGATCCCATGAAAGCTTTGGCGATGGAAACAGAATGCTTTTTATCACAGGACAAGAAATCAGCCCTCAACAACATAACCAGCGGAAAATATTTTTTTGAAAAAATCCCTAAAGTCACAATTTCAGCAAAAATCTGACTTTTGGCAATTCACTCAAAAATTGTGCCAGAAGGTTACAAATGATCCCCCAAAAGCTTTGGCGATGTAAACAGAAGGCTTTTTATCACAGGACAGTAAATCAGCCCTCAACAACTTAACCTGCGGAAAACTTTTTTTGAAAAAATCCCTAAGGCCCGGGGTCACAATTTCAGCAAAAATCCGACTTTTGGCAATTCACTCAAAAATAGTGCCAACCGGTTGCAAATGCTCCCCTGAAAGCTTTGGCGATGGAAACAGAAGGCTTTTTATCACAGGACAAGAAATCAGCCCTCAACAACTTAACCGGCGGAAAATATTTTTTTGAAAAAATCTCTAAGGTCACAATTTCAGCAAAAATCTGACTTTTGGCAATTCACTCAAAAATGGTGCCAGAAGGTTGCAAATGATCCCCTGAAAGCTTTGGCGATGGAAACAGAAGGCTTTTTATCAAAGGACAAGAAATCAGCCCTCGACAACTTAACCGGCGGAAAAGATTTTTTTGAAAAAATCCCTAGGCCCCGGGGTCACAATTTCAGCAAAAATCTGACTTTTGGCAATTCACTCAAAAATGGTGCCAACCGGTTGCAAATCCTCCCCTGAAAGCTTTGGCGATGGAAACAGAAGGCTTTATATCACAGGACAAGAAATCAGCCCTCGACAACTTAACCAGCGGAAAAGATTTTTTGAAAAAATCCCTAAGCCCCGGGGTCACAATTTCATTAAAAAATCTGACTTTTGGCAATTCACTCAAAAATGGTGCCAACCGGTTGCAAATCCTCCCCTGAAAGCTTTGGCGATGGAAACAGAAGGCTTTATATCACAGGACAAGAAATCAGCCCTCGATAAATTAACCGGTGGAAAAGATTTTTTTGAAAAAATCCCTAAGCCCCGGGGTCACAATTTCATCAAAAATCTGACTTTTGGCAATTCACTCAAAAATGGTGCCAACCGGTTGCAAATGCTCCCCTGAAAGCTTTGGCGATGGAAACAGAAGGTTTTTTATCACAGGACAAGAAATCAGCCCTCGACAACTTAACCCGTGGAAAATATTTTTTTGAAAAAATCCCTAAGCTCCAGGGTCACAATTTCATCAAAAATCTGACTTTTGGCAATTCACTCAAAAGTGATTCCAGAAGGTTGCAAATCCTCCCCTGAAAGCTTTGGCGATGGAAACAGAAGGCTTTATATCACAGGACAAGAAATCAGCCCTCGACAACTTAACCAGCGGAAAAGATTTTTTGAAAAAATCCCTAAGCCCCGGGGTCACAATTTCATCAAAAATCCGACTTTTGGCAATTCACTCAAAAATGGTCCCACCGGTTGCAAATGCTCCCCTGAAAGCTTTGGCGATGTAAACAGAAGGCTTTTTATCACAGGACAAGAAATCAGCCCTCGACAACTTAACCGGCGGAAAAGATTTTTTTTTTTAAAAATCCCTAAGCCCCGGGGTCACAATTTCAGCAAAAATCTGACTTTTGGCGATTCACTCAAAAATGGTGCCAACCAGTTGCACATGCTCCCCTGAAAGCTTTGGCGATGGAAACAGAAGGCTTTATATCACAGGACAAGAAATCAGCCCTCGACAACTTAACCAGCGGAAAAGATTTTTTGAAAAAATCCCTAAGCCCCGGGGTCACAATTTCATCAAAAATCTGACTTTTGGCAATTCACTCAAAAATGGTGCCAACCGGTTGCAAATGCTCCCCTGAAAGCTTTGGCGATGGAAACAGAAGGTTTTTTATCACAGGACAAGAAATCAGCCCTCGACAACTTAACCCGTGGAAAATATTTTTTTGAAAAAATCCCTAAGCTCCAGGGTCATAATTTCATCAAAAATCTGACTTTTGGCAATTCACTCAAAAGTGATTCCAGAAGGTTGCAAATGATCCCATGAAAGCTTTGGCGATGGAAACAGAATGCTTTTTATCACAGGACAAGAAATCAGCCCTCAACAACATAACCAGCGGAAAATATTTTTTTGAAAAAATCCCTAAGGTCACAATTTCAGCAAAAATCTGACTTTTGGCAATTCACTCAAAAATTGTGCCAGAAGGTTACAAATGATCCCCCAAAAGCTTTGGCGATGTAAACAGAAGGCTTTTTATCACAGGACAGTAAATCAGCCCTCAACAACTTAACCTGCGGAAAACTTTTTTTGAAAAAATCCCTAAGGCCCGGGGTCACAATTTCAGCAAAAATCCGACTTTTGGCAATTCACTCAAAAATAGTGCCAACCGGTTGCAAATGCTCCCCTGAAAGCTTTGGCGATGGAAACAGAAGGATTTATATCACAGGACAAGAAATCAGCCCTCAACAACTTAACCAGCGGAAAATATTTTTTTGAAAAAATCCCTAAGGCACGGGGTCACAATTTCAGCAAAAATCTGACTTTTGGCGATTCACTCAAAAATGGTGCCAACCGGTTGCATATGCTCCCCTGAAAGCTTTGGCGATGGAAACAGAAGGCTTTTTATCACAGGACAAGAAATCAGCCCTCAAAAAATTAACCGGCGTAAAATATTTTTTTGAAAAAATCCCTAAGCCCCGGGGTCACAATTTCAGCAAAAATCTGACTTTTGGGAATTCACTCAAAAATGTTGCCAGAAGGTTGCAAATGCTCCCCTGAAAGCTTTGGCGATGGAAACAGAAGGCTTTATATCACAGGACAAGAAATCAGCCCTCGACAACTTAACCAGCGGAAAAGATTTTTTTGAAAAAATCCCTAAGGCCCGGGGTCACAATTTCAGCAAAAATCTGACTTTTGGCAATTCACTCAAAAATGATGCCAGAAGGTTGCAAATGATCCCATGATAGCTTTGGCGATGGAAACAGAAGGCTTTTTATCACAGGACAAGAAATCAGCCCTCAACAACTTAACCGGCGGAAAATATTTTTTTGAAAAAATCCCTAAGGTCACAATTTCAGCAAAAATCTGACTTTTGGCAATTCACTCCAAAATGGTGCCAGAAGGTTGCAAATGATCCCCTGAAAGCTTTGGCGATGGAAACAGAAGGCTTTTTATCAAAGGACAAGAAATCAACCCTCGACAACTTAACCGGCGGAAAAGATTTTTTTGAAAAAATCCCTAAGCCCCGGGGTCACAATTTCAGCAAAAATCTGACTTTTGGCAATTCACTCAAAAATGGTGCCAACCGGTTGCAAATCCTCCCCTGAAAGCTTTGGCGATGGAAACAGAAGGCTTTATATCACAGGACAAGAAATCAGCCCTCGACAACTTAACCAGCGGAAAAGATTTTTTGAAAAAATCCCTAAGCCCCGGGGTCACAATTTCATCAAAAATCCGACTTTTGGCAATTCACTCAAAAATGGTCCCACCGGTTGCAAATGCTCCCCTGAAAGCTTTGGCGATGTAAACAGAAGGCTTTTTATCACAGGACAAGAAATCAGCCCTCGACAACTTAACCGGCGGAAAAGATTTTTTTAAAAAAATCCCTAAGCCCCGGGGTCACAATTTCAGCAAAAATCTGACTTTTGGCGATTCACTCAAAAATGGTGCCAACCAGTTGCACATGCTCCCCTGAAAGCTTTGGCGATGGAAACAGAAGGCTTTTTATCACAGGACAAGAAATCAGCCCTCGACAACTTAACCAGCGGAAAAGATTTTTTTGAAAAAATCCCTAAGCCCCGGGGTCACAATTTCATCAAAAATCCGACTTTTGGCAATTCACTCAAAAATGGTCCCACCGGTTGCAAATGCTCCCCTGAAAGCTTTGGCGATGTAAACAGAAGGCTTTTTATCACAGGAGAAGAAATCAGCGCTCAAAAACTTAACCGCAAGAAAAGTTTTTTTTGAAAAAATCCCTAAGCCCCGGAGTCACAATTTCTTCAAAAATCTGACTTTTGGCGATTCACTCAAAAATGGTGCCAACCAGTTGCAAATGCTCCCCTGAAAGCTTTGGCGATGGAAACAGAAGGCTTTATATCACAGGACAAGAAATCAGCCCTCGACAACTTAACCAGCGGAAAAGATTTTTTTGAAAAAATCCCTAAGGCCCGGGGTCACAATTTCAGCAAAAATCTGACTTTTGGCAATTCACTCAAAAATGATGCCAGAAGGTTGCAAATGATCCCATGATAGCTTTGGCGATGGAAACAGAAGGCTTTTTATCACAGGACAAGAAATCAGCCCTCAACAACTTAACCGGCGGAAAATATTTTTTTGAAAAAATCCCTAAGGTCACAATTTCAGCAAAAATCTGACTTTTGGCAATTCACTCAAAAATGGTGCCAGAAGGTTGCAAATGATCCCCTGAAAGCTTTGGCGATGGAAACAGAAGGCTTTTTATCAAAGGACAAGAAATCAGCCCTCGACAACTTAACCGGCGGAAAAGATTTTTTTGAAAAAATCCCTAGGCCCCGGGGTCACAATTTCAGCAAAAATCTGACTTTTGGCAATTCACTCAAAAATGGTGCCAACCGGTTGCAAATCCTCCCCTGAAAGCTTTGGCGATGGAAACAGAAGGCTTTATATCACAGGACAAGAAATCAGCCCTCGACAACTTAACCAGCGGAAAAGATTTTTTGAAAAAATCCCTAAGCCCCGGGGTCACAATTTCATTAAAAAATCTGACTTTTGGCAATTCACTCAAAAATGGTGCCAACCGGTTGCAAATCCTCCCCTGAAAGCTTTGGCGATGGAAACAGAAGGCTTTATATCACAGGACAAGAAATCAGCCCTCGATAAATTAACCGGTGGAAAAGATTTTTTTGAAAAAATCCCTAAGCCCCGGGGTCACAATTTCATCAAAAATCTGACTTTTGGCAATTCACTCAAAAATGGTGCCAACCGGTTGCAAATGCTCCCCTGAAAGCTTTGGCGATGGAAACAGAAGGTTTTTTATCACAGGACAAGAAATCAGCCCTCGACAACTTAACCCGTGGAAAATATTTTTTTGAAAAAATCCCTAAGCTCCAGGGTCACAATTTCATCAAAAATCTGACTTTTGGCAATTCACTCAAAAGTGATTCCAGAAGGTTGCAAATGATCCCATGAAAGCTTTGGCGATGGAAACAGAATGCTTTTTATCACAGGACAAGAAATCAGCCCTCAACAACTTAACCGGCGGAAAATATTTTTTTGAAAAAATCCCTAAGGTCACAATTTCAGCAAAAATCTGACTTTTGGCAATTCACTCAAAAATTGTGCCAGAAGGTTACAAATGATCCCCCAAAAGCTTTGGCGATGTAAACAGAAGGCTTTTTATCACAGGACAGTAAATCAGCCCTCAACAACTTAACCTGCGGAAAACTTTTTTTGAAAAAATCCCTAAGGCCCGGGGTCACAATTTCAGCAAAAATCTGACTTTTGGCGATTCACTCAAAAATGGTGCCAACCGGTTGCATATGCTCCCCTGAAAGCTTTGGCGATGGAAACAGAAGGCTTTTTATCACAGGACAAGAAATCAGCCCTCAAAAAATTAAGCGGCGTAAAATATTTTTTTGAAAAAATCCCTAAGCCCCGGGGTCACAATTTCAGCAAAAATCTGACTTTTGGGAATTCACTCAAAAATGCTGCCAGAAGGTTGCAAATGCTCCCCTGAAAGCTTTGGCGATGGAAACAGAAGGCTTTATATCACAGGACAAGAAATCAGCCCTCGACAACTTAACCAGCGGAAAAGATTTTTTTGAAAAAATCCCTAAGGCCCGGGGTCACAATTTCAGCAAAAATCTGACTTTTGGCAATTCACTCAAAAATGATGCCAGAAGGTTGCAAATGATCCCATGATAGCTTTGGCGATGGAAACAGAAGGCTTTTTATCACAGGACAAGAAATCAGCCCTCAACAACTTAACCGGCGGAAAATATTTTTTTGAAAAAATCCCTAAGGTCACAATTTCAGCAAAAATCTGACTTTTGGCAATTCACTCCAAAATGGTGCCAGAAGGTTGCAAATGATCCCCTGAAAGCTTTGGCGATGGAAACAGAAGGCTTTTTATCAAAGGACAAGAAATCAGCCCTCGACAACTTAACCGGCGGAAAAGATTTTTTTGAAAAAATCCCTAAGCCCCGGGGTCACAATTTCAGCAAAAATCTGACTTTTGGCAATTCACTCAAAAATGGTGCCAACCGGTTGCAAATCCTCCCCTGAAAGCTTTGGCGATGGAAACAGAAGGCTTTATATCACAGGACAAGAAATCAGCCCTCGACAACTTAACCAGCGGAAAAGATTTTTTGAAAAAATCCCTAAGCCCCGGGGTCACAATTTCATCAAAAATCCGACTTTTGGCAATTCACTCAAAAATGGTCCCACCGGTTGCAAATGCTCCCCTGAAAGCTTTGGCGATGTAAACAGAAGGCTTTTTATCACAGGACAAGAAATCAGCCCTCGACAACTTAACCGGCGGAAAAGATTTTTTTAAAAAAATCCCTAAGCCCCGGGGTCACAATTTCAGCAAAAATCTGACTTTTGGCGATTCACTCAAAAATGGTGCCAACCAGTTGCAAATGCTCCCCTGAAAGCTTTGGCGATGGAAACAGAAGGCTTTATATCACAGGACAAGAAATCAGCCCTCGACAACTTAACCAGCGGAAAAGATTTTTTTGAAAAAATCCCTAAGGCCCGGGGTCACAATTTCAGCAAAAATCTGACTTTTGGCAATTCACTCAAAAATGATGCCAGAAGGTTGCAAATGATCCCATGATAGCTTTGGCGATGGAAACAGAAGGCTTTTTATCACAGGACAAGAAATCAGCCCTCAACAACTTAACCGGCGGAAAATATTTTTTTGAAAAAATCCCTAAGGTCACAATTTCAGCAAAAATCTGACTTTTGGCAATTCACTCAAAAATGGTGCCAGAAGGTTGCAAATGATCCCCTGAAAGCTTTGGCGATGGAAACAGAAGGCTTTTTATCAAAGGACAAGAAATCAGCCCTCGACAACTTAACCGGCGGAAAAGATTTTTTTGAAAAAATCCCTAGGCCCCGGGGTCACAATTTCAGCAAAAATCTGACTTTTGGCAATTCACTCAAAAATGGTGCCAACCGGTTGCAAATCCTCCCCTGAAAGCTTTGGCGATGGAAACAGAAGGCTTTATATCACAGGACAAGAAATCAGCCCTCGACAACTTAACCAGCGGAAAAGATTTTTTGAAAAAATCCCTAAGCCCCGGGGTCACAATTTCATTAAAAAATCTGACTTTTGGCAATTCACTCAAAAATGGTGCCAACCGGTTGAAAATCCTCCCCTGAAAGCTTTGGCGATGGAAAAAGAAGGCTTTATATCACAGGACAAGAAATCAGCCCTCGATAAATTAACCGGTGGAAAAGATTTTTTTGAAAAAATCCCTAAGCCCCGGGGTCACAATTTCATCAAAAATCTGACTTTTGGCAATTCACTCAAAAATGGTGCCAACCGGTTGCAAATGCTCCCCTGAAAGCTTTGGCGATGGAAACAGAAGGTTTTTTATCACAGGACAAGAAATCAGCCCTCGACAACTTAACCCGTGGAAAATATTTTTTTGAAAAAATCCCTAAGCTCCAGGGTCACAATTTCATCAAAAATCTGACTTTTGGCAATTCACTCAAAAGTGATTCCAGAAGGTTGCAAATGATCCCATGAAAGCTTTGGCGATGGAAACAGAATGCTTTTTATCACAGGACAAGAAATCAGCCCTCAACAACTTAACCGGCGGAAAATATTTTTTTGAAAAAATCCCTAAGGTCACAATTTCAGCAAAAATCTGACTTTTGGCAATTCACTCAAAAATTGTGCCAGAAGGTTACAAATGATCCCCCAAAAGCTTTGGCGATGTAAACAGAAGGCTTTTTATCACAGGACAGTAAATCAGCCCTCAACAACTTAACCTGCGGAAAACTTTTTTTGAAAAAATCCCTAAGCCCCGGGGTCACAATTTCAGCAAAAATCTGACTTTTGGGAATTCACTCAAAAATGCTGCCAGAAGGTTGCAAATGCTCCCCTGAAAGCTTTGGCGATGGAAACAGAAGGCTTTATATCACAGGACAAGAAATCAGCCCTCGACAACTTAACCAGCGGAAAAGATTTTTTTGAAAAAATCCCTAAGGCCCGGGGTCACAATTTCAGCAAAAATCTGACTTTTGGCAATTCACTCAAAAATGATGCCAGAAGGTTGCAAATGATCCCATGATAGCTTTGGCGATGGAAACAGAAGGCTTTTTATCACAGGACAAGAAATCAGCCCTCAACAACTTAACCGGCGGAAAATATTTTTTTGAAAAAATCCCTAAGGTCACAATTTCAGCAAAAATCTGACTTTTGGCAATTCACTCCAAAATGGTGCCAGAAGGTTGCAAATGATCCCCTGAAAGCTTTGGCGATGGAAACAGAAGGCTTTTTATCAAAGGACAAGAAATCAGCCCTCGACAACTTAACCGGCGGAAAAGATTTTTTTGAAAAAATCCCTAAGCCCCGGGGTCACAATTTCATCAAAAATCCGACTTTTGGCAATTCACTCAAAAATGGTCCCACCGGTTGCAAATGCTCCCCTGAAAGCTTTGGCGATGTAAACAGAAGGCTTTTTATCACAGGACAAGAAATCAGCCCTCGACAACTTAACCGGCGGAAAAGATTTTTTTGAAAAAATCCCTAAGGCCCGGGGTCACAATTTCAGCAAAAATCTGACTTTTGGCAATTCACTCAAAAATGGTGCCAGAAGGTTGCAAATGATCCCGTGAAAGCTTTGGCGATGGAAACAGAATGCTTTTTATCACAGGAGAAGAAATCAGCGCTCGAAAACTTAACCGCAAGAAAAGATTTTTTTGAAAAAATCCCTAAGCCCCGGAGTCACAATTTCATCAAAAATCTGACTTTTGGCGATTCACTCAAAAATGGTGCCAACCAGTTGCAAATGCTCCCCTGAAAGCTTTGGCGATGGAAACAGAAGGCTTTATATCACAGGACAAGAAATCAGCCCTCGACAACTTAACCAGCGGAAAAGATTTTTTTGAAAAAATCCCTAAGGCCCGGGGTCACAATTTCAGCAAAAATCTGACTTTTGGCAATTCACTCAAAAATGATGCCAGAAGGTTGCAAATGATCCCATGATAGCTTTGGCGATGGAAACAGAAGGCTTTTTATCACAGGACAAGAAATCAGCCCTCAACAACTTAACCGGCGGAAAATATTTTTTTGAAAAAATCCCTAAGGTCACAATTTCAGCAAAAATCTGACTTTTGGCAATTCACTCCAAAATGGTGCCAGAAGGTTGCAAATGATCCCCTGAAAGCTTTGGCGATGGAAACAGAAGGCTTTTTATCAAAGGACAAGAAATCAGCCCTCGACAACTTAACCGGCGGAAAAGATTTTTTTGAAAAAATCCCTAAGCCCCGGGGTCACAATTTCAGCAAAAATCTGACTTTTGGCAATTCACTCAAAAATGGTGCCAACCGGTTGCAAATCCTCCCCTGAAAGCTTTGGCGATGGAAACAGAAGGCTTTATATCACAGGACAAGAAATCAGCCCTCGACAACTTAACCAGCGGAAAAGATTTTTTGAAAAAATCCCTAAGCCCCGGGGTCACAATTTCATCAAAAATCCGACTTTTGGCAATTCACTCAAAAATGGTCCCACCGGTTGCAAATGCTCCCCTGAAAGCTTTGGCGATGTAAACAGAAGGCTTTTTATCACAGGACAAGAAATCAGCCCTCGACAACTTAACCGGCGGAAAAGATTTTTTTTAAAAAAATCCCTAAGCCCCGGGGTCACAATTTCAGCAAAAATCTGACTTTTGGCGATTCACTCAAAAATGGTGCCAACCAGTTGCACATGCTCCCCTGAAAGCTTTGGTGATGGAAACAGAAGGCTTTTTATCACAGGACAAGAAATCAGCCCTCAACAACTTAACCAGCGGAAAAGATTTTTTTGAAAAAATCCCTAAGGCCCGGGGTCACAATTTCAGCAAAAATCTGACTTTTGGCAATTCACTCAAAAATGATGCCAGAAGGTTGCAAATGATCCCATGATAGCTTTGGCGATGGAAACAGAAGGCTTTTTATCACAGGACAAGAAATCAGCCCTCAACAACTTAACCGGCGGAAAATATTTTTTTGAAAAAATCCCTAAGGTCACAATTTCAGCAAAAATCTGACTTTTGGCAATTCACTCCAAAATGGTGCCAGAAGGTTGCAAATGATCCCCTGAAAGCTTTGGCGATGGAAACAGAAGGCTTTTTATCAAAGGACAAGAAATCAGCCCTCGACAACTTAACCGGCGGAAAAGATTTTTTTGAAAAAATCCCTAAGCCCCGGGGTCACAATTTCAGCAAAAATCTGACTTTTGGCAATTCACTCAAAAATGGTGCCAACCGGTTGCAAATCCTCCCCTGAAAGCTTTGGCGATGGAAACAGAAGGCTTTATATCACAGGACAAGAAATCAGCCCTCGACAACTTAACCAGCGGAAAAGATTTTTTGAAAAAATCCCTAAGCCCCGGGGTCACAATTTCATCAAAAATCCGACTTTTGGCAATTCACTCAAAAATGGTCCCACCGGTTGCAAATGCTCCCCTGAAAGCTTTGGCGATGTAAACAGAAGGCTTTTTATCACAGGACAAGAAATCAGCCCTCGACAACTTAACCGGCGGAAAAGATTTTTTTAAAAAAAATCCCTAAGCCCCGGGGTCACAATTTCAGCAAAAATCTGACTTTTGGCGATTCACTCAAAAATGGTGCCAACCAGTTGCACATGCTCCCCTGAAAGCTTTGGTGATGGAAACAGAAGGCTTTTTATCACAGGACAAGAAATCAGCCCTCAACAACTTAACCGGCAGAAAAGATTTTTTTGAAAAAATCCCTAAGGCCCGGGGTCACAATTTCAGCAAAAATCTGACTTTTGGCAATTCACTCAAAAATCGTGCCAGAAGGTTGCAAATGATCCCGTGAAAGCTTTGGCGATGGAAACAGAATGCTTTTTATCACAGGAGAAGAAATCAGCGCTCGAAAACTTAACCGCAAGAAAAGATTTTTTTGAAAAAATCCCTAAGCCCCGGAGTCACAATTTCATCAAAAATCTGACTTTTGGCGATTCACTCAAAAATGGTGCCAACCAGTTGCAAATGCTCCCCTGAAAGCTTTGGCGATGGAAACAGAAGGCTTTATATCACAGGACAAGAAATCAGCCCTCAACAACTTAACCAGCGGAAAATATTTTTTTGAAATAATCCCTAAGCCCCGGGGTCACAATTTCAGCAAAAATCTGACTTTTGGCGATTCACTCAAAAATGGTGCCAACCGGTTGCAAATATTCCCCTGAATGCTTTGGCGATGTAAACAGAAGGCTTTTTATCACAGGAGAAGAAATCAGCACTCAACAACTTAACCGGCGGAAAAGATTTTTTTGAAAAAAATCCCTAAGCCCCGGGGTCACAATTTCATCAAAAATCTGACTTTTGGCAATTCACTCAAAAATGGTGCCAGAAGGTTGCAAATGATCCCACGATAGCTTTGGCGATGGAAACAGAAGGCTTTTTATCACAGGACAAGAAATCAGCCCTCAACAACTTAACCGGCGGAAAATGTTTTTTTGAAAAAATCCCTAAGGTCAAAATTTCAGCAAAAATCTGACTTTTGGCAATTCACTCAAAAATGGTGCCAGAAGGTTGCAAATGATCCCGTGAAAGCTTTGGCGATGGAAACAGAATGCTGTTTATCACAGGAGAAGAAATCAGCCCTCGAAAACTTAACCGCAGGAAAAGATTTTTTTGAAAAAATCCCTAAGCCCCGGAGTCACAATTTCAGCAAAAATCTGACTTTTGGCGATTCACTCAAAAATGGTGCCAACCGGTTGCAAATCCTCCCCTGAAAGCTTTGGCAATGGAAACAGAAGGCTTTATATCACAGGACAAGAAATCATCCCTCGACAACTTAACCAGCGGAAAAGATTTTTTTGAAAAAATCCCTAAGGCCTGGGGTCACAATTTCAGCAAAAATCTGACTTTTGGCAATTCACTCAAAAATGGTGCCAACCGGTTGCAAATCCTCCCCTGAAAGCTTTGGCAATGGAAACAGAAGGCTTTATATCACAGGACAAGAAATCATCCCTCGACAACTTAACCAGCGGAAAAGATTTTTTGAAAAAATCCCTAAGCCCCGGAGTCACAATTTCATCAAAAATCCGACTTTTGGCAATTCACTCAAAAATGGTCCCACCGGTTGCAAATGCTCCCCTGAAAGCTTTGGCGATGTAAACAGAAGGCTTTTTATCACAGGACAAGAAATCAGCCCTCGACAACTTAACCGGCGGAAAAGATTTTTTTTTTAAAATCCCTAAGCCCCGGGGTCACAATTTCAGCAAAAATCTGACTTTTGGCGATTCACTCAAAAATGGTGCCAACCAGTTGCACATGCTCCCCTGAAAGCTTTGGCGATGGAAACAGAATGCTTTTTATCACAGGAGAAGAAATCAGCCCTCAACAACTTAACCGCAAGAAAAGATTTTTTTGAAAAAATCCCTAAGCCCCGGAGTCACAATTTCATCAAAAATCTGACTTTTGGCGATTCACTCAAAAATGGTGCCAACCAGTTGCAAATGCTCCCCTGAAAGCTTTGGCGATGGAAACAGAAGGCTTTTTATCACAGGACAAGAAATCAGCCCTCGACAACTTAACCAGCGGAAAAGATTTTTTTGAAAAAATCCCTAAGCCCCGGGGTCACAATTTCATCAAAAATCCGACTTTTGGCAATTCACTCAAAAATGGTCCCACCGGTTGCAAATGCTCCCCTGAAAGCTTTGGCGATGTAAACAGAAGGCTTTTTATCACAGGAGAAGAAATCAGCGCTCAAAAACTTAACCGCAAGAAAAGTTTTTTTTGAAAAAATCCCTAAGCCCCGGGGTCACAATTTCATCAAAAATCCGACTTTTGGCAATTCACTCAAAAATGGTCCCACCGGTTGCAAATGCTCCCCTGAAAGCTTTGGCGATGTAAACAGAAGGCTTTTTATCACAGGACAAGAAATCAGCCCTCGACAACTTAACCGGCGGAAAAGATTTTTTTTTAAAAAATCCCTAAGCCCCGGGGTCACAATTTCAGCAAAAATCTGACTTTTGGCGATTCACTCAAAAATGGTGCCAACCAGTTGCACATGCTCCCCTGAAAGCTTTGGTGATGGAAACAGAAGGCTTTTTATCACAGGACAAGAAATCAGCCCTCAACAACTTAACCGGCAGAAAAGATTTTTTTGAAAAAATCCCTAAGGCCCCGGGTCACAATTTCAGCAAAAATCTGACTTTTGGCAATTCACTCAAAAATCGTGCCAGAAGGTTGCAAATGATCCCGTGAAAGCTTTGGCGATGGAAACAGAATGCTTTTTATCACAGGAGAAGAAATCAGCGCTCGAAAACTTAACCGCAAGAAAAGATTTTTTTGAAAAAATCCCTAAGCCCCGGAGTCACAATTTCATCAAAAATCTGACTTTTGGCGATTCACTCAAAAATGGTGCCAACCAGTTGCAAATGCTCCCCTGAAAGCTTTGGCGATGGAAACAGAAGGCTTTATATCACAGGACAAGAAATCAGCCCTCAACAACTTAACCAGCGGAAAATATTTTTTTGAAATAATCCCTAAGCCCCGGGGTCACAATTTCAGCAAAAATCTGACTTTTGGCGATTCACTCAAAAATGGTGCCAACCGGTTGCAAATATTCCCCTGAATGCTTTGGCGATGTAAACAGAAGGCTTTTTATCACAGGAGAAGAAATCAGCACTCAACAACTTAACCGGCGGAAAAGATTTTTTTGAAAAAAATCCCTAAGCCCCGGGGTCACAATTTCATCAAAAATCTGACTTTTGGCAATTCACTCAAAAATGGTGCCAGAAGGTTGCAAATGATCCCCTGAAAGCTTTGGCGATGGAAACAGAAGGCTTTTTATCACAGGACAAGAAATCAGCCCTCAACAACTTAACCGGCGGAAAATGTTTTTTTGAAAAAATCCCTAAGGTCAAAATTTCAGCAAAAATCTGACTTTTGGCAATTCACTCAAAAATGGTGCCAGAAGGTTGCAAATGATCCCGTGAAAGCTTTGGCGATGGAAACAGAATGCTGTTTATCACAGGAGAAGAAATCAGCCCTCGAAAACTTAACCGCAGGAAAATATTTTTTTTGAAAAAATCCCTAAGCCCCGGGGTCACAATTTCAGCAAAAATCTGACTTTTGGCAATTCACTCAAAAATGGTGCCAACCGGTTGCAAATCCTCCCCTGAAAGCTTTGGCGATGGAAACAGAAGGCTTTATATCACAGGACAAGAAATCAGCCCTCGACAACTTAACCAGCGGAAAAGATTTTTTGAAAAAATCCCTAAGGCACGGGGTCACAATTTCAGCAAAAATCTGACTTTTGGCAATTCACTCAAAAATGGTGCCAACCGGTTGCATATGCTCCCCTGAAAGCTTTGGCGATGGAAACAGAAGGCTTTTTATCACAGGACAAGAAATCAGCCCTCAAAAAATTAACCGGCGTAAAATATTTTTTTGAAAAAATCCCTAAGCCCCGGGGTCACAATTTCAGCAAAAATCTGACTTTTGGGAATTCACTCAAAAATGCTGCCAGAAGGTTGCAAATGCTCCCCTGAAAGCTTTGGCGATGGAAACAGAAGGCTTTATATCACAGGACAAGAAATCAGCCCTCGACAACTTAACCAGCGAAAAAGATTTTTTTGAAAAAATCCCTAAGGCCCGGGGTCACAATTTCAGCAAAAATCTGACTTTTGGCAATTCACTCAAAAATGATGCCAGAAGGTTGCAAATGATCCCATGATAGCTTTGGCGATGGAAACAGAAGGCTTTTTATCACAGGACAAGAAATCAGCCCTCAACAACTTAACCGGCGGAAAATATTTTTTTGAAAAAATCCCTAAGGTCACAATTTCAGCAAAAATCTGACTTTTGGCAATTCACTCCAAAATGGTGCCAGAAGGTTGCAAATGATCCCCTGAAAGCTTTGGCGATGGAAACAGAAGGCTTTTTATCAAAGGACAAGAAATCAGCCCTCGACAACTTAACCGGCGGAAAAGATTTTTTTGAAAAAATCCCTAAGCCCCGGGGTCACAATTTCAGCAAAAATCTGACTTTTGGCAATTCACTCAAAAATGGTGCCAACCGGTTGCAAATCCTCCCCTGAAAGCTATGGCGATGGAAACAGAAGGCTTTATATCACAGGACAAGAAATCAGCCCTCGACAACTTAACCAGCGGAAAAGATTTTTTGAAAAAATCCCTAAGCCCCGGGGTCACAATTTCATCAAAAATCCGACTTTTGGCAATTCACTCAAAAATGGTCCCACCGGTTGCAAATGCTCCCCTGAAAGCTTTGGCGATGTAAACAGAAGGCTTTTTATCACAGGACAAGAAATCAGCCCTCGACAACTTAACCGGCGGAAAAGATTTTTTTAAAAAAATCCCTAAGCCCCGGGGTCACAATTTCAGCAAAAATCTGACTTTTGGCGATTCACTCAAAAATGGTGCCAACCAGTTGCACATGCTCCCCTGAAAGCTTTGGCGATGGAAACAGAAGGCTTTTTATCACAGGACAAGAAATCAGCCCTCAACAACTTAACCGGCGGAAAAGATTTTTTTGAAAAAATCCCTAAGGCCCGGGGTCACAATTTCAGCAAAAATCTGACTTTTGGCAATTCACTCAAAAATGATGCCAGAAGGTTGCAAATGATCCCATGATAGCTTTGGCGATGGAAACAGAAGGCTTTTTATCACAGGACAAGAAATCAGCCCTCAACAACTTAACCGGCGGAAAATATTTTTTTGAAAAAATCCCTAAGGTCACAATTTCAGCAAAAATCTGACTTTTGGCAATTCACTCCAAAATGGTGCCAGAAGGTTGCAAATGATCCCCTGAAAGCTTTGGCGATGGAAACAGAAGGCTTTTTTATCAAAGGACAAGAAATCAGCCCTCGACAACTTAACCGGCGGAAAAGATTTTTTTGAAAAAATCCCTAAGCCCCGGGGTCACAATTTCAGCAAAAATCTGACTTTTGGCAATTCACTCAAAAATGGTGCCAACCGGTTGCAAATCCTCCCCTGAAAGCTTTGGCGATGGAAACAGAAGGCTTTATATCACAGGACAAGAAATCAGCCCTCGACAACTTAACCAGCGGAAAAGATTTTTTGAAAAAATCCCTAAGCCCCGGGGTCACAATTTCATCAAAAATCCGACTTTTGGCAATTCACTCAAAAATGGTCCCACCGGTTGCAAATGCTCCCCTGAAAGCTTTGGCGATGTAAACAGAAGGCTTTTTATCACAGGACAAGAAATCAGCCCTCGACAACTTAACCGGCGGAAAAGATTTTTTTAAAAAAATCCCTAAGCCCCGGGGTCACAATTTCAGCAAAAATCTGACTTTTGGCGATTCACTCAAAAATGGTGCCAACCAGTTGCACATGCTCCCCTGAAAGCTTTGGCGATGGAAACAGAAGGCTTTTTATCACAGGACAAGAAATCAGCCCTCAACAACTTAACCGGCAGAAAAGATTTTTTTGAAAAAATCCCTAAGGCCCGGGGTCACAATTTCAGCAAAAATCTGACTTTTGGCAATTCACTCAAAAATGGTGCCAGAAGGTTGCAAATGATCCCGTAAAAGCTTTGGCGATGGAAACAGAATGCTTTTTATCACAGGAGAAGAAATCAGCGCTCGAAAACTTAACCGCAAGAAAAGATTTTTTTGAAAAAATCCCTAAGCCCCGGAGTCACAATTTCATCAAAAATCTGACTTTTGGCGATTCACTCAAAAATGGTGCCAACCAGTTGCAAATGCTCCCCTGAAAGCTTTGGCGATGGAAACAGAAGGCTTTATATCACAGGACAAGAAATCAGCCCTCGACAACTTAACCAGCGGAAAAGATTTTTTTGAAAAAATCCCTAAGCCCCGGGGTCACAATTTCATTAAAAATCTGACTTTTGGCAATTCACTCAAAAATGATGCCAGAAGGTTGCAAATGATCCCATGATAGCTTTGGCGATGGAAACAGAAGGCTTTATATCACAGGACAAGAAATCAGCCCTCGATAAATTAACCGGTGGAAAAGATTTTTTTGAAAAAATCCCTAAGCCCCGGGGTCACAATTTCATCAAAAATCTGACTTTTGGCAATTCACTCAAAAATGGTGCCAACCGGTTGCAAATGCTCCCCTGAAAGCTTTGGCGATGGAAACAGAAGGTTTTTTATCACAGGACAAGAAATCAGCCCTCGACAACTTAACCCGTGGAAAATATTTTTTTGAAAAAATCCCTAAGCTCCAGGGTCACAATTTCATCAAAAATCTGACTTTTGGCAATTCACTCAAAAGTGATTCCAGAAGGTTGCAAATGATCCCATGAAAGCTTTGGCGATGGAAACAGAATGCTTTTTATCACAGGACAAGAAATCAGCCCTCAACAACTTAACCGGCGGAAAATATTTTTTTGAAAAAATCCCTAAGGTCACAATTTCAGCAAAAATCTGACTTTTGGCAATTCACTCAAAAATTGTGCCAGAAGGTTACAAATGATCCCCCAAAAGCTTTGGCGATGTAAACAGAAGGCTTTTTATCACAGGACAAGAAATCAGCCCTCAACAACTTAACCAGCGGAAAATATTTTTTTGAAAAAATCACTAAGGCACGGGGTCACAATTTCAGCAAAAATCTGACTTTTGGCGATTCACTCAAAAATGGTGCCAACCGGTTGCATATGCTCCCCTGAAAGCTTTGGCGATGGAAACAGAAGGCTTTTTATCACAGGACAAGAAATCAGCCCTCAAAAAATTAACCGGCGTAAAATATTTTTTTGAAAAAATCCCTAAGCCCCGGGGTCACAATTTCAGCAAAAATCTGACTTTTGGGAATTCACTCAAAAATGCTGCCAGAAGGTTGCAAATGCTCCCCTGAAAGCTTTGGCGATGGAAACAGAAGGCTTTATATCACAGGACAAGAAATCAGCCCTCGACAACTTAACCAGCGGAAAAGATTTTTTTGAAAAAATCCCTAAGGCCCGGGGTCACAATTTCAGCAAAAATCTGACTTTTGGCAATTCACTCAAAAATGATGCCAGAAGGTTGCAAATGATCCCATGATAGCTTTGGCGATGGAAACAGAAGGCTTTTTATCACAGGACAAGAAATCAGCCCTCAACAACTTAACCGGCGGAAAATATTTTTTTGAAAAAATCCCTAAGGTCACAATTTCAGCAAAAATCTGACTTTTGGCAATTCACTCCAAAATGGTGCCAGAAGGTTGCAAATGATCCCCTGAAAGCTTTGGCGATGGAAACAGAAGGCTTTTTATCAAAGGACAAGAAATCAGCCCTCGACAACTTAACCGGCGGAAAAGATTTTTTTGAAAAAATCCCTAAGCCCCGGGGTCACAATTTCAGCAAAAATCTGACTTTTGGCAATTCACTCAAAAATGGTGCCAACCGGTTGCAAATCCTCCCCTGAAAGCTTTGGCGATGGAAACAGAAGGCTTTATATCACAGGACAAGAAATCAGCCCTCGACAACTTAACCAGCGGAAAAGATTTTTTGAAAAAATCCCTAAGCCCCGGGGTCACAATTTCATCAAAAATCCGACTTTTGGCAATTCACTCAAAAATGGTCCCACCGGTTGCAAATGCTCCCCTGAAAGCTTTGGCGATGTAAACAGAAGGCTTTTTATCACAGGACAAGAAATCAGCCCTCGACAACTTAACCGGCGGAAAAGATTTTTTTAAAAAAATCCCTAAGCCCCGGGGTCACAATTTCAGCAAAAATCTGACTTTTGGCGATTCACTCAAAAATGGTGCCAACCAGTTGCACATGCTCCCCTGAAAGCTTTGGCGATGGAAACAGAAGGCTTTTTATCACAGGACAAGAAATCAGCCCTCAACAACTTAACCGGCGGAAAAGATTTTTTTGAAAAAATCCCTAAGGCCCGGGGTCACAATTTCAGCAAAAATCTGACTTTTGGCAATTCACTCAAAAATGGTGCCAGAAGGTTGCAAATGATCCCGTGAAAGCTTTGGCGATGGAAACAGAATGCTTTTTATCACAGGAGAAGAAATCAGCGCTCGAAAACTTAACCGCAAGAAAAGATTTTTTTGAAAAAATCCCTAAGCCCCGGAGTCACAATTTCATCAAAAATCTGACTTTTGGCGATTCACTCAAAAATGGTGCCAACCAGTTGCAAATGCTCCCCTGAAAGCTTTGGCGATGGAAACAGAAGGCTTTATATCACAGGACAAGAAATCAGCCCTCGACAACTTAACCAGCGGAAAAGATTTTTTTGAAAAAATCCCTAAGGCCCGGGGTCACAATTTCAGCAAAAATCTGACTTTTGGCAATTCACTCAAAAATGATGCCAGAAGGTTGCAAATGATCCCATGATAGCTTTGGCGATGGAAACAGAAGGCTTTTTATCACAGGACAAGAAATCAGCCCTCAACAACTTAACCGGCGGAAAATATTTTTTTGAAAAAATCCCTAAGGTCACAATTTCAGCAAAAATCTGACTTTTGGCAATTCACTCAAAAATGGTGCCAGAAGGTTGCAAATGATCCCCTGAAAGCTTTGGCGATGGAAACAGAAGGCTTTTTATCAAAGGACAAGAAATCAGCCCTCGACAACTTAACCGGCGGAAAAGATTTTTTTGAAAAAATCCCTAGGCCCCGGGGTCACAATTTCAGCAAAAATCTGACTTTTGGCAATTCACTCAAAAATGGTGCCAACCGGTTGCAAATCCTCCCCTGAAAGCTTTGGCGATGGAAACAGAAGGCTTTATATCACAGGACAAGAAATCAGCCCTCGACAACTTAACCAGCGGAAAAGATTTTTTGAAAAAATCCCTAAGCCCCGGGGTCACAATTTCATTAAAAAATCTGACTTTTGGCAATTCACTCAAAAATGGTGCCAACCGGTTGAAAATCCTCCCCTGAAAGCTTTGGCGATGGAAACAGAAGGCTTTTTATCACAGGACAAGAAATCAGCCCTCAACAACTTAACCGGCGGAAAATATTTTTTTGAAAAAATCCCTAAGGTCACAATTTCAGCAAAAATCTGACTTTTGGCAATTCACTCAAAAATTGTGCCAGAAGGTTACAAATGATCCCCCAAAAGCTTTGGCGATGTAAACAGAAGGCTTTTTATCACAGGACAGTAAATCAGCCCTCAACAACTTAACCTGCGGAAAACTTTTTTTGAAAAAATCCCTAAGGCCCGGGGTCACAATTTCAGCAAAAATCCGACTTTTGGCAATTCACTCAAAAATAGTGCCAACCGGTTGCAAATGCTCCCCTGAAAGCTTTGGCGATGGAAACAGAAGGATTTATATCACAGGACAAGAAATCAGCCCTCAACAACTTAACCAGCGGAAAATATTTTTTTGAAAAAATCCCTAAGGCACGGGGTCACAATTTCAGCAAAAATCTGACTTTTGGCGATTCACTCAAAAATGGTGCCAACCGGTTGCATATGCTCCCCTGAAAGCTTTGGCGATGGAAACAGAAGGCTTTTTATCACAGGACAAGAAATCAGCCCTCAAAAAATTAACCGGCGTAAAATATTTTTTTGAAAAAATCCCTAAGCCCCGGGGTCACAATTTCAGCAAAAATCTGACTTTTGGGAATTCACTCAAAAATGCTGCCAGAAGGTTGCAAATGCTCCCCTGAAAGCTTTGGCGATGGAAACAGAAGGCTTTATATCACAGGACAAGAAATCAGCCCTCGACAACTTAACCAGCGGAAAAGATTTTTTTGAAAAAATCCCTAAGGCCCGGGGTCACAATTTCAGCAAAAATCTGACTTTTGGCAATTCACTCAAAAATGATGCCAGAAGGTTGCAAATGATCCCATGATAGCTTTGGCGATGGAAACAGAAGGCTTTTTATCACAGGACAAGAAATCAGCCCTCAACAACTTAACCGGCGGAAAATATTTTTTTGAAAAAATCCCTAAGGTCACAATTTCAGCAAAAATCTGACTTTTGGCAATTCACTCCAAAATGGTGCCAGAAGGTTGCAAATGATCCCCTGAAAGCTTTGGCGATGGAAACAGAAGGCTTTTTATCAAAGGACAAGAAATCAGCCCTCGACAACTTAACCGGCGGAAAAGATTTTTTTGAAAAAATCCCTAAGCCCCGGGGTCACAATTTCAGCAAAAATCTGACTTTTGGCAATTCACTCAAAAATGGTGCCAACCGGTTGCAAATCCTCCCCTGAAAGCTTTGGCGATGGAAACAGAAGGCTTTATATCACAGGACAAGAAATCAGCCCTCGACAACTTAACCAGCGGAAAAGATTTTTTGAAAAAATCCCTAAGCCCCGGGGTCACAATTTCATCAAAAATCCGACTTTTGGCAATTCACTCAAAAATGGTCCCACCGGTTGCAAATGCTCCCCTGAAAGCTTTGGCGATGTAAACAGAAGGCTTTTTATCACAGGACAAGAAATCAGCCCTCGACAACTTAACCGGCGGAAAAGATTTTTTTAAAAAAATCCCTAAGCCCCGGGGTCACAATTTCAGCAAAAATCTGACTTTTGGCGATTCACTCAAAAATGGTGCCAACCAGTTGCACATGCTCCCCTGAAAGCTTTGGCGATGGAAACAGAAGGCTTTCTATCACAGGACAAGAAATCAGCCCTCAACAACTTAACCGGCGGAAAAGATTTTTTTGAAAAAATCCCTAAGGCCCGGGGTCACAATTTCAGCAAAAATCTGACTTTTGGCAATTCACTCAAAAATGGTGCCAGAAGGTTGCAAATGATCCCGTGAAAGCTTTGGCGATGGAAACAGAATGCTTTTTATCACAGGAGAAGAAATCAGCGCTCGAAAACTTAACCGCAAGAAAAGATTTTTTTGAAAAAATCCCTAAGCCCCGGAGTCACAATTTCATCAAAAATCTGACTTTTGGCGATTCACTCAAAAATGGTGCCAACCAGTTGCAAATGCTCCCCTGAAAGCTTTGGCGATGGAAACAGAAGGCTTTATATCACAGGACAAGAAATCAGCCCTCGACAACTTAACCAGCGGAAAATATTTTTTTGAAAAAATCCCTAAGGCCCGGGGTCACAATTTCAGCAAAAATCTGACTTTTGGCAATTCACTCAAAAATGATGCCAGAAGGTTGCAAATGATCCCATGATAGCTTTGGCGATGGAAACAGAAGGCTTTTTATCACAGGACAAGAAATCAGCCCTCAACAACTTAACCGGCGGAAAATATTTTTTTGAAAAAATCCCTAAGGTCACAATTTCAGCAAAAATCTGACTTTTGGCAATTCACTCAAAAATGGTGCCAGAAGGTTGCAAATGATCCCCTGAAAGCTTTGGCGATGGAAACAGAAGGCTTTTTATCAAAGGACAAGAAATCAGCCCTCGACAACTTAACCGGCGGAAAAGATTTTTTTGAAAAAATCCCTAGGCCCCGGGGTCACAATTTCAGCAAAAATCTGACTTTTGGCAATTCACTCAAAAATGGTGCCAACCGGTTGCAAATCCTCCCCTGAAAGCTTTCGCGATGGAAAAAGAAGGCTTTATATCACAGGACAAGAAATCAGCCCTCGATAAATTAACCGGTGGAAAAGATTTTTTTGAAAAAATCCCTAAGCCCCGGGGTCACAATTTCATCAAAAATCTGACTTTTGGCAATTCACTCAAAAATGGTGCCAACCGGTTGCAAATGCTCCCCTGAAAGCTTTGGCGATGGAAACAGAAGGTTTTTTATCACAGGACAAGAAATCAGCCCTCGACAACTTAACCCGTGGAAAATATTTTTTTGAAAAAATCCCTAAGCTCCAGGGTCACAATTTCATCAAAAATCTGACTTTTGGCAATTCACTCAAAAGTGATTCCAGAAGGTTGCAAATGATCCCATGAAAGCTTTGGCGATGGAAACAGAATGCTTTTTATCACAGGACAAGAAATCAGCCCTCAACAACTTAACCGGCGGAAAATATTTTTTTGAAAAAATCCCTAAGGTCACAATTTCAGCAAAAATCTGACTTTTGGCAATTCACTCAAAAATTGTGCCAGAAGGTTACAAATGATCCCCCAAAAGCTTTGGCGATGTAAACAGAAGGCTTTTTATCACAGGACAGTAAATCAGCCCTCAACAACTTAACCTGCGGAAAACTTTTTTTGAAAAAATCCCTAAGCCCCGGGGTCACAATTTCAGCAAAAATCTGACTTTTGGGAATTCACTCAAAAATGCTGCCAGAAGGTTGCAAATGCTCCCCTGAAAGCTTTGGCGATGGAAACAGAAGGCTTTATATCACAGGACAAGAAATCAGCCCTCGACAACTTAACCAGCGGAAAAGATTTTTTTGAAAAAATCCCTAAGGCCCGGGGTCACAATTTCAGCAAAAATCTGACTTTTGGCAATTCACTCAAAAATGATGCCAGAAGGTTGCAAATGATCCCATGATAGCTTTGGCGATGGAAACAGAAGGCTTTTTATCACAGGACAAGAAATCAGCCCTCAACAACTTAACCGGCGGAAAATATTTTTTTGAAAAAATCCCTAAGGTCACAATTTCAGCAAAAATCTGACTTTTGGCAATTCACTCCAAAATGGTGCCAGAAGGTTGCAAATGATCCCCTGAAAGCTTTGGCGATGGAAACAGAAGGCTTTTTATCAAAGGACAAGAAATCAGCCCTCGACAACTTAACCGGCGGAAAAGATTTTTTTGAAAAAATCCCTAAGCCCCGGGGTCACAATTTCATCAAAAATCCGACTTTTGGCAATTCACTCAAAAATGGTCCCACCGGTTGCAAATGCTCCCCTGAAAGCTTTGGCGATGTAAACAGAAGGCTTTTTATCACAGGACAAGAAATCAGCCCTCGACAACTTAACCGGCGGAAAAGATTTTTTTAAAAAAATCCCTAAGCCCCGGCGTCACAATTTCAGCAAAAATCTGACTTTTGGCGATTCACTCAAAAATGGTGCCAACCAGTTGCACATGCTCCCCTGAAAGCTTTGGCGATGGAAACAGAAGGCGTTTTATCACAGGACAAGAAATCAGCCCTCAACAACTTAACCGGCGGAAAAGATTTTTTTGAAAAAATCCCTAAGGCCCGGGGTCACAATTTCAGCAAAAATCTGACTTTTGGCAATTCACTCAAAAATGGTGCCAGAAGGTTGCAAATGATCCCGTGAAAGCTTTGGCGATGGAAACAGAATGCTTTTTATCACAGGAGAAGAAATCAGCGCTCGAAAACTTAACCGCAAGAAAAGATTTTTTTGAAAAAATCCCTAAGCCCCGGAGTCACAATTTCATCAAAAATCTGACTTTTGGCGATTCACTCAAAAATGGTGCCAACCGGTTGCAAATCCTCCCCTGAAAGCTTTGGCGATGGAAACAGAAGGCTTTATATCACAGGACAAGAAATCAGCCCTCGACAACTTAACCAGCGGAAAAGATTTTTTGAAAAAATCCCTAAGCCCCGGGGTCACAATTTCATTAAAAAATCTGACTTTTGGCAATTCACTCAAAAATGATGTCAGAAGGTTGCAAATGATCCCATGATAGCTTTGGCGATGGAAACAGAAGGCTTTTTATCACAGGACAAGAAATCAGCCCTCAACAACTTAACCGGCGGAAAATATTTTTTTGAAAAAATCCCTAAGGTCACAATTTCAGCAAAAATCTGACTTTTGGCAATTCACTCAAAAATGGTGCCAGAAGGTTGCAAATGATCCCCTGAAAGCTTTGGCGATGGAAACAGAAGGCTTTTTATCAAAGGACAAGAAATCAGCCCTCGACAACTTAACCGGCGGGAAAGATTTTTTTGAAAAAATCCCTAGGCCCCGGGGTCACAATTTCAGCAAAAATCTGACTTTTGGCAATTCACTCAAAAATGGTGCCAACCGGTTGCAAATCCTCCCCTGAAAGCTTTGGCGATGGAAAAAGAAGGCTTTATATCACAGGACAAGAAATCAGCCCTCGATAAATTAACCGGTGGAAAAGATTTTTTTGAAAAAATCCCTAAGCCCCGGGGTCACAATTTCATCAAAAATCTGACTTTTGGCAATTCACTCAAAAATGGTGCCAACCGGTTGCAAATGCTCCCCTGAAAGCTTTGGCGATGGAAACAGAAGGTTTTTTATCACAGGACAAGAAATCAGCCCTCGACAACTTAACCCGTGGAAAATATTTTTTTGAAAAAATCCCTAAGCTCCAGGGTCACAATTTCATCAAAAATCTGACTTTTGGCAATTCACTCAAAAGTGATTCCAGAAGGTTGCAAATGATCCCATGAAAGCTTTGGCGATGGAAACAGAATGCTTTTTATCACAGGACAAGAAATCAGCCCTCAACAACTTAACCGGCGGAAAATATTTTTTTGAAAAAATCCCTAAGGTCACAATTTCAGCAAAAATCTGACTTTTGGCAATTCACTCAAAAATTGTGCCAGAAGGTTACAAATGATCCCCCAAAAGCTTTGGCAATGTAAACAGAAGGCTTTTTATCACAGGACAGTAAATCAGCCCTCAACAACTTAACCTGCGGAAAACTTTTTTTGAAAAAATCCCTAAGCCCCGGGGTCACAATTTCAGCAAAAATCTGACTTTTGGGAATTCACTCAAAAATGCTGCCAGAAGGTTGCAAATGCTCCCCTGAAAGCTTTGGCGATGGAAACAGAAGGCTTTATATCACAGGACAAGAAATCAGCCCTCGACAACTTAACCAGCGGAAAAGATTTTTTTGAAAAAATCCCTAAGGCCCGGGGTCACAATTTCAGCAAAAATCTGACTTTTGGCAATTCACTCAAAAATGATGCCAGAAGGTTGCAAATGATCCCATGATAGCTTTGGCGATGGAAACAGAAGGCTTTTTATCACAGGACAAGAAATCAGCCCTCAACAACTTAACCGGCGGAAAATATTTTTTTGAAAAAATCCCTAAGGTCACAATTTCAGCAAAAATCTGACTTTTGGCAATTCACTCCAAAATGGTGCCAGAAGGTTGCAAATGATCCCCTGAAAGCTTTGGCGATGGAAACAGAAGGCTTTTTATCAAAGGACAAGAAATCAGCCCTCGACAACTTAACCGGCGGAAAAGATTTTTTTGAAAAAATCCCTAAGCCCCGGGGTCACAATTTCATCAAAAATCCGACTTTTGGCAATTCACTCAAAAATGGTCCCACCGGTTGCAAATGCTCCCCTGAAAGCTTTGGCGATGTAAACAGAAGGCTTTTTATCACAGGACAAGAAATCAGCCCTCGACAACTTAACCAGCGGAAAAGATTTTTTTAAAAAAATCCCTAAGCCCCGGCGTCACAATTTCAGCAAAAATCTGACTTTTGGCGATTCACTCAAAAATGGTGCCAACCAGTTGCACATGCTCCCCTGAAAGCTTTGGCGATGGAAACAGAAGGCGTTTTATCACAGGACAAGAAATCAGCCCTCAACAACTTAACCGGCGGAAAAGATTTTTTTGAAAAAATCCCTAAGGCCCGGGGTCACAATTTCAGCAAAAATCTGACTTTTGGCAATTCACTCAAAAATGGTGCCAGAAGGTTGCAAATGATCCCGTGAAAGCTTTGGCGATGGAAACAGAATGCTTTTTATCACAGGAGAAGAAATCAGCGCTCGAAAACTTAACCGCAAGAAAAGATTTTTTTGAAAAAATCCCTAAGCCCCGGAGTCACAATTTCATCAAAAATCTGACTTTTGGCGATTCACTCAAAAATGGTGCCAACCGGTTGCAAATCCTCCCCTGAAAGCTTTGGCGATGGAAACAGAAGGCTTTATATCACAGGACAAGAAATCAGCCCTCGACAACTTAACCAGCGGAAAAGATTTTTTGAAAAAATCCCTAAGCCCCGGGGTCACAATTTCATTAAAAAATCTGACTTTTGGCAATTCACTCAAAAATGGTGCCAACCGGTTGAAAATCCTCCCCTGAAAGCTTTGGCGATGGAAACAGAAGGCTTTTTATCACAGGACAAGAAATCAGCCCTCAACAACTTAACCGGCGGAAAATATTTTTTTGAAAAAATCCCTAAGGTCACAATTTCAGCAAAAATCTGACTTTTGGCAATTCACTCAAAAATTGTGCCAGAAGGTTACAAATGATCCCCCAAAAGCTTTGGCGATGTAAACAGAAGGCTTTTTATCACAGGACAGTAAATCAGCCCTCAACAACTTAACCTGCGGAAAACTTTTTTTGAAAAAATCCCTAAGGCCCGGGGTCACAATTTCAGCAAAAATCCGACTTTTGGCAATTCACTCAAAAATAGTGCCAACCGGTTGCAAATGCTCCCCTGAAAGCTTTGGCGATGGAAACAGAAGGATTTATATCACAGGACAAGAAATCAGCCCTCAACAACTTAACCAGCGGAAAATATTTTTTTGAAAAAATCCCTAAGGCACGGGGTCACAATTTCAGCAAAAATCTGACTTTTGGCGATTCACTCAAAAATGGTGCCAACCGGTTGCATATGCTCCCCTGAAAGCTTTGGCGATGGAAACAGAAGGCTTTTTATCACAGGACAAGAAATCAGCCCTCAAAAAATTAACCGGCGTAAAATATTTTTTTGAAAAAATCCCTAAGCCCCGGGGTCACAATTTCAGCAAAAATCTGACTTTTGGGAATTCACTCAAAAATGCTGCCAGAAGGTTGCAAATGCTCCCCTGAAAGCTTTGGCGATGGAAACAGAAGGCTTTATATCACAGGACAAGAAATCAGCCCTCGACAACTTAACCAGCGGAAAAGATTTTTTTGAAAAAATCCCTAAGGCCCGGGGTCACAATTTCAGCAAAAATCTGACTTTTGGCAATTCACTCAAAAATGATGCCAGAAGGTTGCAAATGATCCCATGATAGCTTTGGCGATGGAAACAGAAGGCTTTTTATCACAGGACAAGAAATCAGCCCTCAACAACTTAACCGGCGGAAAATATTTTTTTGAAAAAATCCCTAAGGTCACAATTTCAGCAAAAATCTGACTTTTGGCAATTCACTCCAAAATGGTGCCAGAAGGTTGCAAATGATCCCCTGAAAGCTTTGGCGATGGAAACAGAAGGCTTTTTATCAAAGGACAAGAAATCAGCCCTCGACAACTAAACCGGCGGAAAAGATTTTTTTGAAAAAATCCCTAGGCCCCGGGGTCACAATTTCAGCAAAAATCTGACTTTTGGCAATTCACTCAAAAATGGTGCCAACCGGTTGCAAATCCTCCCCTGAAAGCTTTGGCGATGGAAAAAGAAGGCTTTATATCACAGGACAAGAAATCAGCCCTCGATAAATTAACCGGTGGAAAAGATTTTTGAAAAAATCCCTAAGCCCCGGGGTCACAATTTCATCAAAAATCTGACTTTTGGCAATTCACTCAAAAATGGTGCCAACCGGTTGCAAATGCTCCCCTGAAAGCTTTGGCGATGGAAACAGAAGGTTTTTTATCACAGGACAAGAAATCAGCCCTCGACAACTTAACCCGTGGAAAATATTTTTTTGAAAAAATCCCTAAGCTCCAGGGTCACAATTTCATCAAAAATCTGACTTTTGGCAATTCACTCAAAAGTGATTCCAGAAGGTTGCAAATGATCCCATGAAAGCTTTGGCGATGGAAACAGAATGCTTTTTATCACAGGACAAGAAATCAGCCCTCAACAACTTAACCGGCGGAAAATATTTTTTTGAAAAAATCCCTAAGGTCACAATTTCAGCAAAAATCTGACTTTTGGCAATTCACTCAAAAATTGTGCCAGAAGGTTACAAATGATCCCCCAAAAGCTTTGGCGATGTAAACAGAAGGCTTTTTATCACAGGACAGTAAATCAGCCCTCAACAACTTAACCTGCGGAAAACTTTTTTTGAAAAAATCCCTAAGCCCCGGGGTCACAATTTCAGCAAAAATCTGACTTTTGGGAATTCACTCAAAAATGCTGCCAGAAGGTTGCAAATGCTCCCCTGAAAGCTTTGGCGATGGAAACAGAAGGCTTTATATCACAGGACAAGAAATCAGCCCTCGACAACTTAACCAGCGGAAAAGATTTTTTTGAAAAAATCCCTAAGGCCCGGGGTCACAATTTCAGCAAAAATCTGACTTTTGGCAATTCACTCAAAAATGATGCCAGAAGGTTGCAAATGATCCCATGATAGCTTTGGCGATGGAAACAGAAGGCTTTTTATCACAGGACAAGAAATCAGCCCTCAACAACTTAACCGGCGGAAAATATTTTTTTGAAAAAATCCCTAAGGTCACAATTTCAGCAAAAATCTGACTTTTGGCAATTCACTCCAAAATGGTGCCAGAAGGTTGCAAATGATCCCCTGAAAGCTTTGGCGATGGAAACAGAAGGCTTTTTATCAAAGGACAAGAAATCAGCCCTCGACAACTTAACCGGCGGAAAAGATTTTTTTGAAAAAATCCCTAAGCCCCGGGGTCACAATTTCATCAAAAATCCGACTTTTGGCAATTCACTCAAAAATGGTCCCACCGGTTGCAAATGCTCCCCTGAAAGCTTTGGCGATGTAAACAGAAGGCTTTTTATCACAGGACAAGAAATCAGCCCTCGACAACTTAACCGGCGGAAAAGATTTTTTTAAAAAAATCCCTAAGCCCCGGCGTCACAATTTCAGCAAAAATCTGACTTTTGGCGATTCACTCAAAAATGGTGCCAACCAGTTGCACATGCTCCCCTGAAAGCTTTGGCGATGGAAACAGAAGGCGTTTTATCACAGGACAAGAAATCAGCCCTCAACAACTTAACCGGCGGAAAAGATTTTTTTGAAAAAATCCCTAAGGCCCGGGGTCACAATTTCAGCAAAAATCTGACTTTTGGCAATTCACTCAAAAATGGTGCCAGAAGGTTGCAAATGATCCCGTGAAAGCTTTGGCGATGGAAACAGAATGCTTTTTATCACAGGAGAAGAAATCAGCGCTCGAAAACTTAACCGCAAGAAAAGATTTTTTTGAAAAAATCCCTAAGCCCCGGAGTCACAATTTCATCAAAAATCTGACTTTTGGCGATTCACTCAAAAATGGTGCCAACCAGTTGCAAATGCTCCCCTGAAAGCTTTGGCGATGGAAACAGAAGGCTTTATATCACAGGACAAGAAATCAGCCCTCGACAACTTAACCAGCGGAAAAGATTTTTTTGAAAAAATCCCTAAGGCCCGGGGTCACAATTTCAGCAAAAATCTGACTTTTGGCAATTCACTCAAAAATGATGCCAGAAGGTTGCAAATGATCCCATGATAGCTTTGGCGATGGAAACAGAAGGCTTTTTATCACAGGACAAGAAATCAGCCCTCAACAACTTAACCGGCGGAAAATATTTTTTTGAAAAAATCCCTAAGGTCACAATTTCAGCAAAAATCTGACTTTTGGCAATTCACTCAAAAATGGTGCCAGAAGGTTGCAAATGATCCCCTGAAAGCTTTGGCGATGGAAACAGAAGGCTTTTTATCAAAGGACAAGAAATCAGCCCTCGACAACTTAACCGGCGGAAAAGATTTTTTTGAAAAAATCCCTAAGCCCCGGGGTCACAATTTCAGCAAAAATCTGACTTTTGGCAATTCACTCAAAAATGGTGCCAACCGGTTGCAAATCCTCCCCTGAAAGCTTTGGCGATGTAAACAGAAGGCTTTATATCACAGGACAAGAAATCAGCCCTCGACAACTTAACCGGCGGAAAAGATTTTTTTTAAAAAAATCCCTAAGCCCCGGGGTCACAATTTCATCAAAAATCTGACTTTTGGCAATTCACTCAAAAATGATGCCAGAAGGTTGCAAATGATCCCATGATAGCTTTGGCGATGGAAACAGAAGGCTTTTTATCACAGGACAAGAAATCAGCCCTCAACAACTTAACCGGCGGAAAATATTTTTTTGAAAAAATCCCTAAGGTCACAATTTCAGCAAAAATCTGACTTTTGGCAATTCACTCCAAAATGGTGCCAGAAGGTTGCAAATGATCCCCTGAAAGCTTTGGCGATGGAAACAGAAGGCTTTTTATCAAAGGACAAGAAATCAGCCCTCGACAACTTAACCGGCGGAAAAGATTTTTTTGAAAAAATCCCTAAGCCCCGGGGTCACAATTTCATCAAAAATCCGACTTTTGGCAATTCACTCAAAAATGGTCCCACCGGTTGCAAATGCTCCCCTGAAAGCTTTGGCGATGTAAACAGAAGGCTTTTTATCACAGGACAAGAAATCAGCCCTCGACAACTTAACCGGCGGAAAAGATTTTTTTAAAAAAATCCCTAAGCCCCGGGGTCACAATTTCATCAAAAATCTGACTTTTGGCAATTCACTCAAAAATGGTGCCAACCGGTTGCAAATGCTCCCCTGAAAGCTTTGGCGATGGAAACAGAAGGTTTTTTATCACAGGACAAGAAATCAGCCCTCGACAACTTAACCCGTGGAAAATATTTTTTTGAAAAAATCCCTAAGCTCCAGGGTCACAATTTCATCAAAAATCTGACTTTTGGCAATTCACTCAAAAGTGATTCCAGAAGGTTGCAAATGATCCCATGAAAGCTTTGGCGATGGAAACAGAATGCTTTTTATCACAGGACAAGAAATCAGCCCTCAACAACTTAACCGGCGGAAAATATTTTTTTGAAAAAATCCCTAAGGTCACAATTTCAGCAAAAATCTGACTTTTGGCAATTCACTCAAAAATTGTGCCAGAAGGTTACAAATGATCCCCCAAAAGCTTTGGCGATGTAAACAGAAGGCTTTTTATCACAGGACAGTAAATCAGCCCTCAACAACTTAACCTGCGGAAAACTTTTTTTGAAAAAATCCCTAAGCCCCGGGGTCACAATTTCAGCAAAAATCTGACTTTTGGGAATTCACTCAAAAATGCTGCCAGAAGGTTGCAAATGCTCCCCTGAAAGCTTTGGCGATGGAAACAGAAGGCTTTATATCACAGGACAAGAAATCAGCCCTCGACAACTTAACCAGCGGAAAAGATTTTTTTGAAAAAATCCCTAAGGCCCGGGGTCACAATTTCAGCAAAAATCTGACTTTTGGCAATTCACTCAAAAATGATGCCAGAAGGTTGCAAATGATCCCATGATAGCTTTGGCGATGGAAACAGAAGGCTTTTTATCACAGGACAAGAAATCAGCCCTCAACAACTTAACCGGCGGAAAATATTTTTTTGAAAAAATCCCTAAGGTCACAATTTCAGCAAAAATCTGACTTTTGGCAATTCACTCCAAAATGGTGCCAGAAGGTTGCAAATGATCCCCTGAAAGCTTTGGCGATGGAAACAGAAGGCTTTTTATCAAAGGACAAGAAATCAGCCCTCGACAACTTAACCGGCGGAAAAGATTTTTTTGAAAAAATCCCTAAGCCCCGGGGTCACAATTTCATCAAAAATCCGACTTTTGGCAATTCACTCAAAAATGGTCCCACCGGTTGCAAATGCTCCCCTGAAAGCTTTGGCGATGTAAACAGAAGGCTTTTTATCACAGGACAAGAAATCAGCCCTCGACAACTTAACCGGCGGAAAAGATTTTTTTAAAAAAATCCCTAAGCCCCGGCGTCACAATTTCAGCAAAAATCTGACTTTTGGCGATTCACTCAAAAATGGTGCCAACCAGTTGCACATGCTCCCCTGAAAGCTTTGGCGATGGAAACAGAAGGCGTTTTATCACAGGACAAGAAATCAGCCCTCAACAACTTAACCGGCGGAAAAGATTTTTTTGAAAAAATCCCTAAGGCCCGGGGTCACAATTTCAGCAAAAATCTGACTTTTGGCAATTCACTCAAAAATGGTGCCAGAAGGTTGCAAATGATCCCGTGAAAGCTTTGGCGATGGAAACAGAATGCTTTTTATCACAGGAGAAGAAATCAGCGCTCGAAAACTTAACCGCAAGAAAAGATTTTTTTGAAAAAATCCCTAAGCCCCGGAGTCACAATTTCATCAAAAATCTGACTTTTGGCGATTCACTCAAAAATGGTGCCAACCAGTTGCAAATGCTCCCCTGAAAGCTTTGGCGATGGAAACAGAAGGCTTTATATCACAGGACAAGAAATCAGCCCTCAACAACTTAACCAGCGGAAAAGATTTTTTTGAAAAAATCCCTAAGGCCCGGGGTCACAATTTCAGCAAAAATCTGACTTTTGGCAATTCACTCAAAAATGATGCCAGAAGGTTGCAAATGATCCCATGATAGCTTTGGCGATGGAAACAGAAGGCTTTTTATCACAGGACAAGAAATCAGCCCTCAACAACTTAACCGGCGGAAAATATTTTTTTGAAAAAATCCCTAAGGTCACAATTTCAGCAAAAATCTGACTTTTGGCAATTCACTCAAAAATGGTGCCAGAAGGTTGCAAATGATCCCCTGAAAGCTTTGGCGATGGAAACAGAAGGCTTTTTATCAAAGGACAAGAAATCAGCCCTCGACAACTTAACCGGCGGAAAAGATTTTTTTGAAAAAATCCCTAAGCCCCGGGGTCACAATTTCAGCAAAAATCTGACTTTTGGCAATTCACTCAAAAATGGTGCAAACCGGTTGCAAATCCTCCGCTGAAAGCTTTGGCGATGTAAACAGAAGGCTTTATATCACAGGACAAGAAATCAGCCCTCGACAACTTAACCGGCGGAAAAGATTTTTTTTAAAAAAATCCCTAAGCCCCGGGGTCACAATTTCATCAAAAATCCGACTTTTGGCAATTCACTCAAAAATGGTCCCACCGGTTGCAAATGCTCCCCTGAAAGCTTTGGCGATGGAAACAGAAGGCTTTATATCACAGGACAAGAAATCAGCCCTCAACAACTTAACCAGCGGAAAATATTTTTTTGAAATAATCCCTAAGCCCCGGGGTCACAATTTCAGCAAAAATCTGACTTTTGGCGATTCACTCAAAAATGGTGCCAACCGGTTGCAAATATTCCCCTGAATGCTTTGGCGATGTAAACAGAAGGCTTTTTATCACAGGAGAAGAAATCAGCACTCAACAACTTAACCGGCGGAAAAGATTTTTTTGAAAAAAATCCCTAAGCCCCGGGGTCACAATTTCATCAAAAATCTGACTTTTGGCAATTCACTCAAAAATGGTGCCAGAAGGTTGCAAATGATCCCCTGAAAGCTTTGGCGATGGAAACAGAAGGCTTTTTATCACAGGACAAGAAATCAGCCCTCAACAACTTAACCGGCGGAAAATGTTTTTTTGAAAAAATCCCTAAGGTCAAAATTTCAGCAAAAATCTGACTTTTGGCAATTCACTCAAAAATGGTGCCAGAAGGTTGCAAATGATCCCGTGAAAGCTTTGGCGATGGAAACAGAATGCTGTTTATCACAGGAGAAGAAATCAGCCCTCGAAAACTTAACCGCAGGAAAATATTTTTTTTGAAAAAATCCCTAAGCCCCGGGGTCACAATTTCAGCAAAAATCTGACTTTTGGCAATTCCCTCAAAAATGGTGCCAACCGGTTGCAAATCCTCCCCTGAAAGCTTTGGCGATGGAAACAGAAGGCTTTATATCACAGGACAAGAAATCAGCCCTCGACAACTTAACCAGCGGAAAAGATTTTTTGAAAAAATCCCTAAGCCCCGGGGTCACAATTTCATCAAAAATCTGACTTTTGGCAATTCACTCAAAAATGGTGCCAACCGGTTGCAAATGCTCCCCTGAAAGCTTTGGCGATGGAAACAGAAGGTTTTTTATCACAGGACAAGAAATCAGCCCTCGACAACTTAACCCGTGGAAAATATTTTTTTGAAAAAATCCCTAAGCTCCAGGGTCATAATTTCATCAAAAATCTGACTTTTGGCAATTCACTCAAAAGTGATTCCAGAAGGTTGCAAATGATCCCATGAAAGCTTTGGCGATGGAAACAGAATGCTTTTTATCACAGGACAAGAAATCAGCCCTCAACAACATAACCAGCGGAAAATATTTTTTTGAAAAAATCCCTAAGGTCACAATTTCAGCAAAAATCTGACTTTTGGCAATTCACTCAAAAATTGTGCCAGAAGGTTACAAATGATCCCCCAAAAGCTTTGGCGATGTAAACAGAAGGCTTTTTATCACAGGACAGTAAATCAGCCCTCAACAACTTAACCTGCGGAAAACTTTTTTTGAAAAAATCCCTAAGGCCCGGGGTCACAATTTCAGCAAAAATCCGACTTTTGGCAATTCACTCAAAAATAGTGCCAACCGGTTGCAAATGCTCCCCTGAAAGCTTTGGCGATGGAAACAGAAGGCTTTTTATCACAGGACAAGAAATCAGCCCTCAACAACTTAACCGGCGGAAAATATTTTTTTGAAAAAATCCCTAAGGTCACAATTTCAGCAAAAATCTGACTTTTGGCAATTCACTCAAAAATGGTGCCAGAAGGTTGCAAATGATCCCCTGAAAGCTTTGGCGATGGAAACAGAAGGCTTTTTATCAAAGGACAAGAAATCAGCCCTCGACAACTTAACCGGCGGAAAAGATTTTTTTGAAAAAATCCCTAGGCCCCGGGGTCACAATTTCAGCAAAAATCTGACTTTTGGCAATTCACTCAAAAATGGTGCCAACCGGTTGCAAATCCTCCCCTGAAAGCTTTGGCGATGGAAACAGAAGGCTTTATATCACAGGACAAGAAATCAGCCCTCGACAACTTAACCAGCGGAAAATATTTTTTTGAAAAAATCCCTAAGCTCCAGGGTCACAATTTCATCAAAAATCTGACTTTTGGCAATTCACTCAAAAGTGATTCCAGAAGGTTGCAAATCCTCCCCTGAAAGCTTTGGCGATGGAAACAGAAGGCTTTATATCACAGGACAAGAAATCAGCCCTCGACAACTTAACCAGCGGAAAAGATTTTTTGAAAAAATCCCTAAGCCCCGGGGTCACAATTTCATCAAAAATCCGACTTTTGGCAATTCACTCAAAAATGGTCCCACCGGTTGCAAATGCTCCCCTGAAAGCTTTGGCGATGTAAACAGAAGGCTTTTTATCACAGGACAAGAAATCAGCCCTCGACAACTTAACCGGCGGAAAAGATTTTTTTTTAAAAAATCCCTAAGCCCCGGGGTCACAATTTCAGCAAAAATCTGACTTTTGGCGATTCACTCAAAAATGGTGCCAACCAGTTGCACATGCTCCCCTGAAAGCTTTGGTGATGGAAACAGAAGGCTTTTTATCACAGGACAAGAAATCAGCCCTCAACAACTTAACCGGCAGAAAAGATTTTTTTGAAAAAATCCCTAAGGCCCGGGGTCACAATTTCAGCAAAAATCTGACTTTTGGCAATTCACTCAAAAATCGTGCCAGAAGGTTGCAAATGATCCCGTGAAAGCTTTGGCGATGGAAACAGAATGCTTTTTATCACAGGAGAAGAAATCAGCGCTCGAAAACTTAACCGCAAGAAAAGATTTTTTTGAAAAAATCCCTAAGCCCCGGAGTCACAATTTCATCAAAAATCTGACTTTTGGCGATTCACTCAAAAATGGTGCCAACCAGTTGCAAATGCTCCCCTGAAAGCTTTGGCGATGGAAACAGAAGGCTTTATATCACAGGACAAGAAATCAGCCCTCAACAACTTAACCAGCGGAAAATATTTTTTTGAAATAATCCCTAAGCCCCGGGGTCACAATTTCAGCAAAAATCTGACTTTTGGCGATTCACTCAAAAATGGTGCCAACCGGTTGCAAATATTCCCCTGAATGCTTTGGCGATGTAAACAGAAGGCTTTTTATCACAGGAGAAGAAATCAGCACTCAACAACTTAACCGGCGGAAAAGATTTTTTTGAAAAAAATCCCTAAGCCCCGGGGTCACAATTTCATCAAAAATCTGACTTTTGGCAATTCACTCAAAAATGGTGCCAGAAGGTTGCAAATGATCCCCTGAAAGCTTTGGCGATGGAAACAGAAGGCTTTTTATCACAGGACAAGAAATCAGCCCTCAACAACTTAACCGGCGGAAAATGTTTTTTTGAAAAAATCCCTAAGGTCAAAATTTCAGCAAAAATCTGACTTTTGGCAATTCACTCAAAAATGGTGCCAGAAGGTTGCAAATGATCCCGTGAAAGCTTTGGCGATGGAAACAGAATGCTGTTTATCACAGGAGAAGAAATCAGCCCTCGAAAACTTAACAGCAGGAAAATATTTTTTTTGAAAAAATCCCTAAGCCCCGGGGTCACAATTTCAGCAAAAATCTGACTTTTGGCAATTCACTCAAAAATGGTGCCAACCGGTTGCAAATCCTCCCCTGAAAGCTTTGGCGATGGAAACAGAAGGCTTTATATCACAGGACAAGAAATCAGCCCTCGACAACTTAACCAGCGGAAAAGATTTTTTGAAAAAATCCCTAAGCCCCGGGGTCACAATTTCATCAAAAATCTGACTTTTGGCAATTCACTCAAAAATGGTGCCAACCGGTTGCAAATGCTCCCCTGAAAGCTTTGGCGATGGAAACAGAAGGTTTTTTATCACAGGACAAGAAATCAGCCCTCGACAACTTAACCCGTGGAAAATATTTTTTTGAAAAAATCCCTAATCTCCAGGGTCATACTTTCATCAAAAATCTGACTTTTGGCAATTCACTCAAAAGTGATTCCAGAAGGTTGCAAATGATCCCATGAAAGCTTTGGCGATGGAAACAGAATGCTTTTTATCACAGGACAAGAAATCAGCCCTCAACAACATAACCAGCGGAAAATATTTTTTTGAAAAAATCCCTAAGGTCACAATTTCAGCAAAAATCTGACTTTTGGCAATTCACTCAAAAATTGTGCCAGAAGGTTACAAATGATCCCCCAAAAGCTTTGGCGATGTAAACAGAAGGCTTTTTATCACAGGACAGTAAATCAGCCCTCAACAACTTAACCTGCGGAAAACTTTTTTTGAAAAAATCCCTAAGGCCCGGGGTCACAATTTCAGCAAAAATCCGACTTTTGGCGATTCACTCAAAAATGGTGCCAACCGGTTGCATATGCTCCCCTGAAAGCTTTGGCGATGGAAACAGAAGGCTTTTTATCACAGGACAAGAAATCAGCCCTCAAAAAATTAACCGGCGTAAAATATTTTTTTGAAAAAATCCCTAAGCCCCGGGGTCACAATTTCAGCAAAAATCTGACTTTTGGCAATTCACTCAAAAATGCTGCCAGAAGGTTGCAAATGCTCCCCTGAAAGCTTTGGCGATGGAAACAGAAGGCTTTATATCACAGGACAAGAAATCAGCCCTCGACAACTTAACCAGCGGAAAAGATTTTTTTGAAAAAATCCCTAAGGCCCGGGGTCACAATTTCAGCAAAAATCTGACTTTTGGCAATTCACTCAAAAATGATGCCAGAAGGTTGCAAATGATCCCATGATAGCTTTGGCGATGGAAACAGAAGGCTTTTTATCACAGGACAAGAAATCAGCCCTCAACAACTTAACCGGCGGAAAATATTTTTTTGAAAAAATCCCTAAGGTCACAATTTCAGCAAAAATCTGACTTTTGGCAATTCACTCCAAAATGGTGCCAGAAGGTTGCAAATGATCCCCTGAAAGCTTTGGCGATGGAAACAGAAGGCTTTTTATCACAGGACAAGAAATCAGCCCTCGACAACTTAACCGGCGGAAAAGATTTTTTTAAAAAAATCCCTAAGCCCCGGGGTCAGAATTTCAGCAAAAATCTGACTTTTGGCGATTCACTCAAAAATGGTGCCAACCAGTTGCACATGCTCCCCTGAAAGCTTTGGCGATGGAAACAGAAGGCTTTTTATCACAGGACAAGAAATCAGCCCTCGACAACTTAACCAGCGGAAAAGATTTTTTTGAAAAAATCCCTAAGCCCCGGGGTCACAATTTCATCAAAAATCCGACTTTTGGCAATTCACTCAAAAATGGTCCCACCGGTTGCAAATGCTCCCCTGAAAGCTTTGGCGATGTAAACAGAAGGCTTTTTATCACAGGAGAAGAAATCAGCGCTCAAAAACTTAACCGCAAGAAAAGTTTTTTTTGAAAAAATCCCTAAGCCCCGGGGTCACAATTTCATCAAAAATCCGACTTTTGGCAATTCACTCAAAAATGGTCCCACCGGTTGCAAATGCTCCCCTGAAAGCTTTGGCGATGTAAACAGAAGGCTTTTTATCACAGGACAAGAAATCAGCCCTCGACAACTTAACCGGCGGAAAAGATTTTTTTTTAAAAAATCCCTAAGCCCCGGGGTCACAATTTCAGCAAAAATCTGACTTTTGGCGATTCACTCAAAAATGGTGCCAACCAGTTGCACATGCTCCCCTGAAAGCTTTGGTGATGGAAACAGAAGGCTTTTTATCACAGGACAAGAAATCAGCCCTCAACAACTTAACCGGCAGAAAAGATTTTTTTGAAAAAATCCCTAAGGCCCGGGGTCACAATTTCAGCAAAAATCTGACTTTTGGCAATTCACTCAAAAATCGTGCCAGAAGGTTGCAAATGATCCCGTGAAAGCTTTGGCGATGGAAACAGAATGCTTTTTATCACAGGAGAAGAAATCAGCGCTCGAAAACTTAACCGCAAGAAAAGATTTTTTTGAAAAAATCCCTAAGCCCCGGAGTCACAATTTCATCAAAAATCTGACTTTTGGCGATTCACTCAAAAATGGTGCCAACCAGTTGCAAATGCTCCCCTGAAAGCTTTGGCGATGGAAACAGAAGGCTTTATATCACAGGACAAGAAATCAGCCCTCAACAACTTAACCAGCGGAAAATATTTTTTTGAAATAATCCCTAAGCCCCGGGGTCACAATTTCAGCAAAAATCTGACTTTTGGCGATTCACTCAAAAATGGTGCCAACCGGTTGCAAATATTCCCCTGAATGCTTTGGCGATGTAAACAGAAGGCTTTTTATCACAGGAGAAGAAATCAGCACTCAACAACTTAACCGGCGGAAAAGATTTTTTTGAAAAAAATCCCTAAGCCCCGGGGTCACAATTTCATCAAAAATCTGACTTTTGGCAATTCACTCAAAAATGGTGCCAGAAGGTTGCAAATGATCCCCTGAAAGCTTTGGCGATGGAAACAGAAGGCTTTTTATCACAGGACAAGAAATCAGCCCTTAACAACTTGACCGGCGGAAAATGTTTTTTTGAAAAAATCCCTAAGGTCAAAATTTCAGCAAAAATCTGACTTTTGGCAATTCACTCAAAAATGGTGCCAGAAGGTTGCAAATGATCCCGTGAAAGCTTTGGCGATGGAAACAGAATGCTGTTTATCACAGGAGAAGAAATCAGCCCTCGAAAACTTAACCGCAGGAAAATATTTTTTTTGAAAAAATCCCTAAGCCCCGGGGTCACAATTTCAGCAAAAATCTGACTTTTGGCAATTCACTCAAAAATGGTGCCAACCGGTTGCAAATCCTCCCCTGAAAGCTTTGGCGATGGAAACAGAAGGCTTTATATCACAGGACAAGAAATCAGCCCTCGACAACTTAACCAGCGGAAAAGATTTTTTGAAAAAATCCCTAAGCCCCGGGGTCACAATTTCATCAAAAATCTGACTTTTGGCAATTCACTCAAAAATGGTGCCAACCGGTTGCAAATGCTCCCCTGAAAGCTTTGGCGATGGAAACAGAAGGTTTTTTATCACAGGACAAGAAATCAGCCCTCGACAACTTAACCCGTGGAAAATATTTTTTTGAAAAAATCCCTAAGCTCCAGGGTCATAATTTCATCAAAAATCTGACTTTTGGCAATTCACTCAAAAGTGATTCCAGAAGGTTGCAAATGATCCCATGAAAGCTTTGGCGATGGAAACAGAATGCTTTTTATCACAGGACAAGAAATCAGCCCTCAACAACATAACCAGCGGAAAATATTTTTTTGAAAAAATCCCTAAAGTCACAATTTCAGCAAAAATCTGACTTTTGGCAATTCACTCAAAAATTGTGCCAGAAGGTTACAAATGATCCCCCAAAAGCTTTGGCGATGTAAACAGAAGGCTTTTTATCACAGGACAGTAAATCAGCCCTCAACAACTTAACCTGCGGAAAACTTTTTTTGAAAAAATCCCTAAGGCCCGGGGTCACAATTTCAGCAAAAATCCGACTTTTGGCAATTCACTCAAAAATAGTGCCAACCGGTTGCAAATGCTCCCCTGAAAGCTTTGGCGATGGAAACAGAAGGCTTTTTATCACAGGACAAGAAATCAGCCCTCAACAACTTAACCGGCGGAAAATATTTTTTTGAAAAAATCCCTAAGGTCACAATTTCAGCAAAAATCTGACTTTTGGCAATTCACTCAAAAATGGTGCCAGAAGGTTGCAAATGATCCCCTGAAAGCTTTGGCGATGGAAACAGAAGGCTTTTTATCAAAGGACAAGAAATCAGCCCTCGACAACTTAACCGGCGGAAAAGATTTTTTTGAAAAAATCCCTAGGCCCCGGGGTCACAATTTCAGCAAAAATCTGACTTTTGGCAATTCACTCAAAAATGGTGCCAACCGGTTGCAAATCCTCCCCTGAAAGCTTTGGCGATAAAAACAGAAGGTTTTATATCACAGGACAAGAAATCAGCCCTCGACAACTTAACCAGCGGAAAAGATTTTTTGAAAAAATCCCTAAGCCCCGGGGTCACAATTTCATTAAAAAATCTGACTTTTGGCAATTCACTCAAAAATGGTGCCAACCGGTTGCAAATCCTCCCCTGAAAGCTTTGGCGATGGAAACAGAAGGCTTTATATCACAGGACAAGAAATCAGCCCTCGATAAATTAACCGGTGGAAAAGATTTTTTTGAAAAAATCCCTAAGCCCCGGGGTCACAATTTCATCAAAAATCTGACTTTTGGCAATTCACTCAAAAATGGTGCCAACCGGTTGCAAATGCTCCCCTGAAAGCTTTGGCGATGGAAACAGAAGGTTTTTTATCACAGGACAAGAAATCAGCCCTCGACAACTTAACCCGTGGAAAATATTTTTTTGAAAAAATCCCTAAGCTCCAGGGTCACAATTTCATCAAAAATCTGACTTTTGGCAATTCACTCAAAAGTGATTCCAGAAGGTTGCAAATCCTCCCCTGAAAGCTTTGGCGATGGAAACAGAAGGCTTTATATCACAGGACAAGAAATCAGCCCTCGACAACTTAACCAGCGGAAAAGATTTTTTGAAAAAATCCCTAAGCCCCGGGGTCACAATTTCATCAAAAATCCGACTTTTGGCAATTCACTCAAAAATGGTCCCACCGGTTGCAAATGCTCCCCTGAAAGCTTTGGCGATGTAAACAGAAGGCTTTTTATCACAGGACAAGAAATCAGCCCTCGACAACTTAACCGGCGGAAAAGATTTTTTTTTTTAAAAATCCCTAAGCCCCGGGGTCACAATTTCAGCAAAAATCTGACTTTTGGCGATTCACTCAAAAATGGTGCCAACCAGTTGCACATGCTCCCCTGAAAGCTTTGGCGATGGAAACAGAAGGCTTTATATCACAGGACAAGAAATCAGCCCTCGACAACTTAACCAGCGGAAAAGATTTTTTGAAAAAATCCCTAAGCCCCGGGGTCACAATTTCATCAAAAATCTGACTTTTGGCAATTCACTCAAAAATGGTGCCAACCGGTTGCAAATGCTCCCCTGAAAGCTTTGGCGATGGAAACAGAAGGTTTTTTATCACAGGACAAGAAATCAGCCCTCGACAACTTAACCCGTGGAAAATATTTTTTTGAAAAAATCCCTAAGCTCCAGGGTCATAATTTCATCAAAAATCTGACTTTTGGCAATTCACTCAAAAGTGATTCCAGAAGGTTGCAAATGATCCCATGAAAGCTTTGGCGATGGAAACAGAATGCTTTTTATCACAGGACAAGAAATCAGCCCTCAACAACATAACCAGCGGAAAATATTTTTTTGAAAAAATCCCTAAGGTCACAATTTCAGCAAAAATCTGACTTTTGGCAATTCACTCAAAAATTGTGCCAGAAGGTTACAAATGATCCCCCAAAAGCTTTGGCGATGTAAACAGAAGGCTTTTTATCACAGGACAGTAAATCAGCCCTCAACAACTTAACCTGCGGAAAACTTTTTTTGAAAAAATCCCTAAGGCCCGGGGTCACAATTTCAGCAAAAATCCGACTTTTGGCAATTCACTCAAAAATAGTGCCAACCGGTTGCAAATGCTCCCCTGAAAGCTTTGGCGATGGAAACAGAAGGATTTATATCACAGGACAAGAAATCAGCCCTCAACAACTTAACCAGCGGAAAATATTTTTTTGAAAAAATCCCTAAGGCACGGGGTCACAATTTCAGCAAAAATCTGACTTTTGGCGATTCACTCAAAAATGGTGCCAACCGGTTGCATATGCTCCCCTGAAAGCTTTGGCGATGGAAACAGAAGGCTTTTTATCACAGGACAAGAAATCAGCCCTCAAAAAATTAACCGGCGTAAAATATTTTTTTGAAAAAATCCCTAAGCCCCGGGGTCACAATTTCAGCAAAAATCTGACTTTTGGGAATTCACTCAAAAATGTTGCCAGAAGGTTGCAAATGCTCCCCTGAAAGCTTTGGCGATGGAAACAGAAGGCTTTATATCACAGGACAAGAAATCAGCCCTCGACAACTTAACCAGCGGAAAAGATTTTTTTGAAAAAATCCCTAAGGCCCGGGGTCACAATTTCAGCAAAAATCTGACTTTTGGCAATTCACTCAAAAATGATGCCAGAAGGTTGCAAATGATCCCATGATAGCTTTGGCGATGGAAACAGAAGGCTTTTTATCACAGGACAAGAAATCAGCCCTCAACAACTTAACCGGCGGAAAATATTTTTTTGAAAAAATCCCTAAGGTCACAATTTCAGCAAAAATCTGACTTTTGGCAATTCACTCCAAAATGGTGCCAGAAGGTTGCAAATGATCCCCTGAAAGCTTTGGCGATGGAAACAGAAGGCTTTTTATCAAAGGACAAGAAATCAACCCTCGACAACTTAACCGGCGGAAAAGATTTTTTTGAAAAAATCCCTAAGCCCCGGGGTCACAATTTCAGCAAAAATCTGACTTTTGGCAATTCACTCAAAAATGGTGCCAACCGGTTGCAAATCCTCCCCTGAAAGCTTTGGCGATGGAAACAGAAGGCTTTATATCACAGGACAAGAAATCAGCCCTCGACAACTTAACCAGCGGAAAAGATTTTTTGAAAAAATCCCTAAGCCCCGGGGTCACAATTTCATCAAAAATCCGACTTTTGGCAATTCACTCAAAAATGGTCCCACCGGTTGCAAATGCTCCCCTGAAAGCTTTGGCGATGTAAACAGAAGGCTTTTTATCACAGGACAAGAAATCAGCCCTCGACAACTTAACCGGCGGAAAAGATTTTTTTAAAAAAATCCCTAAGCCCCGGGGTCACAATTTCAGCAAAAATCTGACTTTTGGCGATTCACTCAAAAATGGTGCCAACCAGTTGCACATGCTCCCCTGAAAGCTTTGGCGATGGAAACAGAAGGCTTTTTATCACAGGACAAGAAATCAGCCCTCGACAACTTAACCAGCGGAAAAGATTTTTTTGAAAAAATCCCTAAGCCCCGGGGTCACAATTTCATCAAAAATCCGACTTTTGGCAATTCACTCAAAAATGGTCCCACCGGTTGCAAATGCTCCCCTGAAAGCTTTGGCGATGTAAACAGAAGGCTTTTTATCACAGGAGAAGAAATCAGCGCTCAAAAACTTAACCGCAAGAAAAGTTTTTTTTGAAAAAATCCCTAAGCCCCGGGGTCACAATTTCATCAAAAATCCGACTTTTGGCAATTCACTCAAAAATGGTCCCACCGGTTGCAAATGCTCCCCTGAAAGCTTTGGCGATGTAAACAGAAGGCTTTTTATCACAGGACAAGAAATCAGCCCTCGACAACTTAACCGGCGGAAAAGATTTTTTTTTAAAAAATCCCTAAGCCCCGGGGTCACAATTTCAGCAAAAATCTGACTTTTGGCGATTCACTCAAAAATGGTGCCAACCAGTTGCACATGCTCCCCTGAAAGCTTTGGTGATGGAAACAGAAGGCTTTTTATCACAGGACAAGAAATCAGCCCTCAACAACTTAACCGGCAGAAAAGATTTTTTTGAAAAAATCCCTAAGGCCCGGGGTCACAATTTCAGCAAAAATCTGACTTTTGGCAATTCACTCAAAAATCGTGCCAGAAGGTTGCAAATGATCCCGTGAAAGCTTTGGCGATGGAAACAGAATGCTTTTTATCACAGGAGAAGAAATCAGCGCTCGAAAACTTAACCGCAAGAAAAGATTTTTTTGAAAAAATCCCTAAGCCCCGGAGTCACAATTTCATCAAAAATCTGACTTTTGGCGATTCACTCAAAAATGGTGCCAACCAGTTGCAAATGCTCCCCTGAAAGCTTTGGCGATGGAAACAGAAGGCTTTATATCACAGGACAAGAAATCAGCCCTCAACAACTTAACCAGCGGAAAATATTTTTTTGAAATAATCCCTAAGCCCCGGGGTCACAATTTCAGCAAAAATCTGACTTTTGGCGATTCACTCAAAAATGGTGCCAACCGGTTGCAAATATTCCCCTGAATGCTTTGGCGATGTAAACAGAAGGCTTTTTATCACAGGAGAAGAAATCAGCACTCAACAACTTAACCGGCGGAAAAGATTTTTTTGAAAAAAATCCCTAAGCCCCGGGGTCACAATTTCATCAAAAATCTGACTTTTGGCAATTCACTCAAAAATGGTGCCAGAAGGTTGCAAATGATCCCCTGAAAGCTTTGGCGATGGAAACAGAAGGCTTTTTATCACAGGACAAGAAATCAGCCCTTAACAACTTGACCGGCGGAAAATGTTTTTTTGAAAAAATCCCTAAGGTCAAAATTTCAGCAAAAATCTGACTTTTGGCAATTCACTCAAAAATGGTGCCAGAAGGTTGCAAATGATCCCGTGAAAGCTTTGGCGATGGAAACAGAATGCTGTTTATCACAGGAGAAGAAATCAGCCCTCGAAAACTTAACCGCAGGAAAATATTTTTTTTGAAAAAATCCCTAAGCCCCGGGGTCACAATTTCAGCAAAAATCTGACTTTTGGCAATTCACTCAAAAATGGTGCCAACCGGTTGCAAATCCTCCCCTGAAAGCTTTGGCGATGGAAACAGAAGGCTTTATATCACAGGACAAGAAATCAGCCCTCGACAACTTAACCAGCGGAAAAGATTTTTTGAAAAAATCCCTAAGCCCCGGGGTCACAATTTCATCAAAAATCTGACTTTTGGCAATTCACTCAAAAATGGTGCCAACCGGTTGCAAATGCTCCCCTGAAAGCTTTGGCGATGGAAACAGAAGGTTTTTTATCACAGGACAAGAAATCAGCCCTCGACAACTTAACCCGTGGAAAATATTTTTTTGAAAAAATCCCTAAGCTCCAGGGTCATAATTTCATCAAAAATCTGACTTTTGGCAATTCACTCAAAAGTGATTCCAGAAGGTTGCAAATGATCCCATGAAAGCTTTGGCGATGGAAACAGAATGCTTTTTATCACAGGACAAGAAATCAGCCCTCAACAACATAACCAGCGGAAAATATTTTTTTGAAAAAATCCCTAAAGTCACAATTTCAGCAAAAATCTGACTTTTGGCAATTCACTCAAAAATTGTGCCAGAAGGTTACAAATGATCCCCCAAAAGCTTTGGCGATGTAAACAGAAGGCTTTTTATCACAGGACAGTAAATCAGCCCTCAACAACTTAACCTGCGGAAAACTTTTTTTGAAAAAATCCCTAAGGCCCGGGGTCACAATTTCAGCAAAAATCCGACTTTTGGCAATTCACTCAAAAATAGTGCCAACCGGTTGCAAATGCTCCCCTGAAAGCTTTGGCGATGGAAACAGAAGGCTTTTTATCACAGGACAAGAAATCAGCCCTCAACAACTTAACCGGCGGAAAATATTTTTTTGAAAAAATCCCTAAGGTCACAATTTCAGCAAAAATCTGACTTTTGGCAATTCACTCAAAAATGGTGCCAGAAGGTTGCAAATGATCCCCTGAAAGCTTTGGCGATGGAAACAGAAGGCTTTTTATCAAAGGACAAGAAATCAGCCCTCGACAACTTAACCGGCGGAAAAGATTTTTTTGAAAAAATCCCTAGGCCCCGGGGTCACAATTTCAGCAAAAATCTGACTTTTGGCAATTCACTCAAAAATGGTGCCAACCGGTTGCAAATCCTCCCCTGAAAGCTTTGGCGATGGAAACAGAAGGCTTTATATCACAGGACAAGAAATCAGCCCTCGACAACTTAACCAGCGGAAAAGATTTTTTGAAAAAATCCCTAAGCCCCGGGGTCACAATTTCATTAAAAAATCTGACTTTTGGCAATTCACTCAAAAATGGTGCCAACCGGTTGCAAATCCTCCCCTGAAAGCTTTGGCGATGGAAACAGAAGGCTTTATATCACAGGACAAGAAATCAGCCCTCGATAAATTAACCGGTGGAAAAGATTTTTTTGAAAAAATCCCTAAGCCCCGGGGTCACAATTTCATCAAAAATCTGACTTTTGGCAATTCACTCAAAAATGGTGCCAACCGGTTGCAAATGCTCCCCTGAAAGCTTTGGCGATGGAAACAGAAGGTTTTTTATCACAGGACAAGAAATCAGCCCTCGACAACTTAACCCGTGGAAAATATTTTTTTGAAAAAATCCCTAAGCTCCAGGGTCACAATTTCATCAAAAATCTGACTTTTGGCAATTCACTCAAAAGTGATTCCAGAAGGTTGCAAATCCTCCCCTGAAAGCTTTGGCGATGGAAACAGAAGGCTTTATATCACAGGACAAGAAATCAGCCCTCGACAACTTAACCAGCGGAAAAGATTTTTTGAAAAAATCCCTAAGCCCCGGGGTCACAATTTCATCAAAAATCCGACTTTTGGCAATTCACTCAAAAATGGTCCCACCGGTTGCAAATGCTCCCCTGAAAGCTTTGGCGATGTAAACAGAAGGCTTTTTATCACAGGACAAGAAATCAGCCCTCGACAACTTAACCGGCGGAAAAGATTTTTTTTTTTAAAAATCCCTAAGCCCCGGGGTCACAATTTCAGCAAAAATCTGACTTTTGGCAATTCACTCAAAAATGGTGCCAACCAGTTGCACATGCTCCCCTGAAAGCTTTGGCGATGGAAACAGAAGGCTTTATATCACAGGACAAGAAATCAGCCCTCGACAACTTAACCAGCGGAAAAGATTTTTTGAAAAAATCCCTAAGCCCCGGGGTCACAATTTCATCAAAAATCTGACTTTTGGCAATTCACTCAAAAATGGTGCCAACCGGTTGCAAATGCTCCCCTGAAAGCTTTGGCGATGGAAACAGAAGGTTTTTTATCACAGGACAAGAAATCAGCCCTCGACAACTTAACCCGTGGAAAATATTTTTTTGAAAAAATCCCTAAGCTCCAGGGTCATAATTTCATCAAAAATCTGACTTTTGGCAATTCACTCAAAAGTGATTCCAGAAGGTTGCAAATGATCCCATGAAAGCTTTGGCGATGGAAACAGAATGCTTTTTATCACAGGACAAGAAATCAGCCCTCAACAACATAACCAGCGGAAAATATTTTTTTGAAAAAATCCCTAAGGTCACAATTTCAGCAAAAATCTGACTTTTGGCAATTCACTCAAAAATTGTGCCAGAAGGTTACAAATGATCCCCCAAAAGCTTTGGCGATGTAAACAGAAGGCTTTTTATCACAGGACAGTAAATCAGCCCTCAACAACTTAACCTGCGGAAAACTTTTTTTGAAAAAATCCCTAAGGCCCGGGGTCACAATTTCAGCAAAAATCCGACTTTTGGCAATTCACTCAAAAATAGTGCCAACCGGTTGCAAATGCTCCCCTGAAAGCTTTGGCGATGGAAACAGAAGGATTTATATCACAGGACAAGAAATCAGCCCTCAACAACTTAACCAGCGGAAAATATTTTTTTGAAAAAATCCCTAAGGCACGGGGTCACAATTTCAGCAAAAATCTGACTTTTGGCGATTCACTCAAAAATGGTGCCAACCGGTTGCATATGCTCCCCTGAAAGCTTTGGCGATGGAAACAGAAGGCTTTTTATCACAGGACAAGAAATCAGCCCTCAAAAAATTAACCGGCGTAAAATATTTTTTTGAAAAAATCCCTAAGCCCCGGGGTCACAATTTCAGCAAAAATCTGACTTTTGGGAATTCACTCAAAAATGTTGCCAGAAGGTTGCAAATGCTCCCCTGAAAGCTTTGGCGATGGAAACAGAAGGCTTTATATCACAGGACAAGAAATCAGCCCTCGACAACTTAACCAGCGGAAAAGATTTTTTTGAAAAAATCCCTAAGGCCCGGGGTCACAATTTCAGCAAAAATCTGACTTTTGGCAATTCACTCAAAAATGATGCCAGAAGGTTGCAAATGATCCCATGATAGCTTTGGCGATGGAAACAGAAGGCTTTTTATCACAGGACAAGAAATCAGCCCTCAACAACTTAACCGGCGGAAAATATTTTTTTGAAAAAATCCCTAAGGTCACAATTTCAGCAAAAATCTGACTTTTGGCAATTCACTCCAAAATGGTGCCAGAAGGTTGCAAATGATCCCCTGAAAGCTTTGGCGATGGAAACAGAAGGCTTTTTATCAAAGGACAAGAAATCAACCCTCGACAACTTAACCGGCGGAAAAGATTTTTTTGAAAAAATCCCTAAGCCCCGGGGTCACAATTTCAGCAAAAATCTGACTTTTGGCAATTCACTCAAAAATGGTGCCAACCGGTTGCAAATCCTCCCCTGAAAGCTTTGGCGATGGAAACAGAAGGCTTTATATCACAGGACAAGAAATCAGCCCTCGACAACTTAACCAGCGGAAAAGATTTTTTGAAAAAATCCCTAAGCCCCGGAGTCACAATTTCATCAAAAATCCGACTTTTGGCAATTCACTCAAAAATGGTCCCACCGGTTGCAAATGCTCCCCTGAAAGCTTTGGCGATGTAAACAGAAGGCTTTTTATCACAGGACAAGAAATCAGCCCTCGACAACTTAACCGGCGGAAAAGATTTTTTTTAAAAAATCCCTAAGCCCCGGGGTCACAATTTCAGCAAAAATCTGACTTTTGGCGATTCACTCAAAAATGGTGCCAACCAGTTGCACATGCTCCCCTGAAAGCTTTGGCGATGGAAACAGAAGGCTTTTTATCACAGGACAAGAAATCAGCCCTCGACAACTTAACCAGCGGAAAAGATTTTTTTGAAAAAATCCCTAAGCCCCGGGGTCACAATTTCATCAAAAATCCGACTTTTGGCAATTCACTCAAAAATGGTCCCACCGGTTGCAAATGCTCCCCTGAAAGCTTTGGCGATGTAAACAGAAGGCTTTTTATCACAGGAGAAGAAATCAGCGCTCAAAAACTTAACCGCAAGAAAAGTTTTTTTTGAAAAAATCCCTAAGCCCCGGAGTCACAATTTCTTCAAAAATCTGACTTTTGGCGATTCACTCAAAAATGGTGCCAACCAGTTGCAAATGCTCCCCTGAAAGCTTTGGCGATGGAAACAGAAGGCTTTATATCACAGGACAAGAAATCAGCCCTCGACAACTTAACCAGCGGAAAAGATTTTTTTGAAAAAATCCCTAAGGCCCGGGGTCACAATTTCAGCAAAAATCTGACTTTTGGCAATTCACTCAAAAATGATGCCAGAAGGTTGCAAATGATCCCATGATAGCTTTGGCGATGGAAACAGAAGGCTTTTTATCACAGGACAAGAAATCAGCCCTCAACAACTTAACCGGCGGAAAATATTTTTTTGAAAAAATCCCTAAGGTCACAATTTCAGCAAAAATCTGACTTTTGGCAATTCACTCAAAAATGGTGCCAGAAGGTTGCAAATGATCCCCTGAAAGCTTTGGCGATGGAAACAGAAGGCTTTTTATCAAAGGACAAGAAATCAGCCCTCGACAACTTAACCGGCGGAAAAGATTTTTTTGAAAAAATCCCTAGGCCCCGGGGTCACAATTTCAGCAAAAATCTGACTTTTGGCAATTCACTCAAAAATGGTGCCAACCGGTTGCAAATCCTCCCCTGAAAGCTTTGGCGATGGAAACAGAAGGCTTTATATCACAGGACAAGAAATCAGCCCTCGACAACTTAACCAGCGGAAAAGATTTTTTGAAAAAATCCCTAAGCCCCGGGGTCACAATTTCATTAAAAAATCTGACTTTTGGCAATTCACTCAAAAATGGTGCCAACCGGTTGCAAATCCTCCCCTGAAAGCTTTGGCGATGGAAACAGAAGGCTTTATATCACAGGACAAGAAATCAGCCCTCGATAAATTAACCGGTGGAAAAGATTTTTTTGAAAAAATCCCTAAGCCCCGGGGTCACAATTTCATCAAAAATCTGACTTTTGGCAATTCACTCAAAAATGGTGCCAACCGGTTGCAAATGCTCCCCTGAAAGCTTTGGCGATGGAAACAGAAGGTTTTTTATCACAGGACAAGAAATCAGCCCTCGACAACTTAACCCGTGGAAAATATTTTTTTGAAAAAATCCCTAAGCTCCAGGGTCACAATTTCATCAAAAATCTGACTTTTGGCAATTCACTCAAAAGTGATTCCAGAAGGTTGCAAATGATCCCATGAAAGCTTTGGCGATGGAAACAGAATGCTTTTTATCACAGGACAAGAAATCAGCCCTCAACAACTTAACCGGCGGAAAATATTTTTTTGAAAAAATCCCTAAGGTCACAATTTCAGCAAAAATCTGACTTTTGGCAATTCACTCAAAAATTGTGCCAGAAGGTTACAAATGATCCCCCAAAAGCTTTGGCGATGTAAACAGAAGGCTTTTTATCACAGGACAGTAAATCAGCCCTCAACAACTTAACCTGCGGAAAACTTTTTTTGAAAAAATCCCTAAGGCCCGGGGTCACAATTTCAGCAAAAATCTGACTTTTGGCGATTCACTCAAAAATGGTGCCAACCGGTTGCATATGCTCCCCTGAAAGCTTTGGCGATGGAAACAGAAGGCTTTTTATCACAGGACAAGAAATCAGCCCTCAAAAAATTAAGCGGCGTAAAATATTTTTTTGAAAAAATCCCTAAGCCCCGGGGTCACAATTTCAGCAAAAATCTGACTTTTGGGAATTCACTCAAAAATGCTGCCAGAAGGTTGCAAATGCTCCCCTGAAAGCTTTGGCGATGGAAACAGAAGGCTTTATATCACAGGACAAGAAATCAGCCCTCGACAACTTAACCAGCGGAAAAGATTTTTTTGAAAAAATCCCTAAGGCCCGGGGTCACAATTTCAGCAAAAATCTGACTTTTGGCAATTCACTCAAAAATGATGCCAGAAGGTTGCAAATGATCCCATGATAGCTTTGGCGATGGAAACAGAAGGCTTTTTATCACAGGACAAGAAATCAGCCCTCAACAACTTAACCGGCGGAAAATATTTTTTTGAAAAAATCCCTAAGGTCACAATTTCAGCAAAAATCTGACTTTTGGCAATTCACTCCAAAATGGTGCCAGAAGGTTGCAAATGATCCCCTGAAAGCTTTGGCGATGGAAACAGAAGGCTTTTTATCAAAGGACAAGAAATCAGCCCTCGACAACTTAACCGGCGGAAAAGATTTTTTTGAAAAAATCCCTAAGCCCCGGGGTCACAATTTCAGCAAAAATCTGACTTTTGGCAATTCACTCAAAAATGGTGCCAACCGGTTGCAAATCCTCCCCTGAAAGCTTTGGCGATGGAAACAGAAGGCTTTATATCACAGGACAAGAAATCAGCCCTCGACAACTTAACCAGCGGAAAAGATTTTTTGAAAAAATCCCTAAGCCCCGGGGTCACAATTTCATCAAAAATCCGACTTTTGGCAATTCACTCAAAAATGGTCCCACCGGTTGCAAATGCTCCCCTGAAAGCTTTGGCGATGTAAACAGAAGGCTTTTTATCACAGGACAAGAAATCAGCCCTCGACAACTTAACCGGCGGAAAAGATTTTTTTAAAAAAATCCCTAAGCCCCGGGGTCACAATTTCAGCAAAAATCTGACTTTTGGCGATTCACTCAAAAATGGTGCCAACCAGTTGCAAATGCTCCCCTGAAAGCTTTGGCGATGGAAACAGAAGGCTTTATATCACAGGACAAGAAATCAGCCCTCGACAACTTAACCAGCGGAAAAGATTTTTTTGAAAAAATCCCTAAGGCCCGGGGTCACAATTTCAGCAAAAATCTGACTTTTGGCAATTCACTCAAAAATGATGCCAGAAGGTTGCAAATGATCCCATGATAGCTTTGGCGATGGAAACAGAAGGCTTTTTATCACAGGACAAGAAATCAGCCCTCAACAACTTAACCGGCGGAAAATATTTTTTTGAAAAAATCCCTAAGGTCACAATTTCAGCAAAAATCTGACTTTTGGCAATTCACTCAAAAATGGTGCCAGAAGGTTGCAAATGATCCCCTGAAAGCTTTGGCGATGGAAACAGAAGGCTTTTTATCAAAGGACAAGAAATCAGCCCTCGACAACTTAACCGGCGGAAAAGATTTTTTTGAAAAAATCCCTAGGCCCCGGGGTCACAATTTCAGCAAAAATCTGACTTTTGGCAATTCACTCAAAAATGGTGCCAACCGGTTGCAAATCCTCCCCTGAAAGCTTTGGCGATGGAAACAGAAGGCTTTATATCACAGGACAAGAAATCAGCCCTCGACAACTTAACCAGCGGAAAAGATTTTTTGAAAAAATCCCTAAGCCCCGGGGTCACAATTTCATTAAAAAATCTGACTTTTGGCAATTCACTCAAAAATGGTGCCAACCGGTTGAAAATCCTCCCCTGAAAGCTTTGGCGATGGAAAAAGAAGGCTTTATATCACAGGACAAGAAATCAGCCCTCGATAAATTAACCGGTGGAAAAGATTTTTTTGAAAAAATCCCTAAGCCCCGGGGTCACAATTTCATCAAAAATCTGACTTTTGGCAATTCACTCAAAAATGGTGCCAACCGGTTGCAAATGCTCCCCTGAAAGCTTTGGCGATGGAAACAGAAGGTTTTTTATCACAGGACAAGAAATCAGCCCTCGACAACTTAACCCATGGAAAATATTTTTTTGAAAAAATCCCTAAGCTCCAGGGTCACAATTTCATCAAAAATCTGACTTTTGGCAATTCACTCAAAAGTGATTCCAGAAGGTTGCAAATGATCCCATGAAAGCTTTGGCGATGGAAACAGAATGCTTTTTATCACAGGACAAGAAATCAGCCCTCAACAACTTAACCGGCGGAAAATATTTTTTTGAAAAAATCCCTAAGGTCACAATTTCAGCAAAAATCTGACTTTTGGCAATTCACTCAAAAATTGTGCCAGAAGGTTACAAATGATCCCCCAAAAGCTTTGGCGATGTAAACAGAAGGCTTTTTATCACAGGACAGTAAATCAGCCCTCAACAACTTAACCTGCGGAAAACTTTTTTTGAAAAAATCCCTAAGCCCCGGGGTCACAATTTCAGCAAAAATCTGACTTTTGGGAATTCACTCAAAAATGCTGCCAGAAGGTTGCAAATGCTCCCCTGAAAGCTTTGGCGATGGAAACAGAAGGCTTTATATCACAGGACAAGAAATCAGCCCTCGACAACTTAACCAGCGGAAAAGATTTTTTTGAAAAAATCCCTAAGGCCCGGGGTCACAATTTCAGCAAAAATCTGACTTTTGGCAATTCACTCAAAAATGATGCCAGAAGGTTGCAAATGATCCCATGATAGCTTTGGCGATGGAAACAGAAGGCTTTTTATCACAGGACAAGAAATCAGCCCTCAACAACTTAACCGGCGGAAAATATTTTTTTGAAAAAATCCCTAAGGTCACAATTTCAGCAAAAATCTGACTTTTGGCAATTCACTCCAAAATGGTGCCAGAAGGTTGCAAATGATCCCCTGAAAGCTTTGGCGATGGAAACAGAAGGCTTTTTATCAAAGGACAAGAAATCAGCCCTCGACAACTTAACCGGCGGAAAAGATTTTTTTGAAAAAATCCCTAAGCCCCGGGGTCACAATTTCATCAAAAATCCGACTTTTGGCAATTCACTCAAAAATGGTCCCACCGGTTGCAAATGCTCCCCTGAAAGCTTTGGCGATGTAAACAGAAGGCTTTTTATCACAGGACAAGAAATCAGCCCTCGACAACTTAACCGGCGGAAAAGATTTTTTTAAAAAAATCCCTAAGCCCCGGCGTCACAATTTCAGCAAAAATCTGACTTTTGGCGATTCACTCAAAAATGGTGCCAACCAGTTGCACATGCTCCCCTGAAAGCTTTGGCGATGGAAACAGAAGGCGTTTTATCACAGGACAAGAAATCAGCCCTCAACAACTTAACCGGCGGAAAAGATTTTTTTGAAAAAATCCCTAAGGCCCGGGGTCACAATTTCAGCAAAAATCTGACTTTTGGCAATTCACTCAAAAATGGTGCCAGAAGGTTGCAAATGATCCCGTGAAAGCTTTGGCGATGGAAACAGAATGCTTTTTATCACAGGAGAAGAAATCAGCGCTCGAAAACTTAACCGCAAGAAAAGATTTTTTTGAAAAAATCCCTAAGCCCCGGAGTCACAATTTCATCAAAAATCTGACTTTTGGCGATTCACTCAAAAATGGTGCCAACCAGTTGCAAATGCTCCCCTGAAAGCTTTGGCGATGGAAACAGAAGGCTTTATATCACAGGACAAGAAATCAGCCCTCGACAACTTAACCAGCGGAAAAGATTTTTTTGAAAAAATCCCTAAGGCCCGGGGTCACAATTTCAGCAAAAATCTGACTTTTGGCAATTCACTCAAAAATGATGCCAGAAGGTTGCAAATGATCCCATGATAGCTTTGGCGATGGAAACAGAAGGCTTTTTATCACAGGACAAGAAATCAGCCCTCAACAACTTAACCGGCGGAAAATATTTTTTTGAAAAAATCCCTAAGGTCACAATTTCAGCAAAAATCTGACTTTTGGCAATTCACTCCAAAATGGTGCCAGAAGGTTGCAAATGATCCCCTGAAAGCTTTGGCGATGGAAACAGAAGGCTTTTTATCAAAGGACAAGAAATCAGCCCTCGACAACTTAACCGGCGGAAAAGATTTTTTTGAAAAAATCCCTAAGCCCCGGGGTCACAATTTCAGCAAAAATCTGACTTTTGGCAATTCACTCAAAAATGGTGCCAACCGGTTGCAAATCCTCCCCTGAAAGCTTTGGCGATGGAAACAGAAGGCTTTATATCACAGGACAAGAAATCAGCCCTCGACAACTTAACCAGCGGAAAAGATTTTTTGAAAAAATCCCTAAGCCCCGGGGTCACAATTTCATCAAAAATCCGACTTTTGGCAATTCACTCAAAAATGGTCCCACCGGTTGCAAATGCTCCCCTGAAAGCTTTGGCGATGTAAACAGAAGGCTTTTTATCACAGGACAAGAAATCAGCCCTCGACAACTTAACCGGCGGAAAAGATTTTTTTTAAAAAAATCCCTAAGCCCCGGGGTCACAATTTCAGCAAAAATCTGACTTTTGGCGATTCACTCAAAAATGGTGCCAACCAGTTGCACATGCTCCCCTGAAAGCTTTGGTGATGGAAACAGAAGGCTTTTTATCACAGGACAAGAAATCAGCCCTCAACAACTTAACCAGCGGAAAAGATTTTTTTGAAAAAATCCCTAAGGCCCGGGGTCACAATTTCAGCAAAAATCTGACTTTTGGCAATTCACTCAAAAATGATGCCAGAAGGTTGCAAATGATCCCATGATAGCTTTGGCGATGGAAACAGAAGGCTTTTTATCACAGGACAAGAAATCAGCCCTCAACAACTTAACCGGCGGAAAATATTTTTTTGAAAAAATCCCTAAGGTCACAATTTCAGCAAAAATCTGACTTTTGGCAATTCACTCCAAAATGGTGCCAGAAGGTTGCAAATGATCCCCTGAAAGCTTTGGCGATGGAAACAGAAGGCTTTTTATCAAAGGACAAGAAATCAGCCCTCGACAACTTAACCGGCGGAAAAGATTTTTTTGAAAAAATCCCTAAGCCCCGGGGTCACAATTTCAGCAAAAATCTGACTTTTGGCAATTCACTCAAAAATGGTGCCAACCGGTTGCAAATCCTCCCCTGAAAGCTTTGGCGATGGAAACAGAAGGCTTTATATCACAGGACAAGAAATCAGCCCTCGACAACTTAACCAGCGGAAAAGATTTTTTGAAAAAATCCCTAAGCCCCGGGGTCACAATTTCATCAAAAATCCGACTTTTGGCAATTCACTCAAAAATGGTCCCACCGGTTGCAAATGCTCCCCTGAAAGCTTTGGCGATGTAAACAGAAGGCTTTTTATCACAGGACAAGAAATCAGCCCTCGACAACTTAACCGGCGGAAAAGATTTTTTTAAAAAAAATCCCTAAGCCCCGGGGTCACAATTTCAGCAAAAATCTGACTTTTGGCGATTCACTCAAAAATGGTGCCAACCAGTTGCACATGCTCCCCTGAAAGCTTTGGTGATGGAAACAGAAGGCTTTTTATCACAGGACAAGAAATCAGCCCTCAACAACTTAACCGGCAGAAAAGATTTTTTTGAAAAAATCCCTAAGGCCCGGGGTCACAATTTCAGCAAAAATCTGACTTTTGGCAATTCACTCAAAAATCGTGCCAGAAGGTTGCAAATGATCCCGTGAAAGCTTTGGCGATGGAAACAGAATGCTTTTTATCACAGGAGAAGAAATCAGCGCTCGAAAACTTAACCGCAAGAAAAGATTTTTTTGAAAAAATCCCTAAGCCCCGGAGTCACAATTTCATCAAAAATCTGACTTTTGGCGATTCACTCAAAAATGGTGCCAACCAGTTGCAAATGCTCCCCTGAAAGCTTTGGCGATGGAAACAGAAGGCTTTATATCACAGGACAAGAAATCAGCCCTCAACAACTTAACCAGCGGAAAATATTTTTTTGAAATAATCCCTAAGCCCCGGGGTCACAATTTCAGCAAAAATCTGACTTTTGGCGATTCACTCAAAAATGGTGCCAACCGGTTGCAAATATTCCCCTGAATGCTTTGGCGATGTAAACAGAAGGCTTTTTATCACAGGAGAAGAAATCAGCACTCAACAACTTAACCGGCGGAAAAGATTTTTTTGAAAAAAATCCCTAAGCCCCGGGGTCACAATTTCATCAAAAATCTGACTTTTGGCAATTCACTCAAAAATGGTGCCAGAAGGTTGCAAATGATCCCACGATAGCTTTGGCGATGGAAACAGAAGGCTTTTTATCACAGGACAAGAAATCAGCCCTCAACAACTTAACCGGCGGAAAATGTTTTTTTGAAAAAATCCCTAAGGTCAAAATTTCAGCAAAAATCTGACTTTTGGCAATTCACTCAAAAATGGTGCCAGAAGGTTGCAAATGATCCCGTGAAAGCTTTGGCGATGGAAACAGAATGCTGTTTATCACAGGAGAAGAAATCAGCCCTCGAAAACTTAACCGCAGGAAAAGATTTTTTTGAAAAAATCCCTAAGCCCCGGAGTCACAATTTCAGCAAAAATCTGACTTTTGGCGATTCACTCAAAAATGGTGCCAACCGGTTGCAAATCCTCCCCTGAAAGCTTTGGCAATGGAAACAGAAGGCTTTATATCACAGGACAAGAAATCATCCCTCGACAACTTAACCAGCGGAAAAGATTTTTTTGAAAAAATCCCTAAGGCCTGGGGTCACAATTTCAGCAAAAATCTGACTTTTGGCAATTCACTCAAAAATGGTGCCAACCGGTTGCAAATCCTCCCCTGAAAGCTTTGGCAATGGAAACAGAAGGCTTTATATCACAGGACAAGAAATCATCCCTCGACAACTTAACCAGCGGAAAAGATTTTTTGAAAAAATCCCTAAGCCCCGGAGTCACAATTTCATCAAAAATCCGACTTTTGGCAATTCACTCAAAAATGGTCCCACCGGTTGCAAATGCTCCCCTGAAAGCTTTGGCGATGTAAACAGAAGGCTTTTTATCACAGGACAAGAAATCAGCCCTCGACAACTTAACCGGCGGAAAAGATTTTTTTTTTAAAATCCCTAAGCCCCGGGGTCACAATTTCAGCAAAAATCTGACTTTTGGCGATTCACTCAAAAATGGTGCCAACCAGTTGCACATGCTCCCCTGAAAGCTTTGGCGATGGAAACAGAATGCTTTTTATCACAGGAGAAGAAATCAGCCCTCAACAACTTAACCGCAAGAAAAGATTTTTTTGAAAAAATCCCTAAGCCCCGGAGTCACAATTTCATCAAAAATCTGACTTTTGGCGATTCACTCAAAAATGGTGCCAACCAGTTGCAAATGCTCCCCTGAAAGCTTTGGCGATGGAAACAGAAGGCTTTTTATCACAGGACAAGAAATCAGCCCTCGACAACTTAACCAGCGGAAAAGATTTTTTTGAAAAAATCCCTAAGCCCCGGGGTCACAATTTCATCAAAAATCCGACTTTTGGCAATTCACTCAAAAATGGTCCCACCGGTTGCAAATGCTCCCCTGAAAGCTTTGGCGATGTAAACAGAAGGCTTTTTATCACAGGAGAAGAAATCAGCGCTCAAAAACTTAACCGCAAGAAAAGTTTTTTTTGAAAAAATCCCTAAGCCCCGGGGTCACAATTTCATCAAAAATCCGACTTTTGGCAATTCACTCAAAAATGGTCCCACCGGTTGCAAATGCTCCCCTGAAAGCTTTGGCGATGTAAACAGAAGGCTTTTTATCACAGGACAAGAAATCAGCCCTCGACAACTTAACCGGCGGAAAAGATTTTTTTTTAAAAAATCCCTAAGCCCCGGGGTCACAATTTCAGCAAAAATCTGACTTTTGGCGATTCACTCAAAAATGGTGCCAACCAGTTGCACATGCTCCCCTGAAAGCTTTGGTGATGGAAACAGAAGGCTTTTTATCACAGGACAAGAAATCAGCCCTCAACAACTTAACCGGCAGAAAAGATTTTTTTGAAAAAATCCCTAAGGCCCCGGGTCACAATTTCAGCAAAAATCTGACTTTTGGCAATTCACTCAAAAATCGTGCCAGAAGGTTGCAAATGATCCCGTGAAAGCTTTGGCGATGGAAACAGAATGCTTTTTATCACAGGAGAAGAAATCAGCGCTCGAAAACTTAACCACAAGAAAAGATTTTTTTGAAAAAATCCCTAAGCCCCGGAGTCACAATTTCATCAAAAATCTGACTTTTGGCGATTCACTCAAAAATGGTGCCAACCAGTTGCAAATGCTCCCCTGAAAGCTTTGGCGATGGAAACAGAAGGCTTTATATCACAGGACAAGAAATCAGCCCTCAACAACTTAACCAGCGGAAAATATTTTTTTGAAATAATCCCTAAGCCCCGGGGTCACAATTTCAGCAAAAATCTGACTTTTGGCGATTCACTCAAAAATGGTGCCAACCGGTTGCAAATATTCCCCTGAATGCTTTGGCGATGTAAACAGAAGGCTTTTTATCACAGGAGAAGAAATCAGCACTCAACAACTTAACCGGCGGAAAAGATTTTTTTGAAAAAAATCCCTAAGCCCCGGGGTCACAATTTCATCAAAAATCTGACTTTTGGCAATTCACTCAAAAATGGTGCCAGAAGGTTGCAAATGATCCCCTGAAAGCTTTGGCGATGGAAACAGAAGGCTTTTTATCACAGGACAAGAAATCAGCCCTCAACAACTTAACCGGCGGAAAATGTTTTTTTGAAAAAATCCCTAAGGTCAAAATTTCAGCAAAAATCTGACTTTTGGCAATTCACTCAAAAATGGTGCCAGAAGGTTGCAAATGATCCCGTGAAAGCTTTGGCGATGGAAACAGAATGCTGTTTATCACAGGAGAAGAAATCAGCCCTCGAAAACTTAACCGCAGGAAAATATTTTTTTTGAAAAAATCCCTAAGCCCCGGGGTCACAATTTCAGCAAAAATCTGACTTTTGGCAATTCACTCAAAAATGGTGCCAACCGGTTGCAAATCCTCCCCTGAAAGCTTTGGCGATGGAAACAGAAGGCTTTATATCACAGGACAAGAAATCAGCCCTCGACAACTTAACCAGCGGAAAAGATTTTTTGAAAAAATCCCTAAGCCCCGGGGTCACAATTTCATCAAAAATCTGACTTTTGGCAATTCACTCAAAAATGGTGCCAACCGGTTGCAAATGCTCCCCTGAAAGCTTTGGCGATGGAAACAGAAGGTTTTTTATCACAGGACAAGAAATCAGCCCTCGACAACTTAACCCGTGGAAAATATTTTTTTGAAAAAATCCCTAAGCTCCAGGGTCATAATTTCATCAAAAATCTGACTTTTGGCAATTCACTCAAAAGTGATTCCAGAAGGTTGCAAATGATCCCATGAAAGCTTTGGCGATGGAAACAGAATGCTTTTTATCACAGGACAAGAAATCAGCCCTCAACAACATAACCAGCGGAAAATATTTTTTTGAAAAAATCCCTAAAGTCACAATTTCAGCAAAAATCTGACTTTTGGCAATTCACTCAAAAATTGTGCCAGAAGGTTACAAATGATCCCCCAAAAGCTTTGGCGATGTAAACAGAAGGCTTTTTATCACAGGACAGTAAATCAGCCCTCAACAACTTAACCTGCGGAAAACTTTTTTTGAAAAAATCCCTAAGGCCCGGGGTCACAATTTCAGCAAAAATCCAATTTTTTGCAATTCACTCAAAAATAGTGCCAACCGGTTGCAAATGCTCCCCTGAAAGCTTTGGCGATGGAAACAGAAGGCTTTTTATCACAGGACAAGAAATCAGCCCTCAACAACTTAACCGGCGGAAAATATTTTTTTGAAAAAATCCCTAAGGTCACAATTTCAGCAAAAATCTGACTTTTGGCAATTCACTCAAAAATGGTGCCAGAAGGTTGCAAATGATCCCCTGAAAGCTTTGGCGATGGAAACAGAAGGCTTTTTATCAAAGGACAAGAAATCAGCCCTCGACAACTTAACCGGCGGAAAAGATTTTTTTGAAAAAATCCCTAGGCCCCGGGGTCACAATTTCAGCAAAAATCTGACTTTTGGCAATTCACTCAAAAATGGTGCCAACCGGTTGCAAATCCTCCCCTGAAAGCTTTGGCGATGGAAACAGAAGGCTTTATATCACAGGACAAGAAATCAGCCCTCGACAACTTAACCAGCGGAAAAGATTTTTTGAAAAAATCCCTAAGCCCCGGGGTCACAATTTCATTAAAAAATCTGACTTTTGGCAATTCACTCAAAAATGGTGCCAACCGGTTGCAAATCCTCCCCTGAAAGCTTTGGCGATGGAAACAGAAGGCTTTATATCACAGGACAAGAAATCAGCCCTCGATAAATTAACCGGTGGAAAAGATTTTTTTGAAAAAATCCCTAAGCCCCGGGGTCACAATTTCATCAAAAATCTGACTTTTGGCAATTCACTCAAAAATGGTGCCAACCGGTTGCAAATGCTCCCCTGAAAGCTTTGGCGATGGAAACAGAAGGTTTTTTATCACAGGACAAGAAATCAGCCCTCGACAACTTAACCCGTGGAAAATATTTTTTTGAAAAAATCCCTAAGCTCCAGGGTCACAATTTCATCAAAAATCTGACTTTTGGCAATTCACTCAAAAGTGATTCCAGAAGGTTGCAAATCCTCCCCTGAAAGCTTTGGCGATGGAAACAGAAGGCTTTATATCACAGGACAAGAAATCAGCCCTCGACAACTTAACCAGCGGAAAAGATTTTTTGAAAAAATCCCTAAGCCCCGGGGTCACAATTTCATCAAAAATCCGACTTTTGGCAATTCACTCAAAAATGGTCCCACCGGTTGCAAATGCTCCCCTGAAAGCTTTGGCGATGTAAACAGAAGGCTTTTTATCACAGGACAAGAAATCAGCCCTCGACAACTTAACCGGCGGAAAAGATTTTTTTTTAAAAAATCCCTAAGCCCCGGGGTCACAATTTCAGCAAAAATCTGACTTTTGGCGATTCACTCAAAAATGGTGCCAACCAGTTGCACATGCTCCCCTGAAAGCTTTGGTGATGGAAACAGAAGGCTTTTTATCACAGGACAAGAAATCAGCCCTCAACAACTTAACCGGCAGAAAAGATTTTTTTGAAAAAATCCCTGAGGCCCGGGGTCACAATTTCAGCAAAAATCTGACTTTTGGCAATTCACTCAAAAATCGTGCCAGAAGGTTGCAAATGATCCCGTGAAAGCTTTGGCGATGGAAACAGAATGCTTTTTATCACAGGAGAAGAAATCAGCGCTCGAAAACTTAACCGCAAGAAAAGATTTTTTTGAAAAAATCCCTAAGCCCCGGAGTCACAATTTCATCAAAAATCTGACTTTTGGCGATTCACTCAAAAATGGTGCCAACCAGTTGCAAATGCTCCCCTGAAAGCTTTGGCGATGGAAACAGAAGGCTTTATATCACAGGACAAGAAATCAGCCCTCAACAACTTAACCAGCGGAAAATATTTTTTTGAAATAATCCCTAAGCCCCGGGGTCACAATTTCAGCAAAAATCTGACTTTTGGCGATTCACTCAAAAATGGTGCCAACCGGTTGCAAATATTCCCCTGAATGCTTTGGCGATGTAAACAGAAGGCTTTTTATCACAGGAGAAGAAATCAGCACTCAACAACTTAACCGGCGGAAAAGATTTTTTTGAAAAAAATCCCTAAGCCCCGGGGTCACAATTTCATCAAAAATCTGACTTTTGGCAATTCACTCAAAAATGGTGCCAGAAGGTTGCAAATGATCCCCTGAAAGCTTTGGCGATGGAAACAGAAGGCTTTTTATCACAGGACAAGAAATCAGCCCTCAACAACTTAACCGGCGGAAAATGTTTTTTTGAAAAAATCCCTAAGGTCAAAATTTCAGCAAAAATCTGACTTTTGGCAATTCACTCAAAAATGGTGCCAGAAGGTTGCAAATGATCCCGTGAAAGCTTTGGCGATGGAAACAGAATGCTGTTTATCACAGGAGAAGAAATCAGCCCTCGAAAACTTAACCGCAGGAAAATATTTTTTTTGAAAAAATCCCTAAGCCCCGGGGTCACAATTTCAGCAAAAATCTGACTTTTGGCAATTCACTCAAAAATGGTGCCAACCGGTTGCAAATCCTCCCCTGAAAGCTTTGGCGATGGAAACAGAAGGCTTTATATCACAGGACAAGAAATCAGCCCTCGACAACTTAACCAGCGGAAAAGATTTTTTGAAAAAATCCCTAAGCCCCGGGGTCACAATTTCATCAAAAATCTGACTTTTGGCAATTCACTCAAAAATGGTGCCAACCGGTTGCAAATGCTCCCCTGAAAGCTTTGGCGATGGAAACAGAAGGTTTTTTATCACAGGACAAGAAATCAGCCCTCGACAACTTAACCCGTGGAAAATATTTTTTTGAAAAAATCCCTAAGCTCCAGGGTCATAATTTCATCAAAAATCTGACTTTTGGCAATTCACTCAAAAGTGATTCCAGAAGGTTGCAAATGATCCCATGAAAGCTTTGGCGATGGAAACAGAATGCTTTTTATCACAGGACAAGAAATCAGCCCTCAACAACATAACCAGCGGAAAATATTTTTTTGAAAAAATCCCTAAGGTCACAATTTCAGCAAAAATCTGACTTTTGGCAATTCACTCAAAAATTGTGCCAGAAGGTTACAAATGATCCCCCAAAAGCTTTGGCGATGTAAACAGAAGGCTTTTTATCACAGGACAGTAAATCAGCCCTCAACAACTTAACCTGCGGAAAACTTTTTTTGAAAAAATCCCTAAGGCCCGGGGTCACAATTTCAGCAAAAATCCGACTTTTGGCAATTCACTCAAAAATAGTGCCAACCGGTTGCAAATGCTCCCCTGAAAGCTTTGGCGATGGAAACAGAAGGATTTATATCACAGGACAAGAAATCAGCCCTCAACAACTTAACCAGCGGAAAATATTTTTTTGAAAAAATCCCTAAGGCACGGGGTCACAATTTCAGCAAAAATCTGACTTTTGGCGATTCACTCAAAAATGGTGCCAACCGGTTGCATATGCTCCCCTGAAAGCTTTGGCGATGGAAACAGAAGGCTTTTTATCACAGGACAAGAAATCAGCCCTCAAAAAATTAACCGGCGTAAAATATTTTTTTGAAAAAATCCCTAAGCCCCGGGGTCACAATTTCAGCAAAAATCTGACTTTTGGGAATTCACTCAAAAATGCTGCCAGAAGGTTGCAAATGCTCCCCTGAAAGCTTTGGCGATGGAAACAGAAGGCTTTATATCACAGGACAAGAAATCAGCCCTCGACAACTTAACCAGCGGAAAAGATTTTTTTGAAAAAATCCCTAAGGCCCGGGGTCACAATTTCAGCAAAAATCTGACTTTTGGCAATTCACTCAAAAATGATGCCAGAAGGTTGCAAATGATCCCATGATAGCTTTGGCGATGGAAACAGAAGGCTTTTTATCACAGGACAAGAAATCAGCCCTCAACAACTTAACCGGCGGAAAATATTTTTTTGAAAAAATCCCTAAGGTCACAATTTCAGCAAAAATCTGACTTTTGGCGATTCACTCAAAAATGGTGCCAACCAGTTGCACATGCTCCCCTGAAAGCTTTGGCGATGGAAACAGAAGGCTTTTTATCACAGGACAAGAAATCAGCCCTCGACAACTTAACCAGCGGAAAAGATTTTTTTGAAAAAATCCCTAAGCCCCGGGGTCACAATTTCATCAAAAATCCGACTTTTGGCAATTCACTCAAAAATGGTCCCACCGGTTGCAAATGCTCCCCTGAAAGCTTTGGCGATGTAAACAGAAGGCTTTTTATCACAGGAGAAGAAATCAGCGCTCAAAAACTTAACCGCAAGAAAAGTTTTTTTTGAAAAAATCCCTAAGCCCCGGAGTCACAATTTCTTCAAAAATCTGACTTTTGGCGATTCACTCAAAAATGGTGCCAACCAGTTGCAAATGCTCCCCTGAAAGCTTTGGCGATGGAAACAGAAGGCTTTATATCACAGGACAAGAAATCAGCCCTCGACAACTTAACCAGCGGAAAAGATTTTTTTGAAAAAATCCCTAAGGCCCGGGGTCACAATTTCAGCAAAAATCTGACTTTTGGCAATTCACTCAAAAATGATGCCAGAAGGTTGCAAATGATCCCATGATAGCTTTGGCGATGGAAACAGAAGGCTTTTTATCAGAGGACAAGAAATCAGCCCTCAACAACTTAACCGGCGGAAAATATTTTTTTGAAAAAATCCCTAAGGTCACAATTTCAGCAAAAATCTGACTTTTGGCAATTCACTCAAAAATGGTGCCAGAAGGTTGCAAATGATCCCCTGAAAGCTTTGGCGATGGAAACAGAAGGCTTTTTATCAAAGGACAAGAAATCAGCCCTCGACAACTTAACCGGCGGAAAAGATTTTTTTGAAAAAATCCCTAGGCCCCGGGGTCACAATTTCAGCAAAAATCTGACTTTTGGCAATTCACTCAAAAATGGTGCCAACCGGTTGCAAATCCTCCCCTGAAAGCTTTGGCGATGGAAACAGAAGGCTTTATATCACAGGACAAGAAATCAGCCCTCGACAACTTAACCAGCGGAAAAGATTTTTTGAAAAAATCCCTAAGCCCCGGGGTCACAATTTCATTAAAAAATCTGACTTTTGGCAATTCACTCAAAAATGGTGCCAACCGGTTGCAAATCCTCCCCTGAAAGCTTTGGCGATGGAAACAGAAGGCTTTATATCACAGGACAAGAAATCAGCCCTCGATAAATTAACCGGTGGAAAAGATTTTTTTGAAAAAATCCCTAAGCCCCGGGGTCACAATTTCATCAAAAATCTGACTTTTGGCAATTCACTCAAAAATGGTGCCAACCGGTTGCAAATGCTCCCCTGAAAGCTTTGGCGATGGAAACAGAAGGTTTTTTATCACAGGACAAGAAATCAGCCCTCGACAACTTAACCCGTGGAAAATATTTTTTTGAAAAAATCCCTAAGCTCCAGGGTCACAATTTCATCAAAAATCTGACTTTTGGCAATTCACTCAAAAGTGATTCCAGAAGGTTGCAAATGATCCCATGAAAGCTTTGGCGATGGAAACAGAATGCTTTTTATCACAGGACAAGAAATCAGCCCTCAACAACTTAACCGGCGGAAAATATTTTTTTGAAAAAATCCCTAAGGTCACAATTTCAGCAAAAATCTGACTTTTGGCAATTCACTCAAAAATTGTGCCAGAAGGTTACAAATGATCCCCCAAAAGCTTTGGCGATGTAAACAGAAGGCTTTTTATCACAGGACAGTAAATCAGCCCTCGACAACTTAACCGGCGGAAAAGATTTTTTTGAAAAAATCCCTAGGCCCCGGGGTCACAATTTCAGCAAAAATCTGACTTTTGGCAATTCACTCAAAAATGGTGCCAACCGGTTGCAAATCCTCCCCTGAAAGCTTTGGCGATGGAAACAGAAGGCTTTATATCACAGGACAAGAAATCAGCCCTCGACAACTTAACCAGCGGAAAAGATTTTTTGAAAAAATCCCTAAGCCCCGGGGTCACAATTTCATTAAAAAATCTGACTTTTGGCAATTCACTCAAAAATGGTGCCAACCGGTTGCAAATCCTCCCCTGAAAGCTTTGGCGATGGAAACAGAAGGCTTTATATCACAGGACAAGAAATCAGCCCTCGATAAATTAACCGGTGGAAAAGATTTTTTTGAAAAAATCCCTAAGCCCCGGGGTCACAATTTCATCAAAAATCTGACTTTTGGCAATTCACTCAAAAATGGTGCCAACCGGTTGCAAATGCTCCCCTGAAAGCTTTGGCGATGGAAACAGAAGGTTTTTTATCACAGGACAAGAAATCAGCCCTCGACAACTTAACCCGTGGAAAATATTTTTTTGAAAAAATCCCTAAGCTCCAGGGTCACAATTTCATCAAAAATCTGACTTTTGGCAATTCACTCAAAAGTGATTCCAGAAGGTTGCAAATGATCCCATGAAAGCTTTGGCGATGGAAACAGAATGCTTTTTATCACAGGACAAGAAATCAGCCCTCAACAACTTAACCGGCGGAAAATATTTTTTTGAAAAAATCCCTAAGGTCACAATTTCAGCAAAAATCTGACTTTTGGCAATTCACTCAAAAATTGTGCCAGAAGGTTACAAATGATCCCCCAAAAGCTTTGGCGATGTAAACAGAAGGCTTTTTATCACAGGACAGTAAATCAGCCCTCAACAACTTAACCTGCGGAAAACTTTTTTTGAAAAAATCCCTAAGGCCCGGGGTCACAATTTCAGCAAAAATCTGACTTTTGGCGATTCACTCAAAAATGGTGCCAACCGGTTGCATATGCTCCCCTGAAAGCTTTGGCGATGGAAACAGAAGGCTTTTTATCACAGGACAAGAAATCAGCCCTCAAAAAATTAAGCGGCGTAAAATATTTTTTTGAAAAAATCCCTAAGCCCCGGGGTCACAATTTCAGCAAAAATCTGACTTTTGGGAATTCACTCAAAAATGCTGCCAGAAGGTTGCAAATGCTCCCCTGAAAGCTTTGGCGATGGAAACAGAAGGCTTTATATCACAGGACAAGAAATCAGCCCTCGACAACTTAACCAGCGGAAAAGATTTTTTTGAAAAAATCCCTAAGGCCCGGGGTCACAATTTCAGCAAAAATCTGACTTTTGGCAATTCACTCAAAAATGATGCCAGAAGGTTGCAAATGATCCCATGATAGCTTTGGCGATGGAAACAGAAGGCTTTTTATCACAGGACAAGAAATCAGCCCTCAACAACTTAACCGGCGGAAAATATTTTTTTGAAAAAATCCCTAAGGTCACAATTTCAGCAAAAATCTGACTTTTGGCAATTCACTCCAAAATGGTGCCAGAAGGTTGCAAATGATCCCCTGAAAGCTTTGGCGATGGAAACAGAAGGCTTTTTATCAAAGGACAAGAAATCAGCCCTCGACAACTTAACCGGCGGAAAAGATTTTTTTGAAAAAATCCCTAGGCCCCGGGGTCACAATTTCAGCAAAAATCTGACTTTTGGCAATTCACTCAAAAATGGTGCCAACCGGTTGCAAATCCTCCCCTGAAAGCTTTGGCGATGGAAACAGAAGGCTTTATATCACAGGACAAGAAATCAGCCCTCGACAACTTAACCAGCGGAAAAGATTTTTTGAAAAAATCCCTAAGCCCCGGGGTCACAATTTCATTAAAAAATCTGACTTTTGGCAATTCACTCAAAAATGGTGCCAACCGGTTGAAAATCCTCCCCTGAAAGCTTTGGCGATGGAAAAAGAAGGCTTTATATCACAGGACAAGAAATCAGCCCTCGATAAATTAACCGGTGGAAAAGATTTTTTTGAAAAAATCCCTAAGCCCCGGGGTCACAATTTCATCAAAAATCTGACTTTTGGCAATTCACTCAAAAATGGTGCCAACCGGTTGCAAATGCTCCCCTGAAAGCTTTGGCGATGGAAACAGAAGGTTTTTTATCACAGGACAAGAAATCAGCCCTCGACAACTTAACCCGTGGAAAATATTTTTTTGAAAAAATCCCTAAGCTCCAGGGTCACAATTTCATCAAAAATCTGACTTTTGGCAATTCACTCAAAAGTGATTCCAGAAGGTTGCAAATGATCCCATGAAAGCTTTGGCGATGGAAACAGAATGCTTTTTATCACAGGACAAGAAATCAGCCCTCAACAACTTAACCGGCGGAAAATATTTTTTTGAAAAAATCCCTAAGGTCACAATTTCAGCAAAAATCTGACTTTTGGCAATTCACTCAAAAATTGTGCCAGAAGGTTACAAATGATCCCCCAAAAGCTTTGGCGATGTAAACAGAAGGCTTTTTATCACAGGACAGTAAATCAGCCCTCAACAACTTAACCTGCGGAAAACTTTTTTTGAAAAAATCCCTAAGCCCCGGGGTCACAATTTCAGCAAAAATCTGACTTTTGGGAATTCACTCAAAAATGCTGCCAGAAGGTTGCAAATGCTCCCCTGAAAGCTTTTGCGATGGAAACAGAAGGCTTTATATCACAGGACAAGAAATCAGCCCTCGACAACTTAACCAGCGGAAAAGATTTTTTTGAAAAAATCCCTAAGGCCCGGGGTCACAATTTCAGCAAAAATCTGACTTTTGGCAATTCACTCAAAAATGATGCCAGAAGGTTGCAAATGATCCCATGATAGCTTTGGCGATGGAAACAGAAGGCTTTTTATCACAGGACAAGAAATCAGCCCTCAACAACTTAACCGGCGGAAAATATTTTTTTGAAAAAATCCCTAAGGTCACAATTTCAGCAAAAATCTGACTTTTGGCAATTCACTCCAAAATGGTGCCAGAAGGTTGCAAATGATCCCCTGAAAGCTTTGGCGATGGAAACAGAAGGCTTTTTATCAAAGGACAAGAAATCAGCCCTCGACAACTTAACCGGCGGAAAAGATTTTTTTGAAAAAATCCCTAAGCCCCGGGGTCACAATTTCATCAAAAATCCGACTTTTGGCAATTCACTCAAAAATGGTCCCACCGGTTGCAAATGCTCCCCTGAAAGCTTTGGCGATGTAAACAGAAGGCTTTTTATCACAGGACAAGAAATCAGCCCTCGACAACTTAACCGGCGGAAAAGATTTTTTTAAAAAAATCCCTAAGCCCCGGCGTCACAATTTCAGCAAAAATCTGACTTTTGGCGATTCACTCAAAAATGGTGCCAACCAGTTGCACATGCTCCCCTGAAAGCTTTGGCGATGGAAACAGAAGGCGTTTTATCACAGGACAAGAAATCAGCCCTCAACAACTTAACCGGCGGAAAAGATTTTTTTGAAAAAATCCCTAAGGCCCGGGGTCACAATTTCAGCAAAAATCTGACTTTTGGCAATTCACTCAAAAATGGTGCCAGAAGGTTGCAAATGATCCCGTGAAAGCTTTGGCGATGGAAACAGAATGCTTTTTATCACAGGAGAAGAAATCAGCGCTCGAAAACTTAACCGCAAGAAAAGATTTTTTTGAAAAAATCCCTAAGCCCCGGAGTCACAATTTCATCAAAAATCTGACTTTTGGCGATTCACTCAAAAATGGTGCCAACCAGTTGCAAATGCTCCCCTGAAAGCTTTGGCGATGGAAACAGAAGGCTTTATATCACAGGACAAGAAATCAGCCCTCGACAACTTAACCAGCGGAAAAGATTTTTTTGAAAAAATCCCTAAGGCCCGGGGTCACAATTTCAGCAAAAATCTGACTTTTGGGAATTCACTCAAAAATGCTGCCAGAAGGTTGCAAATGCTCCCCTGAAAGCTTTGGCGATGGAAACAGAAGGCTTTATATCACAGGACAAGAAATCAGCCCTCGACAACTTAACCAGCGGAAAAGATTTTTTTGAAAAAATCCCTAAGGCCCGGGGTCACAATTTCAGCAAAAATCTGACTTTTGGCAATTCACTCAAAAATGATGCCAGAAGGTTGCAAATGATCCCATGATAGCTTTGGCGATGGAAACAGAAGGCTTTTTATCACAGGACAAGAAATCAGCCCTCAACAACTTAACCGGCGGAAAATATTTTTTTGAAAAATTCCCTAAGGTCACAATTTCAGCAAAAATCTGACTTTTGGCAATTCACTCCAAAATGGTGCCAGAAGGTTGCAAATGATCCCCTGAAAGCTTTGGCGATGGAAACAGAAGGCTTTTTATCAAAGGACAAGAAATCAGCCCTCGACAACTTAACCGGCGGAAAAGATTTTTTTGAAAAAATCCCTAAGCCCCGGGGTCACAATTTCATCAAAAATCCGACTTTTGGCAATTCACTCAAAAATGGTCCCACCGGTTGCAAATGCTCCCCTGAAAGCTTTGGCGATGTAAACAGAAGGCTTTTTATCACAGGACAAGAAATCAGCCCTCGACAACTTAACCGGCGGAAAAGATTTTTTTAAAAAAATCCCTAAGCCCCGGCGTCACAATTTCAGCAAAAATCTGACTTTTGGCGATTCACTCAAAAATGGTGCCAACCAGTTGCACATGCTCCCCTGAAAGCTTTGGCGATGGAAACAGAAGGCGTTTTATCACAGGACAAGAAATCAGCCCTCAACAACTTAACCGGCGGAAAAGATTTTTTTGAAAAAATCCCTAAGGCCCGGGGTCACAATTTCAGCAAAAATCTGACTTTTGGCGATTCACTCAAAAATGGTGCCAACCGGTTGCAAATGCTCCCCTGAAAGCTTTGGCGATGGAAACAGAAGGTTTTTTATCACAGGACAAGAAATCAGCCCTCAACAACTTAACCGGCGGAAAAGATTTTTTTGAAAAAATCCCTAAGCCCCGGGGTCACAATTTCATCAAAAATCTGACTTTTGGCGATTCACTCAAAAATGGTGCCAACCGGTTGCAAATGCTCCCCTGAAAGCTTTGGCGATGGAAACAGAAGGTTTTTTATCACAGGACAAGAAATCAGCCCTCGACAACTTAACCCGTGGAAAATATTTTTTTGAAAAAATCCCTAAGCTCCAGGGTCATAATTTCATCAAAAATCTGACTTTTGGCAATTCACTCAAAAGTGATTCCAGAAGGTTGCAAATGATCCCATGAAAGCTTTGGCGATGGAAACAGAATGCTTTTTATCACAGGACAAGAAATCAGCCCTCAACAACATAACCAGCGGAAAATATTTTTTTGAAAAAATCCCTAAAGTCACAATTTCAGCAAAAATCTGACTTTTGGCAATTCACTCAAAAATTGTGCCAGAAGGTTACAAATGATCCCCCAAAAGCTTTGGCGATGTAAACAGAAGGCTTTTTATCACAGGACAGTAAATCAGCCCTCAACAACTTAACCTGCGGAAAACTTTTTTTGAAAAAATCCCTAAGGCCCGGGGTCACAATTTCAGCAAAAATCCAATTTTTTGCAATTCACTCAAAAATAGTGCCAACCGGTTGCAAATGCTCCCCTGAAAGCTTTGGCGATGGAAACAGAAGGCTTTTTATCACAGGACAAGAAATCAGCCCTCAACAACTTAACCGGCGGAAAATATTTTTTTGAAAAAATCCCTAAGGTCACAATTTCAGCAAAAATCTGACTTTTGGCAATTCACTCAAAAATGGTGCCAGAAGGTTGCAAATGATCCCCTGAAAGCTTTGGCGATGGAAACAGAAGGCTTTTTATCAAAGGACAAGAAATCAGCCCTCGACAACTTAACCGGCGGAAAAGATTTTTTTGAAAAAATCCCTAGGCCCCGGGGTCACAATTTCAGCAAAAATCTGACTTTTGGCAATTCACTCAAAAATGGTGCCAACCGGTTGCAAATCCTCCCCTGAAAGCTTTGGCGATGGAAACAGAAGGCTTTATATCACAGGACAAGAAATCAGCCCTCGACAACTTAACCAGCGGAAAAGATTTTTTGAAAAAATCCCTAAGCCCCGGGGTCACAATTTCATCAAAAATCTGACTTTTGGCAATTCACTCAAAAATGGTGCCAACCGGTTGCAAATCCTCCCCTGAAAGCTTTGGCGATGGAAACAGAAGGCTTTATATCACAGGACAAGAAATCAGCCCTCGATAAATTAACCGGTGGAAAAGATTTTTTTGAAAAAATCCCTAAGCCCCGGGGTCACAATTTCATCAAAAATCTGACTTTTGGCAATTCACTCAAAAATGGTGCCAACCGGTTGCAAATGCTCCCCTGAAAGCTTTGGCGATGGAAACAGAAGGTTTTTTATCACAGGACAAGAAATCAGCCCTCGACAACTTAACCCGTGGAAAATATTTTTTTGAAAAAATCCCTAAGCTCCAGGGTCACAATTTCATCAAAAATCTGACTTTTGGCAATTCACTCAAAAGTGATTCCAGAAGGTTGCAAATCCTCCCCTGAAAGCTTTGGCGATGGAAACAGAAGGCTTTATATCACAGGACAAGAAATCAGCCCTCGACAACTTAACCAGCGGAAAAGATTTTTTGAAAAAATCCCTAAGCCCCGGGGTCACAATTTCATCAAAAATCCGACTTTTGGCAATTCACTCAAAAATGGTCCCACCGGTTGCAAATGCTCCCCTGAAAGCTTTGGCGATGTAAACAGAAGGCTTTTTATCACAGGACAAGAAATCAGCCCTCGACAACTTAACCGGCGGAAAAGATTTTTTTTTAAAAAATCCCTAAGCCCCGGGGTCACAATTTCAGCAAAAATCTGACTTTTGGCGATTCACTCAAAAATGGTGCCAACCAGTTGCACATGCTCCCCTGAAAGCTTTGGTGATGGAAACAGAAGGCTTTTTATCACAGGACAAGAAATCAGCCCTCAACAACTTAACCGGCAGAAAAGATTTTTTTGAAAAAATCCCTGAGGCCCGGGGTCACAATTTCAGCAAAAATCTGACTTTTGGCAATTCACTCAAAAATCGTGCCAGAAGGTTGCAAATGATCCCGTGAAAGCTTTGGCGATGGAAACAGAATGCTTTTTATCACAGGAGAAGAAATCAGCGCTCGAAAACTTAACCGCAAGAAAAGATTTTTTTGAAAAAATCCCTAAGCCCCGGAGTCACAATTTCATCAAAAATCTGACTTTTGGCGATTCACTCAAAAATGGTGCCAACCAGTTGCAAATGCTCCCCTGAAAGCTTTGGCGATGGAAACAGAAGGCTTTATATCACAGGACAAGAAATCAGCCCTCAACAACTTAACCAGCGGAAAATATTTTTTTGAAATAATCCCTAAGCCCCGGGGTCACAATTTCAGCAAAAATCTGACTTTTGGCGATTCACTCAAAAATGGTGCCAACCGGTTGCAAATATTCCCCTGAATGCTTTGGCGATGTAAACAGAAGGCTTTTTATCACAGGAGAAGAAATCAGCACTCAACAACTTAACCGGCGGAAAAGATTTTTTTGAAAAAAATCCCTAAGCCCCGGGGTCACAATTTCATCAAAAATCTGACTTTTGGCAATTCACTCAAAAATGGTGCCAGAAGGTTGCAAATGATCCCCTGAAAGCTTTGGCGATGGAAACAGAAGGCTTTTTATCACAGGACAAGAAATCAGCCCTCAACAACTTAACCGGCGGAAAATGTTTTTTTGAAAAAATCCCTAAGGTCAAAATTTCAGCAAAAATCTGACTTTTGGCAATTCACTCAAAAATGGTGCCAGAAGGTTGCAAATGATCCCGTGAAAGCTTTGGCGATGGAAACAGAATGCTGTTTATCACAGGAGAAGAAATCAGCCCTCGAAAACTTAACCGCAGGAAAATATTTTTTTTGAAAAAATCCCTAAGCCCCGGGGTCACAATTTCAGCAAAAATCTGACTTTTGGCAATTCACTCAAAAATGGTGCCAACCGGTTGCAAATCCTCCCCTGAAAGCTTTGGCGATGGAAACAGAAGGCTTTATATCACAGGACAAGAAATCAGCCCTCGACAACTTAACCAGCGGAAAAGATTTTTTGAAAAAATCCCTAAGCCCCGGGGTCACAATTTCATCAAAAATCTGACTTTTGGCAATTCACTCAAAAATGGTGCCAACCGGTTGCAAATGCTCCCCTGAAAGCTTTGGCGATGGAAACAGAAGGTTTTTTATCACAGGACAAGAAATCAGCCCTCGACAACTTAACCCGTGGAAAATATTTTTTTGAAAAAATCCCTAAGCTCCAGGGTCATAATTTCATCAAAAATCTGACTTTTGGCAATTCACTCAAAAGTGATTCCAGAAGGTTGCAAATGATCCCATGAAAGCTTTGGCGATGGAAACAGAATGCTTTTTATCACAGGACAAGAAATCAGCCCTCAACAACATAACCAGCGGAAAATATTTTTTTGAAAAAATCCCTAAGGTCACAATTTCAGCAAAAATCTGACTTTTGGCAATTCACTCAAAAATTGTGCCAGAAGGTTACAAATGATCCCCCAAAAGCTTTGGCGATGTAAACAGAAGGCTTTTTATCACAGGACAGTAAATCAGCCCTCAACAACTTAACCTGCGGAAAACTTTTTTTGAAAAAATCCCTAAGGCCCGGGGTCACAATTTCAGCAAAAATCCGACTTTTGGCAATTCACTCAAAAATAGTGCCAACCGGTTGCAAATGCTCCCCTGAAAGCTTTGGCGATGGAAACAGAAGGATTTATATCACAGGACAAGAAATCAGCCCTCAACAACTTAACCAGCGGAAAATATTTTTTTGAAAAAATCCCTAAGGCACGGGGTCACAATTTCAGCAAAAGTCTGACTTTTGGCGATTCACTCAAAAATGGTGCCAACCGGTTGCATATGCTCCCCTGAAAGCTTTGGCGATGGAAACAGAAGGCTTTTTATCACAGGACAAGAAATCAGCCCTCAAAAAATTAACCGGCGTAAAATATTTTTTTGAAAAAATCCCTAAGCCCCGGGGTCACAATTTCAGCAAAAATCTGACTTTTGGGAATTCACTCAAAAATGCTGCCAGAAGGTTGCAAATGCTCCCCTGAAAGCTTTGGCGATGGAAACAGAAGGCTTTATATCACAGGACAAGAAATCAGCCCTCGACAACTTAACCAGCGGAAAAGATTTTTTTGAAAAAATCCCTAAGGCCCGGGGTCACAATTTCAGCAAAAATCTGACTTTTGGCAATTCACTCAAAAATGATGCCAGAAGGTTGCAAATGATCCCATGATAGCTTTGGCGATGGAAACAGAAGGCTTTTTATCACAGGACAAGAAATCAGCCCTCAACAACTTAACCGGCGGAAAATATTTTTTTGAAAAAATCCCTAAGGTCACAATTTCAGCAAAAATCTGACTTTTGGCGATTCACTCAAAAATGGTGCCAACCAGTTGCACATGCTCCCCTGAAAGCTTTGGCGATGGAAACAGAAGGCTTTTTATCACAGGACAAGAAATCAGCCCTCGACAACTTAACCAGCGGAAAAGATTTTTTTGAAAAAATCCCTAAGCCCCGGGGTCACAATTTCATCAAAAATCCGACTTTTGGCAATTCACTCAAAAATGGTCCCACCGGTTGCAAATGCTCCCCTGAAAGCTTTGGCGATGTAAACAGAAGGCTTTTTATCACAGGAGAAGAAATCAGCGCTCAAAAACTTAACCGCAAGAAAAGTTTTTTTTGAAAAAATCCCTAAGCCCCGGAGTCACAATTTCTTCAAAAATCTGACTTTTGGCGATTCACTCAAAAATGGTGCCAACCAGTTGCAAATGCTCCCCTGAAAGCTTTGGCGATGGAAACAGAAGGCTTTATATCACAGGACAAGAAATCAGCCCTCGACAACTTAACCAGCGGAAAAGATTTTTTTGAAAAAATCCCTAAGGCCCGGGGTCACAATTTCAGCAAAAATCTGACTTTTGGCAATTCACTCAAAAATGATGCCAGAAGGTTGCAAATGATCCCATGATAGCTTTGGCGATGGAAACAGAAGGCTTTTTATCAGAGGACAAGAAATCAGCCCTCAACAACTTAACCGGCGGAAAATATTTTTTTGAAAAAATCCCTAAGGTCACAATTTCAGCAAAAATCTGACTTTTGGCAATTCACTCAAAAATGGTGCCAGAAGGTTGCAAATGATCCCCTGAAAGCTTTGGCGATGGAAACAGAAGGCTTTTTATCAAAGGACAAGAAATCAGCCCTCGACAACTTAACCGGCGGAAAAGATTTTTTTGAAAAAATCCCTAGGCCCCGGGGTCACAATTTCAGCAAAAATCTGACTTTTGGCAATTCACTCAAAAATGGTGCCAACCGGTTGCAAATCCTCCCCTGAAAGCTTTGGCGATGGAAACAGAAGGCTTTATATCACAGGACAAGAAATCAGCCCTCGACAACTTAACCAGCGGAAAAGATTTTTTGAAAAAATCCCTAAGCCCCGGGGTCACAATTTCATTAAAAAATCTGACTTTTGGCAATTCACTCAAAAATGGTGCCAACCGGTTGCAAATCCTCCCCTGAAAGCTTTGGCGATGGAAACAGAAGGCTTTATATCACAGGACAAGAAATCAGCCCTCGATAAATTAACCGGTGGAAAAGATTTTTTTGAAAAAATCCCTAAGCCCCGGGGTCACAATTTCATCAAAAATCTGACTTTTGGCAATTCACTCAAAAATGGTGCCAACCGGTTGCAAATGCTCCCCTGAAAGCTTTGGCGATGGAAACAGAAGGTTTTTTATCACAGGACAAGAAATCAGCCCTCGACAACTTAACCCGTGGAAAATATTTTTTTGAAAAAATCCCTAAGCTCCAGGGTCACAATTTCATCAAAAATCTGACTTTTGGCAATTCACTCAAAAGTGATTCCAGAAGGTTGCAAATGATCCCATGAAAGCTTTGGCGATGGAAACAGAATGCTTTTTATCACAGGACAAGAAATCAGCCCTCAACAACTTAACCGGCGGAAAATATTTTTTTGAAAAAATCCCTAAGGTCACAATTTCAGCAAAAATCTGACTTTTGGCAATTCACTCAAAAATTGTGCCAGAAGGTTACAAATGATCCCCCAAAAGCTTTGGCGATGTAAACAGAAGGCTTTTTATCACAGGACAGTAAATCAGCCCTCAACAACTTAACCTGCGGAAAACTTTTTTTGAAAAAATCCCTAAGGCCCGGGGTCACAATTTCAGCAAAAATCTGACTTTTGGCGATTCACTCAAAAATGGTGCCAACCGGTTGCATATGCTCCCCTGAAAGCTTTGGCGATGGAAACAGAAGGCTTTTTATCACAGGACAAGAAATCAGCCCTCAAAAAATTAAGCGGCGTAAAATATTTTTTTGAAAAAATCCCTAAGCCCCGGGGTCACAATTTCAGCAAAAATCTGACTTTTGGGAATTCACTCAAAAATGCTGCCAGAAGGTTGCAAATGCTCCCCTGAAAGCTTTGGCGATGGAAACAGAAGGCTTTATATCACAGGACAAGAAATCAGCCCTCGACAACTTAACCAGCGGAAAAGATTTTTTTGAAAAAATCCCTAAGGCCCGGGGTCACAATTTCAGCAAAAATCTGACTTTTGGCAATTCACTCAAAAATGATGCCAGAAGGTTGCAAATGATCCCATGATAGCTTTGGCGATGGAAACAGAAGGCTTTTTATCACAGGACAAGAAATCAGCCCTCAACAACTTAACCGGCGGAAAATATTTTTTTGAAAAAATCCCTAAGGTCACAATTTCAGCAAAAATCTGACTTTTGGCAATTCACTCCAAAATGGTGCCAGAAGGTTGCAAATGATCCCCTGAAAGCTTTGGCGATGGAAACAGAAGGCTTTTTATCAAAGGACAAGAAATCAGCCCTCGACAACTTAACCGGCGGAAAAGATTTTTTTGAAAAAATCCCTAGGCCCCGGGGTCACAATTTCAGCAAAAATCTGACTTTTGGCAATTCACTCAAAAATGGTGCCAACCGGTTGCAAATCCTCCCCTGAAAGCTTTGGCGATGGAAACAGAAGGCTTTATATCACAGGACAAGAAATCAGCCCTCGACAACTTAACCAGCGGAAAAGATTTTTTGAAAAAATCCCTAAGCCCCGGGGTCACAATTTCATTAAAAAATCTGACTTTTGGCAATTCACTCAAAAATGGTGCCAACCGGTTGAAAATCCTCCCCTGAAAGCTTTGGCGATGGAAAAAGAAGGCTTTATATCACAGGACAAGAAATCAGCCCTCGATAAATTAACCGGTGGAAAAGATTTTTTTGAAAAAATCCCTAAGCCCCGGGGTCACAATTTCATCAAAAATCTGACTTTTGGCAATTCACTCAAAAATGGTGCCAACCGGTTGCAAATGCTCCCCTGAAAGCTTTGGCGATGGAAACAGAAGGTTTTTTATCACAGGACAAGAAATCAGCCCTCGACAACTTAACCCGTGGAAAATATTTTTTTGAAAAAATCCCTAAGCTCCAGGGTCACAATTTCATCAAAAATCTGACTTTTGGCAATTCACTCAAAAGTGATTCCAGAAGGTTGCAAATGATCCCATGAAAGCTTTGGCGATGGAAACAGAATGCTTTTTATCACAGGACAAGAAATCAGCCCTCAACAACTTAACCGGCGGAAAATATTTTTTTGAAAAAATCCCTAAGGTCACAATTTCAGCAAAAATCTGACTTTTGGCAATTCACTCAAAAATTGTGCCAGAAGGTTACAAATGATCCCCCAAAAGCTTTGGCGATGTAAACAGAAGGCTTTTTATCACAGGACAGTAAATCAGCCCTCAACAACTTAACCTGCGGAAAACTTTTTTTGAAAAAATCCCTAAGCCCCGGGGTCACAATTTCAGCAAAAATCTGACTTTTGGGAATTCACTCAAAAATGCTGCCAGAAGGTTGCAAATGCTCCCCTGAAAGCTTTTGCGATGGAAACAGAAGGCTTTATATCACAGGACAAGAAATCAGCCCTCGACAACTTAACCAGCGGAAAAGATTTTTTTGAAAAAATCCCTAAGGCCCGGGGTCACAATTTCAGCAAAAATCTGACTTTTGGCAATTCACTCAAAAATGATGCCAGAAGGTTGCAAATGATCCCATGATAGCTTTGGCGATGGAAACAGAAGGCTTTTTATCACAGGACAAGAAATCAGCCCTCAACAACTTAACCGGCGGAAAATATTTTTTTGAAAAAATCCCTAAGGTCACAATTTCAGCAAAAATCTGACTTTTGGCAATTCACTCCAAAATGGTGCCAGAAGGTTGCAAATGATCCCCTGAAAGCTTTGGCGATGGAAACAGAAGGCTTTTTATCAAAGGACAAGAAATCAGCCCTCGACAACTTAACCGGCGGAAAAGATTTTTTTGAAAAAATCCCTAAGCCCCGGGGTCACAATTTCATCAAAAATCCGACTTTTGGCAATTCACTCAAAAATGGTCCCACCGGTTGCAAATGCTCCCCTGAAAGCTTTGGCGATGTAAACAGAAGGCTTTTTATCACAGGACAAGAAATCAGCCCTCGACAACTTAACCGGCGGAAAAGATTTTTTTAAAAAAATCCCTAAGCCCCGGCGTCACAATTTCAGCAAAAATCTGACTTTTGGCGATTCACTCAAAAATGGTGCCAACCAGTTGCACATGCTCCCCTGAAAGCTTTGGCGATGGAAACAGAAGGCGTTTTATCACAGGACAAGAAATCAGCCCTCAACAACTTAACCGGCGGAAAAGATTTTTTTGAAAAAATCCCTAAGGCCCGGGGTCACAATTTCAGCAAAAATCTGACTTTTGGCAATTCACTCAAAAATGGTGCCAGAAGGTTGCAAATGATCCCGTGAAAGCTTTGGCGATGGAAACAGAATGCTTTTTATCACAGGAGAAGAAATCAGCGCTCGAAAACTTAACCGCAAGAAAAGATTTTTTTGAAAAAATCCCTAAGCCCCGGAGTCACAATTTCATCAAAAATCTGACTTTTGGCGATTCACTCAAAAATGGTGCCAACCAGTTGCAAATGCTCCCCTGAAAGCTTTGGCGATGGAAACAGAAGGCTTTATATCACAGGACAAGAAATCAGCCCTCGACAACTTAACCAGCGGAAAAGATTTTTTTGAAAAAATCCCTAAGGCCCGGGGTCACAATTTCAGCAAAAATCTGACTTTTGGGAATTCACTCAAAAATGCTGCCAGAAGGTTGCAAATGCTCCCCTGAAAGCTTTGGCGATGGAAACAGAAGGCTTTATATCACAGGACAAGAAATCAGCCCTCGACAACTTAACCAGCGGAAAAGATTTTTTTGAAAAAATCCCTAAGGCCCGGGGTCACAATTTCAGCAAAAATCTGACTTTTGGCAATTCACTCAAAAATGATGCCAGAAGGTTGCAAATGATCCCATGATAGCTTTGGCGATGGAAACAGAAGGCTTTTTATCACAGGACAAGAAATCAGCCCTCAACAACTTAACCGGCGGAAAATATTTTTTTGAAAAATTCCCTAAGGTCACAATTTCAGCAAAAATCTGACTTTTGGCAATTCACTCCAAAATGGTGCCAGAAGGTTGCAAATGATCCCCTGAAAGCTTTGGCGATGGAAACAGAAGGCTTTTTATCAAAGGACAAGAAATCAGCCCTCGACAACTTAACCGGCGGAAAAGATTTTTTTGAAAAAATCCCTAAGCCCCGGGGTCACAATTTCATCAAAAATCCGACTTTTGGCAATTCACTCAAAAATGGTCCCACCGGTTGCAAATGCTCCCCTGAAAGCTTTGGCGATGTAAACAGAAGGCTTTTTATCACAGGACAAGAAATCAGCCCTCGACAACTTAACCGGCGGAAAAGATTTTTTTAAAAAAATCCCTAAGCCCCGGCGTCACAATTTCAGCAAAAATCTGACTTTTGGCGATTCACTCAAAAATGGTGCCAACCAGTTGCACATGCTCCCCTGAAAGCTTTGGCGATGGAAACAGAAGGCGTTTTATCACAGGACAAGAAATCAGCCCTCAACAACTTAACCGGCGGAAAAGATTTTTTTGAAAAAATCCCTAAGGCCCGGGGTCACAATTTCAGCAAAAATCTGACTTTTGGCAATTCACTCAAAAATGGTGCCAGAAGGTTGCAAATGATCCCGTGAAAGCTTTGGCGATGGAAACAGAATGCTTTTTATCACAGGAGAAGAAATCAGCGCTCGAAAACTTAACCGCAAGAAAAGATTTTTTTGAAAAAATCCCTAAGCCCCGGAGTCACAATTTCATCAAAAATCTGACTTTTGGCGATTCACTCAAAAATGGTGCCAACCAGTTGCAAATGCTCCCCTGAAAGCTTTGGCGATGGAAACAGAAGGCTTTATATCACAGGACAAGAAATCAGCCCTCGACAACTTAACCAGCGGAAAAGATTTTTTTGAAAAAATCCCTAAGGCCCGGGGTCACAATTTCAGCAAAAATCTGACTTTTGGCAATTCACTCAAAAATGATGCCAGAAGGTTGCAAATGATCCCATGATAGCTTTGGCGATGGAAACAGAAGGCTTTTTATCACAGGACAAGAAATCAGCCCTCAACAACTTAACCGGCGGAAAATATTTTTTTGAAAAAATCCCTAAGGTCACAATTTCAGCAAAAATCTGACTTTTGGCAATTCACTCAAAAATGGTGCCAGAAGGTTGCAAATGATCCCCTGAAAGCTTTGGCGATGGAAACAGAAGGCTTTTTATCAAAGGACAAGAAATCAGCCCTCGACAACTTAACCGGCGGAAAAGATTTTTTTGAAAAAATCCCTAAGCCCCGGGGTCACAATTTCAGCAAAAATCTGACTTTTGGCAATTCACTCAAAAATGGTGCCAACCGGTTGCAAATCCTCCCCTGAAAGCTTTGGCGATGGAAACAGAAGGCTTTATATCACAGGACAAGAAATCAGCCCTCGACAACTTAACCAGCGGAAAAGATTTTTTGAAAAAATCCCTAAGCCCCGGGGTCACAATTTCATCAAAAATCCGACTTTTGGCAATTCACTCAAAAATGGTCCCACCGGTTGCAAATGCTCCCCTGAAAGCTTTGGCGATGTAAACAGAAGGCTTTTTATCACAGGACAAGAAATCAGCCCTCGACAACTTAACCGGCGGAAAAGATTTTTTTTTAAAAAATCCCTAAGCCCCGGGGTCACAATTTCAGCAAAAATCTGACTTTTGGCGATTCACTCAAAAATGGTGCCAACCAGTTGCACATGCTCCCCTGAAAGCTTTGGCGATGGAAACAGAAGGCGTTTTATCACAGGACAAGAAATCAGCCCTCAACAACTTAACCGGCGGAAAAGATTTTTTTGAAAAAATCCCTAAGCCCCGGGGTCACAATTTCATCAAAAATCTGACTTTTGGCAATTCACTCAAAAATGGTGCCAACCAGTTGCACATGCTCCCCTGAAAGCTTTGGCGATGGAAACAGAAGGCGTTTTATCACAGGACAAGAAATCAGCCCTCAACAACTTAACCGGCGGAAAAGATTTTTTTGAAAAAATCCCTAAGCCCCGGGGTCACAATTTCATCAAAAATCTGACTTTTGGCGATTCACTCAAAAATGGTGCCAACCAGTTGCACATGCTCCCCTGAAAGCTTTGGCGATGGAAACAGAAGGCGTTTTATCACAGGACAAGAAATCAGCCCTCAACAACTTAACCGGCGGAAAAGATTTTTTTGAAAAAATCCCTAAGCCCCGGGGTCACAATTTCAGCAAAAATCTGACTTTTGGCAATTCACTCAAAAATGGTGCCAGAAGGTTGCAAATGATCCCGTGAAAGCTTTGGCGATGGAAACAGAATGCTTTTTATCACAGGAGAAGAAATCAGCGCTCGAAAACTTAACCGCAAGAAAAGATTTTTTTGAAAAAATCCCTAAGCCCCGGAGTCACAATTTCATCAAAAATCTGACTTTTGGCGATTCACTCAAAAATGGTGCCAACCAGTTGCAAATGCTCCCCTGAAAGCTTTGGCGATGGAAACAGAAGGCTTTATATCACAGGACAAGAAATCAGCCCTCGACAACTTAACCAGCGGAAAAGATTTTTTTGAAAAAATCCCTAAGGCCCGGGGTCACAATTTCAGCAAAAATCTGACTTTTGGCAATTCACTCAAAAATGATGCCAGAAGGTTGCAAATGATCCCATGATAGCTTTGGCGATGGAAACAGAAGGCTTTTTATCACAGGACAAGAAATCAGCCCTCAACAACTTAACCGGCGGAAAATATTTTTTTGAAAAAATCCCTAAGGTCACAATTTCAGCAAAAATCTGACTTTTGGCAATTCACTCAAAAATGGTGCCAGAAGGTTGCAAATGATCCCCTGAAAGCTTTGGCGATGGAAACAGAAGGCTTTTTATCAAAGGACAAGAAATCAGCCCTCGACAACTTAACCGGCGGAAAAGATTTTTTTGAAAAAATCCCTAAGCCCCGGGGTCACAATTTCAGCAAAAATCTGACTTTTGGCAATTCACTCAAAAATGGTGCCAACCGGTTGCAAATCCTCCCCTGAAAGCTTTGGCGATGGAAACAGAAGGCTTTATATCACAGGACAAGAAATCAGCCCTCGACAACTTAACCAGCGGAAAAGATTTTTTGAAAAAATCCCTAAGCCCCGGGGTCACAATTTCATCAAAAATCCGACTTTTGGCAATTCACTCAAAAATGGTCCCACCGGTTGCAAATGCTCCCCTGAAAGCTTTGGCGATGTAAACAGAAGGCTTTTTATCACAGGACAAGAAATCAGCCCTCGACAACTTAACCGGCGGAAAAGATTTTTTTAAAAAAAATCCCTAAGCCCCGGGGTCACAATTTCAGCAAAAATCTGACTTTTGGCGATTCACTCAAAAATGGTGCCAACCAGTTGCACATGCTCCCCTGAAAGCTTTGGTGATGGAAACAGAAGGCTTTTTATCACAGGACAAGAAATCAGCCCTCGACAACTTAACCGGCAGAAAAGATTTTTTTGAAAAAATCCCTAAGGCCCGGGGTCACAATTTCAGCAAAAATCTGACTTTTGGCAATTCACTCAAAAATCGTGCCAGAAGGTTGCAAATGATCCCGTGAAAGCTTTGGCGATGGAAACAGAATGCTTTTTATCACAGGAGAAGAAATCAGCCCTCAACAACTTAACCGCAAGAAAAGATTTTTTTGAAAAAATCCCTAAGCCCCGGAGTCACAATTTCATCAAAAATCTGACTTTTGGCGATTCACTCAAAAATGGTGCCAACCAGTTGCAAATGCTCCCCTGAAAGCTTTGGCGATGGAAACAGAAGGCTTTATATCACAGGACAAGAAATCAGCCCTCAACAACTTAACCAGCGGAAAATATTTTTTTGAAATAATCCCTAAGCCCCGGGGTCACAATTTCAGCAAAAATCTGACTTTTGGCGATTCACTCAAAAATGGTGCCAACCGGTTGCAAATATTCCCCTGAATGCTTTGGCGATGTAAACAGAAGGCTTTTTATCACAGGAGAAGAAATCAGCACTCAACAACTTAACCGGCGGAAAAGATTTTTTTGAAAAAATCCCTAAGCCCCGGGGTCACAATTTCATCAAAAATCTGACTTTTGGCAATTCACTCAAAAATGGTGCCAGAAGGTTGCAAATGATCCCATGATAGCTTTGGCGATGGAAACAGAAGGCTTTTTATCACAGGACAAGAAATCAGCCCTCAACAACTTAACCGGCGGAAAATGTTTTTTTGAAAAAATCCCTAAGGTCAAAATTTCAGCAAAAATCTGACTTTTGGCAATTCACTCAAAAATGATGCCAGAATGTTGCAAATGCTCCCCTGAAAGCTTTGGCGATGGAAACAGAAGGCTTTATATCACAGGACAAGAAATCAGCCCTCAACAACTTAACCGGCGGAAAAGATTTTTTTGAAAAAATCCCTAAGCCCCGGGGTCACAATTTCATCAAAAATCTGACTTTTGGCAATTCACTCAAAAATGGTCCCACCGGTTGCAAATGCTCCCCTGAAAGCTTTGGCGATGGAAACAGAAGGCTTTTTATCACAGGACAAGAAATCAGCCCTCGACAACTTAACAGGCGGAAAAGATTTTTTTTAAAAAATCCCTAAGCCCCGGCGTCACAATTTCAGCAAAAATCTGACTTTTGGCAATTCACTCAAAAATGGTGCCAGAAGTTTGCAAATGATCCCGTGAAAGCTTTGGCGATGGAAACAGAATGCTTTTTATCACAGGAGAAGAAATCAGCGCTCGAAAACTTAACCGCAAGAAAAGATTTTTTTGAAAAAATCCCTAAGCCCCGGAGTCACAATTTCATCAAAAATCTGACTTTTGGCGATTCACTCAAAAATGGTGCCAACCAGTTGCAAATACTCCCCTGAAAGCTTTGGCGATGGAAACAGAAGGCTTTATATCACAGGACAAGAAATCAGCCCTCAACAACTTAACCAGCGGAAAATATTTTTTTGAAAAAATCCCTAAGTCCCGGGGTCACAATTTCAGCAAAAATCTGACTTTTGGCGATTCACTCAAAAATGGTGCCAACCGGTTGCAAATGATCCCCTGAATGCTTTGGCGATGTAAACAGAAGGCTTTTTATCACAGGAGAAGAAATCAGCACTCAACAACCTAACCGGCGGAAAAGATTTTTTTGAAAAAATCCCTAAGCCCCGGGGTCACAATTTCATCAAAAATCTGACTTTTCGCAATTCACTCAAAAATGGTGCCCACCGGTTGCAAATGCTCCCCTGAAAGCTTTGGCGATGTAAACAGAAGGCTTTTTATCACAGGACAAGAAATCAGCACTCAACAAATTAACTGGCGGAAAATATTTTTTTGAAAAAATCCCTAAGCCCCGGGGTCACAATTTCATCAAAAATCTGACTTTTGGCAATTCACTCAAAAATGGTGCCAGAAGGTTGCAAATGATCCCATGATAGCTTTGGCGATGGAAACAGAAGGCTTTTTATCACAGGACAAGAAATCAGCCCTCAACAACTTAACCGGCGGAAAATATTTTTTTGAAAAAATCCCTAAGGTCACAATTTCAGCAAAAATCTGACTTTTGGCGATTCACTCAAAAATGGTGCCAACCAGTTGCACATGCTCCCCTGAAAGCTTTGGCGATGGAAACAGAAGGCTTTTTATCACAGGACAAGAAATCAGCCCTCAACAACTTAACCGGGGGAAAAGATTTTTTTGAAAAAATCCCTAAGCCCCGGGGTCACAATTTCAGCAAAAATCTGACTTTTGGCAATTCACTCAAAAATGGTGCCAGAAGGTTGCAAATGATCCCGTGAAAGGTTTGGCGATGGAAACAGAATGCTTTTTATCACAGGAGAAGAAATCAGCCCCCGAAAACTTAACCGCAAGAAAAGATTTTTTTGAAAAAATCCCTAAGCCCCGGAGTCACAATTTCATCAAAAATCTGACTTTTGGCGATTCACTCAAAAATGGTGCCAACCGGTTGCAAATGCTCCCCTGAAAGCTTTGGCAATGGAAACAGAAGGCTTTATATCACAGGACAAGAAATCAGCCCTCAACAACTTAACCAGCGGAAAATATTTTTTTGAAAAAATCCCTAAGCCCCGGGGTCACAATTTAAGCAAAAATCTGACTTTTGGCGATTCACTCAAAAATGGTGCCAACCGGTTGCAAATCCTCCCCTGAAAGCTTTGGCGATGGAAACAGAAGGCTTTATATCACAGGAGAAGAAATCAACGCTCAACAACTTAACCAGCGGAAAATATTTTTTTGAAAAAATCCCTAAGCCCCGGGGTCACAATTTCAGCAAAAATCTGACTTTGGGCGATTCACTCAAAAATGGTGCCAACCAGTTGCAAATGATCCCCTGAAAGCTTTGGCGATGGAAACAGATGGCTTTTTATCATAGGAAAAGAAATCAGCCATTGATAACTTAACCGGCGGAAAAGATTTTTTTGAAAAAATCCCTAAGCCCCGGGGTCACAATTTCAGCAAAAATCTGACTTTTGGCAATTCACTCAAAAATGTTGCCAACCGGTTCCAAATGCTCCCCTGAAAGCTTTGGCGATGGAAACAGAAGGCATAATTTCAAAGGACAAGAAATCAGCCCTCGACAACTTAACCGGCGCAAAAGATTTTTTTGAAAAAATCCCTAAGCCCCGGGGTCACAATTTCAGCAAAAATCTGACTTTTGGCAATTCACTCAACAATGGTGCCAGAAGGTTGCAAATGATCCCGTGAAAGCTTTGGTGATGGAAACAGAACACTTTTTATCACAGGAGAAGAAATCAGCCCTCGAAAACTTAACCGGCAGAAAAGATTTTTTTTCAAAAAATCCCTAAGCCCCGGAGTCACAATTTCAGCAAAAATCTGACTTTTGGCGATTCACTCAAAAATGGTGCCCACCGGTTGCAAATGCTCCCCTGAAAGCTTTGGCGATGTAAACAGAAGGCTTTTTATCACAGGACAAGAAATCAGCCCTCGACAACTTAACCGGTGGAAAATATTTTTTTGAAAAAATCCCTAAGCCCCGGGGTCAAAATTTTAGCAAAAATTTGACTTTTGGCGATTCTCTCAAAAATGGTGCCCACCGGTTGCAAATATTCCCCTGAAAGCTTTGGCGATGTAAACAGAAGGCTTTTTATCACAGGACAAGAAATCAGTCTTCAACAACTTAACCGGCGGAAAATATTTTTTTGAAAAAAATCCCTAAGCCCCGGGGTCACAATTTCATCAAAAATCTGACTTTTGGCAATTCACTCAAAAATGGTGCCAGAAGGTTGCAAATGATCCCATGATAGCTTTGGCGATGGAAACAGAAGGCTTTTTATCACAGGACAAGAAATCAGCCCTCAACAACTTAACCGGCGGAAAATATTTTTTTGAAAAAATCCCTAAGGTCACAATTTCAGCAAAAATCTGACTTTTGGCAATTCACTCAAAAATGGTGCCAGAAGGTTGCAAATGATCCCGTGAAAGCTTTGGCGATGGAAACAAAATGCTTTTTATCACAGGAGAAGAAATCAGCCCTCGAAAACTTAACCAGCGGAAAAGATTTTTTGAAAAATCCCTAAGCCCCGGGGTCACAATTTCATCAAAAATCTGACTTTTGGCAATTCACTCAAAAATGGTGCCAACCGGTTGCAAATGCTCCCCTGAAAGCTTTGGTGATGGAAACAGAAGGTTTTATATCACAGGACAAGAAATCAGCCCTCGACAACTTAACCAGCGGAAAAGATTTTTTGAAAAAATCCCTAAGCCCCGGGGTCACAATTTCATTAAAAAATCTGACTTTTGGCAATTCACTCAAAAATGGTGCCATCCGGTTGCAAATCCTCCCCTGAAAGCTTTGGCGATGGAAACAGAAGGCTTTATATCACAGGACAAGAAATCAGCCCTCGATAAATTAACCGGTGGAAAAGATTTTTTTGAAAAAATCCCTAAGCCCCGGGGTCACAATTTCATCAAAAATCTGACTTTTGGCAATTCACTCAAAAATGGTGCCAACCGGTTGCAAATGCTCCCCTGAAAGCTTTGGCGATGGAAACAGAAGGTTTTTTATCACAGGACAAGAAATCAGCCCTCGACAACTTAACCCGTGGAAAATATTTTTTTGAAAAAATCCCTAAGCTCCAGGGTTACAATTTCATCAAAAATCTGACTTTTGGCAATTCACTCAAAAGTGATTCCAGAAGGTTGCAAATGATCCCATGAAAGCTTTGGCGATGGAAACAGAATGCTTTTTATCACAGGACAAGAAATCAGCCCTCAACAACTTAACCGGCGGAAAATATTTTTTTGAAAAAATCCCTAAGGTCACAATTTCAGCAAAAATCTGACTTTTGGCAATTCACTCAAAAATTGTGCCAGAAGGTTACAAATGATCCCCCAAAAGCTTTGGCGATGTAAACAGAAGGCTTTTTATCACAGGACAGTAAATCAGCCCTCAACAACTTAACCTGCGGAAAACTTTTTTTGAAAAAATCCCTAAGGCCCGGGGTCACAATTTCAGCAAAAATCCGACTTTTGGCAATTCACTCAAAAATAGTGCCAACCGGTTGCAAATGCTCCCCTGAAAGCTTTGGCGATGGAAACAGAAGGATTTATATCACAGGACAAGAAATCAGCCCTCAACAACTTAACCAGCGGAAAATATTTTTTTGAAAAAATCCCTAAGGCACGGGGACACAATTTCAGCAAAAATCTGACTTTTGGCGATTCACTCAAAAATGGTGCCAACCGGTTGCATATGCTCCCCTGAAAGCTTTGGCGATGGAAACAGAAGGCTTTTTATCACAGGACAAGAAATCAGCCCTCGACAACTTAACCAGCGGAAAAGATTTTTTTGAAAAAATCCCTAAGGCCCGGGGTCACAATTTCAGCAAAAATCTGACTTTTGGCAATTCACTCAAAAATGATGCCAGAAGGTTGCAAATGATCCCATGATAGCTTTGGCGATGGAAACAGAAGGCTTTTTATCACAGGACAAGAAATCAGCCCTCAACAACTTAACCGGCGGAAAATATTTTTTTGAAAAAATCCCTAAGGTCACAATTTCAGCAAAAATCTGACTTTTGGCAATTCACTCCAAAATGGTGCCAGAAGGTTGCAAATGATCCCCTGAAAGCTTTGGCGATGGAAACAGAAGGCTTTTTATCAAAGGACAAGAAATCAGCCCTCGACAACTTAACCGGCGGAAAAGATTTTTTTGAAAAAATCCCTAAGCCCCGGGGTCACAATTTCATCAAAAATCCGACTTTTGGCAATTCACTCAAAAATGGTCCCACCGGTTGCAAATGCTCCCGTGAAAGCTTTGGCGATGTAAACAGAAGGCTTTTTATCACAGGACAAGAAATCAGCCCTCGACAACTTAACCGGCGGAAAAGATTTTTTTAAAAAAATCCCTAAGCCCCGGCGTCACAATTTCAGCAAAAATCTGACTTTTGGCGATTCACTCAAAAATGGTGCCAACCAGTTGCACATGCTCCCCTGAAAGCTTTGGCGATGGAAACAGAAGGCTTTTTATCACAGGACAAGAAATCAGCCCTCAACAACTTAACCGGCGGAAAAGATTTTTTTGAAAAAATCCCTAAGGCCCGGGGTCACAATTTCAGCAAAAATCTGACTTTTGGCAATTCACTCAAAAATGGTGCCAGAAGGTTGCAAATGATCCCGTGAAAGCTTTGGCGATGGAAACAGAATGCTTTTTATCACAGGAGAAGAAATCAGCGCTCGAAAACTTAACCGCAAGAAAAGATTTTTTTGAAAAAATCCCTAAGGCCCGGGGTCACAATTTCAGCAAAAATCTGACTTTTGGCAATTCACTCAAAAATGATGCCAGAAGGTTGCAAATGATCCCATGATAGCTTTGGCGATGGAAACAGAAGGCTTTTTATCACAGGACAAGAAATCAGCCCTCAACAACTTAACCGGCGGAAAATATTTTTTTGAAAAAATCCCTAAGGTCACAATTTCAGCAAAAATCTGACTTTTGGCAATTCACTCAAAAATGGTGCCAGAAGGTTGCAAATGATCCCCTGAAAGCTTTGGCGATGGAAACAGAAGGCTTTTTATCAAAGGACAAGAAATCAGCCCTCGACAACTTAACCGGCGGAAAAGATTTTTTTGAAAAAATCCCTAAGCCCCGGGGTCACAATTTCAGCAAAAATCTGACTTTTGGCAATTCACTCAAAAATGGTGCCAACCGGTTGCAAATCCTCCCCTGAAAGCTTTGGCGATGGAAACAGAAGGCTTTATATCACAGGACAAGAAATCAGCCCTCGACAACTTAACCAGCGGAAAAGATTTTTTGAAAAAATCCCTAAGCCCCGGGGTCACAATTTCATCAAAAATCCGACTTTTGGCAATTCACTCAAAAATGGTCCCACCGGTTGCAAATGCTCCCCTGAAAGCTTTGGCGATGTAAACAGAAGGCTTTTTATCACAGGACAAGAAATCAGCCCTCGACAACTTAACCGGCGGAAAAGATTTTTTTTAAAAAAATCCCTAAGCCCCGGGGTCACAATTTCAGCAAAAATCTGACTTTTGGCGATTCACTCAAAAATGGTGCCAACCAGTTGCACATGCTCCCCTGAAAGCTTTGGTGATGGAAACAGAAGGCTTTTTATCACAGGACAAGAAATCAGCCCTCAACAACTTAACCGGCAGAAAAGATTTTTTTGAAAAAATCCCTAAGGCCCGGGGTCACAATTTCAGCAAAAATCTGACTTTTGGCAATTCACTCAAAAATCGTGCCAGAAGGTTGCAAATGATCCCGTGAAAGCTTTGGCGATGGAAACAGAATGCTTTTTATCACAGGGGAAGAAATCAGCGCTCGAAAACTTAACCGCAAGAAAAGATTTTTTTGAAAAAATCCCTAAGCCCCGGAGTCACAATTTCATCAAAAATCTGACTTTTGGCGATTCACTCAAAAATGGTGCCAACCAGTTGCAAATGCTCCCCTGAAAGCTTTGGCGATGGAAACAGAAGGCTTTATATCACAGGACAAGAAATCAGCCCTCAACAACTTAACCAGCGGAAAATATTTTTTTGAAATAATCCCTAAGCCCCGGGGTCACAATTTCAGCAAAAATCTGACTTTTGGCGATTCACTCAAAAATGGTGCCAACCGGTTGCAAATATTCCCCTGAATGCTTTGGCAATGTAAACAGAAGGCTTTTTATCACAGGAGAAGAAATCAGCACTCAACAACTTAACCGGCGGAAAAGATTTTTTTGAAAAAAATCCCTAAGCCCCGGGGTCACAATTTCATCAAAAATCTGACTTTTGGCAATTCACTCAAAAATGGTGCCAGAAGGTTGCAAATGATCCCACGATAGCTTTGGCGATGGAAACAGAAGGCTTTTTATCACAGGACAAGAAATCAGCCCTCAACAACTTAACCGGCGGAAAATGTTTTTTTGAAAAAATCCCTAAGGTCAAAATTTCAGCAAAAATCTGACTTTTGGCAATTCACTCAAAAATGGTGCCAGAAGGTTGCAAATGATCCCGTGAAAGCTTTGGCGATGGAAACAGAATGCTGTTTATCACAGGAGAAGAAATCAGCCCTCGAAAACTTAACCGCAGGAAAATATTTTTTTTGAAAAAATCCCTAAGCCCCGGGGTCATAATTTCAGCAAAAATCTGACTTTTGGCAATTCACTCAAAAATGGTGCCAACCGGTTGCAAATCCTCCCCTGAAAGCTTTGGCGATGGAAACAGAAGGCTTTATATCACAGGACAAGAAATCAGCCCTCGACAACTTAACCAGCGGAAAAGATTTTTTGAAAAAATCCCTAAGCCCCGGAGTCACAATTTCATCAAAAATCCGACTTTTGGCAATTCACTCAAAAATGGTCCCACCGGTTGCAAATGCTCCCCTGAAAGCTTTGGCGATGTAAACAGAAGGCTTTTTATCACAGGACAAGAAATCAGCCCTCGACAACTTAACCGGCGGAAAAGATTTTTTTTATAAAATCCCTAAGCCCCGGGGTCACAATTTCAGCAAAAATCTGACTTTTGGCGATTCACTCAAAAATGGTGCCAACCAGTTGCACATGCTCCCCTGAAAGCTTTGGCGATGGAAACAGAAGGCTTTTTATCACAGGACAAGAAATCAGCCCTCAACAACTTAACCGGCGGAAAAGATTTTTTTGAAAAAATCCCTAAGCCCCGGGGTCACAATTTCAGCAAAAATCTGACTTTTGGCAATTCACTCAAAAATCGTGCCAGAAGGTTGCAAATGATCCCGTGAAAGCTTTGGCGATGGAAACAGAATGCTTTTTATCACAGGAGAAGAAATCAGCGCTCGAAAACTTAACCGCAAGAAAAGATTTTTTTGAAAAAATCCCTAAGCCCCGGCGTCACAATTTCATCAAAAATCTGACTTTTGGCGATTCACTCAAAAATGGTGCCAGAAGTTTGGAAATGATCCCCTGAAAGCTTTGGCGATGTAAACAGAAGGCTTTTTATCACAGGAGAAGAAATCAGCGCTCGAAAACTTAACCGCAAGAAAAGATTTTTTTGAAAAAATCCCTAAGCCCCGGGGTCACAATTTCATCAAAAATCTGACTTTTCGCAATTCACTCAAAAATGGTGCCCACCGGTTGCAAATGCTCCCCTGAAAGCTTTGGCGATGTAATCAGAAGGCTTTTTATCACAGGACAAGAAATCAGCACTCAACAAATTAACTGGCGGAAAATATTTTTTTGAAAAAATCCCTAAGCCCCGGGGTCACAATTTCATCAAAAATCTGACTTTTGGCAATTCACTCAAAAATTGTGCCAGAAGGTTGCAAATGATCCCATGATAGCTTTGGCGATGGAAACAGAAGGCTTTTTATCACAGGACAAGAAATCAGCCCTCAACAACTTAACAGGCGGAAAATATTTTTTTGAAAAAATCCCTAAGGTCACAATTTCAGCAAAAATCTGACTTTTGGCAATTCACTCAAAAATGGTGCCAGAAGGTTGCAAATGATCCCGTGAAAGCTTTGGCGATGGAAACAGAAGGCTTTTTATCACAGGACAAGAAATCAGCCCTCAACAACTTAACCGGGGAAAAGATTTTTTTGAAAAAATCCCTAAGCCCCGGGGTCACAATTTCAGCAAAAATCTGACTTTTGGCAATTCACTCAAAAATGGTGCCAGAAGGTTGCAAATGATCCCATGAAAGGTTTGGCGATGGAAACAGAATGCTTTTTATCACAGGAGAAGAAATCAGCCCCCGAAAACTTAACCGCAAGAAAAGATTTTTTTGAAAAAATCCCTAAGCCCCGGAGTCACAATTTCATCAAAAATCTGACTTTTGGCGATTCACTCAAAAATGGTGCCAACCGGTTGCAAATGCTCCCCTGAAAGCTTTGGCAATGGAAACAGAAGGCTTTATATCACAGGACAAGAAATCAGCCCTCAACAACTTAACCAGCGGAAAATATTTTTTTCAAAAAATCCCTAAGCCCCGGGGTCACAATTTCAGCAAAAATCTGACTTTTGGCGATTCACTCAAAAATGGTGCCAACCGGTTGCAAATGCTCCCCTTAAAGCTTTGGCGATGGAAACAGAAGGCTTTTTATCACAGGACAAGAAATCAGCCCTCAACAACTTAACCGGCGGAAAATATTTTTTTGAAAAAATCCCTAAGGTCACAATTTCAGCAAAAATCTGACTTTTGGCAATTCACTCAAAATTGGTGCCAGAAGGTTGCAAATGATCCCGTGAAAGCTTTGGCGATGGAAACAGAATGCTTTTTATCACAGGAGAAGAAATCAGCCCTCGAAAACTTAACCGCAGGAAAAGATTTTTTGAAAAAATCCCTAAGCCCCGGGGTCACAATTTCAGCAAAAATCTGACTTTTGGCAATTCACTCAAAAATGGTCCCACTAGTTGCAAATGCTCCCCCGAAAGCTTTGGCGATGTAAACAGAAGGCTGTTTATCATAGGACAAGAAATCAGCCCTCGACAACTTAACCGGCGGAAAAGATTTTTTTGAAAAAATCCCTAAGCCCCGGGGTCACAATTTCAGCAAAAATCTGACTTTTGGCGATTCACTCAAAAATGGTGCCAACCAGTTGCACATGCTCCCCTGAAAGCTTTGGCGATGGAAACAGAAGGCTTTTTATCACAGGACAAGAAATCAGCCCTCAACAACTTAACCGGGGGAAAAGATTTTTTTGAAAAAATCCCTAAGCCCCGGGGTCACAATTTCAGCAAAAATCTGACTTTTGGCAATTCACTCAAAAATGGTGCCAGAAGGTTGCAAATGATCCCGTGAAAGGTTTGGCGATGGAAACAGAATGCTTTTTATCACAGGAGAAGAAATCAGCCCCCGAAAACTTAACCGCAAGAAAAGATTTTTTTGAAAAAATCCCTAAGCCCCGGAGTCACAATTTCATCAAAAATCTGACTTTTGGCGATTCACTCAAAAATGGTGCCAACCGGTTGCAAATGCTCCCCTGAAAGCTTTGGCAATGGAAACAGAAGGCTTTATATCACAGGACAAGAAATCAGCCCTCAACAACTTAACCAGCGGAAAATATTTTTTTGAAAAAATCCCTAAGCCCCGGGGTCACAATTTAAGCAAAAATCTGACTTTTGGCGATTCACTCAAAAATGGTGCCAACCGGTTGCAAATCCACCCCTGAAAGCTTTGGCGATGGAAACAGAAGGCTTTATATCACAGGAGAAGAAATCAACGCTCAACAACTTAACCAGCGGAAAATATTTTTTTGAAAAAATCCCTAAGCCCCGGGGTCACAATTTCAGCAAAAATCTGACTTTTGGCGATTCACTCAAAAATGGTGCCAACCAGTTGCAAATGATCCCCTGAAAGCTTTGGCGATGGAAACAGATGGCTTTTTATCATAGGAAAAGAAATCAGCCATTGATAACTTAACCGGCGGAAAAGATTTTTTTGAAAAAATCCCTAAGCCCCGGGGTCACAATTTCAGCAAAAATCTGACTTTTGGCAATTCACTCAAAAATGTTGCCAACCGGTTGCAAATGCTCCCCTGAAAGCTTTGGCGATGGAAACAGAAGGCATAATTTCAAAGGACAAGAAATCAGCCCTCGACAACTTAACCGGCGCAAAAGATTTTTTTGAAAAAATCCCTAAGCCCCGGGGTCACAATTTCAGCAAAAATCTGACTTTTGGCAATTCACTCAACAATGGTGCCAGAAGGTTGCAAATGATCCCGTGAAAGCTTTGGTGATGGAAACAGAATGCTTTTTATCACAGGACAAGAAATCAGCCCTCAACAACTTAACCGGCGGAAAAGATTTTTTTTCAAAAAATCCCTAAGCCCCGGAGTCACAATTTCAGCAAAAATCTGACTTTTGGCGATTCACTCAAAAATGGTGCCCACCGGTTGCAAATGCTCCCCTGAAAGCTTTGGCGATGTAAACAGAAGGCTTTTTATCACAGGACAAGAAATCAGCCCTCGACAACTTAACCGGTGGAAAATATTTTTTTGAAAAAATCCCTAAGCCCCGGGGTCAAAATTTTAGCAAATATTTGACTTTTGGCGATTCACTCAAAAATGGTGCCCACCGGTTGCAAATATTCCCCTGAAAGCTTTGGCGATGTAAACAGAAGGCTTTTTATCACAGGACAAGAAATCAGCCTTCAACAACTTAACCGGCGGAAAATATTTTTTTGAAAAAAATCCCTAAGCCCCGGGGTCACAATTTCATCAAAAATCTGACTTTTGGCAATTCACTCAAAAATGGTGCCAGAAGGTTGCAAATGATCCCATGATAGCTTTGGCGATGGAAACAGAAGGCTTTTTATCACAGGACAAGAAATCAGCCCTCAACAACTTAACCGGCGGAAAATATTTTTTTGAAAAAATCCCTAAGGTCACAATTTCAGCAAAAATCTGACTTTTGGCAATTCACTCAAAAATGGTGCCAGAAGGTTGCAAATGATCCCGTGAAAGCTTTGGCGATGGAAACAAAATGCTTTTTATCACAGGAGAAGAAATCAGCCCTCGAAAACTTAACCAGCGGAAAAGATTTTTTGAAAAATCCCTAAGCCCCGGGGTCACAATTTCATCAAAAATCTGACTTTTGGCAATTCACTCAAAAATGGTGCCAACCGGTTGCAAATGCTCCCCTGAAAGCTTTGGTGATGGAAACAGAAGGCTTTTTATCACAGGACAAGAAATCAGCCATCGATAACATAACCGGCGGAAAAGATGTTTTTGGAAAAAATCCCTAAGCCCCGGGGTCACAATTTCAGCAAAAATCTGACTTTTGGCGATTCACTCAAAAATGGTGCCCACCGGTTGCAAATGCTCCCCTGAAAGCTTTGGCGATGTAAACAGAAGGCTTTTTATCACAGGACAAGAAATCAGCCCTCGACAACTTAACCGGTGGAAAATATTTTTTTGGAAAAATCCCTAAGCCCCGGGGTCAAAATTTTAGCAAAAATTTGACTTTTGGCGATTCACTCAAAAATGGTGCCCACCGGTTGCAAATACTCCCCTGAAAGCTTTGGCGATGTAAACAGAAGGCTTTTTATCACAGGACAAGAAATCAGCCCTCAACAACTTAACCGGCGGAAAATATTTTTTTGAAAAAAATCCCTAAGCCCCGGGGTCACAATTTCATCAAAAATCTGACTTTTGGCAATTCACTCAAAAATGGTGCCAGAAGGTTGCAAATGATCCCATGATAGCTTTGGCGATGGAAACAGAAGGCTTTTTATCACAGGACAAGAAATCAGCCCTCAACAACTTAACCGGCGGAAAATATTTTTTTGAAAAAATCCCTAAGGTCACAATTTCAGCAAAAATCTGACTTTTGGCAATTCACTCAAAAATGGTGCCAGAAGGTTGCAAATGATCCCGTGAAAGCTTTGGCGATGGAAACAAAATGCTTTTTATCACAGGAGAAGAAATCAGCCCTCGAAAACTTAACCAGCGGAAAAGATTTTTTGAAAAATCCCTAAGCCCCGGGGTCACAATTTCATCAAAAATCTGACTTTTGGCAATTCACTCAAAAATGGTGCCAACCGGTTGCAAATGCTCCCCTGAAAGCTTTGGTGATGGAAACAGAAGGCTTTTTATCACAGGACAAGAAATCAGCCATCGATAACATAACCGGCGGAAAAGATGTTTTTGGAAAAAATCCCTAAGCCCCGGGGTCACAATTTCATCAAAAATCCGACTTTTGGCAATTCACTCAAAAATGGTCCCACCGGTTGCAAATGCTCCCCTGAAAGCTTTGGCGATGTAAACAGAAGGCTTTTTATCACAGGACAAGAAATCAGCCCTCGACAACTTAACCGCAAGAAAAGATTTTTTTAAAAAAATCCCTAAGCCCCGGGGTCACAATTTCAGCAAAAATCTGACTTTTGGCGATTCACTCAAAAATGGTGCCAACCAGTTGCACATGCTCCCCTGAAAGCTTTGGCGATGGAAACAGAAGGCTTTTTATCACAGGACAAGAAATCAGCCCCCAACAACTTAACCGGCGGAAAGGATTTTTTTGAAAAAATCCCTAAGCCCCGGGGTCACAATTTCAGCAAAAATCTGACTTTTGGCAATTCACTCAAAAATGGTGCCAGAAGTTTGCAAATGATCCCGTGAAAGCTTTGGCGTTGGAAACAGAATGCTTTTTATCACAGGAGAAGAAATCAGCGCTCGAAAACTTAACCGCAAGAAAAGATTTTTTTTAAAAAATCCCTAAGCCCCGGAGTCACAATTTCATCAAAAATCTGACTTTTGGCGATTCACTCAAAAATGGTGCCAACCAGTTGCAAATGCTCCCCTGAAAGCTTTGGCGATGGAAACAGAAGGCTTTATATCACAGGACAAGAAATCAGCCCTCAACAACTTAACCAGCGGAAAATATTTTTTTGAAAAAATCCCTAAGCCCCGGGGTCACAATTTCAGCAAAAATCTGACTTTTGGCGATTCACTCAAAAATGGTGCCAACCGGTTGCAAATGATCCCCTGAAAGCTTTGGCGATGGAAACAGAAGGCTTTTTATCACAGGAGAAGAAATCAGCACTCAACAACTTAACCGGCGGAAAAGATTTTTTTGAAAAAATCCCTAAGCCCCGGCGTCACAATTTCATCAAAAATCTGACTTTTCGCAATTCACTCAAAAATGGTGCCCACCGGTTGCAAATGCTCCCCTGAAAGCGTTGGCGATGTAAACAGAAGGCTTTTTATCACAGGACAAGAAATCAGCACTCAACAAATTAACTGGCGGAAAATATTTTTTTGAAAAAATCCCTAAGCCCCGGGGTCACAATTTCATCAAAAATCTGACTTTTGGCAATTCACTCAAAAATGGTGCCAGAAGGTTGCAAATGCTCCCCTGAAAGCTTTGGCGATGGAAACAGAAGGCTTTTTATCACAGGACAAGAAATCAGCCCTCAACAACTTAACCGGGGGAAAAGATTTTTTTGAAAAAATCCCTAAGCCCCGGGGTCACAATTTCAGCAAAAATCTGACTTTTGGCAATTCACTCAAAAATGGTGCCAGAAGGTTGCAAATGATCCCGTGAAAGGTTTGGCGATGGAAACAGAATGCTTTTTATCACAGGAGAAGAAATCAGCCCCCGAAAACTTAACCGCAAGAAAAGATTTTTTTGAAAAAATCCCTAAGCCCCGGAGTCACAATTTCATCAAAAATCTGACTTTTGGCGATTCACTCAAAAATGGTGCCAACCGGTTGCAAATGCTCCCCTGAAAGCTTTGGCGATGGAAACAGAAGGCTTTTTATCACAGGACAAGAAATCAGCCCTCAACAACTTAACCGGGGGAAAAGATTTTTTTGAAAAAATCCCTAAGCCCCGGGGTCACAATTTCATCAAAAATCTGACTTTTGGCGATTCACTCAAAAATGGTGCCAACCGGTTGCAAATGCTCCCCTGAAAGCTTTGGCAATGGAAACAGAAGGCTTTATATCACAGGACAAGAAATCAGCCCTCAACAACTTAACCAGCGGAAAATATTTTTTTGAAAAAATCCCTAAGCCCCGGGGTCACAATTTCAGCAAAAATCTGACTTTTGGCGATTCACTCAAAAATGGTGCCATCCAGTTGCAAATGATCCCCTGAAAGCTTTGGCGATGGAAACAGATGGCTTTTTATCATAGGAAAAGAAATCAGCCATTGATAACTTAACCGGCGGAAAAGATTTTTTTGAAAAAATCCCTAAGCCCCGGGGTCACAATTTCAGCAAAAATCTGACTTTTGGCAATTCACTCAAAAATGGTGCCAACCAGTTGCAAATGCTCCCCTGAAAGCTTTGGCGATGGAAACAGAAGGCATAATTTCAAAGGACAAGAAATCAGCCCTCGACAACTTAACCGGCGCAAAAGATTTTTTTGAAAAAATCCCTAAGCCCCGGGGTCACAATTTCAGCAAAAATCTGACTTTTGGCAATTCACTCAACAATGGTGCCAGAAGGTTGCAAATGATCCCGTGAAAGCTTTGGCGATGGAAACAGAACGCTTTTTATCACAGGAGAAGAAATCAGCCCTCGAAAACTTAACCGGCGGAAAAGATTTTTTTTCAAAAAATCCCTAAGCCCCGGAGTCACAATTTCAGCAAAAATCTGACTTTTGGCGATTCCCTCAAAAATGGTGCCCACCGGTTGCAAATGCTCCCCTGAAAGCTTTGGCGATGTAAACAGAAGGCTTTTTATCACAGGACAAGAAATCAGCCCTCGACAACTTAACCGGTGGAAAATATTTTTTTGAAAAAATCCCTAAGCCCCGGGGTCAAAATTTTAGCAAAAATTTGACTTTTGGCGATTCACTCAAAAATGGTGCCCACCGGTTGCAAATACTCCCCTGAAAGCTTTGGCGATGTAAACAGAAGGCTTTTTATCACAGGACAAGAAATCAGCCCTCAACAACTTAACCGGCGGAAAATATTTTTTTGAAAAAAATCCCTAAACCCCGGGGTCACAATTTCATCAAAAATCTGACTTTTGGCAATTCACTCAAAAATGGTGCCAGAAGGTTGCAAATGATCCCATGATAGCTTTGGCGATGGAAACAGAAGGCTTTTTATCACAGGACAAGAAATCAGCCCTCAACAACTTAACCGGCGGAAAATATTTTTTTGAAAAAATCCCTAAGGTCACAATTTCAGCAAAAATCTGACTTTTGGCAATTCACTCAAAAATGGTGCCAGAAGGCTGCAAATGATCCCGTGAAAGCTTTGGCGATGGAAACAAAATGCTTTTTATCACAGGAGAAGAAATCAGCCCTCGAAAACTTAACCGGCGGAAAAGATTTTTTTTCAAAAAATCCCTAAGCCCCGGAGTCACAATTTCAGCAAAAATCTGACTTTTGGCGATTCCCTCAAAAATGGTGCCCACCGGTTGCAAATGCTCCCCTGAAAGCTTTGGCGATGTAAACAGAAGGCTTTTTATCACAGGACAAGAAATCAGCCCTCGACAACTTAACCGGTGGAAAATATTTTTTTGAAAAAATCCCTAAGCCCCGGGGTCAAAATTTTAGCAAAAATTTGACTTTTGGCGATTCACTCAAAAATGGTGCCCACCGGTTGCAAATATTCCCCTGAAAGCTTTGGCGATGTAAACAGAAGGCTTTTTATCACAGGACAAGAAATCAGCCCTCAACAACTTAACCGGCGGAAAATATTTTTTTGAAAAAAATCCCTAAGCCCCGGGGTCACAATTTCATCAAAAATCTGACTTTTGGCAATTCACTCAAAAATGGTGCCAGAAGGTTGCAAATGATCCCATGATAGCTTTGGCGATGGAAACAGAAGGCTTTTTATCACAGGACAAGAAATCAGCCCTCAACAACTTAACCGGCGGAAAATATTTTTTTGAAAAAATCCCTAAGGTCACAATTTCAGCAAAAATCTGACTTTTGGCAATTCACTCAAAAATGGTGCCAGAAGGTTGCAAATGATCCCGTGAAAGCTTTGGCGATGGAAACAAAATGCTTTTTATCACAGGAGAAGAAATCAGCCCTCGAAAACTTAACCAGCGGAAAAGATTTTTTGAAAAATCCCTAAGCCCCGGGGTCACAATTTCATCAAAAATCTGACTTTTGGCAATTCACTCAAAAATGGTGCCAACCGGTTGCAAATGCTCCCCTGAAAGCTTTGGTGATGGAAACAGAAGGCTTTTTATCACAGGACAAGAAATCAGCCATCGATAACATAACCGGCGGAAAAGATGTTTTTGGAAAAAATCCCTAAGCCCCGGGGTCACAATTTCAGCAAAAATCTGACTTTTGGCAATTCACTCAAAAATGGTGTCAACCGGTTGCAAATGCTCCCCTGAAAGCTTTGGCGATGGAAACAGAAGGCTTTATATCACAGGACAAGAAATCAGCCCTCGATAACTTAACCGCAGGAAAATATTTTTTTTGAAAAAATCCCTAATCCCCGGGGTCACAATTTCAGCAAAAATCTGACTTTTGGCAATTCACTCAAAAATGGTGCCAACCAGTTGCACATGCTCCCCTGAAAGCTTTGGCGATGGAAACAGAAGGCTTTTTATCACAGGACAAGAAATCAGCCCTCACCAACTTAACCGGGGGAAAAGATTTTTTTGAAAAAATCCCTAAGCCCCGGAGTCACAATTTCATCAAAAATCTGACTTTTGGCGATTCACTCAAAAATGGTGCCAACCGGTTGCAAATGCTGCCTTGAAAGCTTTGGCAATGGAAACAGAAGGCTTTATATCACAGGACAAGAAATCAGCCCTCAACAACTTAACCAGCGGAAAATATTTTTTTGAAAAAATCCCTAAGCCCCGGGGTCACAATTTCTTTTTTTTTTTTTATAAAATTTTTATTGGTTTTACAAAAGTTTTTATAACAAACAAACATAAAAAAAACAGACAAACAAACAAATATAATTTCATAATGTCCTTTCATAGACTTCTTTCCTCGGACTTCCCCATACCTCCCCTTTCTGCATCCTCATGTCCAAATTTTATAGCAACTTATAAATGTTTTTTCCCATCCTAATTCATCTTAGTCCTTTCTTAATCTAATCTTATATTACTGCAACCCTTTCTCTCTATAAAATCTCGACATTCTAAACTTCATCAAGTTTATAATAGTCCTTAAGATAAATCTTAAATTTCTTCCAGTCTTCTTCCGCAGTCTCCTTTCCCTGGTCACGAATTCTGCTCGTCATTTCCGCCAATGTCATATAGTCAATCACTTTCATCTGCCATTCTTCCACGGTGGGTAAATCTTGTGTCTTCCAATACTTTGCGATCAGTATTCTTGCTGCTGTTGTTGCATACATAAAGAAAGTTCTATCCTTTTTTGGCACCAATTGGCCGACAATGCCCAAGAGAAAGGCCTCTGGTTTCTTAAGGAAGGTATATTTAAATACCTTTTTCATTTCATTATATATCATCTCCCAGAAAACCTTAATCTTCGGGCATGTCCACCAAAGATGATAAAAAGTACCTTCAGTTTCCTTACATTTCCAACATTTGTTATCAGGCAAATGGTAAATTTTTGCTAGCTTAACTGGGGTCATGTACCACCTATAGACCATTTTCATCACATTTTCCTTTAAAGCACTACATGCCGTAAATTTAATACCGGTGTTCCACAACCTTTCCCAGTCAGCAGACATAATATTATGACCAATGTCCTGTGCCCACTTAATCATAACTGATTTAACTGTTTCGTCTTGTGTATTCCATTTCAACAGCAAGTTATACATTCTTGACAAATTCTTAGTATTGGGTTCTAACAATTCTGTCTCAAGTTTTGATTTTTCCACCTGGAAGCCAATTTTCCTGTCTTGTTTAAAAACCTCCATTATTTGATAATAGTGGAGCCAATCTTGTACTTTGGGTTTTAGTTTTTCATGACTCTTTAATTTCAGTTTCTCTCCATCCTGTTCTAGAATCTCACAATACTTTGGCCATCCGACCTCCATATTGACTTTCTTGTGGGCCTTAGCCTCTAAGGGTGACAACCATCTAGGGGTTTTGTTTTCCAACAGATCTTTATATCTCATCCAAACATTAAACAACGCTTTCCTTACAATGTGATTTTTAAAGGTACTATGCACTTTGATTTTGTCATACCATATATATGCATGCCAGCCAAATGCGTTATTGAAACCTTCTAAATCCAAGATATCTGTATTCTCGAGGAGCATCCACTCTTTCAGCCAGCAGAATGCTGCTGCCTCATAGTACAATTTTAAGTCCGGCAGGGCAAATCCCCCTCTTTCTTTTGCATCTGTTAATATTTTATATTTTATTCTGGGCTTTTTGCCCTGCCAGACAAATTTCGCAATGTCTTTCTGCCACCTCTTGAAACAGTCCATCTTGTCAATAATCTGCAAAGTTTGAAATAAAAATAACATTCTAGGCAATACATTCATCTTAATCACTGCAATTCGGCCTAACATTGACAATCTCAAATTTGACCATATTTCTAGATCTTTTTTAATTTCTGACCAACATTTTTCATAGTTGTCCTTATACAAATTCAAGTTTTTAGATGTTAAATTAACCCCTAGATATTTCACCTTCTTAACCACCATCAGACCTGTCTCTTCTTGAAACTTATTCTTCTCCATATCTGTTAGGTTTTTCCCTAAGACTTTAGTTTTTTGTTTATTCAATTTAAATCCAGCTACCTGTCCAAATTGTTGGATTATTTCCAACACTCTTTTTGTACTAGTGTTTGGCTCTTGCAAAGTCAATACAAGGTCATCTGCAAACGCTCTTAACTTATAATGTTTGGTTCCGACCTTTACACCTTTAACTTGCTGGTCCTCTCTGATCATGTTCAGCAACACCTCCAGGACCGAAATAAAAAGCAATGGAGAAATTGGGCACCCCTGTCGTGTTCCTTTTTCTATCTTAAGTTCCTCAGTTATTACATTGTTTACAATCAGCTTAGCTTTTTGTTCGGAATATATTGCTCCCACACCATTCTCAAATCCTTGTCCTACCCCCATCCCATGAAGATTCTTTTTCATAAAACTCCACGAAATATTGTCAAAGGCTTTCTCCGCATCCACAAATATCAAAACTGCTTTAGTATTTATGTTCACCTCTAACTTTTCCAAAATGTCTATTATATTCCTAACATTGTCTGAGAGGTGTCTCTTTGGGAGAAAGCCTGCTTGGTCTCTGTGAATCTTCTCCATCAGTACTCTTTTAAATCTTTTTGCTAAAATGTCTGCAAAAATTTTGTAATCCACATTGAGTAACGAAATTGGGCGGTAGTTCTTCAATTGAGTCTTTTCAGTCTCTGTCTTTGGTATGAGTGAAATATATGCTTCTTTCCACGATTCGGGTGCCTTTTTTCCCTCTAAGATCTCATTACAGACGTCCTTTAACGGTTGTATCAACCATTCCTTTAAAGATTTGTAGTATCTGGAAGTCAGTCCATCTGGCCCTGGAGATTTGCCCAGTTGCATGTCCTGAATGGCACCCTCTATCTCTTGTTCTGTTATTCTCTGGTTTAGATCCACCTTGCTTTGATGAGAGATTTTTTGTAATCCATGTTTATTAAGGAATTTATCTATGTCCTCTTCGTTTTGTAATCCTTGGGAATAAAGTTTTTTAAAATAGCTCACAAAACAATTTCTTATCTCATTTGGTTTAGATATAATCTTTCCATCCACTTCTAAACTTGTGACTGTATTTAATTTCTGTCTTTTCTTGAGTTGCCATGCCAGAAGTTTACCACATTTGTCTGCCGACTCAAATGTCTTTTGTCTCATTTGCTTTATTTTCCACTCTATCTCTTGGTTCATCAATTCCATATATTGTGTTTGATACAACTTAATCTCCCTCAAAATCTCCTGGGACTTTGGTTTTGACCTTAATTTTTTCTCTCCTTCTTTTATCTTTTCCAAAAATTTTTCCTTTTTCTCATTCTGCTTTCTCTTCTTTATTGAATTTTGTTGAATCAAAAACCCTCGCATCACAGCTTTACTTGCGTCCCAGATCACTCTTTTTTCCACATCGCCCTTTAGATTGATTTCAAAATAGTCCTTTAAAGCTTTTTGGGCCTTCATGTGTATCTCTCTATCTCGAAACAGGGTGTCATTCATTCTCCATCTAAACTGACCAGTTGTTGTAAATTTCATTTCCATCTTCACGGCGTTATGGTCGGAACAGGTTTTTGGGCAGATTTCTACCTTCTTAATCTTCGGAGCCATTCCACTAGTAACCCATATTTGGTCGATTCTGGTCCAGGTCATCTTTGCTTGGGAGAAAAAGGTTCCCTCTCTTTCAAGAGGGTTCCTTGTTCTCCAAATGTCTATTAAGTCCATATTTTCAGTCATTTCGAAGAAAGTCTTCAGGAGTCTCCCTTCTTTAGTAAGTGTCAGTCTTTGTGTCTTGTCCATGTTTGTAGAAACTACACCATTCATATCTCCCATGATTATCATATTATATTCCAAATAATCCGTCAAAGTTTCATGAAGTTTTTTGAAGAATTCTGCTTTGCCTTCATTTGGTGCATAGATCCCAATTATCAAAAATTTTTCTCCTTGTACCTGTATCTCCACCGCTAAATATCTTCCTTGTTCATCTTTAAAAATCATTTTTGGAGCCCACTTCTCTTTTACATAAATCACAACTCCTCTTTTTTTCACTTTGTCCGACGAAATGAATTCTTGTCCCAATTTTTTATTCATAAGCAGTCTCCTGTGGGCTCTAGTTATATGAGTTTCCTGTAAGCAAATCAAGTCCAGTTGTTCTCTGTACAAAATATGGAATACTTGTCGTCTCTTCAAAGGCATGTTCATCCCATTACAATTCCAGCTAAGGAATTGCAGGGCCATCTTGTTATTTTTCTGGTATTCCTCCAACTGCTCCCAATTGTTGTTCCTCCTCTGTTGGTGGTGGAAGGTTCTGTCCAAACGAAAGGTTCAAGATATCTATTACACTCTTTTGCTCAGCAATTGGGTCTACAGTTCCTTTCTGTAAGTCTTCTTGATTTCTTTGCAGGAACCTGTCTTTATCCTGTATCGTCTTTATTTTCACCTTCTTCCCCCTGTAGTCAAAGGACAGTCCCTGTGGAAATTCCCACCTGAAGAGAATGGTGTTCTTCTTCAACAGGTAAACCAAATCCTTATAAGAAGCTCTCAAGTCCAAAATATGTTTAGGAATATCTTTAAAGATCTGTATCGGTGAGTTCCCAATTTGTAAGGCCTTTTCAAAATGCAGTCTTAAAATTTTATCTCTTTCCTCCTTCGATCTCAAGGTAATCAGACAGTCTCTCGGTGCCTTTCTGTTCTGTCTTCTGCCCAGTCTAAATGCTGTTGTGATTTTAAATTCGTCTTCCTCTAAATCTTCCCAGGCATCAGCAAACTCTTTCGTTAAAAAATCCGTAAGATTGTCTCCTTCGTCCTCTGGAATTGATCGTAATTTCAAATTCCTTTCTTTTCTTTGTAGTTCCCACAATGCCAGAGTTGCGTCGTGGTCATAGACCTTCCTGGCAATCGGTTCTAATTTTTCCTGGATCTCTCCAGCAATAGTTCTGGCTTCCTCCGCAATTTGGCGTGTGGCAGAATTTTCTTGCGTAAGCCTATTTATAGATTCTGTATTCAGGTCAAGTCTTGTTGTTAAATCTGTCAATTTCTGTGAATTCTCTGTCAATTTCTTGGTATTTTCTGCCGTCTGCTTTGTTAGATTCTCCAGAGATTGGTTTATCTTAAGAAGGGCTTGCGATACTGCATCCATGGAGACTGCTGTACCTTTTTCTTGTCCTGTTGTCACTGTAGGAGTTATACCTGAGATCGAGCCTCTTTTCTTATGTTGCTGTAGCTGTTGTTGATATTGCCTTGTCTTGGCTCTCGTGCTTATCTCGTCTGCTGGGCCACTCATATCCCAAGGTCGTTTCCCACGAGAGCCTTCTCCTAAAGGAAAATTCCACTGTCCCAAAGCGTAGCAACTTTTAATTTACCCTCTAGAGGGAGCAAATCAAAATGTCCGCAAACAAAGGTAAAGAGTATTTAAAAAGCAAATTTATCAGGAGGCTTCTATATGTATATTGCAACACTTTCCCAATAGATAGAGTCCCAGCCTTCCCTGATATATTGTGTCCGCAAAGTCCCAAAACTTTGTAACAAGTAAACAATGAGACTTCCACTTTGTTACTTTCACAGGAGTCTGAAGTCAGTTCAGTGTTCCTTTGTTTTATAAGCAGTTTGTGCCAGGTTGAAGGCTGCAGAGAGTTTCCTTTTCCTTTAAGTTAGTCATGCAGCTTATAAAGTCACTTTTTCCTCCCCTCTGCCCTGCAAGCTAGAGGGGATAGTCAAAGTCCAAATGTCGGATTCAAGCAGTTAAAAACAATATCCCATACGGATGCAGCTTAATAACTTTCGTTGCTTTAATTGTCATGCAGTCGGGGGAAGGCAGACTTCCTTAATTTTCGCCTTTCCCGTTTTCAGCCTAATTTCAGGTAGTTTTGACACGAATAGAAGTTCAATCTTACTCACGGGTCTTTTTTGTCCAGATTATTCAGGAAGGGAATCGGCGCTCTCCACTAATGGCGACGCGGCTTCACCCTGCGGGCTGGGTAGCGATTCTCAGCACCGCGCTCCCCGTTGTCGTTCCGGAGCCTTTAAAAAGGCTCTTTCTGCGGTAAAGGGGGCGCTTCAGGTGCCCACCGAATCTCCTTGTTCACAGGCTCCGTTCCTGTGATTTTAGGGGTCCCCCGCTTGCCGTAGCGGGTCAGACCCGAACTCGCAGAGCCGTCCTCTCTCCGGAGCTCGGAGAGGGAGCAGCCATTAGCGCTGGCGCCGAACCGGAAGTCCCGGGGTCACAATTTCAGCAAAAATCTGACTTTTGGCGATTCACTCAAAAATGGTGCCAGAAGGTTGCAAATGCTCCCCTTAAAGCTTTGGCGATGGAAACAGAAGGCTTTTTATCACAGGACAAGAAATCAGCCCTCAACAACTTAACCGGCGGAAAATATTTTTTTGAAAAAATCCCTAAGGTCACAATTTCAGCAAAAATCTGACTTTTGGCAATTCACTCAAAAATGGTGCCAGAAGGTTGCAAATGATCCCGTGAAAGCTTTGGCGATGGAAACAGAATGCTTTTTATCACAGGAGAAGAAATCAGCCCTCGAAAACTTAACCGCAGGAAAAGATTTTTTTGAAAAAATCCCTAAGCCCCGGGGTCACAATTTCAGCAAAAATCTGACTTTTGGCAATTCACTCAAAAATGGTGCCAGAAGGTTGCAAATGATCCCGTGAAAGGTTTGGCGATGGAAACAGAATGCTTTTTATCACAGGAGAAGAAATCAGCCCCCGAAAACTTAACCGCAAGAAAAGATTTTTTTGAAAAAATCCCTAAGCCCCGGAGTCACAATTTCATCAAAAATCTGACTTTTGGCAATTCACTCAAAAATGGTGCCAACTGGTTGCAAATGCTCCCCTGAAAGCTTTGGCGATGGAAACAGAATGCTTTTTATCACAGGAGAAGAAATCAGCCCTCGAAAACTTAACCGCAAGAAAAGATTTTTTTGAAAAAATCCCTAAGCCCCGGAGTCACAATTTCATCAAAAATCTGACTTTTGGCGATTCACTCAAAAATGGTGCCAACCGGTTGCAAGTGCTCCCCTGAAAGCTTTGGCAATGGAAACAGAAGGCTTTATATCACAGGACAAGAAATCAGCCCTCAACAACATAACCAGCGGAAAATATTTTTTTGAAAAAATCCCTAAGCCCCGGGGTCACAATTTCAGCAAAAATCTGACTTTTGGCGATTCACTCAAAAATGGTGCCAACCGGTTGCAAATCCTCCCCTGAAAGCTTTGGCGATGGAAACAGAAGGCTTTATATCACAGGACAAGACATCAACCCTCAACAACTTAACCGGTGGAAAATATTTTTTTGAAAAAATCCCTAAGCCCCGGGGTCACAATTTCAGCAAAAATCTGACTTTTGGCGATTCACTCAAAAATGGTGCCAACCGGTTGCAAATGATCCCGTGAAAGCTTTGGCGATGGAAACAGAATGCTTTTTATCACAGGAGAAGAAATCAGCCCTCGAAAACTTAACCGCAGGAAAAGATTTTTTTGAAAAAATCCCTAAGCCCCGGGGTCACAATTTCAGCAAAAATCTGACTTTTGGCAATTCACTCAAAAATGATGCCAGAATTTGCAAATGCCCCCCTGAAAGCTTTGGCAATGGAAACAGAATGCTTTTTATCACAGGAGAAGAAATCAGCCCTCGAAAACTTAACCGGCGGAAAAGATTTTTTTGAAAAAGTCCCTAAGCCCCGGAGTCAGAATTTCAGCAAAAATCTGACTTTTGGCGATTCACTCAAAAATGGTGCCAACCAGTTGCAAATGATCCCCTGAATGCTTTGGCGATGTAAACAGAAGGCTTTTTATCACAGGAGAAGAAATCAGTCCTCAACAACTTAACCAGCGGAAAATATTTTTCTGAAAAAATCCCTAAGCCCCGGGGTCACAATTTCATCAAAAATCTGACTTTTGGCAATTCACTCAAAAATGGTGCCAACCGGTTGCAAATGATCCCGTGAAAGCTTTGGCGATGGAAACAGAATGCTTTTTATCACAGGAGAAGAAATCAGCCCTCAAAAACTTAACCGCAAGAAAAGATTTCATTGAAAAAATCCCTAAGCCCCGGAGTCATAATTTCAGCAAAAATCTGACTTTTGGCAATTCAGTCAAAAATCGTGCCAACCGGTTGCAAATGCTCCCCTGAAAGCTTTGGCGATGGAAACAGAAGGCTTTATATCACAGGACAAGAAATCAGCCCTCAACAACTTAACCAGCGGAAAATATTTTTTTGAAAAAATCCCTAAGCCCCGGGGTCACAATTTCATCAAAAATCTGACTTTTGGCGATTCACTCAAAAATGGTGCCAACCAGTTGCAAATGCTCCCCTGAAAGCTTTGGCGATGGAAACAGAAGGCTTTTTATCACAGGAGAAGAAATCAGCCATTGATAACTTAACCAGCGGAAAATATTTTTTTGAAAAAATCCCTAAGCCCCGGGGTCACAATTTCATCAAAAATCTGACTTTTGGCGATTCACTCAAAAATGGTGCCAACCGGTTGCAAATGCTCCCCTGAATGCTTTTGCTATGTAAACAGAAGGCTTTTTATCACAGGAGAAGAAATCAGTCCTCAACAACTTAACCAGCGGAAAATATTTTTCTGAAAAAATCCCTAAGCCCCGGGGTCACAATTTCAGCAAAAATCTGACTTTTGGAAATTCAGTCAAAAATCGTGCCAACCGGTTGCAAATGCTCCCCTGAAAGCTTTGGCGATGGAAACAGAAGGCTTTTTATCACAGGAGAAGAAATCAGCCCTCAACAACTTAACCGGCGGAAAATATTTTTTTGAAAAAATCCCTAAGGTCACAATTTCAGCAAAAATCTGACTTTTGGCAATTCACTCAAAAATGGTGCCAGAAGGTTGCAAATGACCCCATGAAAGCTTTGGCGATGGAAACAGAAGGCTTTTTATCAAAGGACAAGAAATCAGCCCTCGACAACTTAACCGGCGGAAAAGATTTTTTTGAAAAAATCCCTAAGCCCCGGGGTCACAATTTCAGCAAAAATCTGACTTTTGGCAATTCACTCAAAAATGGACCCACCGGTTGCAAATGCTCCCCTGAAAGCTTTGGCGATGGAAACAGAAGGCTTTATATCACAGAACTAGAAATCAGCCCTCAGCAACTTAACCGGCGGATTTTTTTTTTTGAAAAAATCCCTAAGCCCAAGGATCACAATTTCATAAAAAATCTGACTTTTGGCAATTCACTCAAAAATGCTGCCAGAAGGTTGCAAATGATCCCGTGAAAGCTTTGGCGAGTGAAACAGAATGCTTTTTATAACAGGAGAAGAAATCAGCTTTCGAAAACTTAACCACGGGAAAATATTTTTTTGAAAATATCCCTAAGCCCCGGGGTCGCAATTTCAGCAAAAATCTGACTTTTGGCAATTCACTCAAACATGGTGCCAGAAGGTTGCAAATGCTCCCCTGAAAGCTTTGGCGATGGAAACAGAAGGCTTTTTATCACAGGAAAAGAAATCAGCCCTCAACAACTTAACCGGCGGAAGAGATTTTTTTGAAAAAATCCCTAAGCCCCGGGGTCACAATTTCAGCAAAAATCTGACTTTTGGCAATTCACTCAAAAATGGTGCCAGAAGGTTGCAAATGCTCCCCTGAAAGCTTTGGCGATGGAAACAGAAGGCTTTTTATCACAGGACAAGAAATCAGCCCTCAACAACTTAAACGGCGGAAAATATTGTTTTGAAAAAATCCTTAAGCTTTGGGTCACAATTTCAGCAAACATCAGATTTTTGGCAATTCACTCAAAAATGGTGCCAACCGGTTGCAAATGCTCCCCTGAATGCTTTGGCGATGGAAACAGAAGGCTTTTTATCACAGGACAAGAAATCAGCCCTCGACAACTTAACCGGCGGAAAAGATTTTTTTGAAAAAATCCCTAAGCCCCGGGGCCAAATTTCATCAAAAATCTGACTTTTAGCAATTCACTCAAAAATGGTGCCAGAAGGTTGCAAATGATCCCGTGAAAGCTTTGGCAATGGAAACAGAATGCTTTTTATAACAGGAGAAGAAATCAGCCTTCGAAAACTTAACCACGGGAAAAGATTTTTTTGAAAAAATCCCTAAGCCCCGGGGTCACAATTTCATTAAAAATCTGACTTTTGGCAATTCACTCAAAAATGGTGCCAGAAGGTTGCAAATGATCCCCTGAAAGCTTTGGCGATCAAAACAGAAGGCTTTATATCACAGGAGAAGGAATCAGCCTTCGAAAACTTAACCGCGGGAAAAGATTTTTTTGAAAAAATCCCTAAGCCCCGGGGTCACAATTTCAGCAAAAATCTGACTTTTGGCAATTCACTCAAAAATGGTGCCAGAAGGTTGGAAATGATCCCGTGAAAGCTTTGGCGATGGAAACAGAAGGCTTTTTATCACAGGACAAGAAATCAGCCCTCGACAACTTAACCGGCGGAAAATATTTTTTTGAAAAGATCCCTAAGCCCCCTAAGCCCCGGGGTCACAATTTCAGCAAAAATCTGACTTCTTGCAGTTCAATCAAAAATGGTGCCAGAAGGTTGCAAATGATCCCCTGAAAGCTTTGGTGATGGAAACAGAAGGCTTTTTATCAAAGGACAAGAAATCAGCCCTCGACAACTTAACCGGCAGAAAAGATTTTTTTGAAAAAATCCCTAAGCCCCGGGGTCACAATCTCAGCAAAAATCTGACTTTTGGCAATTCACTCAAAAATGGTGCCAAGCGGTTGCAAATGCTCCCCTGAAAGCTTTGGCGATGGAAACAGAAGGCTTTTTATCACAGGACAAGAAATCAGCCCTCAACAACTTAACCGGCGGAAAATATTTTTTTGAAAAAATCCCTAAGCCCTGGGGTCACAATTTCAGCAAAAATCTGACTTTTGGCAATTCACTCAAAAATGGTGCCAACCGGTTGCAAATGCTCCCCTGAAAGATTTGGCGATGGAAACAGAAGGTTTTTATCACAGGACAAGAAATCAGCCCTCGACAACTTAACCGGTGGAAAATATTTTTTTGAAAAAATCCCTAAGCCCCGGGGTCACAATTTCAGCAAAAATCTGACTTTTGGCAATTCACTCAAAAATGGTGCCAACCGGTTGCAAATGCTCCCCTGAAAGCTTTGGCGATGGAAACAGAAGGCTTTTTTATCACAGGACAAGAAATCAGCCCTCAACAACTTAACCGGCGGAAAATATTTTTTTGAAAAAATCCCTAAGGTCACAATTTCATCAAAAATCTGACTTTTGGCAATTCACTCAAAAATGGTGCCAACCGATTGCAAATGCTCCCCTGAAAGCTTTGGCGATGGAAACAGAAGGCTTTTTATCATAGGACAAGAAATTAGCCCTCGATAACTTAACCGGCGGAAAATATTTTTTTGAAACAATCCCTAAGCCCCGGGGTCACAATTTCATCAAAAATCTGACTTTTGGCAATTCACTCAAAAATGGTGCCAGAAGGTTGCAAATGCTCCCCTGAAAGCTTTGGCTATGGAAACAGAAGGCTTTTTTTCACAGGACAAGAAATCAGCCCTCGACAACTTAACCGTGGGAAATTTTTTTTTTTTTTTAAAAAAGCCCTAAGCCCCGGGGTCACAATTTGAGCAAAAATCCAGTTTTGGCAATTCACTCAGAAATGGTGCCAACCGGTTGCAAATGCTCCCCTGAAAGCTTTGGTGATGGAAACAGAGTGCTTTTTATCACACGACAAGAAATCAGCCCTCAACAACTTAACCGGCGGAAAATATTTTTTTGAAAAAATCCCTAAGGTCACAATTTCAGCAAAAATCTAACTTTTGTTGATTCACACAAAAATAGTGCCAACCGGTTGCAAATGCTCCCCTGAATGCTTTGGCGATGGAAACAGAAGGCTTTATATCACAGGACAAGAAATCAGCCCTCGACAACTTAACCGGCGGAAAAGATTTTTTTGAAAAAATGCCTACGCCCCGGGGTCACAAATTCAGCGAAAATCTGACTTTTGGCAATTCACTCAAAAATGGTGCCGGAAGGTTGCAAATGATCCCCTGAAAGCTTTGGCGATGGAAACAGAAGGCTTTTTATCAAAGGACAAGAAATCAGCCCTCGACAACTTAACCGGCGGAAAAGATTTATTTGAAAAAATCCCTAAGCCCAGGGGTCACAATTTCATCAAAAATCTGACTTTTGGCAATTCACTCAAAAATGGTGCCACCCGGTTGCAAATGCTCCCCTGAAAGCTTTGGCGATGGAAACAGAAGGCTTTATATCACAGGACAAGAAATCAGCCCTCAACAACTTAACCAGCGGAAAATATTTTTTTGAAAAAATCCCTAAGGGATTTCATCAAATTTCATCAAAAATCTGACTTTTGGCAATTCACTCAAAAATGGTGCCAACTGGTTGCAAATGCTCCCCTGAAATCTTTGGCGATGGAAACAGAAGGCTTTTTATAACAGGAGAAGAAATCAGCCTTCGAAAACTTAACCGCGGGAAAATATTTTTTTGAAAAAATCCCTAAGCCCCGGGATCACAATTTCAGAAAAAATCTGACTTTTGGCAATTCACTCAAAAATGGTGCCAGAAGGTTGCAAATGAACCCATGAAAGCTTTGGCGATGGAAACAGAATGCTTTTTATCACAGGACAAGAAATCAGCCCTCAACAACTTAACCGGCGGAAAATATTTTTTTGAAGAAATCCCTAAGGTCACAATTTCATCAAAAATCTGACTTTTGGCAATTCACTCAAAAATGGTGCCAGAAGGTTGCAAATGATCCCCTGAAAGCTTTGGCGATGGAAACAGCAGGCTTTTTATCAAAGGACAAGAAATCAGCCCTCAACAATTTAACCGGCGGAAAAGATTTTTTTGAAAAAATCCCTAATCCCCGGCGTCACAATTTCAGCAAAAATCTGACTTTTGGCAATTCACTCAAAAATGGTGCCACCCGGTTGCAAATGCTCCCCTGAAAGCTTTGGCGATGGAAACAGAAGGCTTTATATCACAGGACTAGAAATCAGCCCTCAGCAACTTAACCGGCGGAATTTTTTTTTTGACAAAATCCCTAAGCCCAAGGATCACAATTTCATAAAAAATCTGACTTTTGGCAATTCACTCAAAAATGGTGCCAGAAGGTTGCAAATGCTCCCCTGAATGCTTTGGCGATGGAAACAGAAGGCTTTTTATCACAGGACAAGAAATCAGCCCTCGACAACTTAACCGGCGGAAAAGATTTTTTTGAAAAAATCCCTAAGCCCCGGGGCCAAATTTCATCAAAAATCTGACTTTTAGCAATTCACTCAAAAATGGTGCCAGAAGGTTGCAAATGATCCCGTGAAAGCTTTGGCAATGGAAACAGAATGCTTTTTATAACAGGAGAAGAAATCAGCCTTCGAAAACTTAACCACGGGAAAAGATTTTTTTGAAAAAATCCCTAAGCCCCGGGGTCACAATTTCATTAAAAATCTGACTTTTGGCAATTCACTCAAAAATGGTGCCAGAAGGTTGCAAATGATCCCCTGAAAGCTTTGGCGATCAAAACAGAAGGCTTTATATCACAGGAGAAGAAATCAGCCTTCGAAAACTTAACCGCAGGAAAAGATTTTTTTGAAAAAATCCCTAAGCCCCGGGGTCACAATTTCAGCAAAAATCTGACTTTTGGCAATTCACTCAAAAATGGTGCCAGAAGGTTGGAAATGATCCCGTGAAAGCTTTGGCGATGGAAACAGAAGGCTTTTTATCACAGGACAAGAAATCAGCCCTCGACAACTTAACCGGCGGAAAATATTTTTTTGAAAAGATCCCTAAGCCCCGGGGTCACAATTTCAGCAAAAATCCAGTTTTGGCAATTCACTCAGAAATGGTGCCAACCGGTTGCAAATGCTCCCCTGAAAGCTTTGGTGATGGAAACAGAGTGCTTTTTATCACACGACAAGAAATCAGCCCTCAACAACTTAACCGGCGGAAAATATTTTTTTGAAAAAATCCCTAAGGTCACAATTTCAGCAAAAATCTAACTTTTGTTGATTCACACAAAAATAGTGCCAACCGGTTGCAAATGCTCCCCTGAATGCTTTGGCGATGGAAACAGAAGGCTTTATATCACAGGACAAGAAATCAGCCCTCGACAACTTAACCGGCGGAAAAGATTTTTTTGAAAAAATGCCTACGCCCCGGGGTCACAAATTCAGCGAAAATCTGACTTTTGGCAATTCACTCAAAAATGGTGCCGGAAGGTTGCAAATGATCCCCTGAAAGCTTTGGCGATGGAAACAGAAGGCTTTTTATCAAAGGACAAGAAATCAGCCCTCGACAACTTAACCGGCGGAAAAGATTTATTTGAAAAAATCCCTAAGCCCAGGGGTCACAATTTCATCAAAAATCTGACTTTTGGCAATTCACTCAAAAATGGTGCCACCCGGTTGCAAATGCTCCCCTGAAAGCTTTGGCGATGGAAACAGAAGGCTTTATATCACAGGACAAGAAATCAGCCCTCAACAACTTAACCAGCGGAAAATATTTTTTTGAAAAAATCCCTAAGGGATTTCATCAAATTTCATCAAAAATCTGACTTTTGGCAATTCACTCAAAAATGGTGCCAACTGGTTGCAAATGCTCCCCTGAAATCTTTGGCGATGGAAACAGAAGGCTTTTTATAACAGGAGAAGAAATCAGCCTTCGAAAACTTAACCGCGGGAAAATATTTTTTTGAAAAAATCCCTAAGCCCCGGGATCACAATTTCAGAAAAAATCTGACTTTTGGCAATTCACTCAAAAATGGTGCCAGAAGGTTGCAAATGAACCCATGAAAGCTTTGGCGATGGAAACAGAATGCTTTTTATCACAGGACAAGAAATCAGCCCTCAACAACTTAACCGGCGGAAAATATTTTTTTGAAGAAATCCCTAAGGTCACAATTTCATCAAAAATCTGACTTTTGGCAATTCACTCAAAAATGGTGCCAGAAGGTTGCAAATGATCCCCTGAAAGCTTTGGCGATGGAAACAGCAGGCTTTTTATCAAAGGACAAGAAATCAGCCCTCAACAATTTAACCGGCGGAAAAGATTTTTTTGAAAAAATCCCTAATCCCCGGCGTCACAATTTCAGCAAAAATCTGACTTTTGGCAATTCACTCAAAAATGGTGCCACCCGGTTGCAAATGCTCCCCTGAAAGCTTTGGCGATGGAAACAGAAGGCTTTATATCACAGGACTAGAAATCAGCCCTCAGCAACTTAACCGGCGGAATTTTTTTTTTGACAAAATCCCTAAGCCCAAGGATCACAATTTCATAAAAAATCTGACTTTTGGCAATTCACTCAAAAATGGTGCCAGAAGGTTGCAAATGCTCCCCTGAATGCTTTGGCGATGGAAACAGAAGGCTTTTTATCACAGGACAAGAAATCAGCCCTCGACAACTTAACCGGCGGAAAAGATTTTTTTGAAAAAATCCCTAAGCCCCGGGGCCAAATTTCATCAAAAATCTGACTTTTAGCAATTCACTCAAAAATGGTGCCAGAAGGTTGCAAATGATCCCGTGAAAGCTTTGGCAATGGAAACAGAATGCTTTTTATAACAGGAGAAGAAATCAGCCTTCGAAAACTTAACCACGGGAAAAGATTTTTTTGAAAAAATCCCTAAGCCCCGGGGTCACAATTTCATTAAAAATCTGACTTTTGGCAATTCACTCAAAAATGGTGCCAGAAGGTTGCAAATGATCCCCTGAAAGCTTTGGCGATCAAAACAGAAGGCTTTATATCACAGGAGAAGAAATCAGCCTTCGAAAACTTAACCGCAGGAAAAGATTTTTTTGAAAAAATCCCTAAGCCCCGGGGTCACAATTTCAGCAAAAATCTGACTTTTGGCAATTCACTCAAAAATGGTGCCAGAAGGTTGGAAATGATCCCGTGAAAGCTTTGGCGATGGAAACAGAAGGCTTTTTATCACAGGACAAGAAATCAGCCCTCGACAACTTAACCGGCGGAAAATATTTTTTTGAAAAGATCCCTAAGCCCCGGGGTCACAATTTCAGCAAAAATCTGACTTTTGGCAATTCACTCAAAAATGGTGCCAGAAGGTTGCAAATGATCCCCTGAAAGCTTTGGCGATGGAAACAGAAGGCTTTTTATCAAAGGACAAGAAATCAGCCCTCGACAACTTAACCGGCAGAAAAGATTTTTTTGAAAAAATCCCTAAGCCCTGGGGTCACAATTTCAGCAAAAATCTGACTTTTGGCAATTCACTCAAAAATGGTGCCAACCGGTTGCAAATGCTCCCCTGAAAGATTTGGCGATGGAAACAGAAGGTTTTTATCACAGGACAAGAAATCAGCCCTCGACAACTTAACCGGTGGAAAATATTTTTTTGAAAAAATCCCTAAGCCCCGGGGTCACAATTTCAGCAAAAATCTGACTTTTGGCAATTCACTCAAAAATGGTGCCAACCGGTTGCAAATGCTCCCCTGAAAGCTTTGGCGATGGAAACAGAAGGCTTTTTATCACAGGACAAGAAATCAGCCCTCAACAACTTAACCGGCGGAAAATATTTTTTTGAAAAAATCCCTAAGGTCACAATTTCATCAAAAATCTGACTTTTGGCAATTCACTCAAAAATGGTGCCAACCGGTTGCAAATGCTCCCCTGAAAGCTTTGGCGATGGAAACAGAAGGCTTTTTATCATAGGACAAGAAATTAGCCCTCGATAACTTAACCGGCGGAAAATATTTTTTTGAAACAATCCCTAAGCTCCGGGGTCACAATTTCATCAAAAATCTGACTTTTGGCAATTCACTCAAAAATGGTGCCAGAAGGTTGCAAATGCTCCCCTGAAAGCTTTGGCTATGGAAACAGAAGGCTTTTTCTCACAGGACAAGAAATCAGCCCTCGACAACTTAACCGTGGGAATTTTTTTTTTTTTAAAAAAAGCCCTAAGCCCCGGGGTCACAATTTGAGCAAAAATCCAGTTTTGGCAATTCACTCAGAAATGGTGCCAACCGGTTGCAAATGCTCCCCTGAAAGCTTTGGTGATGGAAACAGAGTGCTTTTTATCACAGGACAAGAAATCAGCCCTCAAAAACTTAAGCGGCGGAAGAGATTGTTTTGAAAAAATCCCTAAGCCCCGGGGTCACAATTTCAGCAAAAATCTGACTTTTGGCAATTCACTCAAAAATGGTGCCAAGCGGTTGCAAATGCTCCCCTGAAAGATTTGGCGGTGGAAACAGAAGGTTTTTATCACAGGACAAGAAATCAGCCCTCAAAAACTTAAGCGGCGGAAAAGATTTTTTTTGAGAAAATCCCTAAGCCCCTACTTCACAATTTCAGCAAATATCTGACTTTTGGGAATTTACTAAAAACTGGTGCCAACCGGTTGCAAATGCTCCCCTGAAAGCTTTGGTGATGGAAACAGAGTGCTTTTTATCACAGGACGAGAAATCAGCCCTCAAAAACTTAACCGGTGGAAAAGATTTCTTTGAAAAAATCCCTAAGCCCCGGGGTCACAATTTCAGCAAAAATCAGACTTTTGGCAATTCACTCAAAAATGGTGCCAAAAGCTTGAAAAAGCTCTCTCTAAAGGTTTGATAGTCTTAACAAAAGGCTTTTTATCACAGGACAATTAATCAGCCCTCAACAACTTAAGCGGCGGCAAAGATTTTTTTGAAAAAATCCCTAAGCCCCGGGGTCACAATTTCATGAAAAATCTGACTTTTGGCAATTCACTCAAAAATGGTGCCAGAAGGTTGCAAATGATCCCCTGAAAGCTTTGGCGATGGAAACAGAAGTCTTTTTATCACAGGACAAGAAATTATCCCTCGACAAATTATCCGGGGGAAAAGATTTTTTTGAAAAAATCCCTAAGCCCCGGGGTCACAATCTCAGCAAAAATCTGACTTTCGGTTCACTCAAAAATGGTGGTCGGGTGCGTCTTATAGAGCGAAAAATACGGTGCAGTAAAAGAACTTCACATTACTAAGATGCATGAGCAGTTGCGCCACATGTCTCCACCATGGGGCTGAAAGCATGATCATCTGCACAAAATCAAAGCTGTCTTAGGACTCCCCACCAACCACATCAAGATCTGCCCAAAGAGGTACGTGGAGATAACCCTACTATGACATCAAAACCTCCTTGTGGAATAGCTCTTGAGTCTCAAAACCCTTGGGGTGCCTCTTTTAGGGAACAGGTCCAGATAAACACACACAAGTGCATGCAGGTGAACACACACACACACACACACATTGTGGTAAGCAAAAAATGCCTTATCTCCTGCGTTATGCCAATAAAGAAAACTCAGGAGACTGCAGGGTAGAAATCCAATGTTGTTTATTGCAAAGCAATAGGTTACAATGGGATAGCTTTGCAAAAGTTGCAACCCCGCCCAGTGGATCGGGCAGTGGTATTTATAAAGTTTCAAACAAAGCATTTCAATTTCCACCAATTGTACTTCATTACCTCATTTAAGTTGATAGATCAATCATATGCATAAGTATTGGCTGTTTCTGCTGACTAAGCTCGGATTCCCACCGTGTTCTGCGATGACCTTGCAGGAATACATTGTGTTAGTGTGCATGTTGGGAACCTGTGTCATGTGCAGCCATTTGCATCACGGAGCAACTTATGTTCTAGCGTTGTGCTGTATCTTTGTGATTTACATATTAGCTGTATTTCTGCCCCCAACGAGAGTGGCACATGTTGAAAAATCATCAGTTTCATAAAGTAACAGGCTACCATAATATCTCTATTAGAAGCACACTCAAGGATTTACAGGGGAACACATTATCACATTTATTGTGGCCCTTTGGGCCACTCCCACAAGATCACCCCACACTGGTTACACCCAGGGAACACAATGGGGGGAAATAAACAAGGTTTTTTTAAATTGAGGAACGGAATTCTAATCAACAGATTTATAGGGCAGGGCTAATATCTAACCAAAGAATGGCAACTTCAACTGATGGAATATGCACAGTTTGCAGACCTAACATATAGAATAAGAGAACAAGAAGAACATATGTTTAAAGAAGATTGGACAATGTTTATTGAATATATGTGTATACTTGAAAACGTTGGCAGCTTTAAGATAAATTCAACAATGTAAATAAGTTTTGCTGGATGTAATACAGTAATGGAATACTGAATAGTTTAGTTTATGTAAAAGATGCAGGAATTTATGCTATGCAAAATGAAACAAGGAAAGCGAAGAAGGGAAGTTACTGATATTTTAAGATTGTTTAAATGAATATTCAAAATTGCAAAACAGAAATTTTAATGAAAATTTTATATATATTATATATGTCCAATGCAGGATTGGTGGTTTGCTGCTTGTTTATGTTATTGTTGTTGTCTGTAGTGCAAATGTGTTTGTAGTGTGCACAGGGTAGATAAATGCCAGGAATGAGGTGTGCACCTTCAACAAGGTACCACATTAAAGACATGCTTTTGAAGGGATAATGAACTAGGTCTCCAAGGACTGAAGCAGGCATATAGAAAAGTGATGCTGCATAAATATAACAGGACCCAGGACAGAGTACAAACCTAGAATTACAGACTCGTGGAACTGGGGGCCACACCAAAGGCCATCTAGCCCAACCCCCTGCAATGCAGGAATCACAGCTGAAGAGTCCCTGACAGATCCCCCCCCCAACTTGCTCTGCTTCAGGACCCTTTGCCTATTGCTTCATTACAGAGGTCAGAATCCTCTCATATTCAAGATTTCTAAATGGAGAAATTGATTGTTGGTCTTGTGGAGAAGTTAGCTTGCTTGTCTTCAGGGTAAATGACTTAAGAGGAATATTCATAGGAAACTGCCTGGGACAGAGTCAGACATTGACCCATCCACCTCAGCGTCGTCTACACTGACCGGCAGCATCTCTCCCGGGTTTCAGACAGGGAACCTTCTCTGCCCCACCTGGAGATGTCATCCAGGATCATCTATGAGGATGGTGATAATGCAAAGCGGATTGTCTAATCCTGTGCTATGGACACCCCTAGACTTGGGCGTCTTCTCCTGCATTTCAAGGGACGTTGGGATTGTCTCCCTTTGGAAATGGGGCTGAACGAAGAACGATCCGATATAAAAACATGAACTCCAAAAGAGAAGATTCACCTGCAGATGGAACAGCAGCTTCCAAATTCTGAAGAAACATTGGGGGGGGGGCAAGTTTGGCCCAGGTGGGTGGGTTGCCATGGGAACAATCACCTGCCCTCCTTTGTGACATCTCCTGCTTCTCCCTTAAAAGCCTCCAACTACAGGTGTCCATTGTGGGTTAGTGAGGAGAGACAGAGAGAGAGGTGGGAGTACAGAAGGAGATTTCGGAGAGGCTTTGGTTTAGGAGAGGCAGGGACTGTTTAAATAGGAGGCGGAGGCAACAGCAACAATGCGGTCAATTCCAGAAATCCAGGAGGAAGGCAGGATCAGCGGACTGGTCCTTCGCTATTGTCCATCCTATTCTTTGCCCCATCTCCTTCTCCGCAGAATTATTCCCATAGGTTCATTATCACGTGGTGCTGATAATGCCAAGGTTGCAGGCTCGGTCCCTGCATGGGACAGCTGCACTGCCCGCAGTATCCTTTAGTGTATCTTCCCTAAATTGGGGGGGGGGCTGAAATAGTGACACCCCCCCGTGGTGGCGATTCCAGGGTCCCCTCTTAAAGGGGTTTGTATATGGGAGTTACTGGCCATACACTGGGGGTGGGCTGCCAGCATACACAAACACCTGTGCTTCCTCCTGGGGGGGGGGCTGGGAGGGAGACACGCCCAATGCCTAAGCCAAGGTCTTCCTACATCTGAAAGGTTTAATAAATTTGTGGCCAATTTTTTATTCCAGAACACGTTGTCACGAGTCATCTTTCCTTCGGGTGGGTCTCTGGGGGCTGGGGCTGGGGTCTCCGCCTGGGCACGCAGTGAGCGCTCACACCTTCCTTAAAGGTGCACGGCACCTCGGCCCACTTGGGACCCATCAGCTGGTTGGGCTGGCCTGCCTCCCTGTGCTAGTCTTTGGAGGTTCCCGCCATACCTCAGTTAGCCAATCAGCCCTGCAGGGAGGCGGGGCCAGACTGCTTAAATAGGAGGCGGAGCTGGCATAACCATGTGATTCGCTCCAGAGCTTCACCCACCCGACCCTCCCTTTGTCTAATGCTCGTTTCATTTTAGCTATTTCAGATCATAACCGTAGATACTCCCCTCTTCCTCCATGAATAGGAGTGACCCCTATTGGCAATTCTCTATTAGGCTCAACGTATTTCTGTTCTGCGTCACCTCTTCTAGGCTCAGGCGAATGAGAAGCTTCATGCAGCTCAAAAAGAGCAATAAAGTGGCCCCGCTGCAGCCCAAAGAGGAGCCTGTGACACCAGGAGAGGAAGTACTCCCCACAGACACCATTCTGGGAAGGGCAAGGCAGGAATAGGCTAGGGGGGCAGCTCAGGGTATAGGATTGGGAGGGGAGCTAGTAAGAAAAAAAAGTCGGAAGAGCCAGACTGCTGGATCTGGCAGGAGGCCAAGGCAGCTGATAGGACAGGGCTAGGGGACAGTGGTCAGCTAGAGGGCCACATTCTCTTGTGAGCCGCATTCGGGGGGCTGCAGGCCAAGTCTGGCCCCCAAGGCCTGGGGTTTGCCACCCCTGTAGGAGGAGCGTAGAAGCAGGGAAATCAAGGAGAAGATTGTTGAAACAATCTGGGAAGCTGTAAAAGGACGAACTAACCTGTCCCCATGTCCTTCTCTTGTTGCAGTGGTGCCAAAGCTCTTCAGGACTTTTCCTGAGCTTGAGGTTAGTAGTAGGGGAAACAAAAGAGGGAGTGGATCCCCCAGACCCTCTGACTGTGGTCTTTGCCCACCAATTCTGCAGTGGCATGTGTCCCTGGGGTGTCAGGATTTATGTTATGCAAAATGAACCATGGAAAGAAAAGAAGGGAAGTCATTGCTATTTTAAGGTTGTTTAAATGAATATTCTAAATTGCAAAACAGAAAATTTAATGACTATTATATATGTTCAATGTAGGATTGGTGGTTTGCTGTTTGTTTGTTTGTGTTGTTGTTTGTAGTACAAATGTGTTTCTAGTGTGCACAGGGCAGATAGATGCCAGGAATGAGGTGTGCACCTTCGACGAGGTACCAAATTGAAGACATGCTTTTGAAGGGTGAATAATGTATGTTGACAAGGCCTCGCTCCTGTCAGCACTCACGCTGCAGCATCCTGCACTAACTGCAACTTCCAAACACAAGGGAAGCCCCACGTACAGTGCATGGCAGCAATCCAGTCTTGAAGCAATCAGGGCATGAACTATGGCAGCCAGGCTCTCTCGGTCCTGGAATGGCAGGAGCTGGTACCTCCTTTCTCTCCAAGCCCTGAACGCTCTTGGCTGCCTCTCTGCAGCTCTTATGAAGTCCTACAGTTCATTCAACTGCAGAAAGAGGGAAGGAATAGGGAGGGACGTGCCGGCAATTCTCTATTAGGCTCAACGTATTTCTGTTCTGCGTCACCTCTTCTAGGCTCAGGCGAATGAGAAGCTTTCTTCAGGTGAAAAGGAGCAATAAAGTGGCCCCGCTGCAGCCCAAAGAGGAGCCTGTGACACCAGGAGAGGAAGTACTCCCCACAGACACCATTCTGGGAAGGGCAAGGCAGGAATAGGCTAGGGAGGCAGCTCAGGGTATAGGATTGGGGGGGGGGGAGCTAGTAAGAAAAAAAGTTGAAAGAGCCAGACTGCTGGATCTGACCCAAGGCTCATCTGGAAACCCACCCTAGTGGGGTTGATGAAGATGCTACTGACTGAGAGAGGAGAGGAAGCATTTCTAGTGGTTCCAAGATGGCGATGGCTTAGCAAGCAGGCTTCGGAGCTCCGCAGATAACAGGACTGTAATTAGCGTTGTTCCTCCTGCAGCAGCCGGGACGTGTATGGCGTCTGATCCAGCTTTCTCTTTCCTCTGCAGAAGGCAATAGCCCAATGACACCGGTCCCGTATTCAGCCAGCTCCTGAAGAAGGTAAACGAATCTCCACACCCTGGGGACTTTTCACTTAGTAGTGTTATGGTTCGTGCCCAAGAAAGACCTCCCAGGCCTATTTGCTGTGCCTAGCAGGCCTTTTTCACTTCGCCTCAGTAGGCAGAGCCCTGACTGACTCCAGCTACAAAAGCTGAGGTGGTTGAAGCCTTGGGTTTGGGTATTGTTTGGCAGGCGTTGTTGAGAGAGGCTGTTAATTCAGTCTCTCATTTCCGTTCTCTTCCAGAGGACATCATTATTGAAGATCTGTAGGGTTTCCGGTTCTGGCCTCTGCCATGGCAACGTCTCTCCCTTCTGGGACCAGACTCAGACGGAGGAGAGGGGGTTACCTGAGGTTGTAAAACCCTCTAAAAACCCCTGAAGGCAGTCGGGGGACAAGGCACCTGTGGACGTCTTTGTGCCTGCTCCTGCTGGTCTCATGCCCTGCGCCGCTGAGGCAGGCTCCACGGCTGCCATTGCAAGAGGCAAAGCTCCTTCACCTCTTGATATATTGGATCAAAATTAAAGGCGCCTCCAGAGGAAATGTGGACAGTGAGCTGCAATCTGAATGAGACTATCGAGATGGAGGGATGAAATCTGAATGTCCTGCCGTGATTAAAAATGGAGAGAAGAGGAGAGGGGAACATTATTATTATTATTATTATTATTATTATTATTATTATTATTATTATTATTATTATTATTATTATTTAAAGTCTGCAAGGACTTAACACTTACCCCATCTGGTTTAAAGAAATAAAAGGATCACAAGTGAGGTCTTTTTTTTAATAAAGATATTTATTGCAAATTTTAAACAAAGAACAAACCACCAAACATATATAATACCATCACCATACAACAAACAAAGAAAAACAAAGAAAAATTAGAAAAAGACATAGAAAAAAGGGTTACAACAAAAAAGAAAAAAAACAATTATCCATAAATCATATTTTCATAATCTTTGGACTTCCTCACATCACTCTTTCCTGCGTTCTCAATCATATAATTATAGGCAGCAATTTATTACCTCATTTCAGTTCTTATTTTGTAGTTCTCAAATATTATGTCCCAAACTTTAAGTATTTTTATCATATACTGAACTGCTTAGCTTAAACATAATATTACTTCAAATTTCATCATTTTCTTAAACATCACTTATTCTCATATATCTTACAACTAAATTACTGAAGCCATGTCACTTTCTATCGTGCATTCTCTTAACATTCGTACAGCTTATAATGTTTTTGTAAATAGTCTTTAAATTTTTTCCAGTCCTCTTCCACCGTCTCTTCTCCCAGGTCTCGAATTCTGCCAGTCATTTCAGCCAGCTCCATGTAGTCTATCAGTTGCGTCTGCCATTCTTCCAGAGTGGGCAAATCCTGTGTCTTCCAGTGCTTTGCAATAAGTATTCTTGCTGCTGTTGTTGCATACATAAAGAAGGTTCTATCCTTCTTTAACACCCCTTGGCCGACAATGCCCAAAAGGAAGGCCTCCGGTTTCTTAAGGAAGGTATACTTAAATACCTTTTTTAACTCATTATAGATCATTTCCCAGAAGGCCTTAACCCTTGGGCATGTCCACCAGAGGTGAAAGAATGTTCCTTCAGTTCCCTTACATTTCCAACATTTATTGTCGGGCAAATGATAGATTTTTGCAAGCTTGACTGGGGTCATGTACCACCTATATATCATTTTCATAATGTTTTCTTTCAAGGCATTACATGTCGTGAACTTCACTCCGGCGGTCCATAACTTTTCCCAGTCAGCAAACATAATGTTATGCCCATTGTCCTGTGCCCATTTTATCATAGCTGATTTAACCGTTTCATCCTGAGTATACCATTTCAACAGCAAGTTATACATTTTTGAAAGTACCTTAGTCTTAGATTCTAACAGTTCTGTTTCCAATTTCGATTTTTCCACCTGGAAGCCTGTTTTTTATCCAAATTAAAGACCTCCCTGATCTGAGCATAGTGTAACCAATCTCGCACTTTATCCTTTGATTTCTCAAAACTCTGCAATCTCCAAGTATCTCCTTCTCTTTCTAGTATTTCCCAATATTTCGGCCATTTGGCCTCCATATTGAGTCTTTTCTGAGCCTTGGCTTCCATTGGTGATAGCCACCTTGGGGTCCTGTTTTCTAATAGGTCTTTGTATTTTATCCAGACATTAAACACTGCTTTCCTGACAATATGGTTCTTAAAAGCCTTATGGATTTTTACCTTGTCGTACCACAAATATGCATGCCATCCAAAGGCATTGTTAAACCCTTCCAGATCCAGGACATCAGTGTTCTCAAGAAGAAGCCAATCTTTCAGCCAGCAGAAAGCTGCAGATTCATAATACAGCCTCAAAGTGAGGTCTATTAAAGGAAACCTGGACGTTTGTGTAATGCTTGAAATTCCTTTTCTAAAATGGATTACAGACTACGAGGAGACTGGACATAAATTTCCAACATTATGAACTGTGTTAATACCAGACTATAGACATGACAATAGATTATAAGTGATGAGAGAGGACACATGGTCTGGAAAATAAAGAAGATTGGACAGGAAGATTTTTTGATAAATGAATCTGGCATGCTAGCAGGTTTTAAGGTTAACCATCAGAAAACCAAAATGAATATAGCAGAGCAAAAGACTGGATTTAAAAGGGTAAAAATAGAGTATTTTGGTATTACTATGACTAATATGAATTGTATGTTGTTTCAAAATAATTTTGTTATGACGTGGGTGAAAATAAAAAAGGATATGTTAAGACGGGAAAAACTAAAACTGTCTTTGCTGGGTAGAATTTCTGTGATAAAGATAATAACCGGGATGGAGAAGGTATAAAGGACATTCAGGCAACTGGTCCCAGAGTGGTTTAATCATCAATCCCTCCTCCTAGGGAATTGTAGCTCTGGGGGGGGGAGAGTATAGGGGTTTCCTAACAACTCTCAGCACCCTTAACAAACTACAGGTCCTAGAATTATTTTTGTGGAGCTGTGACTGTTGTAAAGTGGTATCCTGGAGCTTTAAATGCATGCTGTGAATGAGGCCTCAGAATCTGTACACTCTAGTAACTTCCAAACCCATTTCAGTGTTCTTAAAAGCCCCTGTTCCCCTTTATCTTCGCCTTTTGTTTTTGGTGCTTCCCAAAAATGGCCATATTAAGCAGATACATGTCTCATGTTTCCCCAGTCTGTGTTACAGGTTTATGATTTTGTCTCTGGAGGACTGCTGCTTGCCAGCCAAGGGGACTCTGATGGATGGCTTTGCTTTCCCCAGCCACCAACTGATGGGTGCTACAGCTGAATCCACCCTTGCCTTGACCTCTGGGAGTGCACTTTAAGGCCCACCCTGTTTTAAGAGAAGCAGAGATTATTTAGCGCAGGGATGGGGAACTTGTGGTCCTCTAGATGCTGATACACTTCAGCTCCGATAGCCAATGGTCAGGGATGATGGGAACTGCATCCCAATAACATTTGGAGAGAGACAAGCTCACCAGCCCTGTCTGAAACACTATCTGAAACAGTTCATGTGAAGCCCTGTCTGAAACACTATGGGAAACTATGTGAAACCGTTCATGTGAATTAGTAGATGTTTCACTTACGGCAAAGTTCTAGGGTACGCCACTGTACACAGATGCCAGTTGCTGCACATGCCTCTGCGTATATCGCAACAGCAGTACAGAGCCCATGGTGCAGGCACAAGCTTCTTCGATGCAAGCCTTGTGAAATGGAGTGGGGTCAACCCAAGGAGAAGGTGTTGTTGAACTACCATTATTGTTAGGGTGCAGGTCTGTGGTTCCACTGCTTAGCCAGGCGCCAAGATCCGCTGCCCAGCATGGCGTTGGAAATGTGTCTGCTCTCCACCATATGACCAAGCCAGATTGGGTGGGGTATAAATAATAAAAAATATTATTATTATTATTATTATTACTATTATTATTATTATTATTATTTACTACTACTACTATGCTTACTACTACTACTAATATGCTTGTGAGGTAGGTTAGACTGAAACATAGCAGCTGCCTCATATAGGGCCTTACGAGGCTATTGTCTAAACCACCCCAAAGTATTGTCAGGGATTTTATGCATAAAAGTGTTGAGCAAATCTTATTTCCAAAGGCCTACCTGGCTGTGGCAGGCTCCGAACCCACAGCCTCTAATAATTTTGCATTTTTTTCTCAGCCCACTCTTTGCAGTATGCATTTGCATCGCATGGGCACATCTCGGCTATTGTGTCCCAACATGCAAAGCTTGTCTTTCAACTGTTGCCAAACTCCATTGGTCTGGTGGCTAGTGAACCATGCCTAGTGGTGAATTTGTCCTGAAGATTTCCACTGCGATTTCCACAAAGGCCACATAGTTGTCTCGGTATTGCAAGCAGAAAGATATGGTGAGGCACCTCGTAGGCTTGGCTGTGCTGCATCCTGAGCCCTATCCCGGGAGGGAATTGGCCACACCAGTAGGTTTCCTTGGGGGCAGGCCCTCTGTGTGGACCAGAGAGGGAACTGCTCACTTCTGGTCTGCTCCTGAGGTATAAATAAGAATCTATAGCAGGCTTCCTCAACCTCAGCCCTCCAGATGTTTTTGGCCTACAACTCCCATGATCCCTAGCTAGCAGGACCAGTGGTCAGGATGGGAATTGTATTCTCAAAACATCTGGAGGGTCGAGGTTGAGGAAGCCTAATCTATAGGTTACATATGTTGTTGGGGTAATAACACTAATGAAGATGATGTAAGAAGCTGATGTAACAATATAAAAAGCAGGGTTCTGCTTGCATTATTATTGCCAGGGATATGCTCAAGCACAATTTACTGTTAAACAAAATTCTTAAGTAAAAATAGTTAAGTGTTTAAATTATCTACATTGTGCTTACCTTCCAGTTTGGCTCCATTATAATAGAAACTTTGGTATTTATGTCCCAGATCAATGTTATTCCATGTATGTATTTGATTATCAAGTACAGCCCAACTGTGTGCACTGTGTATGGTTGCTTGTCAGTTTCACACTGAGAGCTTCCAGGATCTTTAATAAGCATGTACTTTCCATCTTCTAAAACAAGGGTACCATTCTGAAATTGTACTTAAAAAGAGAAAAACACACACATGCTGGCTCTTGATACTGATAAGGTAAAGGTAAATGGACCCCTGACCATTAGGTTCAGTCGTGACCGACTCTGGGATTGCGGCGCTCATCTCGCTTTATTGGCCGAGGGAGCCAGCGTACAGCTTCCGGGTCATGTGGCCAGCATGACTAAGCCGCTTCTGGCGAACCAGAGCAGCGCACGGAAACACCATTTACCTTCCCGCCATAGCGGTACCTATGATACCTGATGTAAATGACTGAGTTGCAACAAAATATTGCAATGTTGACTTCTGATGATGCTCAGTGTTCCAGTAAGTCAGTTACTCCCCACTCCAGGATATTCTATTCTGCCTGTACTCCCACCTGATTTTCTGTCTCTGCTACCACAACAGTCACTATTCAATAATCACCAAACATGCTTAGCCTTTGCTGAATTAACACATCCCCCCTACCCCACTTCCATGTACAACTATTTATATGGTTTGGCTCTCATCTTAAAACAAGATGGTACTCAATGAGTCATATGGATAGTTTGTTACAAGCACAACATCCTTATTTTACAAGCTAGCAGTCAATCAGCTAAAGTCACTTGCTCCAGTCCATGATGTGTCAAAAATTACTGTTGCACTTAATGGCGACAGCTGTATCCTGAGCTATTCTTGTAAGATTTCATGCAAGTTCAGGAATTCATCCTCACTCAATGGAGGACATTCTAAACCTCTTTTCGTGGTGCTGAACTTTTGTATAAGCATATGAAACCTATGCTTATACATGTGGAATCTCTCATTTGTGAGAACAGGTAAGACTCATGATTGCCTTATGCTATGTAAGCATTAACATCTGAAGGGTGGAAAAGGAAAATGAAGCACCCTCCCAAAATGTCTTAATGAAATTCCCTTACCTTTGACATAAATGTCGAACATCAGAATTTAGTACAGCACTGTCCATTTCATAATGGTGACTTGTGGTTGCCACTCAAGATTAATATTTCCATCATCATCTGGCTTTTTATAATCTACTACTTGCTCTTGTTTTTCTGTCTTATTTCCTTGATATGCTGATATCCACAATAGTGATAGCTGAATAAACAGCTAATTTGCCTAAAGGAAAAACTGGGATCTCCCCTACAAAGTTCAACTAGAACCTGTAAGGTTGGCGCTGTTACTTCTTGGGACAATCTCAATGAGTACACAGCTGCTTCTGATTCATCACTGTTCTGTCACAAGTTGGCAAAATGCTATTACCAGTGTCCCTTTGCTCCTGTCATTATTTGAGCATCGACAATCTAGGAAGTCCAATAAACAAGTACAGAATAAAAATGCCAATCAGAACATGGGCCTGTCACTTTCCAGAACTTGTCCTTGCCAGGAGAGCACTTTTTAAAGCTCTTTTTCAAGTACTGAACCTCTGTGTGATCACATGAAGCTTGCTTGTGGGTAGTTAGATCAATACGGTCCAGCAACTTCTTTAAATGTTTGATGTAATCGTTGCTTGACCTACAACAAAAAATTTAGCGGGAGATGTTGAGAATTAAAGCAAAGACCCTCTGTATCCAATATATGTAGTCAACACAGAGCCCTCCAGATATTTTGACTCCAACTCCCATTAGCCCAGCCAGCACGGCCAATGAGGGGCTATAGCTGGAGAGAACCTGTAAAAAGGTAAAGGTAAAGGGACCCCTGATCATTAGGTCCAGTCATGGCTGACTCTGGGGTTGCAGTAGTCCCTTCCAAATTCCTGAAGCCCTTTCATAGGAGCTCTTGATAGTTTCAAAGGGACTTGTGCACATTTGCCAAGATAATTAGAATACAGTCAGTAGGCTATTTTGCGTATGCTATTTGCACTAATTTATGTGTTTTAGGCACACTTTACCCTAACATATACATTTTGTATATTACTTGACTGGAGCTTAATCTTTTGTATTTTATCTTCCTGAATACCATGCCAGCAGCTTCTAGCTGTAAGGCAGTTTATAAATCTGGAAAAGAATCTGTGATGAGAGCAGTTTAGGGGAGAAGCAAGGCTTCCTGTCCGTGCTTCCATCATCAGAGTTCCCCAAAGGAAGCAACTGTATGTGTGGCTTTGTGGAGGTCCTGATCGTATTTGGGGGAGGGGATTACTGGCATCGTAATTTGATTACTCCAATTCACCTCATTTCAGATACATCATACGTAATGAATAAATTTTTACACATATTTCAAGTGATATACACATACATTATCTCATTAATGTAACTGATTAATTACTAAGAACAATCTGATTTCAACAGAAAACTTCACTCAGCTTAAAGTTATGTGTAGCATCTGTCAAAAGACTTATAAAATGAAATTTGTGTGAAAGTTAAAAAAAATGTTTATTTTTATTACATAAAGGTCATGTACAGTCTGCAAATTATACATTCGTATATACACAGAAAATTTGTGGTATATCAACAAGAATGTGTTAAAGCAGAGAACTTCACAATCCTGAATCTGCATGTAGCCACAACATTACAAATAGACAAAAAACAGAAAATGGTAGCACATTATTTTATTTAAAGAGAAAAGAAGTTTAAAAGTATAAGACATTATATGAGAAAGGACAATTGGTCTTACCCGAAGTGGCGCTTTAATAGGTTGCTGATGAGTCGAATGGGGCGCATCCTGAACTTCTTGTAAACTATCCAGAGATTGGGGAATCTGAGATCCAACACTGGCCTCTACAACTTGTGGCCTTTTGTTTGGAACCACAAAGATTGAGTAAAGTCCTTGAAATTGGTAGCACCCTCTGCTGGGAGGGTACCAATGGCCCCCATGTTTAGTAGGTGAGGCATGCAAGCCTCAACTGCTGCTCAACTCTCTGGGGGCTTTGGAATTGGAGATGGAATGAAGCTGGATGGGGGACTTGCATTAAGTTTTATGCCGGGGGGGGGGGGGGACGACGAACTGCTCCATCAAGGCAGGAGGAAAAAACTGAGGAGATTCAGCCTGCCTCCCACAATTCTTTGCTCCTGCCTCAGTCACGTGGTGAGAAATTACCCAATCCAGTGGCTTCATCGTCCACCATAGTTAATCAGTCTTTAGCACCCATGCCATTCTTCACTCAGTCCCTAAAAAACTGGGTGGTGTCCTAGTCATTTTCAATCCTCATCCTACTTATTATGCCAATAACTCATCTATCAAAACAACACACCTACTGTTAGCGTCCACTGTCCCAGATACTATTCTGACTTTTAATCTCAGACATCACCATTTTAACATAAATTGGGGGCCAACCCGGAGAAGACCCATTCATGATTATCGGCCAATTAGTTTCAACATTCTACTTCACAATCTTTCTTCTCCTCATACCTATAGCCATTATAATAAAAAACAAACTCCTTAAATGATAACCAGCCCAATAGCTTAAATAACCTAAAGCACTGGTCTTGTAAGTCAGAAATGAGAACGCACCATCCTAGGACATCAAAAGAGAAGGCCACAACCCCTCATTGCCAGCCCTCAAAACTAGCATTTTTATTAAACTATCTTCTGTTCCATTCCACCCAGCCACCCCAAGCAGTTTTTTTGCCTCCTCCACCCAAGCACAAATAATTTTTTTGCAGTCAACCCCTCACTTGGCTGGCTGTCCCACCATTGGTTATGGTTCTTGGGGGACTTGGAACCAGCAGCGCTTGGGAAACGCTGGGAACCCTGTCTAGCATAGAATCTAGTGGCTACGTAATTTTTTCTTTATTTCTTTCATAACTGTTTATTCCTAGGTATAGTTCAAATTAAGGATGGAAAATGTATAAGGATGTATGCAAAAAAGAACTTGATAATAATAAAAAATAGAATCTAGGCTTAAACCTCTGTGGTCTAAACCTAAAGTCCCTTTGCCTGAATTGGTTACGAAAGGTGCAAAAGGACTGGGGAGTAACGCCTGGCATACCTCCTATCCTCCTTCTGACTCATCAGCCAGGGGCGTAGCAAGGCGGGTGCAGTAGGTGCGGTCTGCCCCAGGTGTCCCCACTGAGGGGGGTGACAAAATGGTGGGTGGCATTCACCGCGGGGCCTGCAGCGCACCTGAGCCACACGCCCCTCCTGGGAGTGACGCGGTGGCTTGGGCGCCCGCATGCTCCGCGCTGAGTGGGAAGAGGCAGGCAGACTCCTCAGTGGCCCCGTGGTGCCCATGTGGGTGGGTGCCCGCACCCCCGGGCACAGGGCACGTGTGCCGTCGCAGTCACGCGATCAGCTTGCTCCGCCACTGTCATCAGCACCTTTCTTTTATCTTTAGATGCAATAAGCACATCCTTCAGGGACCCATCCCCAAACCAGTGACAAATCGGACGGTGGCCAAATTGACTTCTGATGCTGCATCCGCCCACCAATTTTTTAACCACAAAGTTTGGCGTGCCTCGACTTGAGCCAACATTGCCCTGGCAGAAAACTGAGGCACACCCAAGGTAGCATGAGCCATAAAGGCTTGCGCCTTCAGTGATTTATTTAAGGTCTGCCTCAGCCTCACAATATCCTGCGGTGGATTTTGCAGCAAGTCCTCCAACCAAACCATGCATGCCCTTGCACAAAAGGCAGCTGGGCAAGCCGCCTGCATAGACAATGCTGTGGCCTCATGCACCTTACGCAAGGCAAAATCCAAATGCCTATCTGTCATATCCTTCAGTTGAGCATCAACCTCCTGAGGCAATAAATTGCAAGAGGAAAGAATGGCATCCGGACAGTCCACAGGAAGAGTCTTAATATAAGCCGTGAAATCAGTCTCCAGAAAATAAATCTTATCTGCCAAATTGGTGCCCTTTCTAAACTGCAAAGGAACATCCAGCTCAGTCTCTTTAAATGGCCTGTTATCGGCTATCAGTCAGTAAAGAAATATCACTAGTAGTTGAGGTCTCAGCAGATTTGTCTTTCTGTGAAGCCAAACCTAAAGTAGACATGACCTTGTGGAACAGAGTAGTAAAATTAAGATTCTGGACACATTGGAGTGGTAACTTACTCATCCTGTAAGGAGCCATCACTCCGTTGATGGAGTTTTTTCCTCTCCTGCCTCTGTCATGTGAAGAGGGTCCTAATCAAACCCCTTCGGGTCATCAGCAACCGCCTTAAATCACCTTGCTTTACATTCCCACTATAATTCCAGCTTGTTAGAAGGGAAAGGTGAATGGTGTGAAAGGGCAAACAGAACATCTCCTGGAATATCAGAATTAAATACAATTTTGCCAAGGGAGAATGTGGGAAAGGGGAAGGAATATGCTACTGGCATTCAACAGAGAAAGAACAATTGATCTCATCTGAAGTATCGTTTTGAGAGGGGGGCGTTGCATCCAAAGGAGACACTAGACTGGAGCAAAGACTTGTGGGAAGTCGGCTGGACTCCCTCATTTTTCTGGATTCACCAAGCAGAAAGTACTGACGGAGTCCCTAAAGAGAAAAAAAACACCTGCCTACTTCCCCCTTCCCTAGAAATTTCTGTAATAAAATCAGCAGGTGGTGGTATAGTCTGAGCATTCAACTGAGTGGAAGCACTTTTAGGAGCTGATGCCTGCTCTGTATTGTGAGCCTGGGACTGGGGTAAAATTATGGAAGAAAGACGCTTCCTTGGAAGAGCTGTGGGAGCAGTCTTAGCACATCCTCCGGCTTTATAGGACATTAAGTGCTTCAGTTTTTGCTTTGCTTCAGAGGTGGGCGGCTTAAGCCACAAGTGTCCTCCATAGCAGCCATTAAAACAGCAAAGAGGCATCCGTGCGTGCACGTGCGCGCACACAGAGACAGACTCAAATTTTCACCAAATAAATACTCAACTCCATTTGCCACACCGTGGACCAGGAGAAAAGGCAGGCAAAAGCTTCACACCACACCACACACTCCATTTGCCACGCTGTGGACCTGGAATGGGGGGAAACAGAAGCTACACACACTCTCCTTGTGACAACCACTGACCAGGAAGATAAGGACAAGGGGCAGGCACTATGTCTCTGCCAAAGCGAACCGGCAGGGATGTAATAGGAACGCTCACTCCGTTGCCAGTGTCAAAACAGCAAACTGGGAGGAGGTGGCCAAACTGTTTTTAAATAAGCAAATAAGTGGGATGACCAAACTTAAAGAGCAATGGAAAGGGTTTTCTTTTTTCGTGGAAAAAACCACAACGTGCGGACAAAGAACTGTAGAACAAAAACTGTAGAACAAAAACAACGTTAAAGGAAATCTTAAGAAAAAAAGGCGGTTCATAATCTAGTAAAAAACTTAGCTGAGTCAGGAGAACGTACTGTGTGTGTCTAGACAAGAGGAAAAACCGAGGGAGTCCAGCCAACTTCCTGCAAGTCTGCTCTTGTCTAGTGTCTCGCGACAGAGTGAACACCCATTCCATTGGATACAATGCCCCACAAACTGAAATGACGCCATGAAATCATAATTACATTCACAACAATAGCAATCTAAAGTGCTTTAAACAGGTTGGATGCAAACAGGATTATGTAAGTTGAATTGATCTCAACAGGACCAAAGCTGGGCTAGCCCCCATTTACCATAGAGTAAATTCCATTTAATTCAGTTGGACTTAGTGCTGACCTGGCATGTGGTTGTGTCCAATGAAGTTATTCTGACAGCGATTTCCGGCACTGGCATCTGTGATTTTCGGCGTCGCCGAAGTGAGTCTCTGCGCCGCGCCAGTTTAGCGCAGCGTGCAAGGACTCACCAAGCAGGTAGCTTTGCTCGGGGGTGGCTCGTGGGCCGGTAAAATGACCCCATGGGCCACTTTTGGCCCAAGGGCCTTAGGTTGCCGACCCCTGCTCTATAACATGCCTTTATTTATATCATAATGCTTCAAAAAGTTACGAAGTATAAAAATATTGCTTGATTAAATATACATACATAAATACAGCATGGGATAGTGGAATTACTCTAAACGTGGAGTGGTATAAAAGACATTGAAAACCAGATGAAAGGAGTTCAGGTTACATGTTACAGCTGGGTTTCCTACGTACCTTTCACCACTGGAAAATTAAGGCACTGCCCAGTCAATAATATTCTCTATATTTTCAACAAAACTGATGCTGATGCATCCTGGGAAATATTTACATTGCATATTTCAATGGAGCTAGAACAGAAACCTCCTGTATGAGCCCAGTGAGATACGTGTTTTCATAGCCAGTTAATCCAAAGAAATGCTCTTCATTTTTTCTGCTAACTCTTGTCTCAGCTCAATATGTTTTCTCAGGTTTTGCACTTCATGTGGCAGATTAATGTCCCATATAGTCAAACATGACTGTATTCCTGTGAACAAATTGAGGCAAATATGGTTGAAGATATTAATCAGGAAATATATCTCAAGCATTTTTCCAGCTGTTGGGCAACTTAGAAATAGGACTTTAGAAACTTTAGAAATAGGAGCTGAAACAGTCACTTGGGCAGAAATCCTATGCACACAACTGGGGGGAAAGTGCCATCAAACTCAATAAGATTACTTCTGAGTAGACAGGCATAGGATTGCATTGTTAATGGCTAGCAATATGTGGTTTAAATGTACGTTGTGTACCCAGCCTCAGTTCTGCAAAAATTCCTGGATACAGTCGTTTGCAAAGGGTACTGGGAAATGTAGCTCTGTGATAGGTAAACCACAGTTCCCATGTAGCCCAAGTGTGAGAAAGGGACAAGCTAGCCATAATGGCAGCAGACTCATGTGGGCAAAATTTATCTCCAAGCTTATTTTTCATCAGTCTGGTTAAGAAAGGAAAATCTTGCATATATGAGACCCATACGTGAGTGGGATTCCTGATCTCAGAGTTCTATGGTATCTGCAAGTGAAATACTAATCATGGTTGCCTCACATGAGAAAAGTCCTTTTAACCAGGCAGATCCAACCTTTTACGTGGTTGCATGCAGAAGGTAGGAAAGACCTCTGCCTCCTGAGGCCTGGGAGCAGTAATGGGCAACTCTGCATTTATGGCCTGAATCACTTTTGTGTGCTTTTACCCACAATTCCATTTGATTTTTGCATTAATTTGTGAACATTTAAATTAAAATCTTCTCAAAGCAATTATTTAAAAGAGCATCTTGCATGCTTACATGAACTGCATCACAATATTCAGACAAGGGCAAAGCCATGTTCTGATCTGCACTAGTCCAAGAGGTGTGTATCAGGTTATTCTGTGAAGGAATTTGCCGAGTTCTGGGCTGGATGGACCTACAACCTCACAAGGGCACTTTATACTGTATGTGGTTATTTACGCCTGATTCAAACATAATGGAAAACCACAGTCTCCTGTTCTGTGCCTTTTATAAACAAAGCCTGAATTTGGACATAATCAAGAACAGAGATAAGTTTCAAAGCAGAAGTGAGACCTTTAGATCCCCTTTTTTGATTCACTGAAGAGCAGTGAAACATGTATGAAGAGCCCTGCACAATTGTGCTTCACAACAGAAAACCAAGGTTTCCCATTACATCTGAACTGGACCTTGGTCTTTGACTGGTGGACCTAACAATAGCTATCCATCAGAATGCTTTAGTCAACAAGTTAAGCAGTAAACTGCAATCCTAAACACTTACCTGGAAATAAGTCTGCAAAGGTCCGCACTCCTAGTTAATCAGCATGCTATGTGGCATATTAAAACTTTGGGTAGACAGAAATGGTCCCCGGAAAGACTATGTGGGGCTTTCTATTGTGTATTATCACATTCTGTTGTGTATGACTGACGCCGTGTAACATAAACTTGCCAAGAGTCAGCAGGAGCAGAAGAGTGAATAAACAGCGGTGAAAATATTATCATGGCATGATCTCACAAAAGCTGTACAGATTCCCTTTAAAATGTTTAATACAGAAGGCACTAATCCTTACCTGTGGCGTATTCGCTGTCTTTGCTTTCACCTTTATGGCAGTAGCCCAACACCAGAACTACGTTCTTCAGGCTCCCTTTTACCAAACAAACAAAGGTAAGATATAATCCAGTATCCAAAGTTAAACTTTAATTAGTAACGAATCAGTTTCAGTATTAAAAGTACATCGGCTTGGATCCAGCCCCACCCTCTGTGTGCAAATGGAAAGTATCTCAATGCGTGCATTGGCAGCAGCGGCAGGGATTGTCCTATCCCAGAGGTCGGCAACCCGCGGCTCCGGAGCCGCATGCGGCTCTTTTGCACCTTTGCCGCGGCTCCGCAGATCCTCGGGGACCCTGAGCAGAAAAGCAGAAGCGCCAGAAAGAGGAGGGGGATGGAGCTGGGCAGCCGAGCAGGGCAAAGCAAGGCAGCGGCGGCAGCGGAGCTCGAGAGGCGGCGGCTGCTGGGATGGAGGAGGCGGCGGCGGCCAGAGAAGGGCTGCTGCTGCTGCTTCTGCCGCCGGAGGGAAGTTCTGCCAGGCGGCTTCACGGCTCATAGCTTCCCCCGCCCACCCAGGCCACGCTCTCCTTAGCCCCGCGCGTGAGGCACCTGAGGCGAGGGGGAGAGAGCGCGCGCGCTGGAGATGGCAGGGCAGGGCAGGGCGGGGTGTGTGTGTGTGTGTGTGTGTGTGAGAGAGAGAGAGAGAGAGAGAGAGAGAGAGAGAGAGAGGGGTGGCGGTGGTGCTTCGGGATCCTTTTCCGTGCCTTGCTTCTGAGTGGCTGCCGAGTTGAGGGAGAGCACCTGAGGTGAACCACAAAATGGGCCCGCCCTCCCTGTCAGGGAGGAAGGGGTGAATAACGTCAGTGATGAGGAGGGGGTCCAGAGGTAGCCAGCAGGAGAGGCGGGGGAGCACGAGAGCAGTTGCAGAGGGAGGGGGGCTGTTAGGCACCAAAATCCTGCATGCGGGATTTCCCCCGTTCTCTTGTGCCTATGCAATTCCTGCCCTTCTCCCTTCCCCCTCAAGATTTGCTGCAGAGACAAGCAAATGAAGAAGAAAGGGAAGAGTATTAGCTGGCATGTCCCCGGATCCCATGGAAAGCACTACAGATTCCTTTGCTTATTTTAAGTGGGCTTCAAACCTGTAATTGTGTAGGTGTATGTATGTATACATATACACATATAAATATTCATATCTCTTCCCTCTCACCTTCCTTTCACCCAGTTTCTCTGGCACTGGTTTATAAATGCTGCTATGTAGAAATGATGAGAAAGTTGCACCAGCAGAAGGAATGGATATGTACTGTTAGTAAAAAGAGAGGGAATTGAACTGCAGGGAGGGACAGACACTTTTCTATGTATTAATTTGTATAATGCCCTCTATGCACATGGTGCTTTGCAAAAAATGGATATGAGAGGTACCATACCCCTCTTTGCTATCTGAAATAGACTCAGGGAAAAGAGAGAGAATGGGGGAAGGGGAAGAATGTGTGGTTATTTACATTTGGCTTGTTTTGCGGCTCCCAGTTTTTTTTCCCCTTCGGAAACGGGTCCAAGTGGCTCTTTTTGTCTTAAAGGATGCAGACCCCTGTCCTATCCCTTTGACTGTAGTCTCTAATGCCACCCCCAAACCTTTGACAGGGGCTTTTGGAGGAAAGCAGGAAAGTTTCTTTGTGTAAGCAGGAGCAAACTGAGGCTTCTTTAGATTCAGCCCCTGTACTTTGACAAAGTATTATAATTTAAGGCTGCACTTGAGGAAGACTGCCAAGAAAATAAACAATCAAGAAAGTGCAGAGGGCAGAAATAAACTACAGCATGTATTGTAGAATTATGACAAATAGTACTATTGCTCTAAATTCCATACTCAAGTTTTTACAAACAAGAGGAGGAGACTTCGGAGCTCGACTTTTAGCTTATGCAGCAAGCCATAGTAAGCCTTACCAACTGCAGTTAATGTTTAGACTTTACGTTTTGAGCCTAAACACTTACCCGGGAGTAAATTCCACCGAAAACAATACTTACTTTTGAATAGACATGTATAGTATGACACTGTAAGAACCATGTGTGTAGAGCAATGAAAAAGGTCTTTATGAATATCTAACTTGGGAACTGGAGACTGCAGATGCGTTTCCCATAAGCAAAGTGGTCTTGCTCAACTAACACACATTAATTTTAATAACGGAGGTTAGTGAAAAAGGTATAAGAGGGTAGATGTGCTGCACTACTTTCGAAATGGTTCAAAATGGTCATGGATCAGATGTTAAAAACTGCACACATATGTGTGTAAAGTAAAAATGAAAATGGTAAACATGTGTGCTCGGTTCCTTGAAGGAAGCAAAGGATAAGCCATACATAAATACATTTCATTCCTGGGACCATGATGATTTCCTGTGAAGCCTTCACTTACCTAACTGGGCTGTCATCATGAATCTAACAGAATCACAGAAATCCCTTATTATTCTTATGGGCCGACGAGTTGAGAGGTCAAGCAGTAAGATATGTCCTCCCCCTGTGCCAACCCAAAGGGCTGTATTCTTCTGCAGGCAGATGCTCTTCACTCTTCCCAAAATAGCAACTTCTTGTTTTGATTCTTTATTCAGGTTTGGCACCTCCTCCCTAAAACAATATGATACCATTGTATGTTAACGTTGCAATGGGTCATGCCTTTCCTTTCGTTTCCCGTATATTTTCACATAAGCATCTCATTAAGCGGCCATTTGTTTAACGGAAAGAAGGACAGAAATGCTTTAAGCTACACCGACTTCCTATTCTCTTTGCACTATCATTTAGAATACTAAAAGCAGACGCCTAGCAATCTCTGGTCACTTCCTGCCTGTGAGAACAACTGCCCAGTTTGAGTAGTTGCCAACATATGTGCTTCTTGCAATAAAGTGTGCCTTCATAATAAACCTACAAGAAAAGTTTGTGCATTGTATTACATAGTAAAATCTCTACCGCACTTTTGAGCTACAAATCCACTTTAAATGGGCAAATATATTACAGTAAGAAAAATGATGGGGGAAAGCATAGGAATGTATCAGATAACTACCACACTGTATAACCTCTGTGCAATCAGGACAAACAGGTTTTCTGGAAGCCTTGTTATTTATTTTTTACTATTAAAGCTTTGCTTGTGGAACACATTTTTAAAATCAGCTTAACCACCCATGATATCCCTGACTTCTCTGTGACAGCTGTACACAAAATATCAAACACTCACTTTAGAAAATGCATGCAGTCGATTAGTTCACAAAGCTTCTCTGTCTTTTTATCCCAAACTTCCACAAAATAGCTATTTTTCTTCGCCAAGTAGATGGATTTGTCTACTGCTATTGAAATGATATTGGCATCACTGTGAGCCCTGTGGCATAATCTGAGGGGCAGAAAAGAAAAAAGCAGATTGACATACGATAGTACAGAACATATAACATGTGTTTGCAAAGATGGGAAGTTTACAATAGACACCTCTGAAAAGCTTGGTGGACTCCCCCCATCCCTGCAATAACCTAGATTCTACCTGCAGAAGTTCCACATCCAGAGCTGTTCACCTCCCCTGAAAATCTGCTCCTAGGCGTTGAGGTACCCTTCAAAAAAATGTGTGCCACAGTGGGAGAGGATACTTCCCTTCCCCAGCACCAGCTCACACAGGTAAGTACTTTCTGCTCCTACACAGAAATCTCTGGGTACTGGCCAATATTCAGAGCTATCCTCAGTGGCTACGTGTTTTAATTTAATGCGTGTCCAAACTAAGAGCCTTCAGCTGTGGAATGCCCTCCTCCCACAAGTCTGACTGGCATCAATGTTGTCATCACTCTAGTGCCAAATTAATCCCCCCCCCCCAATAGTTGTTGGTTTAGCTGATGGTTGTTTAGCCTCCTCTGCTTTTTGAGCTGACTTTGCTCTGAATTTCATTGTTCTGTTGTGGTGTATTTCATGTTCTATACCAGTGGTTCTCAACCTTTTATTGGCCATGCCACACCTAAGTATCTCTAAAACCCTGATGTTCCCCTGTGATGTATAATTATTACTATTCAAAAAGTGAACTCCTATTCACGTGGAGGAAGCATAGAAGGACATTAACTGTTAATAACGCATTCTTAAATTGCCCCCCTTAAAAATCAAATTGCCCTGCTGTGGGGTGTGTGCCCCACGTTGGGAACCACGGTTCTGTATCCAGCCTAGTATCTGTAAGTTGAAGGGTATGCAACTCCTATAATCCTTGCACATTGAAAATGCTGGCTGGAGCCAATGAGAGTTAAGAGTTCAACAACATCTGGAGGGTATCACATGACCAACTCTGATGTAGATACGTGCAGATAATGTGCAAACGTTTATATATGCTCAATGAGGGCTTGATTTATTGCCAATTGATGTCACTTAAGACTACCTCCATGACATCCATGGATTTGTTCAGATCAGCTTCTGGGCGTCCAAAGTTCACGAGGGAAAATCAGTGGGAGTTCGCACAAAAATGTATTCCAGGGCGTTTATAAGAAATACACATGGATCAGCATAATAGAAATAAATGGAAAAATAAATCTGACAAAGGCGTGCAACGTTTATGCAAGTGTGAAAGTACTTGGGACTCCCTGACCCTCAGTCATATGAACTGTAAACTGTTTGGTGAACTTTATCACACAATTTATATTTTACAAGTGATAAGGCCAAATAAGGTTTCTCATGGATGGGCGAGGAGAATCTTATTCTCCTGATTCCGCCAAAAAGATGCAGATAGGGTAACTGTAAAGAGAAGTACCAGGCAAAAAAATAAGCAAGATACTTAAAGAATAAATGATGTATTTTAAAGAACACAACCAAAAGAGACAAAGGCATGTAGTGAAAATTAAAACAAATGAACTTACATTTGGCTTGTTTTTGTCTCAATGATTTTTTGGACGCAGAAGACATTAGAAAATGATATAATCTTTGTTCCACAGCCTCCCCAGATTGTATTTTTTTCACATGAATAAACAGATTCTCTTAAGCACATAAGTGGGGTGCTGCGGGTTCCAAGTTGTAAAATCTTCAAAGGTGCAGCATCTTTGCACTGGAAGTATAGCAAAAAACATCGGTGAGAAAAATCTCCAGGCATGAATAAAACACCAGTCCCTGCTGATATACATAACTTTACATGTTGTTGCATGGTCATTCAATACTAACAACAACAACAACAAAATACCCTGCCTTTTTCCCTGGCGGTACTCAAAGCAGCTTACAAATAAAATTAATAAATGCTAAAAATATAGGGGGAACAATCATTAAAAACAATTAAACACTGATAAAATTAAAACTATATACATATATAAAATCTGTTTGAAACCTAAAAATAATTACATTAAAAAAAATAATGGGATATACAAAATCTAAAATTTCTAAGCATAAACAACTTAAATATAAACGAAGATGCATTCATAAGCATTATGGAAAACGAGAAAGTATGAGGAGACACAATTGTTGAAGAGGTAAACATGACTAGTGAAGGAATGAAACTCATTGAGTACGATCCACAATTCTTCTGTAATGCTATAAATGAATTTAACATTGTTTATAAAATGGATTTTGATTAAAATTCCTGAGCCGTTTGTACAGTTTACTATATTTATAAGGAAAGAGAGGAGCAGGTTAGCCATGATTTGATCATTGTGCAAAAGGCCACTGCTCATTTGTGGTAACCCATAATTTGTTTCAGGCTATGGCTTACCATAATGTGTGAAAGGGGCCTTTATGTGGCTTCCCTATTCAGTGATATTTCAATAGCATCAGCTGTCAAAGAGTTTTAGAAAGACCTCTAACCTTTGAACACAAATGAAAAGGGGGAAGTGCATCAAAAACTATGTATGTGTTTCATTGCTTCAGAATTACTGGAAGATAGTGTTGCAGATGTACCTTTACTGCTGTGTCTTCAAAAACCGCTAGCTGTCCATCAGCTGTACCAGCACAAAAATAGTTCTGTTTGCTGAAATGAAACAGGGAATTTTGCAAGTATATCATTGAAATAAACTGATTATATATCTCTTACTAAACCACTGCATGATTCTTATAGAAATAACCGTTCACTGCATACTAAATGAACCATTACACAAGCATGATTCTTAGTGAGATGCACCAATATACGTGTGCAGTATTATGACTGGAAGCACAAATCAAAAGCATTCAATTTCATTTTTGAAAAGTCTACCCTTCAAGTAATATTGCAATTAAACACCTGCACAAAGGCGATAATAATTCTCACAACAACCCATTTAAGCCATTTGAATATGTAGGTATGAGATGCAAAGGTATGTAAAATTATTTCTGGGTGGACATTTTTTTGTACTTTTCTAATTAATAATTATGAAATAATTAATTAATAATTATGAAATAATTAATAATTATGAAATTTCATCTACACTTAGATACAACCATACTTTTGCTTTGCATAAGAGTAGCAGTAAAGACATGTGACAGAATCCGACATCTTCTGAAGTTGGTGCCTGGGCTTCTCCTCTTCTGCGTGAAAGACCCACAAACAACCAGAATGAGTTCCTGCTACAATCCAGTTCTCCTTCTCTGCAGAAAGAGTTACCAAGGCCATGCACAATACTCTGTTATCTGCAATTTCCTGGTGGGGAACAATATATATAGTAAACATCTGGACACAATTACATAAACACATTAATTTTATTATTATCTTTTTATTTTACCAATTCCCTCGAATTCTAGAAAAAGCTCCATTCGACTGACTACTTTATCTTTCCAAAATTAGTAGCTACCATGGGGCTATGGAACATGTAAATGCTTCTTTTTCTCTAAGGACAGCTGGTCGGGTGCACTTTCCCTTTCTCTGAATATTACACTTTTGTAAGCAGCAGTACATTAAGGAGCAAAGATTAAGTGACCAGTTCCCTGCTGCCCTTCCTCTACTCATAGTAGTAACGAACCTGGATTCTTGAATGTCCAAGGAGTAGCAGCTCAAAGGAGGAAATGAATCCACTCACTGGGCCCATCCCGAGTAAGCCTACAAAGCACCAGATTCTACACGCAGCCTTCAGAGGAAGTACCTTTATCTATGAAAGCTGATAGACTGCCATCTCCTCTGAGGACCAAGAAAGCCCGGCACAGCTTCCATTGGCCAAGTCCCAGCAGCTCGAAAAGTTCACCACCTGAATACTAGGCTCTCCTGCATGATTGCTGACTGTGGTCCTGAAACACGTGTTCTTTTGTTTTGAACCAGAACCCTTGTTCCAGTTCAGAGCTCTGACTTCTTTCCAGCGAAAAGACATATTGAGCCTGCCTCCTATCATCTCCTTTGGGCTGTCCTCTTTTTCTCTCTCAAAAATTTAAAATTTATTATTTTAAAGTCAGGGTTCCATATATTTTTATTTAATGTTTTATATGCCCGTAAGATTATAGCACTTATTGACACATAAAGAGGTTTAAAAGATAGGACTCACTGTTGCTAGGCTAACAGTGAAAACTGTAACAGCTATGGTAACAATTATCATTCCTCTACCAAATGAGTATGTAATTGAATGCTATTATGAGACTGATAGATCTGATATGTAAAAGAAATCTCCATTACAAAATGCAAAACAAAACAAACCTTTCTATGGCATGCAAATATATATACATGCTGAATTAACTGCCCTTTGAGATTCTACTAATTAAGGCACGACGTTTATTATATACTGCATCTACCAGGACTGAAGCATTTGTATTAAGCACCAGCTTTTACACTTACCTGACACCTGTGTCCATCTGAATTTAAATCAATAAATGAGATCTGTGCTGCTTCTAAGTTTCCGCTACCTATCCAGATTCCTGTCTTCTTACAACTTGGATTTGTAGCAACCATGCAATCTGCTCCAAAAGGAGAGGGTACTGAGATGTATCTCATCAAGCAGACCAGTTCTGCGGAGTTCAAAATATCATAAACCTGCAGAAATACCACATTAGTAGCAACAGTGAGTAATGGCTCCTTCTTATACATTATGTTTCTTACACCACAGTAATAAAATGCACTGCCAATACTGCATACACTGTATTGTTTAGAAAGGCATTTAATGACACATTCATTTATACAGCAGATCAGATGGTCTTTTCCACTTATAAACACATAACCCACAGCAAATGCCTACCTGAGCAGATGTAGGTCTTTCCTGAGGATTTTCTTTCAAACACTTCTTAATTAAATCTTCAACTTCTGGCCAGGGGGTGCAGCTATATTCTTTGACAGGATCTAGAATTTAAGTTTTTGAGTTTCAGATGAAGAAAAAGAACTACACAGACCAGTGTTAAGTATACAGTCCTCTGTGCACCAGAAGCAGTTTAGTCACATGACCTGGAAAGCTTTCTGTGGACAAACACTAGCTCTCTCGGCCTGAAAGTGAGATGAGTGCCGCAACCCCATAGTCACCTTGGACTGGACTTAACAGTCCAAGGGTCCTTTACCTTTTTATAGTAAAATCAATTGCTTTTAAAGAATTCCTTAAGTCAAAATGGGTTTGAAAAGAATGTACATTTCTCCCATAAGTACCATATTTTTCTGTGTATAAGATGAGGTATTTTGCTAAGTCTTGGTTCTTTCGAAGAAGAGCCCAAAATTTACTCTCGGCATCAAGACGCAGAGAATTAAACAAATTACAAATTTTAAAATATTGGTCCTGACTCATGAACTCCAAGCAGTGGATGGTACACTGTTATTTAATATTGTTATGTACCGTATTTTTCGCCCCATAGGACGCACCAGCCCATAGGACACGCCTAGTTTTTGGGTGGGAGCTTCCCCCGACCCCAGCCCCCAGAACAGGCAGCTCTCCGCAAGCCTTGGGAGACTGGCGCAACTTCCCGCCGGGCTCCCACGCCTTGTGGATATCTGCCTGAAGCCCAAACCAGGTCGGGGGACAGCGGGATGGCGGCGTTTCGCCTCCCTGCTGTCCCCCGAGCATGAGGGGCTGGCGGCAGGGAGAAGCGCGCTTCTCCCCACCGCCAGCCTCCAAACCAGGTTGGGGAACCGAAGCCCGGGGCACGCTGTGCAGCGTGCCCTAGGCTTCGAGATGCAGGCTGCTATCCGCAAGCCTAGGGAACCCAATGGGAACTCCCGCGGGCTCCCAAGGCTTGCGGAGAGCTTCCTGAAGCCTGGAGAGCGAGAGGGGTCGGTGCGCACCGACCCCTCTCGCTCTCCAGGCTTCAGCAAAAGCCTGCATTCGCCCCATAGGACACACACACTTTTCCCCTTCATTTTTGGAGGGGGAAAAGTGCGTCCTATAGGGCGAAAAATACGGTAACTTTGTTCTCTTCAGTGTAAATATTTGTTGCTTACACAAATATTTCCTTAACCTTGCTTTAATGTTAGAATGACCATAATGCGGTTTACAGTGAGCTGAAAGGCAAGGATATTAAAACAACTAGATGGAGAATGAATGAATTTCTATTCAATGATCAGAAGATCGTAAATAAGGCAATAGAGACAATAGAAGATTACCTTAAATGGAATCTAAACGGGGAAACTGCTATAGAGACGGTGTGGGACGCAGGAAAGGCAGTTATGAGGGGCTTTTTAATACAGAAAAATAGCCAAGTAAGAAAAGAAAAAGAGTTAAAGAAGGAACAGATCCTAACACAGATTATGGAAAATGAAAAAAAAATAATCATCAACCCCAGTGAGGAGATTGCAAAACAGAATATAAAGATATTACAAACTAAACTTTCTACAATAATTGATCAAGAGGTAGAATGGAAAATTAAAATGATGAACCAGAGGACATTTGAATCCGCAAACAAGATAGGCAAATATTTGGCGTGGCAAATAAGAGAAAGAAGAAAACAAAACACGATTAGTAAGATAAGGGAAGGAGAAAGGATTGTGGAAGAGCCAAAAGAAATAAGGAAGATATTTCAAAAATATTATAAGGACTTATATAAAAGAGGAAATGAAACAAAACAAGAAATAGAGCAGTTTTTGCAAGAACATCATTTAAAACAAATCCCAAAAGAAGAAAAAGAGATATTAGACCAGGAAATTACCCAAGAAGAGATAAAGAAGGCTATTAAAAAGATGAAAAATGGGAAAGTGCCAGGCCCAGATGGGCTCTCAGCCAAATATTATAAAACACTAAGTAACCAAATATCTCCAGTGTTAGGTGAAGTGATGAATAATATATTAAAGGAAGGAAGGATCCCGAATACCTGGAAGGAAGCATATATTACTTTGATTCCCAAAAAAGAGGCAGATACTTTGGAAGCGAAAAACTATAGGCCAATTTCACTACTAAATAATGATTATAAGCTATTTGCAGATATAATGGCAGAAAGACTAAAAAAGGTTTTGAACAACAGAATACATAAAGATCAAACGGGCTTCCTCCCAGGGAGACAATTAAGGGACAATGTAAGGAACTTGATAGACATTATTGAATATTTGGATATGAGCATAGATAGACAAGCGGCCTTGGTATTCATAGATGCTGAGAAAGCGTTTGATAACATCTCGTGGGATTTCTTGAAGAAAAGTTTGGAAATGATGGGAATGGGAGAGAAATTTAGAAAAGGCATAGAAGCTATATATAAGGAACAGAAGGCAAAATTGGTAATAAACAACACCACAACAGAATATTTTAGTATATATAAAGGAACTAGACAAGGCTGCCCCCTGTCCCCTCTATTGTTTATAATAGTATTAGAAATATTAAACGAGAGACTGAGGGGGGCAACAGAAGTCACAGGAGTCAGGGTAGGAAAGAGGGAATACAAAATCAAGGCCTTCGCAGATGACATCGTACTAACCTTAGAAGATCCAAAAAACAGCGTAAAAGAAGCTTTACAAAAAATTGATGAATTTGGAGCCGTGGCAGGACTTAAGGTAAATAAAACCAAAACCAAAATGTTAGTTAAAAATGTAACAAAGGAAGAAGTGATAGATCTAGAAAGAAAGACCAAAATTGCGGTAGCTAAGAAAGTGAAATATCTTGGGATCTGGGTTACAGCCAAGAACATAAATCTATACAAGGATAATTACGATGCCACCTGGAGGAGTATAAAGAAAGACATGGAAATTTGGGGGAGGATGAAACTCTCCTTTTTGGGGAGGATAGCTGTTGTTAAAATGAACATTCTGCCTAGAATGTTATTTTTATTCCAAACCATCCCCATACTTAAAGGTCTAAAACAATGTAAAGAGTGGCAGAGAGCCTTGGCAAAGTATATTTGGCAGGGGAAAAGGCCACGGATAAAAATGAAAATTTTGATAGACAAAAAAGAAAGAGGGGGTTTTTCTCTCCCGGACCTAAGCTTATACTATGAAGCGGCTTGTATATATTGGGTAAAAGATTGGATAAAACTGGAGAATAAAGAGCTACTGGACCTGGAAGGCTTTAATAATTGGTACGGATGGCATTCGTACCTTTGGTATGGGAAAGTGAGAGTTCACAAGAGTTTCTTAGACCATATTTTTAGGGGACCATTATATCAAGCATGGGAAAGGAACAAAAACCTCCTTGAAAGAAAAACCCCATGGTGGATTTCACCAATAGAGGCCTTAACGATTAAGAAAATAAATATGGAGGAGATAAACGCCACCTATGAAGAAATGTTAAGAAAAACTGACCAAGGGCCCAAACTCAGACCTTATGAAGAAATAAAAAAATTATTCACTGGTTGGCTGCAATACCACCAGGTGAATGATTTGTTAAAAGAGGATAAGAGGAAGGCGGGTTTTGATGATAAAAAATCAAAATTTAATATAGAAGTAATAGAAGGCAATAATAAAACCCTGTCCAGAATTTATGATATATTACTAGAGTGGTACACCAAAGATGAGGAGGTGAAGGAGGCAATGATTAAATGGGCAATTGACTTTGGTTATAATATTGATTTTGAAAGGTGGATAGAAGTTTGGAATTGTAACATAAAGTTTACAGCATGTATGGCATTGAGAGAAAATATCTGGAAGATGCTATATAGATGGTACCACACCCCTGTGAAATTGGCCAAAATGTATAGATTAAAGGATAAGAGATGCTGGAAATGTGGCGAGGTGGAGGGTGACCTATATCATTTATGGTGGACATGTAAAAAGGTGAAAGGCTTTTGGGAATTAATTTATAATGAACTTAAAAAAATATTTAAGTATACCTTTCCCAAGAGGCCTGAAGCCTTCCTGTTGGGAATGATGGATAAAGAAATTAAAAAGGAAGATAGGACGATATTCCTCTACGCCACCACAGCAGCGAGAATTATGTTGGCACAATATTGGAAAGTGGAATCCATCCCCAACATAAAGGACTGGCAGATTAGAATGGTAAACTATGCTGAGCTTGACAAACTAACAGGTAAAATAAGAGACCAGGATGAACAGAAATTTCTGAAAAATTGGAGTAAATTTTGGAAATATATTGGAATAAATGCTTAAAGTGAATTGACGGGGTTAGAACAATACGACCAGCGAGTGAATTTAAGACTATAGATTGAAAATCAAATACGTAATGGAAGGAGATATTTGATACTTATCAAAAGGATGGAGGGAAGTTCAGATTGTGTGTTTTTCTTTTTTCGGATGTGTGGTTTTTCTTTTTTCTTTCTTTTTTCTTTTGTAATTTTTTCTCTGTATTTTCATATATGTCTGTTTTCCGTGTATAACTTCAATAAAAATGTATTTAAAAAAAAAAAAAAAAATAGAATGAACCACCCCCACCCATGCAGAATGGTGCGCACACATAATACACATAATGTCCTACATACCATCTTATATGAGAAGGACATTAAATAATGAAAAATAAACCACCAGTGAACAACCTGAGTATATCAACAAAAATAAGGAGGCACAATGCATTCTGTAAACCTACACGGCAGTGGTTGAGCCAGATAATATTAGCTGCCCTGAATTTCTGTTGGTTTTAATGGAACACTGTGCACCGAATGTTTGCAGTGCCTTCAGTTTCCAGGCCACTTGATATCTTTATTCCAAACCCTTCCTCTTCTGCCTTTTTGGCTTTCAGTACTGTCTACTGCTCATGCAACAACCACTGTATTGAACACTAGGAGAAGTAAACATACCTGGCAATTTTCCATGGATAGCTAAGTCATCAAATTCATTAGGAAATTTCATGCCTTCTAATATTCTCCCACCAGCTGTTAAAATGTCATACAGGAGCAAGCCAAATGAATAAACATCAGCTTGCTGATTGTAAATAACATTTCCTCTTGCAACTTCTGGTGCTCTGAAGCCTAAAAAATAACACCCAAGTCATTAATTGTTATGCTTCTTGCCATGCTGTTGATGTATTTGTTGTTTTAATTTAGGAATCTCAAGTTATGTTAAGCGACATAAGAAACTTCACATGAACACCAACTATTTAGGGCCTAAAAAGAGCTGAGAGCTTCCAGAAAGCAATCATGAACGTTAATAAGAAAACCATCTCTCACACTCGGTCTCTGTCTCTCTTTCCACAGAAGCATAATATACAAAGGAGAATAAGAAAGTCACTGAAGGACTTTATACACAGGCTCTCATACATCTACTCAAAGTCCAAGCCTGGCTATGAGTCAACAAGCAACAACCTTCTGCATGCAAAGCCGATTTTGTTTTTCAAATTCAGTAAAGATTCTGTGCCTGTTTTAAGATGCAACCCCACCACTGCTTACCCGAGAGTAATATAATAATAATTTATTATTTGTACCCCGCCCATCTGGCTGGGTCTCCCCTGCCACTCTGGGCAGCTTCCAACAAAGATTAAAAATACATTAAGTAAGCACCATTTAACCCAATGGAACTTATGTTTGAGTAGACATGACTAGCATTGCACTGCAAGCCGGCTTATTAAAATAACGCATGTTGAAACCTCTTATTCTGTATCCCTGAACAGTCCTGCTCAGTGGTTTTACAGAGACATAGGAAAAAAAGCAATTGTGTATGTTCAAGGAAAGGCTTATGAAGACGAAAAATTGCCATCACTACCTGCAGGACCCTGACAGGGTTCTAGGAAGCAGGAGTTAACCCTGTGTTCCCAAATGGAAAAGAGTAATCGTTTACTTTAAAACCATTTCCCCTTAGGATGGGGAGAGTCAGGCTGGTCACTGGCTTTGGAAAATTTAGTTCTTCTAAATTGCATTTCTCGAATGTGTCATGATGTTAACCTTGTTACACTACAAGAGACTGATGTGCTACCTTGACTTGATTAAATATGAAGTCCTTCATACCTGGTGTGCCCTCAGATGTTTTTATCCCCATTCTACAGCAATACTGGGCGATACCATAATCGGCAATCTTTGCAATGACCGCTGAATTGGGATACAGTGTAAAGAGAAGCACATTGTGGGGCTTTAGATCACGGTAGATGATCATTGCTGAATGCAGATACCTGTGAGAAAAATATATGTATTGGAAATATTGAAAATGAGAAGTAGTGCCAGTCCACAAGGCAGCTTCAAAACATCTAGTCATATGTGAACAGAGTGCACAACACTTCAGATTTATCAAATTTAGGAAATCCATTAGTATAAGTGAAAATTACTTAGCAGAAATAGAATATTCAGAAACATTTATTGCAATGAGGGGAAATCCATTTTGATATTTTTGTGCTGAAACAAACATTTAAAGATAGTTTTACCTTAAGCCATCAGCTACATGTAGAGCTATCCTGTGCTGGAGTGTTCTGGTTAGGCTGGCATTGTCTTGTTGCAGCAATCGATCTAGAGACCCTTTTGGTGCTAATTCCATGACAAGCATTCGGGGACGCACTGCTGCAGCCAGCAAGAGCACTAAACTAGGGTGATGAAGATGGCAAAGCACTGCAAGTTCCTGGAAACAGTAAAATGAAAATGAAACAACAGAAGCACAAGCACTGGTTTTTCAGTGGCAATTCTGTGCTCAGGTGGGTGGGAGGTCAAATAGATTATTGGAGCCAGCTCTATCTTGTATGCACAAAGTGTCAGAAAACAATTTGGGAAGGGCTTCTAAATCTCCACTTTGCCAATGTTATACGACAAGTTATTGTGTTAACTTGTAATAACTTCCCTATAAGCCAGAAACACAAATTCTTAAAAGTTAAGGTAATTCAAATATTAATAGCCCCCATTTCTTTTACAGAGGAAATCCAAGGTGGCCAAGCACAAGCAATTAAAATATAAACTTAAAAAATACAAAAACACAAAAATAACCCTGGGATACAAAAACCTGCGGATAACCAGTTTCCCCAACTAGCAGTACTACTGTCTTATCTGGATTTAAATTGTTCACCCAGTCCCTCAAGCCATTCAAAAAGTGGTTCACAATATTTAGAAAGTGAGTTTTTCTTCTTTTAAGCTGCTGAAACCTTTAGAAAGGGTGCTTCTCTCAAACAAGCTCTTCAAAGACTTACTTGTCTTAGAAGTCTAAGAGATGTGTGCTTATTAAAAATCTTTACAGCTGCCTCATTTCCACTGTAAGAAGCACGGTATACAGATCCAAATCCACCATCACCTTTCCCGAAAGAAAACAGAACACAATGTAAAAAATATATAGACTGTAATCCATCCCAAATTTGCCAGGGCCCGTTCTTTAAAATATACAGTACAAAGAATTCCTTTTTGTATGTTCTACAATATAGGTGCTCCCTATACTTCTCAAGAACTGGTCAATGAACAAGTTAAATTAGGCCTCATATAATTTATCAATCAATTTGCACAGTTAATCTATTTCAGTCAACTCAGAAGAAAATGGATAAATGTTAAAATGTTATGTACTAGGGTAATCAGGGTGTTCAGTACCAATAGGCCTACTCTCATATAAGTATGCCCCTCTTGATTCAAGGAATGTATACCAATTTGGAAAATTATACAAGCTGGCAGTCTCACAGCTATAGCAACAATAATAGTTACCTAGAAGAAATTCTGGAGTTTGGCAAAATACTAGTTCCTCATTTTTCAACATTATATTTCTAGGTAAATCTGCCAGTATCAGGTCTGGAGCAATTCGGGCAATTGCAATAGTACATTTTGGCTGATCTGGATTCACCAAGAGGTCACCTATATGGATAAAGAGAAACAGAAATACAAAAGATTGAATGAACAGATTGTCACGGTCCGGGTCGTTGGCAGCAGCAGTCCAGACCCGACACGCCGGGACCAGGCTATAGATGGTAACAATGCTAAGAAGTTCAATGGAGGGCAGAAACTGGAGAAGGAGAAGGAACTGGAGCAAGGCTAGGAATGCTGAAGTAGGATCAGGAACTGGATCAGGAACAAAAGTAGGAACTGGCAACAGCTGGAAATAAACCATGTTGTTGTGGCAAAGAGCCAGGGAAAAATGCATCTCCTGATCTGGCCACACCTGGCAGGCTGCACCCGACTCCCCCAAAACACACACAGCAAAGGCCTGGTTTTGCAACTCCTCACTGCGCTCAGGACCTGGCCCCTGCAAATACTCATGGTATCCATTATTCCATGCATATATGTATTAGGATACATATAAAATTCTATGTACCTTTGAATAAATGCCATGTATTTAAAGAGGTTAAATGGCATCATTTGTTGTGAAGCATCCAATGAAAACACTGATCTGTTGTTAAAGGTCCTCTGGACAGAGGGTTTCTGTAACTTGAAAGATCAAATCAAACAGCTTATTACCACTGTGAAACTTCTGTTATTTTGGAAGGTGCAAAATCTTGGCTTATAGCTGTAGATATATTTGTGCAATGCATCATTGTACTGGGAGCTGAACAGAAGCATACAGAAACCACAGAAGTAATGATATCCAGAGCTGCAGTATGTATTATATTTGTACTGGCAGTTAACAGAAGCTGTTTGGAGTTTACCATCCAGGATGAAGTTGATCCTAGGAGTTCCTGAGTACAGCTGATCTCAGCGGTGTTTGCATTCAGTGCTGAATTTAAATTCAGTACAAAAATCAAGTTGTGCCACTGACGGATTGGCTGCACTTGGGAGGCTCCTGATTGGAACCAATCACAGTGGGCCTTGTATTTGGCCCCAAATGCAAGCTTTGCTTGCAGAGGAACAATTGGGAGTGCACTGTTATGCTCACAATAGTTCTTTTGCAGACATGGCTGCATAAACTCCATGCCTGATATCAAACGATGTCAGGTGTGGGGCATCTTGGTGGGACTTGGGGAAAACAGTCTCATGACCAAATCGGGATCCTTGGTGGTCCCAAATCACGCCCCCCCAGGCTGAAGGTCCCCTACCTGTGAATTAGGCTATCTGTGATAAAAATACGAGTATATTGATGAGAACAGACATACATTTATTTGCACACTGAAAAGGTATTTCAGGATAGCTTTGTTAAAGCACTAGATACCTTCTTCTGCTTTTTTCAGAAGGTCATCAAGTAATATTTGCTGGTGCTCCTCACCATCCTCAAAGCTATACAAAGCCCATTTTTTCAAGAGTGTTTCTCCTTCACCACAAACATCCACTTCTAGCAAACCCGGAAACCATTCTTCCATAAGAGAATCAATGTGATCAACAACTTGCCCCAAGAGGATGCAACCTGGATGAGAGTCAAGAAAATATTATTCGGACCGTGGTGTGCTACAGCTACAAAGTGCAAACCCAACAGCATTCTCCTCCCCAAAATATTCACTCTGGTGTAAGTTTAACCTTTTCTGCAAGAAGGCACAGTAATTTTGAGGAAACTGTTTGGGTTGTTTTCAAAAACTGCTGATTCAACCAGGCAATAGGCTTCAGGTGACCAGTTCAGATATATGCCTTGCCTCCAGTACATCCTGTTAGGACGAAGAGCTCGTTCTGCAGAGAAAGAAAAAAATAGCTTTGCAAAGACTATTTTCCTGCTGTAAGTCTACACAGGTTATCTGACAAAGCACACCACCTCTTAGCTATATATTGCCATGATTTTATATCACTGCATGAAAGTGCAAAGCATAAACACGTAGGTAACTGCATATTTGCATGTTAGTATGGCCTCAGAGCATATATAACATGTCATGAATCAGTTGAGAAAGATAAACTGAAATAATGAAATATTGATTCAGCAAAGGCTAGGGTTCAACTATAACACAATAAAAATTAGTAAGCAAAATTAGCTCCATTATTTATTTCAACCTTTCCTCCCCTGTGCCCACCCCAATTTGTAATTTTGTAAATAACCTACTACTGTATCAGGAATCTGATTTATACCAGTTCAGAATACTGATTTATACTGGATCCGACTACCATTTAATTCCTTATTGTTTATTCCTGACTTGGCATCAATTTTCCAGCAGCAGAGGCATTTCTGCTAAATAGAGATCCTAGGGATTGAATCAGGGGCCTTCTGTATAGGCTATGGTCACTTCCCCTTACTAATGCCATGTAAAAATATTAGAAATCAAACAGAAAATATAAAAACCCCAACAGATTTTTTTTAAAGGAAACAAAAAGAAGCCAGCAATTTCAGTATTAAGAGTTCTGAGTTACTTTCAACATTGCATTGGGATACTGTCCCCTCTCCCACCCAAGACTCCCTATGTTTAATCACGTTTTAGCCAAGGAGAACAATAATGGAGCCATGTGAAAATTAATGTACCTCTTCCTGAAAGAATAAACGGTGACACTTCAAGCAACCTGTTGATTAGCCTGGACCAGAATCCCATGGGAAAATAGGGCATTTCATACAGCCTTATGATAATTTCAGAGTTTTCACAGTGTGGTAACTCTATTACAGGCCTATTGTCTGACAAGCTGGAAGAAAAAGTAAAGTTGTTTTTATTATTTCTGATTTTATTTTTTTCTATAGACTGAAAGCAGGGGTTAGAAGTAGCCAGAATGTGCAATGAGTCTCTTTCTCAGGTGTTCTTCATCGTTCTGATTAGTGGGCAAGTCTAAAAAGACCAAAGATAAAACAAGTCATGAAGTTCTAACACTACATTTCCTTAACACAGCACCTGCCTTCAAGCCTTTTGTTTACCTGCTTGGAACAAGGAGCTGATCTTCTCCTAGTGGCAGTGCTATCTGGAACTTCTCCAGAAGCCTGAAGTATTTACACATGTAAACCTTAGGGAATTTGCTTTTCTTTAGCAGGAAGTTCTCTACATCGGTACGCTTTATGATTCCCTTTGGGTACTTAGGAAAGCCTTCGACCTTCACTGTCAAGATCTAGGGAAAAGAAACAAAACTCAGAGTTCTTGAAAAAAAAAGTGGGGCCTGAAGCAGGAAAGCAAGAGGTCGATGTGAACTCAGTTGGTCACAAAAAAAGAAAACATCTGAAAACTCACCTGTGCCATGATTTTACATAGCCATTTAGGGTCCACAAAATACAAGTCACTTAGCTGAAGTGCCGGATCTTGAAAATGGAGCAGAACACCTGGGTGAAGAGCAGAACAAATTAATATTTTAATCAACACATATTGTACTTGTAGATATTAGCACTGCTTGGTTCTTGTGGTAGGTTGGACCCAAAATAGCCAAGAGCAAGACTCCACTGAATCTTAAAGGAAGAAGACAATTTTGATGGAACAGTGCGTTTGGATTAGGGATGGGGAAATCTGTCAGTTTCGTTTTCTATTTTTTCCAATCTTATGTTCACTTCTTCACGTTTCCACATCAGCTTGTGATTTTATTTTCTTCAAAAGATCTTCAATAAGATTCACCAGCATTTTAGTGCAAATTTCTCCCAATATACCCATTTTTGCAAAGCAATTTTCACTAATGCAACAATACGAATCTCAGCAGTTGTCTATTTATTTTAGAAGAAAATTAAGATATTCTACTTCAGATCAATATCAAAACTTTTATACATGGGGTGTGCTATTCTTAGCAGAAATAAACAAACAGAAATGTACATACAGTGGTACCTCCGGTTACGAACTTAATTTGTTCCAGAGGTCTGTTCTTAACCCGAAACTGTTCTCAATCTGAGGTGCGCTTTTGCTAATGGGGCCTTCTGCTGCCACCGTGCACGACTTCCGCTCGCATCCTGGGTCAAAGTTCACTACCAGGAGCATCTACTTCCAGGTTAGTGGAGCTCATTACCCAAAGCGTTCATAAGGAGGACGGTACATAACCAGAGGTTCCACTGTAGTACATTTTCAGACATGGATAGATTGTTTAAAATCTTGGGGCAGTACTGCAGGTAAGCAAGGGGCTTCCAATCATTTAAAAATTCCCTTGAAAATAGTCTCACACACCAAAACTATGCTAGAGCGAAGGAAGAAATATACATTGTTGCAGCAAACGCATTTCCTAAACACATTTCTACTTGCTAAAATGCAAGGAGAGGCATTTGCAGAGGAGCAGTGATGGGTGGCATCTTTACCTTTTTTCTTGCCTATCTATTCTCCCTACAAATACCTTCCTCAGGGTCGTCTCTCTCCTAGTTAAGGGTATGAGTCTGTAGGAATCCAGCTGTAAGAAAAAAGGGAGGGGAGGGAGGGTGGAAAGGATGCAAAAGCTAAGAACAACATATTTTGATGATGCATGTTACCTGATTCATTCAGAAAGTGAACAGCATGGGGGAGCTCATTTTCATCCAACTGCAATTGGTTTTCTTGCACCAATTCTAACAACCGCTTGTGGTCAATCACAGGAAATTCAGCTGGAACATTTTTGCACTCCTCTAAAATTCTCTTCTGAAGTTCCAAGTAGCTGTCTGGGATTAGCTGCCCAACAACGGGCTGGTCTCCGATCTGTAGAACAAACATGCTCTGTCTAGACCTTTTTATGAATTCTTTAGTGATTGGTCAAACCTCCTTACTCAGGTTTGGAAAGCTAAATGATTTATCCCAAAACTTGGGGGACAGTTTGGTCAAGTCTGAGCCCATTTCTAGGCCAAACCGGACCCCATCACAGCCATGATGTCATGGGAAATGGAACTCCAAATCCTGGCTGGCCGGCCTCCACTCTGCCCGTTCAGTAGCCTGGGCAGCTGCTGCGGTGGAAGAAGATGGGAAGTTCTTCACCTCCTGCTCTTGTACTCTGTCAGAGCAGGAGGTGGTTTTCCCAATGCTACTGACCTCAGCAGTGCTGGCTCAGTCAAAGCAGAGTGCTAAGACAGTGGAGGAAGGAGACCTCCTTCTATTATTCCACTGCCAAAACTCATTGTCCTTCTGCTAGCAGGCGAAGACAGTTTTATTCCAACAGGCCATTTGGAACTGACACTTTTTAAGGAGAGTGCTTTTAAAAGTGCTGTGCTATTTTTATTACCAGTATTTTAATAGATTTGTTTTCATATTGTTTTAATTCTATTAGAATTTAATTACTTTAAAACTATTGTCTTTTTTTATCTTTTTACCTTTTTGTATTTTTTCATGATAATTTGTGCAAGCCACCTTGAATCCCACTCTGGGAAAAAGGCAAGCAAAAACAACCACAACAAATCTTAAGAGAAAACAAGAGAGTGTGTTTTAAGACATAGAAATGTACAAATCCATCTGACTTATTTCTACTGTTCTCGACTTACAATTCACATGACACTGTGCATAATACTTGACTTCTAGTTCCAAATCTCTTCTCCCTTCTCCTGATGATTAGATTTATACCCCACACCTTCCTACAAAGGAGCCCAACAGTGGCTTTACTGGGATACTTTGCATTATTTACAATTTCTCTGAAGCCTTTACAGTCACTGTCTATGCAATGAGAATAACTTATGAACTACTTTTTGTTGTAAGGTTATGATATAAGGATTGGTAAAATGCTTTTTGCACATTAGAAGAGAAGAATTTGGATCTGATATCCGCTTTATCGCTACCTAAGGAGTCTCAAAGCGGCTAACAATCTCATTTCCCTTCCTCCCCCACAACAGCTGCATGTGGAGGAGCCGGGAAGCGAAGCTGGTTCACCAGATTATGAGTCTACTACTCTTAACCACTACAACACACTGGCTCATTAAGGAGATACCATACTGCAGATTGTGTAGTAGTTCCAATAAATGGGACCATAAGCTTGATTCAACTTTGCAAGCCTTAAAGAAAAAAGTGCTACAGTAAACTTTCCTGCATGTGAACGTGTATCTATATGAATGGCATGGCTTACTTTGAAATTCAGACTCTCCTTTATTATAGTTTTTCTAAGTTTCATCATAGCATCAGACTCTTCAGTAGCGTTCACAAAATGGTAATCTCGGATTGCTGGAAATCCCCTCTGATTCATCAGTTCCTTGGTAATTTTGTTGACACAAGCTCTACGCTGTTTGTCATTAGAGATGTCTAAATGAGTACCAATGAGAATCACAGGTGAAGATGAAGCTCGGGCCTGCAAAGAACATATAATCACAGTGCTTGATTAAGATTCTCATCCAGTACATAATATACAGTTTTTAGGATGGTTTTGCTGAGTCAGTCATTGCCCCTACACCTTGGAGTAAATTTCCCATAAAGTGCATCACATATAGTTTGGACATTCAACAGTCACTGCACCAGTTCTAGGTTTGTTCTAGGTTTATGGTTTCTCTGAACCGAGACAAACTATAAGCCCAGGATTGGACATAATGCTAAACCAAACCAAGACTTAGCCTCAGGTAGATTAGGAGAAGAGCACTGCGCAACCATGAACTTTGGTCTGGAATCTTGATTGTTTGAGCTAAATCATGATTTGGCTTAGTATTATGTGCAAACTGGGACACTACGTAATGCTATATGCAGACTTGAAAAACGAATATTTAAAATTTGTCCACCTATGATCTTACATAACATTTTATGAGCATAGTACAAAACATGTTATTGTTACTATATCTATTAAATTTATAATTTAATAAACTCTAAAGAAAATATGAAGAAAAAACAACAGTATCTAAGACAGGCCAATAACACTGTCAGGAAAAGCCTGAGCACACAAATGTGTTTTCAACAAACTTTGGACCCACCTTACTGGGGGTACTACCTCCAGTATGATAAAGTTACCTTGATATTAAACAGCCACGGCTTCATAGCATCCACTTCAGCCTCTCCTTTGCTAAGGTCATAAACAGTAAGGTACAGAGCTCTCTGGGTCATAAAGTGGGGGTGAGCACTGTAGAATTCCTCCTGGCCTAAATAACAACATCATTTTTTTGTGTTATGCACTTGCTTTTACTCTCCTCTAGGTCACAGAAAACCACAATAACATTCCTATACTGTAATCTGCACAACCTCCAGTTCTTACAGAAAACCCCCAGAGTTCAAACCTTTTTAGGCTAAGAAAAAAAGAACATTGCACAGCTTGAGAGGCACCTTGTTCTGAAAAGCTCCCCACAAACACACCAGGAGAGTCCAAATTAGGTAACCACACTCCCAAGAACCCTGAAATTTGGAAGCAGTATTCATATTCTTATGCCCAGATTTGACAGGATCCAGTTTCTTTCTTCTCTGCAACAATTTCCACTACTTTTAATATTGGAAGGATATTATACATTTTGCTACAAAATTAACTACGTAAAGGGAAAGGTCCAGAGGGTGGCAACCCCAGAATGGGCTTTTTTGCAGTTGCTTCCTGTTTGTGGAATGCTCTCCCCAGGGAGGTTTGCCTGGTGCCTTCATTAGGTGTTAGGTGAAAACATTCCTTTTCTCTGAGATTTTTAAACAATCTAAGGCCTTTTAAACTATGTGTGTGCGTCCAGGGGTGGGGGAGGTATTTTTGTTTTTCATTGTGCTATGTTTTTTGTCTTTTTATACTGTAAGCCACCCTGTGATCCTTGAATGAAGGGTGGTATATAAATCGAATAAATAAATAAGCAAGCAGGCTGCAGGTTGTGCACAGTTCTCTTGCGTCTGCATGCTTAAGTCTTTGAAACCTAGCAATTATCTCTATTTCTATGACTACTAAACCAGACCGAACACCTTACCTATCAAGGCTGACAACACACTTTCATTACAAACGTTCAATGATCACTTGTATTTTCACACTGCTAAAATGTTATGAGCCACCCAATATTTACTATGTAACCTAAGATTGTTTTGATGAATCATTGCAAGCTGGATTTGGACAAGGCTGGAAGTTCGTAACACACATTTATACTGAGACTTACACCAGCCACTGGCCAGGTCTGTTCACTCTCATAGGCTGCCTTGTGCATAGGTCTGAACCAAACAGACTAAGGCCATGCAGTTATTAATCTACATAAAATATAGGAAACAACAACTATGCCATTTGGGACTACACAACTGGACCTTTAAAAAAAGTGTATGGGGGCACAACTGATAAGGAAGTAGCTGTGATTCCATCTCCCCACTGTGCATAAGCCAAGTTTGATGTTAAATGTAAATACGACAAGATACCTCCGAAATCCCAGACACTTAATTCAAGCTCTTTCTTTGTTTTACTCTTCACTGTAACCCTCCAGTCAATCACATCAATGCCAACTGTCGCATTCGGAATTTCCATGTCTTGTCGCTTGCATTTCATTAATTGTTGTAACAGTGTAGTTTTACCGCTGCCTGTATTTCCAACTATCATGAGCTTCATCCGGTTATAAGGGACAGCTTTCTTTAAACGCTGTTGAAGAAACCTTGAGTAAGGGAGGGAACCTTTGTAAGAAAATTGTAATTAAAAAAAACACTCCTTCATATATAAAGACATATGAACCATGCAGATCAAGTTGCAAAACATTAATATTAGCATTATGTATAAAGGTAAAGGTACCCCTGCCCGTACGGGCCGGTCTTGACAGACTCTAGGGTTGTGCGCTCATCTCACTATAGAGGCCGGGAGCCAGCACTGTCCGGAGACACTTCCGGGTCACGTGGCCAGCATGACAAGCTGCATCTGGCGAGCCAGCGCAGCACACGGAACGCCGTTTACCTTCCCGCTGGTAAGCGGTCCCTATTTATCTACTTGCACCCGGGGGTACTTTCGAACTGCTAGGTTGGCAGGCGCTGGGACCGAGCAACGGGAGCGCACCCCGCCGCGGGGATTCGAACCGCCGACCTGACGATCGGCAAGTCCTAGGCGCTGAGGTTTACCCACAGCGCCACCCGCGTCCCAGCATTATGTATAGTTTATTGCTATGAGAAGGAGGCAGAGAAGTCACAGACTTGTATACTCCTGCACTCCCCATCAGAACAGCAGGAGGTTGTGACCAAAAGTTTTAATTTCAGACCAACTACAAAGAAGTGTTTTGTTTGAACGTGGACAACCTGTGGCTAATCTTACCTATAGTTAGTTGAAAAAAGCCAACTTCAAACTAATGGATTCAAGTTACAAGAAAGGAGATTCTGACTAAACATCAGGAATGACTTTCTGACAGTAAAAGCTGTTTGATAGTGGAACTGTCTCCCTTGGGAAGTTGTGGACTCTCCTTCCTTGGAGGTTTTCAAGCAGAGGTTGGATGGCCATCTGTCATGTATGATCTAGTTGAGATTCCTGCATTGCTCCAGAGGGTTGGAGTAGATGACACTCAGGGTCCCAACTCTACAATTCTGTGATTCTATGGCTTGTTTCAATTAACCATTAGTTAAGACTAATTACATTACATTACATTTCAGCTCAGTTCAGTTATTTGTTTAAAGCCAGTGACCATCATGGGGGCAGGGAGAGCATCAGAAAGCCCATGATCCCACAAAGTTTTACTTATGTAAAAATTTGTCCTTATTTTTTATTTATTCCAATTGCATAGTTTTGTTCTGCAGCTTAGCAGTTTTACCTGTTAAGACAGATCCTGTTGATACCAGCAAATTCTAAAACATTAACAAAAAAGCAGCCAAATTTACTCTTACAGATTTGCCACTTCAGCCTTCCTGTTTTGAACAATTTGTCCATTTTTTAAACATACAAATTAAATTGAATTGATAGGTATACTGTTGGTATTGTTTTGTTTTGTTTTTAAACAGTCAATACACACCCACCCATAAGAATGTTGAGATAACTAACCTTATAATGTCTCTGGCTTTCCATCCCACATACTTGAAGTCAAAGTTAAGATTTAATCCTTCCAAAGGAAGGTCCCATATTCTGGATAACTTTCCCATTTCATCAGGAAAGCTTCTTAATTCTGGATTGTAACTTACATCGAAAGATGTTAAGTTTTCAAGGAACCCAATCTGAGGAGGAATCTAGAGAGAGAGAGGAAGCATATTAACAAAAATCCTTCTTGTGGGGAGGGATAGAGTAATTTATCTGTGCAACATCAAGCATGTCAACAGCTAAAATGAACAAATAATAATTAATATAGCAAATCCCTTGTTTCATTTACTATTCTACAATATCTGCAACATAAACATATTTTATCTACAGTGGATAGCTTGCAATTTGGAACAAATGATTAATTTAGAATAAATCATTTTTCTCCAGTAGCAATGCATCCTTCTATAGAAATGCTATATTACTCCTTTGCAAAACTGATTTTAGGCATGCTAATACCCTTGGAGAGCTATTTAAAAATGGTGTTATGTTTCTGCTCAGACATCACCCTACAGATCCTGGACCTAGTGACTCATTCTTAGTGATCCCTCTGAAAACATTGATGGACCAAAGAAATATGAATCTACACATACCTATATATATATATATACACACACACACACACACACACAGGGTTCTGAAAAGGAGCAAATGATTAATCAAAGTTGCACTCCTCACCATTTGAGGATCTTTGAGCAGATGTCCCTCTCCTTCCCTCCTCTTAAGAGTCTCACCAAACTGACTGTGTCCACTGGCTTGCTAAGCTTAAGCAGAGCTTTCTATAACTCTTTTCTCATAACTAGGCCAGTAAACTGACCCCTTCCAGGACAACTACTTCACTGGGTCTTATTAGGGCGCCACTGTCCATCCATCACACACAGCTGTTGGCATAATGAAATACAGCCTGATCCTGTTTAAACTGTTTTGGGGGAGACTTTTGCCTGTTGTCTCAGCCTTCCTTGCATACTTATAGTATCAAGTTTGTGGCTCTTCCTTTGTCTTCTTGTGATTCCTCCACAGCACAATTTTTCCCATTGGCTTCTGTGGCAGAAGTACTACCCTACGCAGTTGTTTAGTGATAAGGCCACCTTGCTACTCAGGCATCCAAAGAAATGGGTGTTGAAAGAGTAAGTTTGAAAATAAAGCAACAACGACAAGAAATCATAGGAAAAACCTTGCCCCTATCAAACAGTTGTGTGTGTGTTTTTTTATAGAACTGCGCTGTGGTAAAGTAAGAATATCATTCTTAAAAGCAACCACCCTATTAATAGTGAAGCTCACAGCTTACCTCTTTTAAGTTGTTGTGGGAGAGGTGAAGCTTTTCGAGCCGAGACCACAAGAAAGCTTTTGTATTCAGATCCAGGATGCTTATTTGATTATGATTAAACAGCAACTCCCTTAAATTAGATGTTTTCCAATGAACTGGCCCAGGCAGAGTTGTAATCTTATTGTTGCTTAAATCCACTGATCTCAGACTAAAAAGAAAATGAGGAATATGCAAACTTGTTATGAGAAGATTATTTCAAAGAACTATACACTAAAAAAAATTATTATCCTGGAACAGGCATATTTATTTTACCCACCGTGTTGAAGATTAAGCCAGTGGATGCCTGTTTATCTCTGTTTCTATACAGTGGTACCTGGCAAGACGAATGCCTTGCAAGACGAAAAACTTGCAAGACGAAAGAGTTTTTCGTTTTTTGAGTTGCTTCGCAAGACGAATTTCCCTATGGGCTTGCTTCGCAAGACAAAAACGTTTTGCAAGTTTGTTTCCTTTTTCTTAAAACCGCATTCCTATGGGAAACCGTGCTTCGCAAGACGAAAAACTCGCAAGACGAAAAAACTCGCAGTACAAATTAATTTCGTCTTGCGAGGCACCACTGTACTAATAAGGCCTAAGTGGCATCTGTTAGAACACTCATTGTGGTCTCCATCAGATAGATGGACTAGGACTGCTTTGATCCTCAGACATTCTTAAACTAAGAAAGCCATAGGACAGTCTATGAAAGACTTAATATAGCCGAACTATGACAGAGTTGCTGGACATTCAGCTTCAAGATAGAGACAGAAAATGCAGTTTTGAAGCAACATACATGTTAAGTCTTTTGAATACAGACAGTTGGATTTCCAAAGTCTATGCATAAGCAGAACCTGGACGATCGTGGGACAGAGTTTGACTTGGAAGACCACCTTACATTCTCCCAAAAGGGCTTTGCCCCTAAGGAAGCAATGCTAATTAATAGCTATATGAAACCTCTGAAAGACTTTATTTTGGGTTTTGGAGCACAGTGTAACCAATATGCTGATGACACCCCCCCCCCCAGCTTTGTCTCTCCATTCCATCTGAATCAGGATCGAGACTGTGCAGGTGCTGCCTGGAGGCAGTGATGGGGCCAGTAAAGTGAGCCTGAATCCTGAAAAGTTGGATGCTGTGGGTGCATGGTTCTGAGGTCTAGAATTTAGGGAAGCTGGATGGAATTGCGCTTTTGTTGAAGGAACAGGAGTGTAGCTTGGGGACACTCCTCAGTTCTACCCTGTTACTAGAGTGCCAGGTGGATTCAGCCTATGCCCAGCATGGCTGCTTCACCAGCTACAGCCACTGCTTGAGCAGGATGGTGTGGTTTCAGCAGCCCATGCTGTAGCAACTTCACAATTGGAGCGTTGCAATGTGCTGTATGTGGGGCTAACTTCAAAGACTGTTTGGTTTCTGCAGCTGATGCAGAAAGCCACTGAGGGGCTGTTTTAGTGGGGCAGCAACACATGTTGCTTATCCTTAAATCTCTGCACTGGCTACACGAGCATGCAATTATTCAGAAAGGGAAATACTGTAGAAACTTACTGTGGGAGAAGAAGAATTGCTTCTGGAATACTAGAAAAATTATTCTGAGATAATTTCAATGTAGTTATGTTAGGCGGCAAATCAGGTGTGGCCTCTAAAAACAGAAAAAAGAAAAGCAATTACATTACCAGTTAGTAAAATTGTTAAATAACACACACAATATAGGAAGGCAGTTATCATATAATCTAACTATAACCAACAGTTTGACTTCAGCCCCGAAGGCACACTCTTATTGTCTCCTGAGACAGACAGATGCCAACCATTGAAATAAGAGACATCTACTGTTTTGCTTTCCTAACACTTCGTGTTTCAACATCCTCTGCCTCAGGCTATTTGTCTGATCTCCATTTCCCTGATCCGTCCACGGGTTCTGCCTCATCAGGACTGGACATGAAATTTGGAAGATGTCTGGATCCTAATGCACAAATTAGCAGCAGCTATGGATGTTTTGCGCTATAAAATTAATCAGCCTGGAAAAGACATGTAAAGATGGCATGGGACTAAAAATCACATCTAAGTCATGAATTTGACAAGCGGCTTTGTGCAGGTCATCATCTCTCAACCTCAATTTCCCATCTTGTAATAATGGCAACATTAGGGCCACTTCTAACAAGACATTTCTCTTTTGGGTGCAGATGTATGAGCACAAAACACACCCACCCCATTTATTGTTCACACATTTGCGAAAATCATGGCTTTCTCCTTTTAAGGAGAAAGTAAGGCCTTTTACAGTGGCATAGCAATTACTAAAGCTTTCTATTTTTCAGGTTGGTTTTATATTTAATTTATAGTATTTCCCAGTCACCACTCTGCCTAAAGGCATCCAAGGTGACGAACACCTTTAAAAAAAACATACAATACAAAAACCAAGGACTTATATACACTAAAAGTGACTCATGACAGTACTAGTCTTATAAATACACTGCAGTAGACAGCAAACAAAAGCACAAATATTAACTACATCATTTTCCTTCTCCTCCTACACACCCCACTTCACTTGCTCCCATGCCTCACAGCCATAATACTGTGCCACTTCATACACTCACCGAGTGAATTCATCCCAGCATTGAGTGTCTCCAGCTTCAAACAGTCTTTTAGAAAATTCTCAGCCAAGAAGGATACAGCATTTTTACTAATGTTTAACACTTTCAGTTCCTTCAAACATAACGGTGAGCATACACTTGAAAGCTTGTTACTAGGAAAACAGAAAACCAAATAAGAGTTATAAGTAGCATACACAAAAAAGATGCATATGAAATGCACTTGGGCAAAAAAAATGAGAGGCACAAATACAAGATGGGTGACACCTGGCTTGAGAGCGGTACATGTGAAAAGGATCTAGGAGTCTTGGTTGACCATAAACTTGACATGAGCCAACAGTGTGACGCGGCAGCTAAAAAAGCCAATGCAATTCTGGGATGCATCAATAGGAGTATAGCATCTAGATCAAGGGAAGTAATAGTGCCACTGTATTCTGCTCTGGTCAGACCTCACCTAGAGTACTGTGTCCAGTTCTGGGCACCACACTTCAAGAAGGACACTGACAAACTGGAACGTGTCCAGAGGAGGGCAACTAAAATGGTCAAAGGCCTGGAAACGATGCCTTATGAGGAACGGCTAAGGGAGCTGGGCATGTTTAGCCTGGAGAAGAGGAGGTTAAGGGGTGATATGATAGCCATGTTCAAATATATAAAAGGATGTCACATAGAGGAGGGAGAAAGGTTGTTTTCTGCTGCTCCAGAGAAGCGGACACGGAGCAATGGATCCAAACTACAAGAAAGAAGATTCCACCTAAACATTAGGAAGAACTTCCTGACAGTAAGAGCTGTTCGACAGTGGAATTTGCTGCCAAGGAGTGTGGTGGAGTCTCCTACTTTGGAGGTCTTTAAGCAGAGGCTTGACAACCATATGTCAGGAGTGCTCTGATGGTGTTTCCTGCTTGGCAGGGGGTTGGACTCGATGGCCCTTGTGGTCTCTTCCAACTCTATGATTCTATGATTCTAAAAGATGCTAGAGGTCTGCAGCCCACACTTTGGGCTGCAGTGCATTGGCCACATTTGCATGTCATGCTAAATCATAGTTTAACATTATGTGGAGGAATGAGCCAGAGGAAACCTCAGGCTCCCATGCTCCCATTCCTCCTTCTGTATGGCTGGGTGGCGGTGGAGAGGTTCATAGGGTTTCATAAAATGATGAACTGGGACATACACAGCCACAGAACTTTCATGTAGGGCAGGGGTGACCCTGTAAATGTTGGTCTCGAGTGGTCAGAGATGCTGGGAGTTTTAATACAGCATCATATGGAGGGACCTACAGGTCCTTTCCTCATCTTTCAATTCACTGCTGCCAACAACCCTTGAGAACCATATAGCAAAATCACCATGACCTGTTCTTACCCTTCTAATATAAGGTGCTCCAGGTTTTGTGCAACATTGGAGAGAAATTCGGGAATGCATGACAATTGGTTGTATGATAAATTCAGTAGCTTTAGAGATGGACAGACAATCTTTGAATCCAAAATTAAGGAAGGACCAATCTCATTGCGGGAGATATCAAGATGTGCTATATGAGGCATTTTCCACAGGTATGGAGGAAACGATTTAAAATGGTTACTGTGCAGATCCAGATAAGTTAAACACTTCAAGCTCTGAAAGAAAGAAGGATGAATTGGATCTTTTTAGTGGGCACTTTAAACTGCTTTATGATACAGTAAATACGTTGATATTATGGCATAAATATATATTCCAGCACTGTTAGACTCACCTCACACAATTGTTCAGAAATGCATGGAAGGGCATTTTGATGAAGCTCTAATTTCTCAAGATGTTCCAAATGAGTAGTTAAGCAAGAGCTTTGACTGATGCTATCTATATTCTCCAGCTCATTTGATGAAAGATCAAGTGACTTAATAAATTCCCTGTCAGGGATTGACGAAGAGGAACTGTCCAATCGATTTGGGGTGTCTATTTTATAAATGAATGAATGCAGAAACATTAGCTTTATCAGGAAATGCTTGCTACAGTATAAATGACATTTCTTTTTGACCAGCAGTTATGAACACTTAAGAACTTCCTGATTGGTTTGCCACATGGTTGAGAAATTGCCTCAAAATGCTAACCATCGGGATCTACCATTTTGGATGGAAGTAAAGAGGAAAACAAATAGATTTACATGGAAATGTATCTGCAGAGATACATTTCTCTGCCATAGTGTCACCAAAATGTCAATATAACGAGCATAGGCAAAATACATATTTTGAGCGGGATTCACCTAACATGGCTCATCAAGCAGAAGCCTGAGCAAGGTTTCCTTCATGTAACGGGGCTTTCCCCTCCTCTCCTCCCCTTGTGCCCTGGACCCCTGGCTCTGGGGAGGGGAACCCCATTACAGTATTCAGAGGGAGAAGGCCAATTGTTCCATCTGGCCAGCTGCAATGTCTGCGCAGCTGGAACATTTGTAATACGCTGATTTCTACTTGGGGGGAAATTAGGTACCTTTATGATGAAAAGGGTAAGAAATCTAAGACAGAAATATCTGAGAATTTCAACAGATGTGAAACAAGATACTACACAGATTGATATCAGAGAAAATTTCCTAAAATTCAGTATCAATGGCATTTAATACCATACAGTGTAAGCAAGATTTATCTGCCAGTAGATTCATTTTTGGAGGTGCAAAGCAGAACGGACATTCTTTTTATATATTCTGGAAATGCCCTATAATTCAGACTTTCTGGATTACAATTCAAAGTCTGATTAGGAAAATGACTGGTTACTTATTACCACTAGATCCAAAGGTATAATTACTGGGATATTTAAAAGACTTAATTATTTACGTTAACTTGGAAATGGTTATTAATCTTCTTATCACTACTAGGATTTGTATAGCAGCTAATTGGAAAAAAGAGCACAGTCCCAGTGTTACCAAACAGCTTTAGCAGAATATGGAAAATAGTTATCTTATTTAAATTAAACTTACAGAAGAATGAGTAAGGAACAACAGTCAAATAAATTTATAGAAATATGGTTTTTATTTGTGAGGCTCTGGAATGGTAAGCTTCAGGATAGCCAGGTGTATATAATTTTTGCTTCACTGTATTTTTTGTGCAACGGACATTTTTGGAAAACAAATAAAAAAACTAAAAATTGAATTAAATAAATAAATAAGGAAACTTTTCCCTCCATCTTCAGGGGGTGCGGAGAAATAAAATAGCTCAGGCGGCCTTCTGTGCCAACTTTTAAATGCTTGCTGAAAATTTTTCTATTGCACCAGGCTTAGACAGGCAATCAAGAATGGTTAACTGATGTCTGATTTTTCTTATAGTTTTTCCTGTATGATTTTATGTTTCTACTGCTGAAAAACCCCTTTGATTTTTTTAATGACAAATTGGTATACAAATATTTTATAGATAAACCAGGTACATGCTTTACAGCTAGACAGTCCCAGGTTCAAATGCTCCTATCTTCACCTAAAGGATCTCAGGAAGTAGAGTTAGAAATATCACCTCCAGAAACCTCAGTTTCTGCCAGCCAGAGCAGACAACACTAGGCTAGCCGGACCAAAAACAACTTGACAGTTTCCACGTATTCAATGCTTATTCTCTTTCTTGCAGCTTTAATACATACAAGCTATACTATGATGTTGTTGTTCAAGGTATGAGGAAATGCACAAATGTTTTTACATATGCTCAAAATCTTGGCTGTATTACTTTATTTTGCATGAAGAAGGAATTTTGCTTCAGGCCAGAGATCCGGTTCTTTACAAGCATAGTTCTTTACAACTACTTTCTCTAGGCATGTAGAAGACTTGGGCATACAATGTGTTGATGGGACTGTACCCACTGATGTAGCAAGAAATTTAATTAGGTGGGCATTTTATTTCTCCAATTGCACAATTCTATACCAGTTTGTAAGGGACGCGGGTGGCACTGTGGGTTAAACCACAGAGCCTAGGACTTGCTGATCAGAAGGTCAGCGGTTTCAATCCCCGCAACGGGGTGAGCTCCCGTTGCTTGGTCCCTGCTCCTGCCAACCTAGCAGTTCGAAAAAACGTCAAAGTGCAAGTAGATAAACTGGTACCGCTCTGGCGGGAAGGTAAACGACGTTTCCGTGCGCTGCTCTGGTTTGCCAGATGCAGCTTAGTCATGCTGGCCACATGACCCGGAAGCTGTACGCCAGCTCCCTCAGCCAATAAAGCGAGATGAGCGCCGCAACCCCAGAGTCGGTCACGACTAGACCTAATGGTCAGGGGTCCCTTTACCTTTACTATACCAGTTTGTACTATGTAATCTACTTCTTAGATGTTTAAATTACACACATATTCTTATGTGTAACTGTATGTAGAATTTAACTGTATGTAGAATTTAAGTGAATACAGAATGATGTAAACTTCTTTAATTAAAAACCTACTGTGGATATACACTTACTGTGCGATTCTTCAGAAGACATTTGCCCTCTTCTTGGATTCTTAAATGGTTCGTGATGTGACCCAGGTCCCTGGAAAACACCAAAAGCTTAAATGCTGCAGTTATGAACATTTAGATGCATTTAAAAAGAGTGGATGATCAAATTATTATGCTTTGCTTGCAGTACCAGCATTAACAAAGCAACCTAAGTTTCAGAAACACACAGTATGCTGTAACCTGAGCCCTTTTATATAGAAAGTTACTTTCCAGATAAGAGAATCACAAGATACCTGCAGGTGTACTGCGGGAAATGAGTAATTTCTGCTGACTTGTGGAGAATTAACCCATTAACTGACCACCTCCAACCCTCTAGAGCAGATTTGGGAATGGCATGGGGTGGACGTGGGTGAACAGAGAGGTTAGTCCTGTTGCGCCAGTGGTGTTCCTTGTGTTCCCACAATCATTTTAGTTGAATACTGCCCCGTGTGCACTTAATGAGCATATGAGAAATCAGTGCAGATTGTTTGATGTGATTAGCACTGTGGACAAAGGTGCTTTAAGAAGGATATGTGGTCCAGGAGCTATTTCTTATACAAATTGCACATCTGCAATGCACTGTTATGCTATAGTTATTGCATTTCTTTCTGCTATGTATGTAGATGATGATATTTGTTTATATCCTGCCCTTTCCCCAGACAAGGAGTCAAGAGACAAAAAGCTAAAGAAGTCCCTTTACCACTTACTTACAGATACACCTTTTATTCATTCATTCATTCATTCATTCATTCATTCAGTTTACATACTGCCCACCATCAAAAAACTGCAGGGCGGTTTACAACATAAACCATCTAATGTGACTTTACACCCATTTGATTATTTTTCTTACCACAGACTTGGAATTCCTTTTCAGGGTCTGAGAACACATCTGCAAAGCCCTGTCTTTGTGGACGTCTGCAACAGCCACGGAGTTGGATTTCTTCTTCACGATAATTGAGTTTTCACTCCCTGAGGCAAAGGGGGGGGGGCGTTAAATGAGATTGCAAGAATGGCTACATAAACTGAAGCCAAGAATTCAAACAAATAGAAGCCTACATGCCAGAAATGTCACCAGAACACCACCAGGAGCAGGAACTGATACTTGCCACCCTGGACTCCTTTGGGAGGAAGGGCAGGATATAAAATAATAATAAATAATAATAAATGTTAACATTTATGAAGACTAATTTACACATACAGCAGATACTGTTTCTCTGTACAGTCCTACCTTGGTTCTCAAATGCCTTGGTACTTGTACATTTTGGCTCCCGAACGCCGAAAACCCAGAAGTGTTCTGGTTTTCGAACGTTTTTTGGAAGCTGAATATCCCACGCAGCTTCTGCTTGTGTGCAGGAAGCTCCTGCAGCCAATCAGAAGCCACACCTTGGTTTTCAAATGTTTCAGAAGTTGAACGGACTCCTGGAACAGATTACGTTCAAGAACCAAGGTACAACTGTACTGTTTTCCTTTTTTTCTTTTCCCGTGCCCTTTCTTTGACTACATCCTGCTGATTAGAGTGGTTTCTCTCGCTGTTTTTTTTCTTATTTTTTTCTTATTGGATGGAATCTACTATCCTTCAGTGTCTCTCAAAAAGCTTCCTTTTAACACAGTCTTTAACTTCATGATTTTCCACACTGCTGTCACTTTCTAGATTCCCTTTCCTACCATCCTTTCCATGCAGGGCAATTTGACTTGTGGTCACCATTTCAAATACTAAACTTTGGATGTGACTTTATATTTTAGCAACTTTTCTCTGGTGGGATTCAGTTCTGCCAGCAGCAGCATTATAAGGTCAAACAAAATAAAGAGGTGCACAAGGGACAAGTCCAGTTCATTTATCTTTCCATCCGAACAGTCATTCCTTTTTTATTTTCTACAGAAGCATAATTCTTACCCACCTTCCGCCCCCCCCCATTCCTCTACATTGCACATTCACCTCAGGTGTGCATGTGTGTATATGTGTGCATACACAGAAATCATCTGTGCTTTTAAATTAATTTTTATTTCAACAAATAAAAAATAAATGTGAATACAAGGGACTGTGTTCATAGAACATGGTCAAAGAAGGGAGGGTGTAGCACTAGGAGCCTTAAAGGTAAAGGTAAAGGACCCCTGACAGTTAAGTCCAGTCACAGACGACTCTGGGGTTGCGGCGCTCATCTCGCTTTACAAGCCGAGGGAGATGGTGGTTGTCCGCAGTTTTTCTAGGTCATGTGGCCAGCATGACTAAGCTGCTTCTGGCGCAACGGAACACCGAAACCAGAGCAGCGCATGGAAACGCAGTTTACCTTCCTGCCGGAGTGGTACCTATTTATCTACTTGCACTTTGACGTGCTTTCGAACTGCTAGGTTGGCAGGATCTGGGACCGAGCAATGGGAGCTCACCCTGTCGCAGGGATTCGAACCGCCGACCTTCTGATCGGCATGCTCAAGAGGTTCAGTGGTTTAGACCACAGCACCACCCACGTCCCTTACTTAGGAGCCTTAGCCCTATGCAAGACCCCTGTATACAGGGTAGCTAGGTACACTTGTGCCAAACAGTCAAACAGGTCAGGTTAAGGCTACAAATTGAAGGCTAAGATTGTAATGGAGTTTGCAGGAGGCTTCTCTTAAAATTATATTTCACTGGCATTGGACTTCATCATGTCTAGCCAAGATAATCACTACCATCTCTCCCCTATGCTGGAAAGGCTGCAGAGAGATAGGCTCATATTTTCATGCATGGTGGAGTTGCACGTTGCTATACTCCTTTTGGAAAATACATGTTCCACATTATTTCCAAAATTACACAGCAATCCCTTCCACCTAATTCAGCTCTTGCCTTGTTATCTTTAGACTCAAATTTAAATAATAACCTTAAATGCAGGGAGTATGTTTTTCTATTATCAGCAGCTCGATTAACAATAGCCCAATACTGGAAATAACCTATAGAAATCCCCATTGAAACCTGGATAAATAATATTTGGAATGTGCCTCTATCAGAATGCCTTACTCACCACAGAAGTGTAATTAAAGGCACTTCAAAGATAAGACACTTTGTGTGAGACTTGGCTTCCATTTTTTTCTTTTATAAATGAGACAGAAGATACATTTATTCCACCCACAACACAAGAATCTCTGTGGAGAGGATACTTGAACTGACAATGCATAAATAAAGGTATTGCTTGTGTACTGCATATGAAACTTAATAAGAATAAACCACTGGACAAGTTACTGTAGTTATATGTTGTTCTTGTATTCACATGAAAACCAATAAAAATTATTTGGATAAAAGATTGTAATGGAGTGGCAAATCCTTCATCTAATCTAGCAAATATACCTTCACTATCTATACCATCACTCAAGCAGAAAACACTGTCGACTAAATGGTCAGGAAGAAGTTCCCAGTCATCAAGCGGCTCCTTTATATTTTCATCAGTATTTTCTTCAAAACTAGAACTTGACTGGTCCTCATAGCTGCTTTTCTTTTGGTATCGAAGCACCATTCTGGCCAGCGCAGAGCCTGCATCTAATGGGTAGGAAACAAAAAAACTCACATTTTTTTAGAAGCATTGGACAGGGTATATATACAATAGTTGCATTTGGACAATTGTATCTCAGCTTAATAAGCAGAGATATGCACAGGTCTTTTGCCCTTTGTGTGAACTGTGATTAAACCAAGAAGTCTCTAATTAACCATTTAATCCCAAACAAGAAATTATGGTTACTACTTGTCAGGGACTGGTCTGAGGAGGAATGGTGGAGACTGCCCCCCCCACACTTCCCAGAGAAGAGGAAGACAGCATAGATTTACAACAGTGGTTTGCAGAAGGTCATAGTTCAGAGGCTGCAGATGGGAGAAGCTGGGAAGTATTGGGAGAGGAGCAGGAAGAAGAAGAAAAAGCACCAAGGGAGAGATAGCTGACAAACTCAGTGTCTTTAGAAAGCATTCCAGACCCACCCCCCTTCTCCCAGAGCCCAGCAGGCATGGATTGTAGAACAGAAAGCGCATAGGAAGAAAGCACAGATCAGCCAACATAGGGATGATGTTCAATACGTAGGAGAGACAGAGGGAGTGGGACTTTACTCGGAGCAATGCCATTACTGCAGGAGAGGCACTTTTCAAAGCCTCTCTCCATGAATATTGAATAAAAGACTTGGTAAGAACTCTTGTTTATCTAATTCTTGGCTTCCCACCGTGAGAGGGATTGGATTCCCTGAAGCCCCACCCTACTCCAGAATAGGAATATAGGAAGCTGGTTCAAACTGACTCAGACCATCAGTTCAGTGTTGTCTACATCAATTAGCAGTGACTCTCAGGGTTTTAGGCAGGTGTCTCTCCCAGTCCTTCCTAGAGATGCTGAGGACTGAAGCTGGGGCCTTTTACAAAGCAGATGTTCTGCCACTCAGCAGTGACCCTTTCCCAAACATTAAACCACAATCTGAACTTGAGTCAATATTCTAGTTTGTTCCAGACTTGATAACCACTGTTTCCCAGTCTTATGAGCAAAACGCTCGTTCATCTATTGGCTTACTAAATCAAGTTACGATTGTCTGAACCGGCGCAATGTGAAAGAATGCACCAGTGTTGCTACAATACAGTGAATAAAGAACATACCTGGAACTATTAACCTCCTACATAAAAAGCCAGGAAACTTGGGTTGGGCAGAACTTTGGAGGTAAAACATGGCCTGTTACAAGTCATGTTTGAGTTCCAGCAATATGTACAGATGAAATCAATGGCAAAGAAAAATCAGGGGCCTGTTTATTGAAGGAACTAGCTTTAAACAAGCTGAAAATTACATGTAGTTGGGCCATGCAGGTATCAACAGCACAATACATACTTTAACATGAACATCTACAGCCACTTACTTTGTTTCTTGAAGGATCCTTGTTTACTTGGAAACAAGGGGCTCAGCCAGGAAGGTTCAATTCTACCAATGCAGAAACCACCAAGACATATGCTGCTGTTGGCCAAATCCAGACTAAGCTTTTTTAAGAGCAAGCTAATGACCTGGCTATCTCCCTTCTTGATGCTGATTGTGAGAGCACTCCGGACATCCTGCTCTCGAGCACCGCCGTTTAATAGCAGTTCTACCAATTTAGGATTGCTGCCTTTCTCACAAATCTATGAAAGAGAAATAGATGATTAATGCAACTGGCACATGATTTTGGCAAGCTAGTGGGTGTGTCTCCTGTTCCTACAATTCTTTCTTTCTTTCTTTCTTTCTTTCTTTCTTTCTCTCTCACTCTCTTTCTAGCAGCAGCAGCAGCAGGTATATGGGGCAAAGGGGGCTTCAATTCCCCCAATGTATTTTGGCAGGGGGCATTGCCCCCCAATATTGAGGGGGCCGCTATCCCCCCGTTGCTGCCAGGTACCCTTCACGTACCCTGGCCCCAGCCTCCACCCGGCATCCCAGGAACCAGGCGGCGGCTGGGACAAGCATGGAGGGTGACCTTTGCGCTTGCGCGTCCCAGCCGCTGCCTGGCTCCTGGGATGAGGCTGGAATGAGCAAGTGCAGAGATCACCCTCTGTGCAGCCTGCCCCTGCCTGGTGCATGCCAAGCAGCATCATGTGACACATCACATGACTGTGCCTCCTCAATGTGGGGGACAAGTTGGCACCCCTGCTTTCTAGTTTTATTTTTCCATCAACATTTTTCATTTCATAAGTAACCATGCATGCCAAATGCAAATTAATATTAGGCAAACATGCCTGTTTCGAAGTTTTCAGTTTCTTAACTATGCAAAATTACTGTAATTTTCCAGAAAACCCACATGACTATGCAGTAGTAAGGTTTTTACTGTTCAAGAGCCTCTGGGAAACCCTTCTGGCCATGGCTGAGCCAGCCATCGTGCATTTAAGAGTAATCCAATGGTGCTCCTCTATAAAAATGAAAGGCAGTCACTCAAATCGGAGAATGAACTGGAAAGGAAACCAGAACATTATGGAGTTGGGAGCTATGCTTGTTCATTGTCTTTAGTGTTTCTCTAGATTTTTCAAGCTTGTTGCTGCCTGTGTAGCACCATTCTGAGTTCTAGTCAATGGTCACACTAAAGTGTGACAGAAGGTTTGAGGAATAGGATGGAAACTGACTTTGCTTTATACTTATATGCAATTCATGCATGCTTAGGGTGTTTGACATGATTGGAGCCAAGTGATCGGTTTTTCAAAAGGCAGCCTCTAAATTAACTATTAAGAATTTTTCTCTTGTGTATTCAGTATGGTGTCAGATGCATCTGTGTTTCAGCTTTTTCTGCAGGATGTTTTTCTTAAAAAGGCCAGGCATACATATTTCAAACTGATGCAAAAAATTATATTTTAACATACATACTTGATAGATTAAAGAGTTTTTCTTTGTCTCCTTATTCACATCAGCTCCCAGCAAGAGTAAGCATTCAACCATAATGCTGTTATACTCAGCACAGGCTTTCTCCAACATCAGGTTTTTTAAATCATCGTTGTCAGCTATTTTAGCAAAGCATTTACAACAAAGACTCTGAAACTAAATTGAGAAGACATGCAATTGAAACTGGGTGAACATCTTCCAGAGCATGTCGTATTAAATGTTCTGGGGAAGGAGCAGGGAGAAGGTCAGAGGAAAAGAGAAGACTGCAAGATGAGATACCTGCTGGTCTCTTTGCTCAGTGAAACACATGGACATCTGATAAAAAATGGCTGTATCAAATGACTCCTGTATTAACAGCTTTGCAAAACAAGGTGACAGGTCAAGTATTTTTATAATCACATTAAATCCCTACAGATAAAATGAAATCAAAATGGTTAGGACAACAGTCAATAATATATTGCTAAACACATTCAAGAAAACAACAAACCTTCAGACCAAATGACAAATAGGACCAAAAATATTTTGGTACTCATCCACAATTCCTTTTGTGCCACATTTCTAGCCACAGGTCTGCAGTTTCCAAGTCCGTATCAAGAGTGTTTTACTGCTGAATTGGAGCAAATGGCAATAACCACTTGGACACAGATCAGGAAATCCCAGACCTGTGCTTGAAAGCGCAGTGCAAAGGGAAATGTTAGATGAGCCCTTGATCATATTGTTCAATTTTGCCACAGGGCAGAATTGAACAGTAAGCCTTGGTGCACACGAACAGAAGATTCCTGCACTGACAAGACAGAACAATACCATGGCATGTCAAAGACGTTGTTATCTTTCACATCAGAATTCTAGCAAATTAGAAATGAAACTGCAGCTTCCATAAACAACAGAGGGGGAGTATGAAAGTTTTTACACATTAAAAAAAACCATGTGTATGATTACTCTTTCTACAGAATAAATATTTTCCAGCTAGGTATCTTCTCTACACTGAACAGTAAACAGGGAGCATAGGAGGAAAAATTAAAGCTGGGTAAAATGGCCTCTCAAAATCCTCTACCTTTTTTATGGGCAGAGAAACTGGAGGGACTATTTCACCAGAGTTCAAAGTGGGATGCTGCTGAGACACAGAAGAAGGAAGAGCTGGGTTATAAGTAACAAACAGCCAGTGCAGGAATCAAAGATGAGAAGCCAGCTCTGTGGCGAAATCTGACGGCAAAACCTCCTTAAGCCAGAAGTTTTCAACCTTTATGAGTCCATGGCTCCCTTGACCCAACTACATTTTTTCTGGGGCAGCCTTGTGGGGCTCAGGAGCCCAGTTATGTCACCCCTTGTCTGCAGAGCTAGCAGTCTCTCACCCTTTCTCAAACACCCTCTCTTTTGGAGTGTTCCCTCAGCCTCCTCTCCTCTCCCTTGGGAGTCCTCTGGGCAGCCGCTGCTGCTGCCCTGGTCTCTGAGCTGCCTCCCCCTGCCCCAAAGAGAGCTGCCTCTTCACACTGCCCCACAGGGGCCTGGGACTTGTCTGTCCATTCATAACAGCAAGGGCTGGCGGACTGGCTGGCTGCGCTCCCTCACCCACTTGCTTGCTTGCTCCAAGGCCACCTCAGCTCCTGGCAACCCCAGCCCCAGAGGCACCATTTGCCTGCGGAGCTTGTAGCCAGGGCTGCTGCAACAAACAGCTGTGCAATCCTTTGGGAGGCGAGACGCAAGAGGGCATCAGAGGAGGGAGGGAAGGAAGGAAAGGGGGACAGAGGCCAATGTTGCCAGCGGCATCCCTGACCATCATTCAAGGCACCCCAGGGGGCCACGGCACACTGATTGAAAAGCACTGCCTTAAGCTGTTGCAGCAAGGGAAGGGTTAGGAGCTGGTGAGCAAAGGGCAGGTCCTGCATTGGAAGCTGGGAGGCAGTGGTCAGGGTAGTAATAACTGATAAAGTCGGGTTAGGAATCTGAAATGCTCTGAGCCCCCTGGAAGCCTGAAAAATTCCCAGAAAAGGTCTGGGCAGTAAAAATAGTCCTCAGTTCCTCTGAGGTATGTGTGCGAGACACTGAGAGGATTCCTTGTCTTGTGAGGTAGGTCTCCCCCATCTCTCTCTTTTTTTTTAAATAATATTTATTAATTTTTCAACCGTTTTAAACACAACAAAACAGAAAAAACAACAACAACAAAAAGCATAACAAAATAAGTCACAAACCATTTAAAACACAAAACAATTTCAATATCTTATCTTTCCTTCCCTTATTGCCACGACCTCCTCACACCTCCCTTTTTGTATTCCACTTCTGTTAATTGTTTCAGCAATTCCTTTCCATCTTCCTCTGTTTTCTATCCTATAATTATCTTAACACATTCTAACCTTATTTTTCCCTTTAATACTCTATTAGTCTATTTATACTTGATTCCTTATAGCATTTCTACTAGAGCCATATAACTTCACTCCAACATTTTTCTAACATTCATTATTTTTACAGTATTTCTATAAATAGTGTAAAACTTTTTCCAGTCTTCTTCCACCGACTCTTCTCCCTGGCCTCGGATTTCTGCCAGTCGTTTCCGCCAATTCCATATAGTCCATCAACTTCATCTGCCATTCTTCCTGAATAGATAAATCTTGTGTCTTCCAGTACTTCACAATGAGTATTCTTGCTGCTATTGTTACATACGTGAAAAAAGTTCTATCCTTCTTTAACACCAATTGGCCGACCATGCCCAGGAGAAAGGCCTCTGGTTTCTTCAAAAGGGTATATTTAAATACCTTTTTCATTTCGTTATGAATCATCTCCCAAAGTGTCTTAATCCTTGGGCATGTCCACCAAAGGTGAACTCTAATCCTCAAATTCATCTGTTTTTCTTTAAGTTCTTTAAGTTCAGTCATAGCACGCGTCAACTTATGTTCATCAAATTGCCTCTGTAGGGCTGGGGCTCTCTTTCTCTTTCTCTCCAGTTGTGTTACTTTACATTCCGCAACAACAGCTTTTTCCCTGGCTTCCTCCGCAGTTTGCCGTATCAAAGTAGGTTCCTGTATCAATTTCTGGGTGGTTTCTGTATTGGTATTATTTTTGCTTTCTGTATTTAGGTTAATACTAGTAATTGAAACATCCACTTTTGCATTTATCGTGTCCATTTTCCTGTTAAGCTGATCCAATGAGTCATTTATCTTATATAATGCAGCCACTAAAGCCTCTTCTGTCGACATTCCTCTTGGTTTTAAATATACTGGTACAAAGGCAGCAACAGAAGGAGCGGAGGGGCCTGATGATGGACCTCTTCTGGATTGTTGCCAAGTCCTCCCAGACCTTAATGTTTTGTCAGCAGTTGACTAGTCTGTTTTTCCTCTTCCACTTACCATAACACTTAAAAGATTCAAGGTCAGTCCCAGAGTCTCCCCATCTCTTCCTCCTACCTGCATTTCAGGGAAGCTGAAGTGCAAGGAGCCCGGCACACTGGAGGTGGTCCATCTGGTACCTGAGCCCAAAAGAAGTGAAGGACTGAATAGAAGGGCTAGAGGGGTCCACTGAAATGCCACCATTTCCAGCCCCTCCTGCATCTGACGTTGAGGTCCTATCCTGACACTAAGGGTGCATTACAGTAGTTGCTCTTGCAATTTCCCCAACTTTTTACTTGCAGTGAAAGCTTGCGATGTTGGCAAGGGAGACAATAACTCTTGGGACCTGTGGGAAATGGAGGAATCTAGTGTTACCTTCCTCGTGGCTGAGCAGCTGTAGGTTTTTTGTTTTTTAATAGGAGGGAGATTCCCAGCTGGTGGAGTGGAATGATGGGAAGTATTAGCAGTCTGAAGCGGCAATGCTGAGCAAAGAGCAGAGGAAGAAGGGCCTCTTTTTTTATTAAGGAAAAACAGAGGACAAAACAGGGCTAACAAACACACAAACAAGGGAAGCAAGCATGTAAGAAGTGGAGATGCAGATAACTATTGAAAATCAATGATAATGGTGAAGACAAAATCAAAACTAAGAGCTCATGAGAGGTTGGAAGCTTTCTTGTGAACAGCAATTTTGCCTTCAACCGCCAGGTGTCATTCAACACCCACAATGATGGCAGATTAACATTCACAAGAGAAACCACAACCACAACCAAACAACAATGGCTTTTTCAGGGGCGGGGATAAGGGGGGGGGGAGATAAGAAATGTCAACAACATGCTTTCTGAGATATTTTGGCTCAGCTCTAAAAAAATATGGTCTTAATAAGACAAGACGTATGACCACTCCTCCATTTCACTTTCTAGTACCACTTGCCAACCACCAGAAGGCAATTTTTAGGTAATCCCTCATGGAGAAAACCTAAATTCTGGTACACACATGCATGGACAACACTTGGAATCTATGGAACCTGTTCTCAAGCAAACATGCTTGTGGTATACATCCACTTCCACAAAAGTAACTTAGTTTGGTTAATGAATTTTCTGCATTTGCACAAAATTCTCATGATGCAGTTTTCATGCTCTTGGAAATGCCATACGTTTCAGTGAATGAGAGGCTATATACCCCAGGAAGAGAGCCATGAAAACATGCTTCTCTATGGTAGAGATAGTAATGGGAAATTGCAGATCACCAAGATTACTGTAAATTTAAACCAACATTTGAAGCAGCAATCATTTGTGTGGCATGTAAAATATGAAACTGTCTTAGCTGTTTCACAGTCACAACTGAAAGTATTTCAGGAGAAACGATATTCTCAGAGACACAAGAATATGGCCAAAAAAGTTTTGAGGGAAAGGGGCAATGGGTGGTGATCACAAAAAGAGGTGGGTTCAACTTGTGCATGAAACAACTATAAGCATGTTATAATCAGAAGGGCTACAACAGGGATTTGAGATGTAGCTGTAAGATCTAAAACAAAATAAGTTTCGAGATATGACCTAGCGTCATGAGTAAACCAGCAGTGAGACACAGAATTATAGCCCACTAAAAGTGGTTACATTCAAAACCTAATATGAAAATACATCTCCGAAATCAGCCTTCCCCAAAGAAGCCTCCCAGCCAAACAGAAAAGTGCTGGATTTTTATACCAGACACATTACATACATGTGCCTGTATTTCAACAACCTCCTTAAAGCGCCGTAAAGTAGAAACCAAGATTGCCGCCAGAACTTGTATAATTGCAATGCACAATATCTTTCTTGTAATCAAGGATCCCAGAAGACTTAAGCCTAAGCACTGTATTTCTGGAAAGAGAAAAGGGAAAGGAAGGTCAGGAATATTGAAATAAATGTGTGGTATTGAACACAGAATAGTGTCTTTCCTATTTGCTCCTATTGCACAGAGGGCGGTACACAACATTCTACAAGTGGAACTCTGCACACCCAAGGGAGTTCCCCTTCCTCTCTTCCCACATTCCTCCCATATCTGCTCCAGAGGGTCTCCAACCTTCCAGAGAATGTGCAGGTGGCTGCAGGGTAGAGGTGCAGCTTTGAAAACACAGGAGTTCCTTTCAGAAGAAAGTGGGAGAGAGATTTTTGGGCAAACCATGTGGCTCTGTGTGTGTCTCATCTGCTGAATGTGAATTCTTTTCTGCTAAATGGTGTGTGATTTCTTATTAATAAATATATTTCTTCCTCTCTTGCTCCATTCCCCCCTTTTTTTTTTAAGATAATTAAATCTAGTCAGCGAAAAAAACTTTTGATTAAGCATATTAAGGCTCCATTCAAGCTCCAAAGTGCCAGGAAATCACAGCTGTTAAGGGCCACTTCTAATGTGGAATGGTACTTTCAGTTTGCTTGTTAGCTGCAGTTAAGTTAGGCAAGATGCAATTAAGTGCAATTAGCCCCATCTTGCTTTGTACCTTGATCATCAGGATACATCTGTAGCGTATGGAGTACGGTATCTGTCATTCCTTGCTGTGTCAACATTTCTAGCGCACCTGAACATTCCACAACAGAAGAAAGTACCTGAAATCCACATTTCTGAATACCAGGATTTCCAATAAACTAGAAACAAAAACAAGTATGGTTGTCTTATATGGAAAAAGCAAAAACAAACTGTTAAGCTATTTCTACTAAGTTTTGTAATTAATGCAGGATCAGATGTTACATTTAAAAACGTCTATTATTCTGGAAGACTTCTTCAATGCTCACTGAGATTCATAACCACTGCATCACTGCACTAATACCCTTCAGCTCCAGCACGGAAGGCAAGCACTGGCAAAATCTAGACATGCCTAAGAGATGGAATACTATTTGGCACAACTGCCCGGCAGCATCCAGTCTCCTTGCAGAGGTTGGGGTGTGTTGGTGATATGCTGCTTGGACTGCCAGAAATGTGTGCATCAGTACATTAAAGCTCTGGATCATGTCCTCAGAGAGCTCCAAGTGACAGGTGAAAATTAGGGACTTCAAATAACCAGGGTAAATAAGTGACTGATATGATTAAATGACAATTAGGTCCAGTGCCGAGGGCCTTCTGGCGGTTCCCTCACTGCGAGAAGCAAAGCTACAGGGAACCAGGCAGAGGGCCTTCTCGGTAGTGGCGTCCGCCCTGTGGAACGCCCTCCCATCAGATGTCAAAGCGATAAATAACTACCTGACATTTAGAAGACATCTTAAGGCAGCCCTGTGCAGGGAAGTTTTTAATCTGTGGTATTTTACTGTATTTTTTGTTTCTATGGAAGCCGCCCAGAGTGGCTGGGGAAACCCAGCCAGATGGGCGGGGTACAAATAATAAATTATTATTATTATTAATTATGCCGTGTAGTTGAATAAATCTACATTTCAATACACAAGGCTACAATTTATGTTTTACACTTTAAATATGGACGGAATATTCCAACTTGAGTAGAGAGAAACAGAAGAAATCTTGATTTGAAAAGAAAACGAGACTGAAATTATTTAGAGGGAATTTGCCATGGGAGGAAAAAATCGAGTCATACCGTGTTGAGAGCATCAAGGACTAATGAGTGAGCACCTTGCAACAAACATTGGTTTTTTATCACTTTCAGCATTAGCGCCAACTCTGTATCTCCCAAGTCAGAATTATTTGGTTGCTTTTTCAGCACGCCTGTAACATAAAAAACCCCAAAATATTTTCCTTGTAAAAAGAAATACGTAGTTAAAATGAGTCAAGGATATATAGATCTATATATATGAATCGAAAGCCCAATATTTTCACTTTAAATTTCTCTGGGTATGACTACAGACCAAGTAATCAGCTGTTTCTTTGTTTCTCCCTCCCTCTTTTTATATAACAATTTTTGCAATTTGTTATTTTATTTTGCTGATATCTTCAAAAGTAAAAAAGAAGGTTAATCTATCAGTGCCTTACGGTATGCTGGGGAAGACAATACACAGTTTTATTATAAATAATTATTATAATTCTAATAACCTAAGGTCCCAGGGTGGTTTACAACTACTGAAACACAGTATTAAAAACAATTCAAAGTAACTTAAATCACAGAAATAAGAAGGGTCCTAAAACATAGACCTCAAGTGTCAAAAGCCAGAATAAAGAGGTATTTTCAGCACATACCAAAAACTGCACAGTCGACTTGCAATTTGCATTAAACTTGTGTTTAATGCTTTACGTGCATCGTGGCTGGCCGGCATGCAACTGCACAAATTAAACACACACAAGGTGGAGAGCTTAAAAGCTCTATGGCTAACTTACTGGAGGTCTTTTTTGAGAGCTTGCATGAGACCTTCCAGAGCCCAGAAAGCAAGACAGAGAACTTAAAGGCTCTTTGTCTTATGTGGGGGACAAGGCCTGTTCGACGTGCCAGCTTCAGAAATTCAGGTAGGTAGCCATGTTGGTCTGACGCAGTCAAAATATATATAAAAATTGTCCAGTAGCACCTTAGAGACCAACTATGTATAAGCTTTCAGGTGCACGCACACTTCTTCAGATACCAGTATTAAATGTATCTGAAGTGTTAAACATATCTGAAGAAGCGTGCATGCACACGAAAGCTTATACCCAGAACAAACTTAGTTGGTCTCTAAACAGCTTCAGAAAGGCAGGGGTGACCACATAGTGGCGGTTCTGCGGTTCCTCTTGCTATACACAATTTCAGCTTTACACACAATCCCCAGAACTTAACACTTGCACAAGTTGCAAGTCAACTATATAATGAAGGTGCCAGATGCAACTCTGTGAGGAGGGAGTTCGGCAACTTATTACAAATTTTTTATTATTTCCTGGAACGTAAATTACGATAGCCTCACTTCTGATTTAGGTGCGCCTAGTTCTAAACATGCTTTTGCAGACCCAAGTACCATTCAAACCAGTGGCATCTTATTCTCTATAAACACCCACAAGATCAGATCATTAGTGTTCAATTTCACACATTCTATACCCTACAAAATGTTAGCATTTTAAAAAAGCAGATCTTCAGCTAGCAAGTCATACACTGAATGAATAAAGGAAAGGAAAGCAAACCCCATCACTGGCTGTAATATGCCAAAATCAATGACTGTTAAATTAAATTACTTTATTTTATTTAGAGCATTCTCATGACTCAGTCATGAGAAAAGATGCCACACTAAAAATGCAGGCTAAATAAGCTACTGCAAGGGATATATTACCACTGAATATTTCCCATTTTCAAAATGGAAAAAGCTGCAAGTTTCTATACCAGATAGTTACCAAGTTCATTTTGGATTTTTTTTAACCCAAACAACCTGATCCTAAACATGTTTACTCATAAATAACCCACTGTGTTCAGTGAAACTCACTTCCAAAAAACATGCTGAGAGATTACAGCATAATCTTTCTATTCTATTCAAACACAATTAGCAACTTAACAAAGTATCTTCTTTAGTATCAAAATAAACATTGCACATAAATATTGGCTACAGAAATATAGTGCATCACAGTAAACAGCTAAACAAATTATCCTCTAAATGTCAGGATGTAAAATACTACAAATGAGAAATGAACTAGGAGCTCTAAGTTCCAACTTTTTAAATGACATACATGATTGACTGTTAGGCAAAAGAAAATCAACTCACTTTTCCAAACCACCATACACTAATCAATCATACTATTAAGCAAATCAATCCAATTAAATTCCCGGTTTCCTGTACTGCAATACACAAAACTTAATCTAACGACAACTAAGGATACTTTCCATTCAATCTCACTCAAACACACCATTACTTGACTGATTGTTGCAAGTGTGCCAAACACATCAGTACTCTAGTCTAAACCAATCTCAAATCACTCGCCACGCTCTGCAAACACTCCCATAATTCAGTCTTACATCCTCAGTCAACAACTTTCACATGTCTACCTCATAAGCCCCATACAAATCTGGACAAAAATTGGCATACAAGCAAGCAACAAAACACAAACACTTGTATTTCCCTTTCAGGTGAAAAAGTGGAGATGACACTTACACTAAATATATATAGAACCACAGACCCAGAATTTCCTGTGTCTTGGTGTGTGTATTTTTAGTGTATGTCTTTGCAACTTGAACTAAAACAGGTATAAAATAAAAAAAATTCCTTCCAGTAGCACCTTCAAGACCAACTAAGTTAGTTCTTGGTATGAGCTTTCGTGTGCATGCACACTTCTTCAGATACACACTGTGTATCTGTATTCTTCAGATGTATGTATGTGTATTCTTCAGATACACACTGTGTATCTGAAGAAGTGTGCATGCACACGAAAGCTCATACCAAGAACTAACTTAGTTGGTCTTTAAGGTGCTACTGGAAGGAATTTTTTTATTTTGACTATGGCAGACCAACACGGCTACCTATCTACAACTAAAACAGGTATGTGACACATTAGGGATTAATTTGCATTTGTGAATTAATATGTATTGGTTTGATGTTTTCACTTTGAATAAGTATATATTACAACCAGAATCCATTTAAAGTCAAAACACCTGTAACTTCTGTTAATTTCAATGGGAAAGTTAAGTACGGTACATACTTAAACCTTTCTCACATAAACCAATGGGACCTAAACATATAAAACTTTGTATATTTCCTACAACAACAAGTCCCCCTCCCCCACATAAAATCACTTGGCTTCCTATTAGCAGAAACTGATTAAGTTTTCATTTCCATCACTCTTTCATGAGAAGCCATACAGCAAAATGACTAGGCAGCAGGCTCATTAACTCCTTATTTCTAGTTGCTCATTTAGATTATGATGTAAGCAAATATTCTTCATGCATTTTCTTACCTGAAGTCATAAAATGTAAAATAACTCTTAGTGCCTCCAGCTGTACAGATGGGGATGATTTATGCTTTCTCATAGCCTTTACAACTCTTGATGCCACTTCTGTCATTATATCCAGAGGGGGGAAACTGCAGGATCAACGAACCACATCCTCAAATACACATCTGTTTATTAGATATCCATTCATTTTTACATTATGAAATATTGCATAATCTGTTCTAAATTTTTGTATATTATTTATGTATCCTGGCAAGGATCCAATATAATACACACCTATTTCCTTATACTGAAAAGGGCTGTGATCTTGTCTTTCTTGAACAGCAGCCCCTCTCCACTCCAAGGCCATCCATGTGGCAACCTGGTCCTCAATGAAAGGGAATCAAATATCCTACTGGGCATGCTTTGGGCACACCTAACATAGTGCTTTGAAACCTGCTTGGACTAAGAAATACACAAACCACATATTCTTCAACATCATCATCATCGTCTTGATTTCACTACTTACATGCAGCTATGTTGAAAAGCCACTTTATAATCATTACATAGCAGTGGCTGTCACATGGTGAGATTGTGCAGTAATGTGGGGAGCAGTGCCCAAGACACACGGGTAGCTACTAAATATGATAAAATCCAGCATCAACCTGGGTGGCTGGTGGGAGGCCCCTTGACTTAGATCAGCAATGGAGGCCCTCTTGCCTGTGTTTCAGGCATAAGAGATCTGTTATGATGCAACATGAGAGATGCCTTCTCAGTGGTGGCACCTGCTAATGGAATGCCATTCCCCATGAGATATGTAGTAGTATCTGCCACATGTTTGAAAGAAATGTTTTTCCACAGACATTTGTAGAGCATTAGTGTAGCGTTTGCCCTTCTAGGTGTGTGACATCACCATACTGGGTTCATAGGGAAAGGGTTAACTAATTGTAAAATGACTAACCAATGCGAACCCAAGGGGCAGAGTTAACTGTGTATAAGGTTTAAGCACAGAGAGAATTTGTTAAGAGGAGTTAGAGTGGTTGAGAAGACAGTCTGGTGTTAGACGAGAGAGGGAAGATACGTCTGTGGGTTGGGCTAGTCTGGTGTGAGAGAGGGAGAGAATTTGTTAAGAGGAGTCAGTCAAACAGTTGAGATAATCAGTCAGAAGGTATTAGGAAGGTAAAGAGACTAAAGTTAAGATACTGACAGGAAAATTATCTGAGAAACCATAAACTTGTTAATGTTTGTAAAATAAACTTGGTTTTTTTGGTTCACTTTTAACAACTGACTGGACTCAGTGTTTTACCAGAGAGTAACTGGTTGGTGGCAGCAGGGAAGCGATCACAGTGGTGGCACAGGGATCAATAGACTGTTAAATGTCCGGGGACCCTGTGTGATCGACACAATTAGTACTAGGATCTGGTTATGTGCTATGGTTTTGCTGTACTAGTTGTTGTGCTGATTTGGTATTTGCTCCTGTTTTTGTATTATGCACAACTATTTTGTTTTGTTGCGCCTCTCTCTGCGACTGTTTGTCAATGGAGGGTGGGTTAAAAGCAAGGAGAGTGTCTGTGAGTAACATCAAGGGTTTGAGTGTTTCCAGTTACCACACACCTTGCCCTTGGAAGCCTTATAAGAAGCTGCAGAAGGAGAGGGACACTCAGCAACATCATGGGAGGAATGTTTCTAGGACTAAGGTGAAACTGTGAAGCTCCCTTGTTATGTTTTCTATGGGATGCTTAATGTTTAAGCGAGCTTCTTATATTTATTGTATAAAATGTGTTTTTGGTGTATTAATATATTTGCTACTGTTTTGCTGTATTAATGTGAAATTGATTTTTAGCATGTTTGAAATGCATCCCTGTTTCTTTGTTGTAAGCTGCCTTGAGCGTGATTTCTTTTCCTGGAAAAGTGGCATACAAATCCAATGAATGAAATGCAAAATTTAAACTTGCTCTAGGATATAATGATACATTTGCAAAATCATGGCTCTGATTTTGGGTGTGCCTATCGCAGAACTACATTTCGTTACCTTCCTTCGAAAGCACGGTTCAGCAGCTTGCAAGCACTTTCTGCAACTTCCGGGGAGTTGGAGTGTTTCTTCATAATCTCCAGCACATTCATGTGTATTCCTTTTGCCAGCAGAACTGTTCTAATATTTACTACAAGAAGAATAGGGTACTATATAAAAAGAGCATGAATGTTGGCTGCAAACACCTACCTAACTTTTTCATTTTTACCCAAAAGGTAGTAGACATGTGTAACATCTACTTCAGGTTGGATGCAGACTAAACGAGCAGTCTGATTTAAGTCTACTCAGATGTGTGTTCTATTGAATTCAATCCAACTGACTCTCTGTTAAGTATGTAAGGGATGTGCAGTCTAAGTTAGGTGCACTACTGAAATCAACAGGACTTTGGTGCCATTGATATAAATGGTATAACGTGCAACCAATTTAGGCTGCAATCCCAACATCACTTACCTGGGAGTAATCCCTGTTGAATTTAATGGGATTTACTCCAGAGTAGATGTGATTTGGATTGCAGCCTTAGTGCAGATCTAGCCCACAATTGCCTGAGATTTGGAATGGGTTTGTAGAGCTGTTTGCAGGCTAACACCTGGAGACCAACAGAACTGATGACATATCATGCGGTGGAACATTTTTAAATACTCCCCCCCCCTTCTTTTTACTTGCCTTTTTTTCTCCTTACTTTTTTGTTCTTGGTGTTTATAATTGGAGGGAGCAATATGTCAGGTTGACAGCAGAGGATATTGGGGAACTGCATATCTAAAAGAATTTGTGAAAAAATCTAACCAGCTATTATATTCACAGCCCCAAATTGTTAATTGTTTGTCGTCCTAGTTAAATCTTAAATTATCACTGGAATTTATATCTGACAAATTCAGCGTCAAGGACAGGTTTTGTGCTCCACTCCATCCTCAGGTTTAGTGTTACGCAATCCCTTACCACTTTGCTCCAGTAGAGTTGCCAAGGCATTTGCAGCAGCTTGAAATAATTCTTTTGAAGAATTATGCATCAACATGGATAGCATCATTTCTCTGTGGGCTGGGAATCTAATGCAAACAGAAAAGGATATGATAACAATCAAACATTGTTATAGCAAAAAGAGATGCCAATAAATGTTATTATTCTGTTCTAGCATCAAGTTGTCACCATGCACCTTGGGCCAAAGTGCCATTCCAAAGCAGTCAGGAACCAAAAGCAACAAGGGTAATTTTTATTTATAATTTAACAAAGTCAGATTTTCATCTAACTTGTCAGTGTTATCACCAGTTCTACCCCTGCTCCAAAGGTTAACGATGAACAAACTGTGCCAGAAAACAGAAACGGTAAGGTTTAAGTTGTTGTTGTTAATTCGATTTATATACTGTCCTTCATCATAAGATCTCAAGGTGGTTCATAGAATAAAATACAAGATAAAAACAAGTAAATAAGTAAAACAAAACAGCAAAACAATACCCCCCCCTTCCCACAGACACATTAAAAGGACTGTAAAATATTAGCCAAAGGCCTGGTTGAAGAGGAATGTTTTCGCCTGGCACCTAAAAATATATAATGAAGGCACCAAACAAACCTCCCTGGCGAGAGAATTCCAAACAGAGAGCTCTACACACAAACCCTAGTCCAAGGGGATTCCCTTTCTTTCGTGTTTTACCCCTAGTACTGGCCACAGCTGGTTCTGGGAGGATGTCGCCTTCCTGCACAGCCGGGGGAAGGGCTACCTCTGGCCGCACAGGACCTTACGGGTGAGGAGGGTCCAAGATGGCGACGGCCCTGGTGTATTTAAGGGAGCGGCTAGGTGCAGGCTGTCCTCTTTGCCACGCAAGACAGATATGCAGGAAGCAACAATGCCAGTGTCACCAGAAGGCAGTCTCCTTCTCCCAGTTTAGATTCTTAAGACAAATGATATTGAAGAGGGAAAAAACAGATCTTGGGCTATAAATCTAGTGGTTCACATTTCCAAGCACTCAATTCAGGCTACTAACTTTTTCTCTCCATCTCCAATCTTCTCATGAAGATTACGTTGGTACATAAGCAGATTGTTCAAAGCCCAACATGCAGCCTCCTAGTGAAGGAAGGAACAACAAAAGAAACTATTTGGTCAAGAAATTCAATTAAACCTTTCCAAACTATTCCAAGAAGAATAATCAATATAATTCATGGCCACAGCATGTACTTCAATCTAAAGTGCTAAGACAATTTCACCATAGTGGCTGCTGTAACTGAGACGCAAGGGAGATTACTGTATTGTTGTTAATAAACGATGTGAGCTTAATCTGTAATGTAAAAATTTTTCCAAGTCAGTTTTGATGTCATGTGGATCACAGCATACAATACTTCACATGAACAGAGAAGTTTAATAAAATATGGCTTGTGGCTAAATTAGAAGGAATGACATCATATATTAGAATAAGACAAGCAGATACAATTGATATAATGGCCTTCTGTATTATCCTGGTTTAGTCTGGGAAGTACAAAATGTATCTGCTTGCTTAAAAATCTGGACCAAACAAGATTGTCAAGCAGCAAGAGGTTAGGGATCAAGGAAGCCATAGCATTTAAGCTCCTCCATCCCAAGCCCAAGACTTCAAGCCCTTGGACCCTGCTCTCTGAACCACAGTAAAGCCAAGTCCAACTATGCTAACTACTGTCCCTGAGCTTCAGTTCCTCTCCAGTAAGATGAGAACAGAGAAATGAGAACAGAGAAATAAGAAATAAAACAGAGAAACGGTGAAAAAACCAACCACAAAACACACTGAAGATTATAAGGTATGATTTGAAAATTAAGAATGCAATACATTAAAAAAAATGCAATACATTATTGGCAGCAAATAAATGCTTAAGAAAAATATTTCTACCCAATTTTATTGTTGTTTCTTCTGGTTGCAATTTATATACACATCATTTAGGACTCTTTTCATGTTTCCCAATTCTTTATCTGCAGTTTCTTACCTGTACATCTATATTCTTCCGATGCAATTTTAATGCTTTATAACAGGCTTCCAGCCAACACAATTCTTTTTCTTCCTCCTCCACCTCCTCCTCTTCCAAGTCTCTGTTTAAAAATATTGTTTCCGCTTGGGGAAAAAGTTATTTATTCACATTTTGAAAATATGAATATTCCCTTGTTTTCACACTCTAGAACAGACTACTGAAGGTGATGAAACACAATGATCAAAAAACTGCTTATCATTAGGAAAACCAAAAGCACAATGACATATTTATAGCAGAAGCATTTTAACAGAAGCTTCAGCAAGCTACCATTTGACTCAAGAATTTAAGACAGCAACTGAATTCTGTTAAAGCTGAAACCCCATCACTGGTATTAATGGGCATTTTGATACAGAATGGTGTTCATTAAAACTTTAGACTGTGAGCTCCATGTGCATGGCCAGGATTTGGGATGGGGGCACGCTCCATGTTAGGAGGGACAGACTTCACGTTAGGGTGGGAGCAGAACCTCAGTTACTTAAGTGTTTTTATTGATTTACTTGATCTAGGTGAGGCAGCTGCCACTCCCATGGTGTGTTCCTATTATCTACAATTTGCTTTTCTTTCAGCCAGAAGATGCTTTAAAATTAAAAGCAAGCTTATGACTGCTAAGACTATGTGTTAGGTCTGTCTTCTATTCCAAGTATTTAGCTGCTTGACTGTCTTAGTCTTAACTGATTAAAACTATTACACTCAAACAAAGATGGTTTGAGGTTATTTAATACAGCTAATATGTTGTCTTAAAAGGAGATGACACTCATTTGCAAAGACACCTTCCTATCTGACCACGAGAAGCCAAACTCTGCAACCACAAGCATATGAAATGCTCACAACTTGCTCCTCCAGGCAAACAAAATGAACATTTGCATATATATTTTTATCCAGCACTCTGCCTATTCATCTCTTGCTTCTGCCTTCCTCATTTTTAAAAAAAGAATTTTTTTTTGAAGAATTCTGGAGATTTACCATTTACTAAGCCTTCTCAGGTTTTCAGCTACAGGTTTTCTGCTACATGCGTTGTTTTAGGCCAGAATGGGAATGGTTGCCCTCTTGACAGGGTAAGCAGAAGACGGCCATTCTCCTCTCCCTTTTTAAAAGTCCCAAACACAGTGTGGCTTTTCTGTGTCTCACCAGCAAGAGAGCACACACAGAGCGGTAGAAAAATAAATAAATACAAGAACAGAAACTCTATGGCACATGATCCACCTCATAGGATGGGTGCACACAGAAAGGCTGTAAGATGCAAAGGTTGAGGAAAATTTCAGGGAGAAAGGAAAGCCCCTGTGCTGCTGACATGATTGCATAAGAAGTCAAGGGAAGTTGGTGGCCTGCCTGGTAACCTGACTGGAGATGAGGAAGCTATCAGGAGTCTGGATAGAGAAGAAGGGAAACAAAGAACTGGAATATCTGTTATGAGGTGCCAAAGCAACATTGCCCAAAGCATCCTCCTCATGGTCAATACCTGCTCCATCCATAACCTGTGGGATAATTACATGGATTACAGCTATCATGTTGGAAGTCTCCATTAGCTTCAAACATGGGGACCTCAACAATATTTTGTGAGGAACAGGGTCAGAAGCCCCTCCATCCTTTAGGAAGAACATGGATGATTCAACAGGATGTGGCTGCTTCCAGCAGCAAGCAAGAATGTGCTGATCAGCTCTAACAAGAAGTGATCAATGGGCTGCAAAGGGGATACAAAGAAAGTGGCCATCGATTCAGAAAAGTGGAAAACACAATAATGATTTGGGGCAGAGGGGTTCCAGCAAAGTGTTTATAGAGTCATTTAGAGCAGTCTTCCCCAACCGGCTGCTGTCCAAATATTTTGGATTCCAACTCCTATTTGCTTGGCCAAATGTCAGGGATTATGGGAGTTTTAGTCCAACAAAATCTAAAGGGCAGCATATTGGGGAAGACTGGTCTACCTTTTTCCTTACTGAGCAAGCTGTTGTTCTTTCAATTTTGCAGTCACATATGACCAAAATATTCTATCAGCAAGTTGTAGGAGCGTTGAGAAACATAATTTCTTTAACTTATACAACTACTTACTGAGAAGAGCCAAGCAACTGAGGCCTGCAGCCTGCAGCTTTGCACTAGCAGGGTATTTTCCAACAGCTGTTACAATGAATTGATGTACATCATTCAATACCAGGATATTGAAAAAGTTTTCTGTATACAAGAGATTAAAAAAAGCTAACTGAGTCGCATGCAAACACTGGATGCGTGCATTTTACACACATACTGTGCAGCAATGGCCGTCATATGAAGAAGAAAATATAAATTCATGCAAATTAAATACAATTTTTCAATCAATGGCCCCAAAATTCTCCTCTTGAAACAACTATGAGTTGTTTTTATGTGAACATAGTTGCAAAAGTGGGGGTACATGAACTGGGGTGATAGAGGCTGCAGTGGGAAAACCTTGTTGCTTTAGGGAAGGTCAAATAGATAGCTCTGTCCAATCCCTTGCCTGCTTTCTGTTCCTTCTGAGGAATCACAACTACTCAAAGGCATTTAAGATTGGTTTTGGTTTTGCAATTGTGGCTCTGTAGCCCTCCAGATGTGACTGGACTATATTTCTGAACACCCTGACCATTGATCATGTTGGCTGGGACTAACAGGAGCTGGACTCCAACATCTGGAGGGCCACAGGTTCCATATCCCTGCTTTAAAAAGGAAACAGTCCCAAGGAGTCAAATTCAAATCTTGAAACCAAAAGCTATGCTTCTACCGGGAAAATCCCTCCCAAGCAGTACCAATCTGACACATTAAATAATGTGGCGTTTTGTTTTGTTTTTCTGGTGAGGCAACAAATCTAAACACACAACTGTGAGCAGGCCTCTCCTCAATTTCTTCTCACACAAAAGGGGGTTCTTCCTTTGATTAAGGCAGCTATACCCAGAAGAGAAAAGGCCTGAACAAATGAGACCTTTTCAGATTATGTAAGTGCCCAAGATCCAAAGAACTCCTTGGATCTTTAGTGAGTGCTTCTGTGCATTCACTGGGGTTTCACAGCTTTATTTTCAACTGCAGCTTCTCTTGCTGCACTGGAGGCTGCTCCCCCAAAGTCCCCTGAGCTTCAGGAAATATTGTCAGCCAGCATAACATGCTCTCTTAGAAAGAAGGGCTTCAGAAGCTCCTCTATATTCATGGAGCTCTTTCTGCACCCTTTTTACTACTATTTTTCTCTACAGTTAAATCCAGTTTACTCTAGAAATATCACCCATGTTAAATAAAGTGGATCATGTTCTCACCCAATGCAAGTTTGTGCAACAAGCAGCAGCTCACTTCCTGAATTGGTTCATTGTCGGGGAAATCTTTCATCATTTCAACGATGACATTGTAACACCTCACATTTCCAGACATAAGAATTTCTGCATTGCTAGCTGAACACAACAGAAGGAATAAACTTATTTGAGAGAAGAAGAAAGATTCATGCACACGTGTTCTTTTAAAATTGACTGATGGGAATATTAATTCATTGTAAGACTGAAGTGCACAACAAAATCACCTTGCATATTTCTACTGCTAGACCAAGCATGGTTTTTTACCCTACATTCTGAACAGAACATTCACAATATCTTAGGCAAACACACAGTTTCAATGTACTGTTATAATGTTCAACACAGAATTCTGAGAAACCTTTATTTTCAAATGTTTTCCACTTTAGCTTTGGCATGCCAGCTGTAGGCTGAGCAGAAAAGAGTGCCAGCAGCCACTATTTCAAAGACTGACACCCACCCAAAAAAGAATCTCAGTGTGTTGTGTTGAACCTTCCAGTTGTGCTTAGCTCTGTTTCATGCACTGCTTTACTATACTTCCAATTTTTCACTCCATATCTCCAGGCCAGGAAAAGCTTTGCCTGCTTAATCTCTACATTAGGAACATAGGTAAAAGGTAAAGGATCCCTGGACGGCTAAGTCCAGTCGAATTTAACTATGGGGAACCAGCATTTGTCCGCAAACAACTTTCCAGGTCATATAGCTAGCATGATTAAACCTATTAAGTATTATACGTATGAGCGCTATGGTACAGGAAACATGACCAGGAGGCTGTGGGGAGCCCTGCCACTGCTACAAGCAGCAGCTAACCTTTTAAAATTATTTTTAAGAAAGTGAAAAGATGAATGAGAAGAAACGTCCTATAAACCTCATATAAAGGCAAGTCACTCCCAAAAAGTTTTATGAAATTTGCACATAGTCAATCTCTACTCACTTTTGTATTCATGCAGTACAAATGGTTTCACAAAGGGGATGTGAATTTCAGTACAGCTCTTAAACTGAGGAATTGTGCCAAAACAAAGGTAGCACCCACCTTTCAGTTCAGAAATAATTTTCAGACATCAAATACAGATCAGAGCACACCAATGAACTCTCTTTTAAGAACTGCCCTTCATTTGCAAGTCCAGACAGGAACTGCTGATTAATTCTTAAGGGCACACCCTCACCCCATGCACACTCTAAATATTAAAAACTACAATACTTACGTGGTCCTGCCAATGAATGTAAAGACAACAGGGCAAGGAGTACCAAGTTTTCTTTTTTTGGAAATTTTTTGAGCACATTCAGTATGATCATGTGATCTCTGTCCTCAACAAATTCAATCAGCTGCTGCTCTGGAACTGAATTTTAAAAATAAAGACGTAAAGACATAAGCGCTTTAATACATGTGTAAATTTTCACTCACTGAAGGCAAACTAAGGATACACCTGGGACAACACAAGAGCAGTCTACCAGCAACCAGACCACTATCCATGCTTTCTTCTTCTTTCCAAAGCAAACCTGACTGTTCTAAAGTATAATGAGCAAATGATAGAAGGAATTATGATTCAGGTGAGTTAACAATAGGGAAGAAAAATTAAGAGTGAAGCTAGGGAGACATGAGCCTGTTAAGAAAAATAAAACAAGACTCCCAAGCCCAGAGGAAGTACAGCGGTACCTTGGTTCTCAAACTGAATCCATTCCAGGAGTCCATTTGACTCCCAAAACCATTCAAAAACCAAGGCACGGCTTTCAACTGGCTGAAGGAGCTTCCTGCACCCAATCGGAAGCAACAGAAGCCCCATTGGATGTTCGGCTTCTGAAAAACGTTCACAAACCAGAACACTTACTTCCGAGTTTGCGGCATTCAGGAGCCAATTTGTTCGAAAAACTAAGCCATTTGGGAACCAAGGTTTCACTGTACCTGCTTTAGCATCCAACCTGCTTTAGCATCCAACCTTCCTCTATTTCATCTTCACCCACTTCCCTTCTTGGCGTCCTCTCTGTTGCAACTTGGAGTTTCATCCATCCTGATCCTCCACATCTGAACTGGTAAAGATATCTCCTCTTTTATGAATGGATTTCTCCATTCACCTGTGTCATTTCAATCTTCCAATGTTACACAACTAACGTGAGCAGACCACTTGTGTGAGCGCTTATTTTTATTTGATTACTTACCCACTCTTTATCCTAAGGTGGGAGTGTGTGAGCTGGTTGTCGCTAACTTCTTCACTGGCTCTGTTTTAGCAAAAAATACTTGCACATCTCCTCCACCTGAGAGATGTGCCAACTCCAGAAAGGAGAGCAGTCTGCACATCTCCTAGGCAGTGGAAGTCACAGGTTTTTGGGGGTTTTTTGGGGGGGGAGGGGTGGATCAGCAGGAAGAGAATTATTTTCCCTTGTTAAGAATGTGTGCTGGATGTCTGCACAATAGGAATTTTGTACAGGATAGAGAGGAAAAGGAATAGGAAGAGTGACACATTTCCATTTCCTGTCTGGTCCAAAATATAGTTTTCATGAATGCCTGATTCTTCCTGTACACACCAAATGTATTTACTCCACTGTATTTCAACTCCCCTCCCTAGGGAATTCTTTCTAGCTCTAGCTATTGCCTTGATACTAATAATAGTTGTTGGGTATGAGCTCTGGTGAACAAAAACAAGACCATTAGCTACAAAAGTGACTTTTTATTTTATTTACTTTCCACATAGCAGCATGCAGGAGGCTTTTGAACACAGAACACAGGAAACTGCCATATACTGAGTCAGACCACTGGTACATCTAGCTCAGTATTGTCCATTAGAAGCGGTTTTCCACGTTTTCAGACCAAGGTCCCTCCTAGACCTACCTGAAGATTCTGGATATTGTACCTGGGGCCTTGTGTGTGCTAAGCACGCACTCTATCGCTGAGTTGCAGTCCTTACTGATGAACCAACTTTATACAATTTTCTTTTTATTATCGTCTTCCAAACAAAACACAAGTCAGACACAAAGGTCTTTGGACTGTTGTATAATTAAAGGATAGTAGATAGACAATCTCCAAAGAAAATTAGATTTTAAAAATAAAAGTCTACTAGGAAGTTCTGAAATCCCTACTGTACATGGCAAATTGTGGAAAGAATAACGTGCAACACCTTTTTGGCATCAAACAAGTTTTTTGACTTCGATCTGCTTACAGAAAATGATTTTTTTAAAAAACAAAACTGTACCATTTTCAGAAAAGGATTTCCAAGGTTAAAATAGATTTTTCGGCATGAACTGATCAGTTTTTGGTGCTATTAACGAAATGTTAATTTCACAAAAACTGTGGGTGGATGCTTAACAGGCCAAGCTCTGCCACAAGATCCAAGAGATGCCCGTGATCCAGATACAGTATTTGTGTATTGACCATATGCCATTACCCCTCCTGCTGCTGTGTCACAGAAGATTTGCAACTGGCCACAGCAGCCACAAAGTTTTCCAGACACAAGCAAAGGAGCACTAAAGGGAACTGAATAGCACCTCTTTTATGCCTTGGGTTTTCCAGTGCTTGGCAGGGCAAGGAATGTATTTAAAGGAATGGTGGGATCTGCTTTGACACCAATCAGTAGACAGACAGGTTAATTAAAGCCTATAAAGGTACCAATTCAACATCAAGTGATCTGGGATATGTGTCCTTATTTACTGGACAGTCTGTAGCTCCCTGCACCAGTGATGATGCAGATATCCACACACTCCTGCGGCTGTCAATCTTAGGAAGAGGTGGTTTCTTTAATCAATATCACCTTGGCTAATCAACTCTTCTTGTAAGCAGCAGCTTACAATTGCAGGTTATCATTGCTACCCACCCAGAACTACTGCTGTCACTTTATTTTCCAAAATAGTGCTTGGAAAATGAGTAATTTAAATGATTCAGCTGAGAATTTAACTACAAAGTATTTTCTTCCGGAACACCTTATTTCACAAACCTATTTCCTGTTTCATTAGGCAACACCAAGAACTTGAAGAGCAAAAATACCTGTTCTTACGATTTACCTTTTTCAAGAAGCACATGCAAAGCTTTACATCCGTATTTCTGGATCTCCTCATTATCAGAAAATGTGTCCATGGCATCAAATATCAGCAAAAATACGTCTGTTCCTTCCTCCAAGAGAAGAAGTGTTATTACATCTACAAATGGGGGGGGGGGAGGGAAGTTGCAGGTTTACCTTTTTTTTTCCTGCAGTCACAAACCACTTTAAAAATACATTACCTCAGAATTGGATTGTCAAAAATAAGCCACAAAGATTCAGTGGGACTTACTCCCAGGTATGCATGTAGATTGCATGCCTAAATTACACAACAACCTGATGCATGTTTATGTACAATGGAAGTACAACCCACTGCATTTGATGGGACTTCCTACTAGGAATGGGCAATTTGTCAGATTCTTCCAATCTTAAATTCAGTCCTCCACATTTCCACATCAGTTTGTGATTAAAAACAAAAATAGGATAATGTATCACCATTTTAGTGCACATTTCTCCTGATAAACACATTTTTGTGTGTAATTTTGCCTGTGCACATATTTTTGTAAAGCAATTTCCCATACTGTAATGCATTTTGTATGTAATTTTCACTAACATATGCAATTACACACACACTTTAACCTGGTATACACACTTTTGTGCATAATGCTTGGCATTGGAAAATTATGAGAAGTGTGAATTATTTTACAGCACTGTATATGGATTACATAAATTCACCATTACACGCAAACTGAATTGAATTTCTTCCCCATGCCTACTTACTACCAAATAAATATTGTACTAGAACAGCATTAATCCTTAATCCTACTGTCCTCAAAAGTAAAAGTGTTAGCAGCCGTTTTACACATTTTCTGCATCCATATAATTTGATAATAGGCAATGCAGGATTCAAGCAATAAACATAATTGTGTTACCGCTGTGCAAAAAATACAAGTAAAGCTTGTGTCCCTCAGCAAAGCAACAGGTAACATGCTTGCTTTGAAGTCCCTAGGACCAGAATTCTCATGATGTAAAATAATTTAAATCCTTTTACTAGGAAGGGTGACACCTTGGTCTCATGCCGAAATGTGATTTAACAATCAATCTCTCCCACCCTCTTAAGAGCATAAAGTGGGTGGCTGCTTACCTCCCTGCTTCCACAGATAATTGTTGGAGAATGGTGGAAGAGTTTTGTGCCATTTTCAATTATGCTTCTGGTTCTATGTTTGAACAGCTTCTGCCACACTAGAACAGCTGCCTGCTCAATCCAGGAATAGGATACTGATGGCACACATACACACTTTTTTTCTCCTGGGATAGGAGGTATTTATGCATTAACTAATGCAATATAGATTAAACAGCCACCAGCACCAATAGTTAAAGGTAAGGTAAAGGTAAAAGGTTAAGGTAAATGCAAGACTGGCAGCATTCTGTACAGTATTCTAACCCTAAGTAATTGTAACATTTGAAAAAGGCAGTACCTGAAGAGAGAAGCATATTTAATGCTTTGAGGCCAACTGTTGAAAGGTGTATGTTCACATTGTGGTTTTTAAGCATCTTAAGAATGTGCCTGAAGTGGAAACAGAAAAAAATGAACTTGATACCAGAAAACACTCAAATTAGGTTTCAAGAAAGCTAGTACTTTCCTTCCACATCAGAGTTAATAAAAATCACAACATGACATACATAGATGCTTCTAGTTGCTCTAGTTGAGTGCAACAATGAATAACTACCAATTGAGATGGACATATGCTTCAAAAGACACAACTAGCTAATGGAATCTGAATTAATATCACAACGTGGATGAATATCCAGATGTATATCCATGCACCTCTGAACACAAATCTCACTATCTATATCAGGTGGCTGTCATCAAATATCTGCCTGTATACTGAGCATTCAGACCTCTAGGGACCCTCTCACATCACCCAAAGGGAGCCAAATTGATTAGAGCAGGGCAGCCCAACATTCCAGACCAAATGGGATCCAAAAGTACTTCGACACATAACCCACAGGCCGCACACTGCCTTACTGTGGAGAGGTGGGGGGAGCACAGTCAAAATTTGACACACACACACCCTCATGCTGCCTTTCCAAAGCTGGATAAGTGAGGAGTCAGGCTTTGAGAAGGCGGCGTGAGGCTCTGACAGGTCCTTGAACTCTCCAACCTCTCCTTCCTAAAGCTGAGAAAGCACGAACTAGGCTTGGGGAAACAGGCTGGAGGACCCTGTCAGAGCCCTCACACCTCCTTGCCAAAGTCCAGCACTTCACAGGAGGGTAAGGGGCATGAAATGTTGCCAAGAGCTGCTTAAAAAGGGCTTGAGGACTGTGTGTTGGACTGCCCTGGGTTAGAGTGTTAGATTGAGGAGACTAAAGTTCAAATACTCAGCCATGAATTTCAAAAGCCCTAGGCCAGTCACTATCAAATCAGCCTAACCTACCTCAAAGCGTTCCAAGAATGAAAAGGGGATAGAACTGCCCTAAGGTCCTTGGTGGTGGTGGGGATGTGAATGGGATACAAGTAAAATAAAATAAATAAGGATCTCCTGGATTATCAGAGGAAGATGCTATGCATTCTCCCCATTCCGTGCATACACTTGAACCAAAATGAGTTCTGGCTGAAGGGACTGGCATTGTTGCTGAGGATATAGCAAGGCTCATAGGCAAACAACGACCAAATGACCTTGACCACTGCCCCTTTACATACAAATGCATGGAGGTGATCATATAGCAAAGTATTCGTAAGATATTTATGGTACACTGGTGAAATGCAATGCAGCTGAAAGCTTCTACATAATACATACATGGTCCTGCAATGACTTGAAATCACTGTTGAACTTCTGCCAATAAGACAGAGCAGCCTCAGCTTTTTGCACTAACTATAGGAAGAGTGATTTAGCGGTTGTTGAAGAAGTTTGAGACAGTTAGAAAGGAAGATTCAGCTTAACACACTAATTAAGCATGATACTTGTTAAGCTTCCATGGTGCATTGTCAATATTTATTATGCTGCAGAGGGTACTCCAAGGCACAACTGTCTCCTGTGCAACCGCCTTGTATCATTAAACTCTGCACTGACAGACTCCAAGGAAAGATTCAAATCAGCTTAAAACCTTGTCACATACCAGGGTGATATTTCCCCGAAGGGTCTAATTATTAGCTTTGCATTCAGTGCATGTAAATAAGCTTCAAAGATATGCAGAAATGAAGGGATAGGGCAAATTTCCTCCAAACTTTTAGAATGGCTCCACAGGCTATGGAATACAACGTCTTAGGTAGCAGTGCTGTATACCTTCAACTCATCCCACATTCAACTGTGTACAGCAATAAAAAATTAAGAAGATATAGTCAGATATGAAATTCTTTCATGTCATTTGGTAGTAGTGAAAGTAGGAGCACTGTCAGCTTCATAAGAGAAAAAATGGATTGCTCTCAGAATATAATCCAGGGAGGGCAAGCAGTGCTTAATCTCTAACAAGAAAGACGGCTCAGATCTATGTGACATCCTTGCTGTCTGCCCTGGGGATAATTAATTTTAAGAGTATGACAACAGCAACCTATTCTTAGTGATGAAAGTTACTCTGCATATGCTCAGTGGTCATTTTTTTGATCAAATAGAACCGAACAAAAATATTTTTAGCAGGCAGCAAGGCAATTACCTGGTGTCAGTTTATACATGTGTGTATAAACACGAACACACAGAGAACAGCTGGCTTTGCTGTCAATCTTATTCTTCCCTTAATGTGTCAGGTGGGTTCCACATTTTCTTAATGTGGCACATCTGCTTTTATATTATATACTGTATTGTTATTCCTTAAGATCAACAGATCTTCAGAATTTTTTATCTTCCCAGTTGCACATGCTGTGTTCAAGTACTGCCACATATGCAGCTTAGAACTGTATATTATTTAGAGTCAATGGTGACCACTGAGATAGGCAAGTTTGCCAATGATACGAAATCATGCAGGGTGGTTAAAATGAAGAGAGATTGTGAAGAGTTCCAAAAGGATATCTCCAAACAGGGTTTATGGACAATGCGCTTCAATGGCAAATGCAATTCAATGTGTTGGCACACTGGGACAAAAAAACTGTGATTTCACACAAACACTCATGGGGTCTAAACTAGTGAAACCTTGGAACTGTAGTGTATAGTGTCAGATATAGCTCCATGAAGGTGTTGAGCCAGTGCATGGGAGCTGCAAAGAATGCAAGTGTCATGGTAGGAATCATTAGGAAAGGAACTGAAAATAAAAACATCAGTATCATAAAGCCATTATACAAATATTTTGAATACTGTGCACGGTTTTCATCACCCCACCTCAGAAAGGGTATTGTAGAGCTGGAAAAGGTTTGGGAAAAGGAAACCAAAATGATCAAGAGAATGGAGCAACTCCCTTATAAGGAAAGGTTACAAAATCTGCGGCTTTTTATTTTAGAGAAAAGGTGAGTAAGGGGAGAAAGAGTTGTATGAAATGATGCATGGTGTGGAGAAAATGGATTGAGAAAAGTTTTTCTCCCTCTCATTAACACTTGAACTCAGGGCTATCCAGTGAACCTGAGTGTTGGAAGATTCAGAGTTAAACTGTGGATTTCACTCCCAAAAGTAGTAGTGTTTGATTATTTTTAAGAAGGATTGGGGAAATTTGTGGAAGATAAGTCTATCAGTGGCTACCAGCCGCAATGGTTACGCTTTGCCTCCATGGCCGGAGCTAGTATGCGATTGAATACCATTTGCTGGAAACAGGAGGGGACAGGAGCTAACCTGCTACAATTTGGCAGGTCTATCAAATGATGGATTTTTTTCTCGATTTCTGGAGAAGTATACATTTATGTGACCTTACAAAACATTTTTGGCTGGATCCAAAAGTGTCCTCCTGCCAATGAAAGGGCTTGAGCCCAGAAGAGGAGTAGGAAATATGAGCTGTGTAAAACTATGAACTAATATAGTAAGAAGCAGCTACCAATATGAAGGTGGGGTAAAAAAACACGCAGAAAATTATTAGTTCACCACTCAGATCAACAGTAAAACATATTGCGGAAACCTCTCTCCCAGTATTCACAACCTCAAAAGCTGTTTAAAGACAGAAGTGAAATGTTTTCATCTCCCCTACTTCCTGAAAGCTCTGTGACAAAACAGATGTTGAAATATTCAAAAAGTAACTAGGAGACTTTACTTTTTTTCCTCCTTGAAAATGGTTACTATTTACCACAACATTAGTCATCAGACCCAAGGGACAAGGTAGGCTGCCTGGGCAGATTTAGCCTAGTTCTACCACAGAAACATCCAAGAGTCCTGGGGCATCTTAAAGACTAACACATTCATTATGGCAAAAGCTTTCATGAAAAATTCATCAGTTACAGAAGTTTCTGTTCTCTAAAAAGGGACAGACATTTTTCTGAAAGTTTTAATCATCTTACAGCACTGCTGTTGCGTGTACATTTTTAAGATTTCCTTTAGCATATCCAGGTCATCCGCTTGATACTAATATACAAATATAGACAAAAGACAAAATAAGCATTAATATCACATTTCCATGGTTTTTTACTCAGCTCCTAAGAAAGAGAGATGGACTTATTACCACCCTAAAAACTCATTAAAAGCTAGAGACACTTAGGTAAAACTAAGAATGTAATGAGAAAAAGCCTATCTTCTCCAAACCTTCCACCCAGGCCCCTTCTGTGCTATAGAAGTTGTTGCCCAAATTAGCTCTACCCAGCCTCACGGATTTGTAATCAATTTCCTCTTCAAGAAACTTAATAATAATAATATTTATACCCCACCCATTTGCTTCTTTGAAGCTTATGCACAGATCCTATAAGCAGTACAATGGCTTGTTGGAAGGAAAATGATGTAAACTGGAGGGGAATATAATCTGAACAGTGGTTCTATCTGGGCAGGACCCCTTGTGTTACGATGCCACAGCCCTGTGTAGCAGCAGTTTTTGGTGACTGGTTCTAACAGAGGAGAGAGGGAGCCAATCTCAGATTTTATTAAGTGGGTCCTGAATCAGGTTAATTTAGGCTCCCTCGGGCCTGAAGAAGGCCACAGTCACCTTTGACTGGACTTAACCATGCAGGGGTCCTTTACCTTCTTAGTCTGGCTGGTGTGGTTAAGAGCAGAATCTGATTGGCTGAAGGTCCAGTCAGGTGGGAGTTATATGTCATAGGGAAGTCAACTGTCAGTTAAGGAAAAGCAGTTGAAGAGGTGGAAGATAAAGGAGTTGATGAGGAAGGAGTGAGCAATTCCCTTTTGGGATTATAGGGACAGAACTGCCCAAACTGTATAGAAATTTATTTATGTACGCTGCTACAGCGGCAATAATATTACTTGCCCAGATATGGAAAGAAGAAGTCCCAGCAAAGGAAGAATAAATACAAAAAATTATGGAATACGGAGATTTGGCGAAACTTACCAGAAGAATAAGAAATCAAGATAACCAACTTTTTATAAAAGAATGGAAATGGTTTATTGAATATCTACAAATAAATTGTAAACAGATAAGAACATTGGCAGGATTATTGTAATAACCTGCAGTTTTATAAAAGTATATATTTAAAGTAGATGAACAAATGAGTAAATTAAGTTAATTTGGATGTACTGAAAATATTAAAAATAAATTTAAGGAACTGCAGAAAGAGGGGGTAGTCAAGTTTTGAAATGTTAAAATGATTATAAAATTATTGAAATGTATAAAATTGAACATCATAAATAAATTCATAATAAAAAAGGAAGGAGTGAGCAAAAGACCAGAGAGAAAAGTTGAGGAGAATAGCTAAGGCCTGGATATTAATACTTTGTGTGTTGTTAATACTTGTGTGGTCAAGATTGAAAAAGACCTGGTAATTGAGTTGGGCTGAAAAGTTCTCCTGAGATTACACAAGTGGCCTATCCTGTCCAAGCAGCCAGTACAGTGGTACCTCAAGTTGCGTTCTGCTCATTATGGACTTTCAGCTTACAAACACGGCATGCACATGCGCATAAGCGATCTGACACTACGTGCATGCACAGAAGCACTCAATCGCGCTGCGCACATGCGCAGAAGAGGTACTCTAGTTGTGGACTTTTCGGGGTGCGAATGGCACCCCAAAACGGATTATGTCCGCAACTAGAGGTACCACTGTAAAAGCAGAGAAGGAAATTTAGGAGGCAGATTGTCTCCAGCGGCTAGACTGGGTTGTGGGAGTAATTGGCTAGGGTGGAAGATAATGGAATTTGGCCTGAGGTAAAAGCCAGCAAAAGGCTGGGGTCAGCAACATTGTCTTGAGGCCATAGAAATTCTTGTCAAGCACTTTTAAGACCTTAATGTAAATACTGTAATGCTGCTTCCTTATGTACATAGTTTCCACTCAATAAAACAATCTTAGTTAAAATATCGTCCTTTGTCTAGTGCTGGCATCCACTTCACACCTAAGCTTAATACACTAGCTACCAGCAGGTTTTGTAAACATTCTGAGAGAATTGGTGGCAGTGGAAAATTAAGAAACAGAGATGTCTAAACCTGTGTTTTTCACATAGTGAGGCTGAGACAATCAGGTATTCCTGACATCAGATATTATATTCTGGTCCACAGTAACAACATGCAAAATTAAACACCAACTTATTATATTTACAACTGTTCTTTCTTTTCTTCTGAGAACGATTCATACATTTGGTTATTAAGCCAAAGGAGAAGAAGCAAGTCTTCTGCCAACTGTTAGTGAGAATTTATTATTCACTTGTTTTTAGTGTAAGTTATCAATATTCTTGCAGGGAACTCTGTCAAAACACATATTTTAAAACAATACAAATGCACAAGGTGATAAACAGCTTTTAAACATAACATAAACATTTACACTAAAGTCACCCTGCCACAAAAGAATAAAACCAAACCAAACCAAACCAAACCAAACACAACAATACATTTATACATTAGAAAGCTAAAATGGCACACCACTCTAGGAATTTCTTTCCATATTTTGCTTCTTTCCAAACCTAGCGAACAGCCCCACAATCTCAAATGGGAAATTATTAGGTAAAAAAGACCCCAACCCCCACAACTCTTGCCCCAAAACAGTGATAAAAGTAAGGCTTGCTTGATTTTGCCCAGAAATTGAAATAGTTAACAAAGGTTTAGAGAAGAGTATCACATTTCTCCAGTAATAACAGTAATTTCTATGTATTTCCATTTCGTGGAAACACTGAATTGTACACATTACACTATTTTTAAAACATTAATGTACTTACTGGTGAACACCAAGCACTTCCCAATCCTTCCCAACACCTTGAGGAGCTGCTAAGTTATGAAGCGTGTCTGGGCAAACTTCGATAAGTTTGCAAAGAAGCGACCATCCCACCTTAAAAGCAAAAAACACAACTAGTTTTCAAAGCACTCATCAAGCTCTTTTTTGCGCCATCACAAGACTTTACAACTACAGAGTTCTTAGGATGGACTGTTACAATGGCAGATTTAGTCCAACTTTCAAAACATGCTATTACACTATTCAGACTGAGATACAGTGGTACCACGGGTTAAGTACTTAAAGCGTTCTGTAGGTCTGTTCTTAACCTGAAACTGTTCTTAACCTGAAGCACCACTTTAGCTAATGGGGCCTCCTGCTGCTGCCGCGCCACCGGAGCATGATTTCTGTTCTCATCCTGAAGCAAAGTTCTTAACCTGAGGTACTATTTCTGGGTTAGCGGAGTCTGTAACCTGATGCGTATGTAACCCGAGGTACCACTGTACTAGTTTACAAGTTTTTAACTTGTAGTGGTTTGAGGGGATTTTTAATTGATTTTTTGCTTCAAAAATATTATATATCTCTCTCACACACACATATATATACATGCACAATTGCTATTTAAAGACACATACACAAAAACACTTCCTCCTATGGCACAATTTGGGTATTTTCATTCTGCATTTGATTCCAACTGCCAGTCCAAAAAAAGTTGACAGCTACTGCTATTGTCACAAGACACCTTTGGAGCCTCATTCACATGCTTAGGGATTTCCCAACACTACTCAAGCTTCCATAAGAGAGACTTCAGCTTGGTAATTCACTGATAATGTATGCATCATACATAGTGAGATAGGCATTGTGTATTAATGTGTTATCAATGCACTGCATGTCCAGACAATGTGGAAGCAATGCCCACATCACTCCAGTTCAAAGAATATCCATTTAAATAGTAAACTACATGGAATATACTTTCAGCTGTGAATAATACACACTTAAAAGGTCAGATCTCTGCAGAATAAACATCGAAGTGGTAATCTGAAAGGATTCCAGAGGCGTCCTGCCAATTTATGCATGCCATGTGACCAATTCACAACACAAGTACATATTTGCATTTTAACTGTGTTACTTATTTAGTCAAATTCAGAAACTGAGGTCTGAAATATAAACTTCAAGTTTACCCTAAAGGCAATAAGATAGTAAAGGCAAATCACCTAAGGACATGACCATATTTTTCGCTCTAGAAGACGCACCTAGTTTTTAGAGGAAAACAAGAAAAAAAATCTCTCCTCGGCGCAGCGTCTCTCCAGCAAAGCGAAAGAACGGAGCCCCTTCCATTTCTCCTCCCGCTTCACTGAAGGGGCGCTGCGCAGCTCTCCCTCTCTGCGCAGCGCCATTCGCTCCATAAGACGCACACACATTTCCCCTTACTTTTTAGGAGGAAAAAAGTGTGTCTTATGGAGCAAAAAATATGCTACTGCTCCTTCTGTCAATTTCAAGAGATAAAACACACTGTCATGAGGATCTGAAATTGGTTTTCACTTCCTAGAATCATAGAATTGTAGAGTCGGAAGGGATCCCAAGGGTCATCTAGTCCAACAAATTAATAGGACGCAGCATACACGTTAACAAGGCACAAAATAGGATGAGATTGGCCCAAGTTTTTCTTGTTATTTCTCTCCTGATCCAATCCTTTGCAGTGACGGCAGCATCAGGTGCTTTGCTACCCAGCAACAGTCCAAGCTTCGAACATGGAACATGGAACTACTAGTAAGTAGGAGGAAAGTCACTCTTAGGAGTGTTGCTTCAAGTGCTTTTGGAGAGTAGCATGAAAAGACAAGAGCTGCCAGAAATGGCTTGCGCTCATTTTAAGGGCCCTCAGGGCAGCCCTGTTCCTCAAGTGACAACATAACTAAAAGCCACTTCAAATAATCAGCAGAATCAAAATGGGAGGAATTATCATGGAATCTACCATTTCAGGCAGATTGCCAATGCTCCGGGTTGCGAAAGTGCATCCCGTATGGATCACGTTTGCAACCCAAGCGTCCATTGTATTCTACTCCCCCCCCCCAAGAGTGCAAAGATCAAATATTTCCTCGTCCACATTCTTTAAAACTCCTCCCCTCACACTTTGAAGGAAAAGCTTTAACCACTTGATTTGGTAGATTTTATAAAACCAAAGCAAATCGCTTATTTCCAGAAATGCATTGTGTAGGATGCACATTTGGCTTTACGGCACAAGCCACTGCTTGTATTGCAGTCATGAAGCCAATAATAAACTAGCATGTTGATTTGCCCTGATGAAAAAAGGCCACAGCAGTGCATCAACTTTGTCCAAAGCATCCATATCAAACCCTGAACAGAAGGGGGGGGGGAATCACTTCTTATTTAATTTGACTGTATGATAACTTAATCATGGAGAGATCTTCACAGGTATCCTCCCCCAAAAGCAGAACCAGACTTGATAGGACATAGAGGCTGCCAGCTGCCTTCTTGTTCATTTCTGCCTGAAAAACACTCATAATATTATGATAACTAAACACACCCACATAATTTCCTTTTTAAAATGTATGGTTCGCATTCCAACAGTTTCCTTTATTTAAAATTACTGCTTGAGGTGTGATATTCTCTGCTCATTATACAATATGTCGTGCACTTAAAGCAGAAACCATTTATATCAGCCGGATGGAACAGATATGTAAATTTCTTGACATTTAGTCTCTAACTATTTTGTATTCATGTTTTCTAAGAACGCTGTTTGAAAATACTTATAATTACATATCTCAAATAAAATTATACATGCAAGTCAAGCAAAGTTGAATAACTCCTTCAAATAATACTTTGCACATTGTTGTTTTAAAGTGAGCTAGCCTGTTAGAACATCCAGGGTGAATCTTAAGACATATACCAATAATAGATGGGTTCATTTCCTTTCAACTTGCGCTGCTTTTAAACTTAACCAAAATGAGACAGCATGCTGAAGTCTATACCTGCAGCACATATTTTACAGTTAACATTTTTCCCGACATGAAAATAATGTCAAGAATTTCATGGGTTACACCATTGCCAGTCATCAAATTGTTAAAATGTATTATTTTTATTTATTAAATTTCTATATTGCCCTTCATTCAAGGATCAAAGGGTGGTTTACAAAAGGTAGAAATGCCCCAGGGGAAGAGCTTCAAGACAAGGTCAATTGGATTTACGGAACTGGAATGATGGCTGAACTTGAACATTCAAGTCACTTATTTTTGCAGTACTCTCATTTTCAAAGGGTAGACATAATAGTCTCATGCACTAGCAGCTGAAACATCAAGTCTTAGGGCCCCTTAAGGATGAATGCTTATGTCATGAGCCTAATAGTTTGTCTTCAGGATGGCACGTTTTTTCTTGCTTCCCCATTTTCAAGTAACTCACACATGCGCCTTTCAGAGAGATATGAACTGAACCCAAATTTGCTTTAGAAATGGGTACAAATTGAGTTGAGACATCCCCAATCACCACAAAGAGCATCTTCGGACCTAGGATTTCCATTTTGGCATCCCTTTCTATATCCTGATATCATATTAAACTTTGCAGTAGATATCACCCTGCAATAAAGTGAGGTTGGAGAAAACAAAGTCGAATTGTTCTTCATCTGCTGGGATTGCTCAGTGAGTAGATCACGACTCTCTTAATCTCAGGGTTCTGGGTTCGAGCAAAACATTCCTGCATCTCAGGGGGTTGGACTAGACGACCCTTGTGGTTCCGACTCCACAATTCTCTATGCGCTGGGCTGGGAGCAGGGGTGGGAGAAGTATAAAAAAAGAGGAGCCGATAGCTCAGTGGGTTAGAGCATGTCGCTGATAAAGCCAAGGGGTCTGATTGCCATTTGGGCCACCTGCTTCTTCCTGCCTTGGACTAGATGACCCGGGGGGTTCCCTTCCAAGTGCTCAATTCTGCGACCCAACAGTTCTTTATTTTTTATTTTGTAGGATTTTTATTAAGTTTTTCTATTTTACATTTTAGAATACAGTGGTACCTCGGGTTAAGTACTGAATTCGTTCCGGAGGTCTGTTCTTAGCCTGAAACTGTTCTTAACCTGAAGCACCACTTTAGCTAATGGGGCCTCCTGCTGCTGCTGGAGCCCGATTTCTGTTCTTATCCTGAAGCAAAGTTCTTAACCTGAAGCAATGTTTCTGGGTTAACGGAGTGTGTAACCTGAAACGTATGTAACCCGAGGTACCACTGTATTTTTTTAAACCACCTTAAACCAACGGCTTCCCTTCTTCTCTTTCTCATTTTACATATCACAAATCCCTGCCCATTTTATATACAGTGGTGCCCCGCAAGACGAACGCCTCGCAAGATGAAAAACTCACAAAACGAAAGGTTTTTTCGTTTTCGAGTTGCTTCGCAAGACGAATTTGCCTATGGGCTTGCTTCGCAAAACGAAGCTTGCCCCGCAAGCTCCGGGGATAGCGGGAAGCGCAGCGCGTCTTCCCCGCTGTCCCCGGACCTCTTTTGAAGCAAGGGGTGGCGGGGAGAAGAACGCTTCTCCCTGTTGCCAGCCCCGCAAGCTCCGGGGGCAGAGGGGAAGGCGCAGCGCCTTCCCCTCTCTCCCCGGACCCCTTTTGAACCAAGGGGCGGCAAGAGGGAGAAGCGATCTTCTCCCCTCCGCCCCTTGTTTCAAAAGAGGAGACATTGGGGCGCTTCCCCTCTGTCCCCGGACGGTCTCCATAGGAACGCATTGATTGATTTTCAATGCATTCCTATGGGAAACCGTGCTTCGCAAGACGAAAAACTCGCAAGAAGAAAAAACTTGCGGAACGAATTAATTTCGTCTTGCGAGGCAACACCGTACGTGAAACCATTCAGTGTTGCATCCCTCAAAACTGATCTACACCGTTGAATTTCTCATCTCAGTGCTGCCAGCGGGTTTTTTTAAAAAACGCACACATTTTTTCACCCATGCAAGCATTTTCCGTCCTTCTTTTACACGTGCTGTTCTTCATTTACCTGCTGCACGCTCGCCACCCTCATGTACGAGGCCAGCACCAACAACAGAGGCACGTGGACGCTCTTGCCGACGAGCAAGGGGGGACCTGAGCGAGACCGAAGAGGGAGAGAAAATAAAAATAAGAAAGAAAAGCGAAATAGGAAAATGCCGGGGGGGGGGGAGAGAGAGAGAGGGGAAAAAAGTTATTGCCACGTTACTCAACAGCTCGGAAAGCCAAGCAAGAACAAAACCCCGAAACGCGAAGGCTGCTCTCCGGAGTTTACCGCTGGGCGACGAGGCGAAGGCGAGGAGATCCCTCAGGATCTGGACGAGGGTCTCGATCTGCTTCCCTTCCTGGACATTCTTCAGGCGGACGATGAGCTTCTGGAGAGCCGCTTCCCTCTCCTCCTCCTCCTCGCCGCCCCGGCAGCTCCTGCCGCTCCCCCTCCGCCCGCTGCTCATGTCTCAAACTTTCCCTCAGCGAGAGCAGCTCGGAGGGATCCCCCCTCACGAACCCCGCAGCCCCACGGCAGGCTCCCTCCTGCCCGCTCGGCCGCGACGGAGGAGGCGGAGGAGGAGGGGTGGCGGCGGCAGTGCGCGCCCCATGCCCGTAGATGGCGCTTTCGTCGCGGGCGTTCGCCCCGCCGGCCTCGAGGCGGGGAGGGGAAAAGAGGCGGGAAATCAGCTCGGCCCGCCCGGCGGCTGGGCTTTCCCGAGCCTCGCAAAGGGGAGGGAAGCGGGAGGAGCCGCAGGCGCCGAAAACGAAAGCGAGGGAGCGGGATTTTTGCGGAGGGAAGATGGCTGGGCAACCCCGGGTGAGGGGATGGGGGCGGCGAAGGGCCCCTCGCCCGCGCCAAAAAATGGCGGCTCTCCTGAGGGCAGGAATGGCGACCTCATGGCGGTCTCGAGAAGGCGGCGGTGGCGCGTTCGTGGTTGTGGGAAGGCGGGAGGAAAAGGCGGTTTCGAGGCGCCCAACCGCCTCAGAGTTTTGTCCCCCCCCCCAAATAATAATAATAATATTAGTTTTCTCTTATAACACAGACAAAAACACAAAAGAAAAACGTTACATTTGACACGACATAAAAACTTAATAAAAACACACAAAATAAAAGAAGATTTTTTTCTTATTCCCTGGTGTATTTATATTGCTAAAAGACTTCGCCGACACCCTCCAATCTGGATTTCATCCTATTACATATTTAGCAGTTCCCAATTTCATATTTATAACATCACTTTCTTCTTTCATTGCAAACTTCTTAAGCTGACTTCCAATTGTCATCCATGATAATCTTTATTATTCATCTTTTTCTATCCCTTAGCCTAATCTGTTACTTCTAGGGATTTCCTAATTATATTACAGAATCTCGCTAAATATTCTTTAAATTTCTTCCAGTCTTCTTGTTTCCTCCTCTTTCTGATCGCGGCTTCTTCCAGTCAGGTCAGCCAGCTCCAAAAAGTCCATCTTCATCTGCCATTCCTCTAATGTCGGTATTTCCAATTTTTGGCTAATAAAAGTCTTGCTGCTGTAGTGGCATACAAAAACAGTCTAACAGCCTTCTTGGGCAATTCCGGTCCTGTTATTCCAAGTAGAAAGGCTTCTGGTTTCTTAATAAATGTATTTTTCAACTTTTTAAAAAAATTCATTATAAATCTTTTCCCAGAAGTCTTTCACCTTGGGACACGTCCACCACACATGAAAAAAGTGCCTTCTTTCTCTTTACATTTCCAACATAAGTTATCGTTAGTGTGGTAATGAGTTGACAAAAGCAAGCTGAGGGGAAAATATCCCCGGTCATAGCCGGTATCCCTGCCTTCATTCTTCTTTGTATATTATTATTACTATTATTTTTAATTTCCTTTCCTTCAAAAGGTTGTTGTCTTTTGCGCCAAATTGTCTCTCTCTATCTATCTATCTATATATATATACTTTTCAGATTTATACATTTCATTCATTTTACAATCATTCTAACATTTCAAAGCTTGACTTCCTTCCCCCTCTTTCTGCAGTTCCTTAAATTTATTTTTAAATACCTTCTTCATATCCAAATTCCTTCAATTTGCTCGTTTATTTATCTGCTTTACATATACGCTCTTAATGAAACTACAGGTTGTTACAATAGTCCTGCCAATGTTTTTATCAGTTTGCAATTTATCTGTGAATATTCAATAAACCATTTCCATTCTTTTATAAAAAGTTGGTTATCTTGATTTTTGATTTTTCCAGTAAGTTTCGCCATTTCTGTATATTCCATAAGTTTTTATATCCAGTCTTCCTTTGCTGGGATTTCTTTCCATTTTGTGCCAAATTGTCAGCAAGTGCCTCTTATTATTTATACCCCAGCCATCTGGCTGGCTTTCCCAAGCCACTCTGGGTGGCATACAGCACCTAAAAAATCGTAAAACATTAGACATTAAAAACTCCCCTAAACATTGTTGCCTTCAGATGTCTTCTAAAAATCAGATAGCTGTTTATTTCCTTGACATCTGATGGGAGGGCGTTCCACGGGGCGGGTGCCACCACCGAGAAGGCCCTCTCCCTAGTTCCCTGTAACTTTGCTTCTCGCACAGGGAACTGCCAGAAGGCCCTACCATATCTTCCAACATTTCTCCAGTGAAAATAGGGATTTCCATAATAATCATTTTACTATTTATACCCCATGCATCTTCCAACATATATAAAAACATAATAAAACATTAAAAAAACAAACCCATATACAGGACTCCATATACCCTCCAACATTTCTCCCGTGAAAATAGGGACGTCCTAAGGAGAAGCGGGACGCTCCAGGATCAAATCAGAAACTGGGGCGGCTTCTGTAAATCCAGAACTGTCCCTGAAAAATAGGGACATTTAGAAGGTCTGACATACATCTATCCTGAGTGTTAGATGGATAAATATTTATTTTGCACTTTGATATCAGATTACATATCATTCCACGAGAGAGAGAGTTGCTTGCATTACTCTTTTTCATTTTCTGATGTCGTTATACAAGAACTACCCCAGAAAAGGGACTGAGTTCAGTCTTCAGTGCACAGTGTCTACCCATCTCATAATTTCTTTTTTATGCTTGCTCTAATGTCGGCATATCAGTAGAACAAATACTTCACATTAAACATTCAGCAGTAGCAGATACCAGGAGTTTTCTGGTAAATATATCAGAGGGCTCATGACACAGTAAAATGTGACTCATAGCAATCCTTGTAAACCCATAGCTTGTTCAGCTATTCCCCACCCATGTACAGAATGACATCACCTCCTCTTCCCTACCATCTGCAAATTTTAGTATAAAATTTGTACACACAACTGTTTTAGAGTGGCCAGATGTACTACTGTACAGAGGACAACCCTCTTTTTAAAGATGTTATCGGTTTAAAGGCCTTTCCAGTCCCAGCTTAGGACCAAAAAGAGAGCAGAGGTCTTGAAGTTGCCAATCAAACAAAACCCAGACAGCAGATAGAAATGCAAGATATGTACTTGACTATTTAAATTATAGCATTTATTTCTAAATGTGCATATATGTATGTATGTATGTTAGCAAATGTATGCACATTTTCGGCAAATCTGTGTTCCCCTTGTCCTTTTTTTTTTAAGCAATTGTTGAATACAAATAGGAGGGGATGTGGTTCTGCTCCCCCCCAAAAAAAACCTACCTTCTGCCTTCCTTCAGATAATGGTCTTAATAATAATAATTTTTTTATTTATTTATTTATTTATTTATTTATTTATTTATTTATACCCCCACCCATCTGACTGAGTTTCCCCAGCCTCTCTGGGCGGCTTCCAGCAGAATATTAAAATACAGTGATTCATCAATGTCCCCATTGTGTTGAAAAGGCTGTAGGAATTGTGGTTCCTGTTTCCATGCACAGTGGGCCTGCAATACAGTGCAAAAATTATGGGGAAATGTTATTTTCATTGACAACAGCACAACTGGCTGTTGCTCGTCCCTGGAAAGGCAAATCAGAGCCGCTAATTATCTATGTATGGCTATCAGGGGCATGTCAAAAGGGGATAAGGTGTTTGAGATTTAGTTTCTGTTCTTTTTCATGAGTAAGGGACAACATACTCTCAAAGTCTCTATCTGAAATTTCATGCATATCACAACCCTGCTCCACTGAATTGAAATTTCAGCCTTCACGACATAGGAAAACAGATAAGTAAACAGCTATTTTCATGGAGGAGGGTCAATATATTAACTGATATGCATGAAATTTCATATATAGCTATATAATCCCTACTATAGTAAGATAAGACCTTCGGAGCAGGCATTTTCAAAAAAACGTTTTTTATGAACCGCCCTACTAGGGCAGTAATTGTTCCTTGATAAACTGTCACACACACACCCCCCATGATGGCACCTGGGGCAACCCGCCCCCTTTCCTACGCCCCTGTGCCACCATTCAAATGTACGCATTATGCTGCACTCTAATAACAACATATTCTGAAATGAATTTCACATTTGCACATACAGAGGCCATGTATTTTCCCGCTACTACCCTAGTCTTCTATTTTGCCAGTCACACTTAATTTTACTTTATTTAATTATATGTAATTATGAGAAGTCAAGTTATGCTGGACAATGGGTGCATTCAGGAAAGAAGACAAGGAACACATTATGTAGATGTTACTGAGTTTCTCTGCTTATCCAGAATCGTAGGATAATATTTAAATGCAGTATACCTTTCTCCTGGGCCTTCTAACAGTTACAATGTATTTCAGCACATAACTCTAGTCTCCTGTTCCCAGGGGTTGGTGAACCTACTAATTATACATGGGGCGATTTTTGAAAAGCCTTTGGAAGTTTCAGCTGGTTTAGAACGTGGCATTCAGGCTGCTGACAAAGTCTTGTACATGTGACAAAGTTATGATTTCAGAATCTTTAAGCTGAAATCATTTATGCATACTTTTGTTGTTGTTTAGTCGTTTAGTCGTGTCCGACTCTTCGTGACCCCATGAACCAGAGCACGCCAGGCACTCCTGTCTTCCACTGCCTCCTGCAGTTTGGTCAAACTCATGCTGGTAGTTTCAAGAACACTGTCCAACCATCTTGTCCTCTTGTCGTCCCCTTTTCCTTGTGCCCTCCATCTTTCCCAACATCAGGGTCTTTTCCAGGGAGTCTTCTCTTCTCATGAGGTGGCCAAAGTACTGAAGCCTTAGCTTCAGGATCTGTTCTTCCAGTGAGCACTCAGGGCTGATTTCCTTCAGAATGGATAGGTTTGATCTTCTTGCAGTCCATGGGACTCTCAAGAGTCTCATCCAGCACCATAATTCAAAAGCATCAATTCTTCGGTGATCAGCCTTTTTTATGGTCCAGCTCTCACTTCCATACATCACTACTGGGGGAACCATGGCTTTGACTATACAGACCTTTGTTGGCAAGGTGATGTCTCTGCTTTTTAAGATGCTGTCTAGGTTTGTCATTGCTTTTCCCCAAGAAGCAGGCGTCTTTTAATTTCGTGACTGCTGTCCCCATCTGCAGTGAAAGCCCAAGAAAGTAAAATCTCTCACTGCCTCCATTTCTTCCCCTTCTATTTGCCAGGAGGTGATGGGACCAGTGGCCATGATCTTAGGTTTTTTGATGTTGAGCTTCAGACCATATTTTGCGCTCTGAAGCTCAACATCAAAAAACCTAACATCATTTTGCATTCTCATTTTGTATTTTTATGCTGTGAACCAGCCTGTGATCTTTTGGATGAAGGGTGGGGTATATAAATATCATCATCATCTTCATCATCAGTACGATGCTGAAGTTGGTTACTAGTTCCCAATACCTTATTTGTGGGAAAGTTCAAAACACACGTGAATCAGTGTGTGTGTGTGTGTGTGTGTGTGTGTGCAGGTGTGCATTCTTGTGCATGTCTGTCGAGACATCTGTCTTCAACGACATTGGCTAACCCTCCCATCTTGGTGTCATCTGCAGATTTGATGAGCATCCCCTCAATGCCTTCATCCAAGTCGTTTCTAAAGACATTGAACAACAATGGGTTCAGGACGGAAGCCCGTGGCACTCCACTTATCAATTTCCCCCAAGTTGATGAGGACCCATTAGTGAGCGCTCTTTGGGTTCGGTCAGTCAGCTACCTGCAAATCCATCCAATACTTTCTGCCCTTCATCATCCTCCCCTCCACAAGTGGCCGTGAGATCTTGGGCCTGGGGCAATCTACGTAGAGGAGGGAGAATTTATGGATGAAGTGTGGGGACATTTTGGCAAATTGTAGGGAATGAGGATTGGTAACAGTGCTGGGGATTTGAAGGAGCTATTGCGGGCTGGGTAAAGTGTAATATGTCACAATTTCGTGCTGAAGAAACAACGAGCAAGCTAAGGGGAGTGGGAAACCAGCCAACCAACAGAGTGTCAGAGGTGCACTTGCCTGTAGGCAGAGTCTATAGCCAGTGTCAGGTCCAGTCCTAGGATCGGACAACAAGAGTTCAAGTGGTCAGATGGTCCAGGAGTCAAGGAATCTGATGATCAAGAGGAAGAGATTATACTTGGGAACAGAAAAATTGTTGGCTTATTATTGTATTTTTCTTATGTGAACGAGCTTGCCTGTTAATATTCTGTAATATATTCCTCCATAGACTAGATATTACATAGAATGGTTTGCTTGTTTTTTAACAAAGAGTCTGTATATTATTGACTTTGATCTTAAGACCAATCTATTGGGGAATTCTTAATATGAAAGTTCTGTTTGTTAATGTTATATAATTGCCTCAATGGTCCTAAACATTAAGCTGGGATACTTGGCCACAAGAAAATTGCAATGACATTATTACTTTGCCAGTTTAAAAGAAAATCTCATTCTGTCACTTTGCCCCAGTCCTAAGCACCATTTTGTGTTTGTGTGTTTAGCCCAATCCTAAACATGTCTACTCCTTACTCAGAAGCAGGTGCCCACTAAGTTCAATAGGACTTACTTCCAAGTAAAGGCACAGTCGTCTGGAAAGTTGTCCTGTGCAAGTAATAGAAGCTGTGCAAGAATACAAATGCATACTCCCCAACATATCTCCAATGAAAATAGAGACATCCTATTCCATAATTACAATAATAATTTCATTATTTATACCCCGCCCATCTCACTAGGTTGCCTCAGTCACTCTGGGTGGTTTTCAACATATATAAAAACGTCACTAAACATTAAACAAACTTCCCTATACAGTGGTACCTCTGGTTACAAACTTAATTCGTTCTGGAGGTCTGTTCTAAACCTGAAACCGTTCTTAACCTGAGGTACTTTAGCTAATGGGGTCTCCTGCTGGCGTGCAATTTCTGTTCCCATCCTGGGACAAAGTTCTTAACCCGAGGTACTACTTCCGGGTTAGCAGAGTCTGCACCCCGAGGTGTTTGTAACCAAAGGTACCACTGTACATGGCTGCCTTCAGATGTCCTCTAAAGGTTGAATAGTTACTTATCTCATTGGCTCAGAGGTTAATAATAATAATAATAATAATAATAATAATAATAATAATAATTTATTTATTCCCCGCCCTCCCCAGCCAAGGCCGGGCTCAGGGTGGCTAACAAGCAATAATAAAAACAAGTTGAATGATTACAACTTAAAACAAAATTAAAATACAACATTAAAATATTGAAACATTAAAATATTAAAATGCCTCATTAAAATGCCTCATCGCAGGAGGAGAGGGAAAAGAAAAAGAAAGAGAGGGAGGGAATCAAATTGGCTCCAAGCCAAAGGCCACGCATAATAACTCTGTCTTACAGGCATTGCGGAAAGAAATCAGATCCTGCAGGGCCCTGGTCTCATGAGGCAGAGTGTTCCACCAGGCCGGGGCCAGTGTTGAGAAGGCCCTGGCTCTGGTTGAAGCCAATCTAACTTCCTTAGGTTGCATAACTCCATATACTCCAGCATTCTCCAATGAAAATTGGGACATCCTAAGGAAAAGCGGGACATTCCAGGATCAAATCAGAAACCAGGATGCCTTCTGTAAATCCAGGACTGTCCCTGGAAAGTAGGGACATTTGGAGGGTCTGTAAATGCACTCTTGTGTGGCTCCATTTACTTCTATGGTTCTTATAAAAGACAATTTTATGGGGGAAGGTTTCATTTTATGTATTACAGTGGTACCTTGGGTTACAAACACCTCAGGTTACAAACTCCGCTAACCTGGAAGTACCGTATTTTTCGCCCCATAAGATGCACTTTTACCCCTCCAAAAATGAAGGGGAAATCGGGGTGCGTCTTATGGGGCGAATGCCTGCAAGCCTCGCGCGCCCGGCAGGAGGTCCCACCGGGTGCGCGAGGCTTGGGGCGGCAGCCTGTCGCCCGAAGCACGGGGAGCCCTCGGGAGGGCTCCCCCTGCTTCAGGGGAGTGTCTGCAAGCCTCGCGCACCCGGCAGGAGGTCCCGCCGGGTGCGCGAGGCTTGGGGCGGCAGCAGACTGCTTCCGCGCACCTAGAAGCTTGCGGCACGCTGAGCTCAGCACGCCCCAAGCTTCTAGGTGCGCGCGAGCAGTCCGCTGCCGCCCCAAGCCTCGCGCACCCGGTGGGACCTCCTGCCGGGTGCGCGAGGCTTGGGGCGGCAGCGGACTGCTTCCACGCACCTAGAAGCTTGGGGCGTGCTGAGCTCAGCACGCCCCAAGCTCCTGGTGTAGCGCAGCGATCCGCTTGCCCTGGGAGAGCCCCGCGGCTCTCCCAAGGCTAGCGGACTGCTTGTCGGCACGCAGAAGCTTGGGGCGCGCTTGTTGTAATTGCAGAGTCCTGTGCACAACGGAATGATGAGCAGTACGTGCCACATGCTTAATGTTGCTTTATTTTCAGTTCAATGTTGAGAAATTACAAACATGCATCTTGCCTCTGCGGGAGCAGAGAAGCAACCGTCCTTCTCCTCGGAATGAAGAACACCGAGAGAAAGTGAAAAACAGGAAACCAGTGTACGTCACATCCAGCTTCCCATTCCCGTGGGAAAACCCAACAGTACTCTGACTGTGGAATGTAAACATTGTCTTGTGACAAGCACTTCGCTGCACAGTGAAGAGAGCAGAAACCAACATCCTCCCCCTTTCTGTGAACATCACTGGGCAGCGTGTTCGTACAATATCAGTACAAACCCAACTTCTGTACATAGGTACAGTGTTGATCCCTTGATACAATCTTGGACAATACATCAGCAGGAATTTCATTACCTGGCATATAGGACACCGTTACGAGTCCCTTCTGAATATGTTCCCTAGCATGTTGCACCTTCAATTGCAAGTGCTTCGTGCTTTGCTTACAACCTTCCGAATTCAGCAAAGCCAAACATGCTTTGTTGTCCTGGTAAACCTGGATTGGACATTTGACAGGAATTTTCATGTCTTTGCACAATTGTAACAACCATTCACAATCCATGAGTGAAAATGACAGTGCATTCAATTCAGCTTCACAAGTACTTTGGCTAATTGTTGTTTGCTTCTTGCATGACCAATCAAATAGACCCTGATTGTACATGTAGCAAACTCCAGACGTACTTTTCCTGTCTGTAGTGTCACTTCCAAAACTTGCATCTGCAAAAATCTCAAGACCACCAGACTTCTGATTGTTAAATCTCAGTCTGTAATGCATAGTGCCTTTCAAATAGCGTGCTATGCGTTTCAGAGCTTTTCAATCCTTAACAGTAGGATTGTTAACTTGTCTGCTTAGCAAATTACAGCTAACAGCAATGTCAGGTCTTGAACATCTGGCAATGAAGTTTAGCTTGCCTAGCACACTTCTGTACAGTGTAGTGTCAGAAAATGCTTCTTCAGTGTCATCTACCTGATAACCTGTTGTCATCGGTGTGTCTACAGGGTTAGCATCCATCAGGTTCAGTTTGCTTAACACATCAGCAGTTTTCCGTGACTGGTGTACTAGAATGTTACCACTTTGATCTTTCTCTATTTCCAGAGATAGGTAGTTGTTTACCTCACCAAGATCTTTCATGTCAAAGTGCTCTTTCAGTTGAGCTAGGGCGTTATTGTACATTGTGACATCTTTCCAAAAGAATAAAATATCATCAACATAAAACAAACAATACAGCTTCTTTTGCCCCTCCTCTTTGACAAATACACATGGATCAGCTTTCCCTTGTTGAAAACCTAGAGAAAACAATGCTTCAGTGAGTTTTGTGTGCCAACACCGTGCACTTTGTTTGAGACCATAAAGAGACTTCTTCAGAGCACAAACAAATCCCTGTTTTACCTGTACGCCATCAGGTGGAAGCATATAAAGTGATTCACCTAGAGATCCGTACAAAAATGCTGTATTTACATCGTGGTGACTAATGTGTAGATTCTCCTCTGCAGCTAGCTTGAGCATAAGCCTAATGCTCTCATATCTTACTGTGGGTGAGTAGGTCTCGTGATAGTCTTCACCTGGTACCTGTGCAAAACCTCTGGCTACCAATCTGGCTTTGTGTCTGACTATCTTGCCATTTTGATCAGTCTTCGCTTTGAAGACCCATTTGCTTCCAAGCAGTTTCATTCCTGGAACTACTGGAACTAGCTCCCAAGTTTTGTTCTTTTCTAAGGAATCAAGCTCAGCCTTCATGGCGTTTAACCATGGCTCAGCTTCCTTAGAATCCAAATCCTGGATTTCTTGGAAACTTGAAGGTTCAAATACCTTCTTGGAGCTTTTAACAGCTGCTACTGCTGTTTTAGCAAATTCATCAGCAAATCTCTTTGGAGGTCTGCCTTTTGTGGCTCTTTGTGACCTGCGAATTAGCCTTTGGTCTTCAACACTTTCCTCTTCCTTCTTAGGAGAAAAGTGGCCTATTGTGAACAATGGTTCTTCCAATTCCTGATCAGAGCTTTCAGAGGGTCGCATAGAGGCTTTCGCACTCTTGAAATCTTCTGAATTATCCGATTCAGTTTCAGACTCAGAATCAGAACCTTCATCAGTGGGTGTGGGTTGTTGTTGCTTATCCTCAGTCTCATCACTGTCATCAGGATAACATTGGAAAATTCCCACATTCTCCCCCCACTTGGCATTGTACTCAACACTTCTTGTGAGCTTAATTGTCTTAGAGTCAGTCATCATTATTCTGTAAGAACCTTTCTGATATCCTAGAAAGATACCATGCAATCCACGCTTGCCTAATTTGGAGCTTTGTGGTGAGTGAACCCACATGTCAGAACCAAAAATTTTCATGTGTTTGATGTACGGTTTCTTGCCAAACATCTTCTCATAGGGGGTACAACCAATCACTGAAGATAACCTGCGATTGTAACTGTAAACAAAACACGAGAGAGATTCGGCCCAATAACTCTCTGGAAGATTGGCATCATGCAGCAAGGTTTTTAACCCTTGAAGCAATGTCTGATTTGCCCTTTCGCAAAGTCCATTCTGCCATGGCGAGCGAGGACTGGACAAATCGTGTTGAATTCCTTTCTCAGTCAGAAAAGCTTCAAACTGCTGAGAAGTGAATTCTCCCCCGCGATCAGTGAAAAGAGTTTTTATCTTCTTACCATGCACATTTTCCAACCAAGCACAGAATTCCTTGAATCTTTGAAAAGCCTCTGATTTCTGCTTGAGATTGTACGCATAAATATACCTGGAAAATGCATCAATGAGAACCATGAAGTACCTATTGCCACCCAAAGAGGGCGATAGTGGACCAACTAAATCAGCATGAACAATCTGGTATGGTTCTGTAGCTTGCCTACTAGACACCTTACCTTTCGCAGCCATTTTCACCTTGTTTGCTGCGCATGCCTTGCACTTCATGTGGTACCTGCAGGGTTTAATAGTCATACCTTCAACCAAGGCAGGCATTTTAGAAACCGCCTCAAAATGCAAATGACCAAATTTTCGGTGAAAATCGTGAATACATCCTGCATGCAAACTTTTGTTAGAACCTGCAATGCAACAAGTCTCATTCTGCACAACATCATCATAATACAAAACAAACAAACGATCAACATTTTCAGCATGCAATACATAATCGTCTTTCTTTGTGATGGTGCATTTCTTGTTCTTGAAGGAAACGTCAATGTTCCGTTCATTCAGCTGCATCACGCTGAGAAGATTGTGTGTGGCATCTGGAACATACAGTACATCCTGTATCTCTAAGTCCAAACTGTGAAGTACAACAGTTCCGTAGCCTTGACTGGGGATCGTGTGGTCATCCGCCTGGTGAATCGCACCTTCCTGTGGTGTAAAAGACACGAACAGTCGCTTATCGTTGCACATGTGGTGGGTAGCTGCTGAATCAACGACGAAGAAAGATCTAGACGTCTTCTGGACCTTTGCAACCTTTGGAGTGAAGCGTGAGACCATTGCCTTGTGCTGTGTTGTCCTGGACACCGGACCTTTGCCTTTGCTTTGGCCTTTTCCACGCGATGAACTTCCACTGCGCTGCTCTGTCTTGGCCCTGGGATATCTGCATTCCCTCTTCATATGGCCTAGACGTCCACACGAGTAGCATTTCACTGCCTTCAAAGCTTTGGCGCCCTCTGGTGGTTCCACTGCACTCTGGGATGATGTCTGTGAAGACTCCCCCGTACCCATGCAGCTAGCACCCCGGCGATCTGCTTCATTCTGGATCACGGCAGTAACATAGGCTACTGTGAGCTGAGCAGTTGGCTGAACAGCAATCTGAGTGGCAACGGACTCCCAACTTGGACCCAAAGAATGTAGTATCATAAAGGAATACACAGCCTCTGGAAAGTTGAGTCCTCTCTGTTGCAGCTCATGTCTCAGATTCTGCATCTCCATCAGATGTGTACGCACATCTCCACCTTCAGCAAGAGCCATACCATGCAGCTTGGCATAATAGTACATTGAGGAACCAGCTTCTGTCCTCAAGTGAGCCTGTCTTAAAGTGTCCCAAATTTCTCTGGCTGTGGTCTTTCCACGCAACAGACAGAGCTCTTCTGGGGATACTATCAATGTAAGTGTTCCCCGCGCTTTGGAATCCTTAGCTGCCCATTGAGCTGTAATTGGAGCTGGGGGGTTGTCTGTAATAACATTAAACAGACCCTCTTTCCGCAGAATTGCCTCTGCATAGAGTACCCAGTCCGTATAATTTTCCTTATTGAGCTTAGGAATCCCAAAAGCGTCAGCTAGGCTTGCATTAGCCATCTCCGCTGCTTTAAATCAAGCTGCGTCACAGTACAGCAGCTTCCAAAAGCACTTGTAAAAAGCACTTTCGCTTTTGCAGCCTTCAAGCCTGTGAGCTTGTGCCTTATAGCCTTTGCCTGTATCGCGGCAAAACGGCTTCAAAAGTTCAAAGTCCAGCCATAAAACCATAAACTAGAAGCTGGCAGGCTGCCCGGAGCATGAGCACATACCTTCATCAATCAAACTCGACGCGCAGAGCAGATAACGCCGATCCGTTTCTCTGTACCTCTGCTGGCATTCCGACTCAATTGCTGGAGTCTTCATTCTTCAGTTTGATTTCGTCTTTCTGGGCCCATAACCAAAAATGTTGTAATTGCAGAGTCCTGTGCACAACGGAATGATGAGCAGTACGTGCCACATGCTTAATGTTGCTTTATTTTCAGTTCAATGTTGAGAAATTACAAACATGCATCTTGCCTCTGCGGGAGCAGAGAAGCAACCGTCCTTCTCCTCGGAATGAAGAACACCGAGAGAAAGTGAAAAACAGGAAACCAGTGTACGTCACATCCAGCTTCCCATTCCCGTGGGAAAACCCAACAGTACTCTGACTGTGGAATGTAAACATTGTCTTGTGACAAGCACTTCGCTGCACAGTGAAGAGAGCAGAAACCAACAGCGCTGACCTCAGCTCGCCCCAAGCTTCTGGATTAGCGCAGGGGTCCGCTAGCCCTGGGAGAGGCGCCCGGCTCTCCCACGCTAGCGGAGACCTTGCCGGCACGCAGAAGCTTGGGGCGCGCTGAGCTCCGCACGCCCCAAGCTCCTGCTGTAGCGCAGCGCACCTGGGGGGGAAATAAAAATTTTTTCCTTTATTTCCCCCCCAAAAATCTAGGTGCGTCTTATGGGCCGGTGCGTCTTATGGGGCGAAAAATACGGTAGTACCTCGGGTTGCGAAATTTGCCCCATGATGAGAATGGAAATCGTGCGGCGGTGTGGTGGCAGCGTGAGGCCCCATTAGCGAAACGCACCTCAGGTTAAGAACGGTTTCGGGTTAAGAACGGACGTCCGGACCAAATTAAGTTTGTAACCCAAGGTAAAGGTAAAGGGCCCCCTGACCATTAGGTCCAGTCGTGACCAACTCTGGGGTTGCGGTGCTCATCTCGCTTTATTGGCTGAGGGAGCCGGCATACAGCTTCCGGGTCATGTGGCCAGCATGACTAAGCCGCTTCTGGCGAACCAGAGCAGCGTACGGAAACACCGTTTACCTTTCCGCTGGAGCAGTACCTATTTATCTACTTGCACTTTGACGTGCTTTCAAACTGCTAGGTTGGCAGGAGCTGGGACCGAGCAATGGGATCCCCCGTTGCGGGGATTCAAACTGCCAACCTTCTGATCGGCAAGCCCAAGAGGCTCTGTGGTTTAACCCACAGCGCTACCCATGTCCCATTCTTCCGCAGCAGGTCCCAGGGTGGGTTACAGCAATTTAAATTTCAGAATGAAAAACAGTTGAAACAGATTAAAGGTAAAGGTAAAGGTACCCCTGCCCAAACGGGCCAGTCTTGACAGACTCTGGGGTTTGTGCGCCCATCTCACATTTATTGGCCGGGGGCCAGCGCTGTCCGGAGACACTTCCGGGTCACGTGGCCAGCGTGACAACGCTGCTCTGGCGAGCCAGAGCCGCACACGGAACGCCGTTTACCTTCCCGCTGGTAAGCGGTACCTATTTATCTACTTGCCCCCGGGGGTGCTTTCGAACTGCTAGGTTGGCAGGCGCTGGGACCGAGCAGCGGGAGCGCACCCCGCCGCGGGGATTCGAACCGCCGACCTTTCGATCGGCAAGCCCTAGGCGCTGAGGCTTTAGCCCACAGCGCCACCCGCGTCCCTAACTGAAACAGATTACAACCACAGTATTAGGTTGGCCCCTGAAAACACACATCTCAGGTGTCAAAAGCCAGGGTATAGTATGCATGAGATTGCAAAACCTGGGAGCAATGTAACACTTTGGTGACAAAGTGATCTAAATTTAGCAGCATAAAATATGAGATAAGAGGAAATCACCTGCAAAAAATACCTATATGGTCATTTACAATCATCCACTATTTTCCCTGCTTTGGTTTCCTGAAAGGAGCAAAGTACATGATGCATGTAAAGTTCTGGATTATTTCTTTACAATGCAGTTTTAGGCCAAGTCATGAATCTGCTCTTTAAAGACATCTGATTGAGAGAAATCCACCTGCACTTAACAGTTTGGGATTCTTTTTCAGCTGAAAACATGGCTAATGACTGCTTAAATGTGCAAACGTTGTTGCGTAAGCGCCGTCCTCTAATTTCTGAAAAGTGGGACACTTTGCTTCTGTCATTATCACATATTTTATAAGGCTTCCTCCACAAAGAAACTCTTGTCTTCGTTTCACAATTTGCTTCACAATTAGAGGCCATAAACTGTGACTAAATCTATCTGTGACATTTTTCAGATGGTTGATGAAGTGAGTTGTCCAAGCGCTGGAAGAGAAACATGACTTTACAGCACTTAAGCCAATGATTCGTATAAAGATGCTTGTTTAAGTACTTCTTGTGGAATGTTTGGGAAGCAGAAATGCAAGGTTTTATTTTGCTGGGAACAATCCTTGTACTGTACAATGTGCTGCAATTAGGTCACTTCAGCAAGCAAGCACAAATATGTTTGCCCTCAAAAATTAAACCAGGATATATCAGACTGTAGTTTGAACTATGAGTGCTTTTATACTTGATATTTAAAAATTAGATAGGTAAAGGTAAAGGGAGCCCTGACCGTTAGGTCCAGTCGTGGCCGACTCTGGCACTCATCTTGCTTTACTGGCCAAGGGAGCCTGCGTACAGCTTCTGGGTCATGTGGCCAGCATGACTAAGCCAGAGCAGCGCACCAGAGCAGTGCATGGAAACGCCGTTTACCTTCCCGCCGGAGCGGTACCTATTTATCTATTTGCATTTTGACGTGCTTTCGAACTGCTAGGTTGGCAGGAGCAGGGGCCAAGCAACTGGAGCTCACCCCGTTGCGGGGATTCGAACCGCTGACCTTCCGATCGGCAAGCCCAAGAGGCTCTGTGGTTCAGACCACAGTGCCACCCGTGTCCCAAAAAAAAATAGATAGATAGATAGATAGATAGATAGATAGATAGATAGACAGACAGACAGAAAGATAGATAGATGATAGATAGATATAGATATAGTGTGTGTGTGAGAGAGAGAGAGAATAGAATGTGTGTTAGCTGCAAAAGAATTAATTTGGAAAAGGTAATTAAATATATTATCTTTCTTAAAATATATATATAAAAGCTGCTGCTAACTCGGTTCCTCTCTCTTCATTGTGTCTATGAATATGTCTTACTTTAGAGTGACACCTAGTGTTTCATGTGTGCAATATTTTTAATGCGGAATCTATATGTCATGGGTAGGCAAACTAAGGCCCGGGGGCCGGATCTGGCCCAATCGCCTTCTAAATCCGGCCCATGGATGGTCCAGGAACCAGTGTGTTTTTACATGATTAGAATGTGTGCTTTTATTTAAAATGCATCTCTGGGTTATTTGTGGGGCATAGGAATTCGTTCATTTATTTTTCTTCGAAATATAGTCCGGCCCCCTACAAGGTCTGAGAGACAGTGGACCGGCCAAAAGTTTGCTGACACCTGCTATACGTCATGGTGCTTGTCTGTTAATATTGGAACAGAATATATTGAGTTTATATAAGAAAATCCAGTTTATGTTCTATTCTCTGAAACTCCCTCGCACAAGAGATCTGACTGGCGCCTTCTTTATTTTGCCTTAAACACTATGAAAAGTCCACCCTAATTATTTGACTTTGGGGGTGTTTAGTATATAGTTATTGTTCTGTTTGTTTGGGTTTTTTTACTTGAAGCCTATTTGGGTGTGGCAGATAGGCTGCTAAGACTTTTAATTTGTGCTTATTTGTTTTTATCTGCAATTTACTGCTGTGTCTATGTTCTTTTTGATGCTTGATGCTTTTGCTTTATACTTGTTTTATTTCTGCCTTAATCACTTATTTTGGGTACAACAGATCAGAGAAAATGTGACCTACAAATGCGCAACAAATATATATATATGCATAAATACACATCCTTGGATAACATTAGAAACCCATACACAAACACGCATGTCCATACGTCATTTCAAACATTAGTTAAACTAAACTATGGTTTATAGGTGAATATGCAGCATGGTAGTGCACACCGCTGAAATTGTGAGTGCTTTGCTCCTCCTGCTGCTGGGAGCCAAACCACGGTCTGGTTTAGCATTATGTCTGAGTCTGGGGCCATGGTTTGATACCCCTAAACAAACCACAAGGATTAAGCCAATAACAAACCTAACATATAACTGACATCATTTCTTGCACATTGGTAGCTGTGGTTAAAGAGCCTGGCTTAGTTAGAACCTGGTGACCATTGTTTACTGGTTTCAATTACCGGTAAATGAGAAACTATGGTTAATTGAACACTTCAATACTACATTCAAGTGCACACAAAAGGAGGCAAGAAGGGGCAGGATACACAACCAAAAAGTTTATGTGTATTTCAACCTATTGTGGTCTAAACCGATCAGAAGGACAGCGGTTCAAATCCCCGCGATGGAGTGACCTCTCATTGCTTTGTCCCAGCTCCTGCCAACCTAGCAGTTTGAAAGCACACCAGTGCAAGTAGATAAATAGGTGCCGCCGCCGCGGGAAGGTAAACGGTGTTTCTGTGCACTCTGGTTTCTGTCATAGTGTTCCGTTGCACCAGAAGCGGTTTAGTCATGCTGGCCATGTGACCCGGTAAGCTGTCTGTGGACAAATGCAAGCTCCCTCAGCCTGAAAGAGAGATGAGCGTCGCCACCCCATAGTCGCCTTTGACTTTGGACTCAACTGTACAGCAGTCCTTTACCTTTACCTTTTGCCTTAAAATCTATTTGTCCAAATGGGATCATTGCCTTATCTAAAATTTAAGTCTCCATACATTTCCGCTGCATCTGGTTTTTGTTTTACACCTCCAGCATGTACCTTGGGTTACAGACACTTCAGGTTACATACGCTTCAGGTTACAGACTCCGTTAACCCAGAAATAGTACCTCGGGTTAAGAACTTTGCTTCAGGATGAGAACGGCAGCGGGAGGCCCCATTAGCTAAAGTGGTATCTCAAGTTAAGAACAGTTTCAGATTAAGAACAGACCTCCAGAATGAATTAAGTTCTTATCCCAAGGTACAAGTGTATTTATTTATTTAAAGTATGCTTTGTCTCATTCTTCACCTAAAAAGAATTCTCAGAACAGATTACAAATGTCAGTGATAAGACAATCCCCTCTTTCTTACAATATGTGAAAGCAAAATAAAAGGGTTATGGAGGGTGTATGGTGTCTAATACACCTGGGTTTTTGTTCACTGGACATAGCCCCCAGGTGCAGATCACACCAAACCACCCAGGAGAGAAAACAAAATCAGGCATACATGCAGGACCAAAACATTTTCAGAAAGCTCTATAGCTTTTGTGGCAGTTGTTAAGTTGTGGGTGAACATATCAGACGACACAGCAATTCTTCAAACAGCTCTTGTTTATTCACAGGCCAGAACAGAACTCAACAGAAAGGTTCAGCCAACCTACTTATATAGAGCTCCACTACAAGGCAACAGTGAACGTCACTTTCAAACCCTTATTTGCATATGTGGACCTGAGTGAAAACTATCTACAGTATCCCCCTGCTGGCCCAGGGTGAGAACTTCAGTACATAACAGCAGTCCTCTGTGATCCCAGACAAGGCAGTCTCAATAGTCTAATACAAAAGGCTGGGAGTCATCAACACTATGTCTTAGGCCAGTGGCTTTCAACCAGAGTGCCATGGCACCCTGGGGTGCCTTCAGTGATGGTCAGGGGTGCCGCGGGCAACACTGGTCTCTGTCCCTCTGTCCTTCCCTCCCTCCTCTGACGTCCTCTCGCATCTCTGCCACCCAAAGGCTTGCACAGCTGTTTGTTGCAGCAGCCCTGGCTACAAGCTCCGCAGGCAAATGGTGCCTCTGGGGCTGGTCAGGGGGTGCTTCCCAGGCCCATGTAGGGCAGTGTGAGGAAGCAGCTCTCTTTGGGGCAGAGGGGCAGCTCAGAGACCAAGGGCAGAAGCAGCGGCTGCCCAGAGGACTCCGGAGGAGAAGGGAGAGGAGAGGAGGCTGAGGGAACACTCCACAAGGAAGGGTGTTTGAAAAAAGGGGTGAGGGACTGCCGGCTCTGCAGACAAGGGGTGGCATAACTGGGCTCCTGAGCTCCACAGGGGTGCCACAGGAAAAAATGTAGTTGGTCAAGAGAGGTTGAAAACCTGTGTCGGGGGCCACTGCAGCTGGTACAGGCAGAGTGTGCTGGTCCTGAGGGCAAACCGTGCAGCGAGGTCCGAGTCCAGTCCGAGGTCGAGGGTGCAGTATGAAGGCAGTCCATCAAAGCTGTAGCTGGGTCCAAGGCAGGGAGTCGGGTGAGGTCAGGAACTCTGGCAGAAGAGCAGGACAGGGTGCAGGCAGGAACAGGCCACCAACAATGTTGCTCCCACAACCTGGGACTGGGCTGGCTGGCATTTATCTGCCCCGAGGCATAGGGCGGCCCCAGTCCACAGGTGACTCACCTCTCCTGGCCTGGGGGCAAGCACTCCTCCTGCGGGAACTTAGTTCCCTCCGCCTCTCTGCCCTGAGCCTCTGCAGCTCAGGAGATGCTGGAGGGTTACCGGACCCAGAGGCAACCTCAGCTTCCCCTGACGGGGCGAAGAGTGGAGCACCTGCAGGCAATGGGTCCTCCATCACCTCAGGAGCCAGAGGAGACTCAGCTGGTGCCTGCACCTGAGGACCCAGCACAAGTGAGGACCCTTCAGGCTCAAGCCCCAGCCCCGGCTCAGCTGGTTCTGGAGGCGGGGACTCCTGTGCAGGCTGGGATTCCTCCGGTTCAGCCTCCGAGTCCGAATCCCAGGCCATCACACATTCTGTTAGGCGGCAGGATGGTTGGTGCACTATCAGAATCTTTATTCTGTTCCATGTGCCCAACACCCAGTATTTGAATTTTTTTAAAATAATATTTTATTAGATTTTATCAATAGAAAAGTTTAGAAAAATACAAAAAACGAAAATGATACAAAATTACATAATACAAAAATACAGACATTAAACAAAAGAAAAGAAAAGAAAAAAGCACATATAAAAAGACAAAAATTCCCTCTTTCTTAATTTCTCCTCTTTGATTAACTTATTTTCCTGACTCCCTCGCGTCTCCCATTTTTGTATCCCTTTTAAAAGTTAGTTCAGCAAATTCATGTCCTGTTAGTCTATCTATTTATTAATCCAATCTTGCATTTTACCTTGTTGCTAAAACCCCTGCAATTCATTTCAATGTCCTCAACATTCAAAAATTTTACAATATTTCTGCAAATACATTTTAAATTTCCTCCAGTCTTCTTCCACCAATTCTTCTCCCTGATCTCGGATTCTGCCAGTCATTTCCGCCATCTCCATATAGTCTATTAGTTGCATCTGCCATTCTTCCAAGGTGGGTAGGTCTTGTGTCTTCCAATGCTTTGCGATGAGAATTCTTGCTGCTGCTGTAGCATACATGAAAAAAATTCTGTCCTTCTTTAACACCGATTGGCCAACTATGCCCAGGAGGAAGGCCTCTGGTTTCTTCGGGAAAGTATATTTAAATACCTTTTTCAATTCATTATATATCATTTCCCAGAAAGCCTTGATCCTTGGGCACATCCACCAAAGGTGAAAAAAAATACCTTCAACTTCTTTACATTTCCAACATTTATTATCGGGCAAGTGATATATTTTTGCAAGCTTGACTGGAGTCATGTACCACCTGTACATCATTTTCATAATATTCTCTCTTAGGGCATTACATGCCATGAATTTAATCCCGGTGGTCCACAACTTCTCCCAGTCAGCAAACATAATATTATGTCCTATATCTTGTGCCCATTTTATCATTACAGATTTTACCGTTTCTTCCTCAGTGTTCTATTTCAACAGCAGATTATACATTCTTGATAGTATCTTAGCATTGGGTTCTAACAGTTCTGTTTCTAACTTTAACACCCAGTATTTGAATTTAGAATTTCACCTAGCTGGGAATCTGGTACATGTAATGGGACTGCTATGGACCAGAGTGGAACCTCCTTCCCAGTCACAGAATCTATGATGGTGCTGTTTCAAGAACTCATGAGCACATACCAAGATGCCACTGGTTTTCGCATCCCCTGAAAACCTGATTGACTAAGTACTGTACTATAGTGCATTTGTGTCAATGAGGCTGCATTAATCACTTTCCTAGGCCTTAATGCACCATATCTGCTGCAACACCATTCTGTTAAGAGGTACCACAAATATAGCCCATTTCCTTGGGAGCTCAGAGCCCAGTAAGGGCAAGATGTGGATGTCTCCCAGATTTTAAGTAGGACATCCCTATACTCTAATAATATTTAGAACCTACCAGCACAATATACCTGTAGCGTTCCCCACCCTCCACTCTCTCTTCATTGAAGTTTATCCTATTTGAAGGCTTAATATTATTCTAAGTGAATAACTTTAGATCAATTCCTTACATAGAAATAGAAGAAGAAAATCTACTTTGCTATGCATTAAATACTCCGGAATTACCAGAAGATTAGAAGTAATAAACATTAGAAGTCATGAATAATGACTTCATTAGGTAAGTTCACCCCAGCTTGGGAAATCAATTGCAATGAGAAAAGCACATCAGCCAGGGCTCATACGAAAACAAGCAGTGTTGCCTTTTTGAAGCAATGCAAGAGAAATCCCACAATGCCGTGTTCCACGGAATTTTTCTGCATCCAAAATTGTGCCCTGCTCACCTCAACCTCCACCATCAAACTCCCTATTTTGAAGTTCTGGGTATGTGTGCAGCTCCTCTGTGTGGTAAACTACAAATTATTTATTGTTGTTATTTATTAAATTTGTATATCGCCCTTAATCTGCATCTCTCCCCCCCCCAGCTATAGAGTGGCGTAATCCCTGTTTATCAGGGAACTTGGGGCATTGTAGTTTTGGGAGGGGACAAGGGGCCTCATAGCAACTCTCAGCACTCTTAACAAACTACTGTTCCTAGAATCCTTTGGGGGAAGCTATAACTATTTCAAGTGGCAAGTTTAAATGTGTAGCGTAGATAGGGCCTAAGTCAGACTGCCCCTATTGAATAATCCACCCGCTATCTGAAATGGTTGTTGTTTAGTCGTTTAGTCGTGTTCAACTCTTTGTGACCCCATGGACCAGAGCACGCCAGGCACTCCTGTCTTCCACTGCCTCCCGCAGTTTGGTCAAACTCATGCTGGTAGCTTCGAGAGCACTGTCCAACCATCTCGTCCTCTGTCGTCCCCTTCTCCTTGTGCCCTCCATCTTTCCCAACATCAGGGTCTTTTCCAGGGAGTCTTCTCTTCTCATGAGGTGGCCAAAGTATTGGAGCCTCAGCTTCAGGATTTGTCCTTCCAGTGCGCACTCAGGGCTGATTTCCTTCAGAATGGATTGGTTTGATCTTCTTGCAGTCCATGGGACTCTCATAAGTCTCCTCCAGCACCATAATTCAAAAGCATCAATTCTTTGGCGATCAGCCTTCTTTATGGTCCAGCTCTCACTTCCATACATCACTATTGGGAAAACCATGGTTTTAACTATACGGACCTTTGTTGGCAAGGTGATGTCTCTGCTTTTTAAGATATCTTTTTAAAGATGCTTTTTAAAATATGTCTCTGAAATGGTAGATGACACTATTAAAGATTGCAACCTTGTGAGTTCCTCATTTATTATGACTGTGAGCTGACAATAACATCTTACAGTACATGCAATATTATGATCTAGCGTTTGACTTGTTCACTATCTTTGTACAGCTGCAGACCTACAGATGAAGAAGACAAGAGTTTGGATTTGATATCCTGCCTTATCACTACCTGAAGGAGTCTCAAAGTGGCTAACATTCTCCTTCCCCTTCCTCCCCCACAACAAACACTCTGTGAGGTGAGTGAGGCTGAGAGACTTCAGAGAAGTGTGACTAGCCCAAGGTCACCCAGCAGCTGCAGGTGGAGGAGCGGAGACACGAGCCCGGTTCCCCAGATTATGAGACTACCGCTCTTAACCACTACATCACACTGGCTCCACACTGTGTGCAGATATGATTTGCCTTTTGCAATCCCTTCTTTGTGCCCATATCCCATTCGCTCCTTCGCATGCATGATCCACACATTCACACTGGGGGGTGGGGCGGAACTAATGGCATTTGGTGCAATGTTCCCATATTGAGATTGTCTCTGGGGAAGGAAACAGTTTTGTAAGCTGAAACAAGTTTCTGGGCTCTATAACAAGAGTCAATACAATTATCACAATTTGTGGGGTACAACCTAGTCAGTTTACTAAGACTGCATTTTTTATTCGTTTGTTTTTTTATTGCAAAGAAATAAACTCGGTGATCCCAGTAGAGCTATAGTGCAATCTTAGTAAACTAAGCATAATCCTTGTTCTGCACATTACAGCAATTGGATTATTTTATTATTGAGGATGCTTAGAAGTTTCAGCACCACAGATAGCTCCAGGTGAGCAACTTGTTTCAAGACAGGTTGAGCGCAGACTGAGCCTCTTTTGCTCATAAAACATCTCCCTGTTTCCACCCTTTTGTAACTACTGTGCCCGGAGCTGGGGACTTCTCTACTCCTCAACCTCCTGTCTGGTGCCCTCCCTTCATCGCTGGACTGGTAAGGTCTCAGGGGGAGTGGGGGGTAGTTATTCAGGCTCAGAGGAAGGTTGCTGTGAAGGTTCAGGCTCTGGCCCTATAGATCCAGGGGGTTCTTCTAACAGTGGCGTAGCGTGGGTTGTCAGCACCCGGGGCAAGGCAAGTAATTTGCGCCCCCTAACCAGTGGATTTGCGCCCCCTAACCCTACAAATCTATGCCTATGAATGATGGTCCCTCTCTCTCTCTCTTTCTCATATTCCAATTGATTCCCATTTCCGCCGATCGATCCCCAAAGCTCTCACCCAGCGAAATTCGTGCGTAATTACGCTTTGCCATCCCTAATCCTGCCGCTTCCACCGGGAAATCATGACGGTGCGTTTCTCCTCTCCAAACTTTCCCCGGCCCTTTGCCGGCCGGTGCAGCCCTTTTGGCTACGAGCTCCCCTCCTTCTCTGCCCGCTTCCGACCCCACCTCCCCGTCCAGCCTCCCTACCTCCTGAAAAAAGGTGCCGGCGCCGAGCAGGACACCCCCGCGGCCATCGGAGAGAGGCGGGGCCGAGGGAGGCAAGCCAATGGGCGAGGCGGGGGTAGGTGGCCACGGGGGCGGGCGCTGCCGCAGTCCTCGGGTGGGCAAGGTAGGAGCAGGCAGAGGCTGGCCAGCCGCTCTGACAATAGGGGCGGGCCGAGGGCACAATGGGGCTGGGCCTTCTGGACTCGCGCCCCCCCCAGATGTTGCGCCCGGTGCGGGCGGCACCCCTGGCACCCCCCACGCTACACCACTGTCTTCTAGAGCAGGGGTCAGCAAACTTTTTCAGCAGGGGACTGGTCCACTGTCCCTCAGACCTTGTGGGGGGTCAGACTATATTTTGAAGGGGGGGTAGAACGAATTCCTATGCCCCACAAATAACCCAGAGATGCATTTTAATTAAAAGGACACATTCCACTCATGTAAAAACACGCTGATTCCCGGACCGTCTGCAGGCCAGATTTAGAAAACGATTGAGCCCGATCCAGCCCCTGGGCCTTAGTTTGCCTACCCATGTTCTAAGGCCTTGTATTCCTCAGGTATTTCCTCATCTCCAGCAGCAGGTTCAAACCCCTGTAACTCTCCTTAGCTGACCCCCGACTCAGAATTTTGACTGCTGCTGGACACAGGGGCCATGACACCCACCGAAGTACAGTGGTATCTTGGGTTAAGAACTTAATTTGTTCCGGAGGTCTGTTCTTAACCTGAAACTGTTCTTAGCCTGAAGCACCACTTTAGCTAATGGGGCCTCCTGCTGCACGATTTCTGTTCTCATCCTGAAACAAAGTTCTTAACCCGAGGTACTATTTCTGGTTAGCGGAGTCTGTAACCTGAAGCTTCTGTAACCTGAAGTGTCTGTAACCCGAGGTACCACTGTACATTTAATAGCTGGTATTTGTACTTCAGCAAAAAAAAAAAAAAGGTATGGCACACAACCTCCCGAACCCCCAATTGAGAAATGTCTTAGAGCATGACACCACTGAAATTCTGATTCAGCAGATAGTCACAAATCCAATTTCCACACTACACATTTATGAAAGCCTGAGTGAGGGGGTGCTGTGCCCTCTAGCCCCATTTTGGAGAGGCGTAGGAATTATGATTCAGCAGAATCTTATTCAGTGGGACCCCCCATGGCCACAGTATTGGCCAGGAAACCATGGTTTTAATTGCATTTTACCCTCGGCTGCTACTCACATCCCACTCACTCATTCATTCACATTCACGTTAACACACACACACAACCCACACAAATGAATAGCTGGCTACCATTGTGACGGTGATGCATCCTTTCCTATTAACACCACCAATCCCTATATCTCTCCTTATAATACAGCAAACACAACAGTAATTATTCACACTTCTATAATCGTCCTGTAACTTCAGCAGCTCAGCTGATGGGGAACAGGAGATATTTCATTAAGCTGAATTCAGATTGGCTACTGTAATGTGTATGGGTTGCTCGTGCGTAAGTTGCCGCCTCTCCAGGCTTTGTTGCCTTGCTAAACCTTTTCTGTCTGGACAGCCCTTCACTTCGTGGCTGCCTCAGTCGCTAGCAGAATCCGTCAGTGGGCGTTTCTTAAACCTTTTCCAACATAAAAGTTGTTTGACGCCAAGTCTCCTCCTACTCTCCCTGCGCGGAAGTCTTCTGCGCAGGGAGGGCGTGGGTAGCGGAGGACCCGTGCTCCCCCCGCTGGTGACCGGTGAAGAGTCCTGGAGCCCTCTCGCCGATTCCCCCATCAGCCCCTCTATATCCCTGGTGTTGCGCTGATTTGCTTCCCCAGCTGATGAGCTGCCTCTCCCCCTGCTGGGCCCTTCTCCAGCATCACTTGAGAGCCTTCCCTCCGCCTCTAGCTCCGATGTCAGTTCCCTGACAGCTACTAACCCTGATGGCTACGTTCTCCTTCCACTGTTGGACAATAGTTTGCTTCTGAATACCAGGTATTAGAAATGGCGGGAGGGGAGAGTGCGTTGGGGCTCCAATCTGGCTTGCAGGTTTCCCACAGGTGTCTGGTGGGCCACTGGGAGGACAGCTGGGCTGTTTAGGCCACTGGCTTAACTGGGAGGCTCTTCTCATATTCAGAGCAGTCGGTACAAACAAGCTAAGAAGGTTTTAGGGACCAAAACATTTTCCTCCTCTTTTTATCGTTTTCCTTCTGTGCTATACAGTGGTACCCTGGATTACAACCGTTTTGGATTACAACCACGTCAAACCCTGAAGTGTGTGTCCCTTTTTTTGGATTACAACCAATTTTTTTTAAAAAAATTTGGGTGGCCTCATTGGCGAAAGCGCGCCTTGGGTTACAAACTGTTTTGGTTTACAACCGGACCTCCGGAACGGATTATGGTTGTAAGGTATCACTGTATTATGAAGTCATATTTGTAGTGTTTGCTTGAAATGGACCCCTGTTTCTTTGTTGTAAGCCTCTTTGAGGACAAGTAACTGTCAACCCCTGCCAATTGGAGCATTATTATTTGTGTGTGTGGAAAAGCGGCATACAAATAAATCGAATGAATGAATGAATAAATGAATGCCAGTCACCTCCAAACCCTGCTTAGCATCCCATGGGCTGGCAGTCTGGCTGGAGCAGGATGTTAGTTCCATTATTAGGAAATGTTAGGAAAAAAGAAATTTCTGCCAAATATGTAATTAGCGTTTATTGATATTTAAAAGCCCACATTCCATTCACTCTCTCTAATATGCCATCTAAAATGTCCTCCTATTTGGTCCTTGGCTATTCCCCCCTTTTTGTTACTGCATATCCATTTTTAAACATCTATTTTTATTTCTTTCCCTCCTTTTTGAATTATAGGCATTTAGCCTGATTTCTGAGGAGAGCAAGTTATCCTTAGCCTCTGTACCAGATTGAAGGCGTGGGTGTTTGGCAGAGTTCACTCTCATAGTGAGCTGTGAGAATCAGCTGATTTCCTTTTTCTTCTTCAAATAAAGTGAAAGTTGATTTAGCACCTGCCCACTTAAGCAAATTGTTCTTTTTTGACATGTGAAAAGATGTCACTCCATTTATCCAACATAAAGGTAAAGGACCCTTGGACGGTAAAGTCCAGTCGAATTTGCCTTTGTGTGCAGTGCTCATCTCTGCTTTCAGGTTGAGGGAGCTGGCGTTTGACCGCAGACAGCTTCCTGGGTCATGTGCCCAGCATGACTAAACCACTTCTGGCACAACAGAACACCGTGACAAGTGCCAGAGCACATGGAAACGTCATTTACCTTCCCGTCGCAGTGGTACCTATTTATCTACTCGCACTGGTAAGCATTTGAACTGCTAGGTTGCCAGGAGTAGCCAAAGTGATCCACTCTAGACATGGTTGGATTCCAGTTCTCATCAACCCCAGACAACATGGCCAAGGGCCAGGGATGATGTAACCCAACAATAGTAGGGACGCAGGTGGCACTGTGGTCTAAACCACTGAGCCCCCTTGGGCTTGGCAATCAGGTCGGCGGTTCAAATCCCTGCGATGGGGTGAGCTCCCATTGCTCTGTCCCAGCTCCTGCCAACCTAGCAGTTCGAAAGCACACCAGTGCAAGTAGATAAATAGGTATCACTGCGGCGGGAAGGTAAGCAGCGTTTCCGCGCACTCTGGCTTCTGTCATAGTGTTCCGTTGCACCAGAAGCGGTTCAGTCATGCTGGTGACATGACCCGGAAAGCTGTCTGTGGACAAACGCCGGCTCCCTCGGCCTGAAAGCAAAATGAGTGCTGCAACCCCATTGTCACCTTTGACTGGACTTAACCGTCCAGGGGTCTTTTACGTTTTTACATAGCCCAACAATATAAGAAAGGCACCAATTTGGCTACCCCTGCTGTTAAGTTTCCATCCAGTACAAATAAATGTGTCCCCCTCAAGACATAGATAACCCCTCCTTGGAATCGAAGGCCGATGTCAAGCAGCCACGAAGCCTTAGGAAGATCAAATGACTAAAGATACAAACTCAGTCAGCCACCAGATGCCCAATTACCCTCCTGAGGAACAAGGACTCCTGAGGAGTAAAGGGATACAGTCATACCTCGGGTTACAGACGCTTCAAGTTGCATTTTTTCAGGTTAGGGACTTGCTGAAACCTGGAAGGACCGGAAAGGGGTTACTTCCGGGTTTCGGCGGTCGCACATGCGCAGAAGTGCTAAATCGTGCTTTGTGCGTGTGCACAAGCGCTGAATCGCAGCCCGCGCATGCACAGACACGTTCTCAACCTGAGTGTCCACTGTATTCAGAAATAATCTACTGCATATTAGCAGACCAAAACTTCCAGCAGCACAGATGGCCTGCGGTTGTGTTCTGTGTGGGCCTATGAAGATTTACAAGCCTTCCGTTCCAGTCAGAGCAGTGGAACCATGTCTTGTCAACCAATGTAATGATTTCTTAAGCCGTCTACTTGTGGGCCTCCAACTGCTGCTGGACAACGACTCCCATGATCCTTCACTGTACTGGCTAGGACTGCTGGGAGCTGGAGTCCAGAAAATCTGGAGGGCCACAAGTTCCCCATCCCTGGCCTGTGTTTGAACTTTGAACTGCCTTTAGACCTTGCCTCATTGGTCATTTTCCAAGGAGGAATGTAATGATAGCTCCATTGGTTAGAGTGTGGTGCTGATAATGCCAAGGTTGCAGGTTCGAGCCCCACATGAGACAACTGTATATTGCTGCATTGCAGGGGCTGGTCTAGATTATCCTGGGGAGGGGAACCCTTCCAACTCTACTTCCTGGCAAATAGAAGAAGAAATGGAAGCAGTGAGAGATTTTACTTTCTTGGGCTTCATGATCATTGCAGATGGTTTACAGCAATCACAAAATTAAAAGACGCCTGCTTCTTGGGAGAAAAGCAATGACAAACCTAGACAGCATCTTAAAAAGCAGAGACATCACCTTGCCGACAAAGGTCCGAATAGTTAAATCTATGGTTTTCCCAGTGAGAGCTGGACCATAAAGAAGGCTGATCGCTGAAGAATGGATGCTTTTGAATTATGGTGCTGGAGGAGACTCTTGAGAGTCTCATGGACTGCAAGAAGATCAAACCTCTCCATTCTGAAGGAAATCAGCCCTGAGTGCTCATTGGAAGGACAGATAGTGAAGCTGAGACTACAATACTTTGGCCACCTCATGAGAAGAGAAGACTCCCTGGAAAAGACCCTGATGTTGGGAAAGATGGAGGGCACAAGGAGAAGGGGACGATTGAGGACGAGATGGTTGGACAGTGTTCTCGAAGCTACCAGCATGAGTTTGACCAAACTGAGGGAGGCAGTGGAAGACAGGAATGCCTGGCGTGCTCTGGTCCATGGGGTCACGAAGAGTCGGACACGACTAAACGACAACAACAAATCTCCCTACAAACAAATTGGGATTATGCTATCTATCTAGAAACAGGAAGTATCTAGTCAATGTGATATATAGGCTGGAATTTAAGAACAAGCCTTGAAGGTGATCTTGAGAACTATTACTGATTTAATAAAAGGCGAAGGTCCGTAACCAAAAACGCCCAATATTTTCCTTCTCCTTATAAACCAACATGGCTGCCTTTGTTCCTAACCTTCTAGCTGTCAGCAAGCTGTAAATGTTAAATAAAGCAGTACAGATAACACTTCCCTCTCCATTTCTGTTTCGCTGTCCTTTTGTAAGTGTCTTCATAGACCATGTCTGAAAACTGTTGGCTTGTTTACCGGGAAGATTTGCAGGCATGTAGTGTCGGCTGTTGGGTCCCAGATCTTCCCGACAAGATTTGTGGCTTTCATTATAACTTTCTGCAAACTGGATTGGTTTGGCAGCTCTTGCAGGCACTGAAGCAAGGTTTCCCCATTGGGACTTGGAGGAACATTTTAAAGTTTGAAGCAGCCATCCTGACATCTACCCCTCAAACCCTGCCAGCAGCAGCGTTTGAAAAATGATCTGTAGGGGAGTTGACTGACACATGACTCTTTTTTTGCCATTATCTTTGCTTCTTACCTGCTTAACTGTCAGCGTATGATTCATGAACTCATCCACTACCTTGCAGATCTGTCTTTCGACAAAGACAATAGGTTGTTTTTAAAAGCAGGAATAACAAACGATTTTCACATCTGTCAGAGCATGGTTTCTTCTCCGGTAGATGCCGCAATGCAGTCGGGGGGCAAAAGTGGACAGGAACGGAGAGATATGGAACACTAGGGAAAGAATTATGAAGCTTCCAAAAACAAAACGGTTGATTGCTGAGCTTAGAGTCGCAGCACAGCGGTATGGGATTGCAGGGGAAAGATGTTAATCAAAGATTAATTGGAATGGGGGTACACTTATACCATAGCTCAGTGGTAAAGCATCTGTTTTGCACACAGAAGGTTCCAGTTTCAGCCCCCAACATCTCCAGGGAGGGCTGCAAAAGGCCCCTCTGTCCCCAAGCCCCTAAAACTCAGACCTTGGTGATTTGGCTGCCATATAATGTCCAGGGTCTAGCACCAACATTGCAAGGTAGTACACTGCCCTTACTCCTCAAATCCAAGCAGCCTAGGCCAGGATGTTAGAATTCCTGCGCCACGATTGCAGTCATGGGATTGTTGTCTATCACATGACGGTGTATGTTTTGACTCCACAGAGTGGGAAGTGATGGAGACAGGATGTTTGTGTGTTACTGTGTTTCCTGAAGTGGGACTATTGTCCTTTTTCTCTTTGCTGTCTGATGCTAGAGAGAGAGGGAGCCATGTTGCAGTGTTCTGTGTGTGTTTATATGTAAATAAAGTAGATTAGCCAATGTGTTGAGTCGCTGAGGTCTGTCACACGCATTATGCACAAAGTCTGTGGACCCCTAAGTGTGCCGGTGTCGGTTGGCATCGGTCGCTGTGAATGATTGATTGACCCGGAGGGAGGGAACATGCCAGTCAGGCGTGTGTCTCTGCCAGGGTCCTACTCGAGTGTAGGCTGAACTCCTGACACAGGAGACTCCCAGGCCTTACCAGACACCCCTAAGATTCCAGAAAAGAGCTAGCGTCTCCCTGAAACTCAGGTAAATAACTTACGCAGTAACAAATCATAAAGAAGTTAGAAGACGTGGGCCCAGTACCAAGGCTTGACCCAAAATGGAAGCCAGTTTTAAATGAGATAGATTTATTTTTAAAGAAAGGAGTAAAATCGAATAAAGATAGCCGCATGTAAGGCGACGGAAAGGCCCACAAAAACTACAGATCTAAAATACAGTTGTCAATGATGGTTGGGCGTAAGAATCAATCTGTGACACAAAAAATATATAATCTCCCAGGGGTTGCATAGAAATAGGTTAGAGACAAAGGTGAAAGCTAGCTTTATTGTAAAAAGCACTTTCTGGCACTTGGGCAAACTGTTTTTCCACAGAAATGAGTCCCCAGTTAGTAGGCTTCCTCCCTGGCCTTGAAGCCCGGAGAACACAGGTGCTTCAACTCGATGAGATCATCCCCATTTTTTTTAAAAAAAGATATTTATTGCAGATTTTAAACAAAAGAATAAACATATAAAATACCATCACCATACACCATCACAAAAACAACAGAAAAAATTAAAGAAAAAACATAACATAAGAGAGAAAAGTACAACAAAATCAATTTATCCTTGAATCTTATTTTCATAATCTTTGGACTTCCTCACATCACCCTTTCCTGTGTTCTTAGTCATATAGTTACAAACAGCAAATTATTACCTTATTTCAATTCTTATTTACTAGTTCTCAGATATTATGTCCCAACCTTTCAATATTTTATCACGTACTGAACTGCTTAATTTAGACATAATATTACTTCAAATTTCCTCCTTTTCTTAGTCATCACTTATTCATACCTCATACAACTATATTACTGATGCCGTATTGTTTTCTATCATGCATACTCTTAGCATTGTAATGTTTTTGTAAATAGTCTTTGAATTTTTTCCAGTTCATCCCAATTACTGGGAAGTAGCTTCTTTCCAAAAGAAGAGACCCAAGCTAGGGAACAATTTTCTTGGCAGTTTCCAAATGCATAATGAACAAACAAAACAACTTTCCAAAATACATGGAAGATTCTGACCGGCAGGAACACTTCAAGGTCACTACAGATGGTCACACAAACTTAGTGGCAAGGCTACTTGGTGTGTTATAATCATATTATTATTATTATTATTATTATTATTATTATTATTATTATTATTATTATTAATAATACCCAGCCCATCTGGCTGGGTTTCCCCAACCATTCTGGGGGGCTTACAGAATATATAAAACATAATATAGCATCAAACATTAATAACTTCCCGTTATAGGTGTCTTCTAAAAGCTATGTAGTTCTTAATGTCCTTGACATCTGAAGGGAGGGCATTCTCCTATGTTGACAAACTTGGAAGCATTAGCACATCCGTAAAGTTCTAGCATTTTTCAGATGCTTTCCCCCCTTTTTAATACATGTGGGTGGCGCTGTGGTCTAAACCACAGAGCCTAGGGCTTGCCAATCAGAAGGTCGGCGGTTCGAATCCCCGCAACGGGGTGAGCTCCTGTTGCTTGGTCCCTGCTCCTGCCAACCTAGCAGTTACAAAACACGACAAAGTGCAAGTAGATAAATAGGTACTGCTCCAACAGGAAGGTAAACGGTGTTTCTGTGCGCTGCTCTGGTTCGCCAGAAGCGGCTTAGTCATGCTGGCCACATGACCCGGAAGCTGTACGCCGGCTCCCTTGGCCAGTAAAGCGAGATGAGTGCCTCAACCTCAGAGTCGACCACGACTGGACCTAACGGTCAGGGGTCCCTTTACCTTTACCATTACCTAGAGTTCTAGTATTTTTCAGATGCTTTCCCCCCCTTTGACTGTTAGTACATGCTTTATTTTTTAAAAAAAACTTAATACAAAGTTAACGTACAGTGGACGCTCAGGTTGCAAACGTGATCCGTGCGGGGTGCATGTTTGCAACCCGCAGCGGTGCATCTGCGCACACGCGGGTTGTGATTTGGCACTTCTGCGCATGTGCGACTGCCTAAACTCGGAAGTAACCCATTCTGGTACTTCCAGGTTTCGGCAGGTCCGTAACCCAAAAAAACACAGCCTGAAGCGTATGTAACCCGAGGTATGACTGTATACTAAAATTACCCATAAATACCCATAAATAAAATTACCCGGAAGTGCATGTCCTGGTTTGCAAACTTTTTTTGGATTACAAACCTTTTTATTACGAACAATTTTTGGGGGGAGGCCCCATTGCGAAAGCGTACCTTGGGTTACAACCTGTTTTGGTCTACAAACGGACCTCTGGAACGGATTATAGTTGTAAACCAAGGTACCACTGTATTGGATAATTGTCAGTCATCAAGATTTTACTGTGTACATCAGTATTACATGTTGAGGAGGTAGTTAATTTTCCATAAGTTGGTATAAAATGTACATACACACACACCCAGATGGATTTGCAGAGCAATATGTGCAGACTGTCACATATTGCTGGCCTATATCTGAAACCCCAATTATGGCTTTCTGTGAAGTGTAGATAATGGTGGATTGTGGAGAATTGTTGCAGACAGAACTGGAAAGACTTTGTGAAGAAGAAACAGAAGAATGAAGCTGCAGGACTTTGGCAACTCTGGACTTTGGACTTGCTGAGAACTTTAAGCACGGACTCTGAAAGCTGAAAGCCCTCTCTGGGCTCAGAGAGAGAGGATCTTTCCTGAAACAACTGTGTATAGTGTGTGTATAATGTGTTTTATGTTTACTACACGACACAACCTCTGCTACACTTTGTCTACTGTGGGAAGTTTATAGAATCATAGAATCATAGAATCATAGAATCATAGAGTTGGAAGAGACCACAAGGGCCATCGAGTCCAACCCCCTGCCAAGCAGGAAACACCATCAGAGCACTCCTGACATATGGTTGTCAAGCCTCTGCTTAAAGACCTCCAAAGTAGGAGACTCCACCACACTCCTTGGCAGCAAATTCCACTGTCGAACAGCTCTTACTGTCAGGAAGTTCTTCCTAATGTTTAGGTGGAATCTTCTTTCTTGTAGTTTGGATCCATTGCTCCGTGTCCGCTTCTCTGGAGCAGTAGAAAACAACCTTTCTCCCTCCTCTATGTGACATCCTTTTATATATTTGAACATGGCTATCATATCACCCCTTAACCTCCTCTTCTCCAGGCTAAACATGCCCAGCTCCCTTAGCCGTTCCTCATAAGGCATCGTTTCCAGGCCTTTGACCATTTTGGTTGCCCTCTTCTGGACACGTTCCAGTTTGTCAGTGTCCTTCTTGAATTGTGGTGCCCAGAACTGGACACAGTACTCCAGGTGTGGTCTGACCAGAGCAGAATACAGTGGCACTATTACTTCCCTTGATCTAGATGCTATACTCCTATTGATGCAGCCCAGAATTGCATTGGCTTTTTTAGCTGCCGTGTCACACTGTTGGCTCATGTCAAGTTTGTGGTCAACCAAGACTCCTAGATCCTTTTCACATGTACTGCTCTCAAGCCAGGTGTCCCCCATCTTGTATTTGTGCCTCTCATTTTTTTTGCCCAAGTGCAATACTTTACATTTCTCCCTGTTAAAATTCATCTTGTTTGTTTTTGCCCAGTTCTCTAATCTGTCAAGGTCGTTTTGAAGTGTGATCCTGTCCTCTGGGGTGTTAGCCACCCCTCCCAGTTTGGTGTCATCTGCAAATTTGATCAGGATGCCCTTGAGTCCATCATCCAAGTCGTTGATAAAGATGTTGAATAAGACCGGGCCCAAGACAGAACCCTGTGGCACCCCACTAGTCACTCCTCTCCAGGATGAAGAGGAACCATTGATGAGCACCCTTTGGGTTCGGTCAGTCAGCCAGTTACAAATCCACTGAGTGGTAGCATAGTCAAGACCGCATTTTACCAGCTTCTTTACAAGAATATCATGGGGCACCTTGTCAAATGCTTTGCTGAAATCAAGGTAGGCTACATCCACTGCGTTCCCTTCATCTACCAGGCTTGTAATTCTGTCAAAAAACGAGATCAGGTTAGTCTGACATGACTTATTTTTCAGAAATCCATGCTGACTATTGGTGATCACAGCATTCCTTTCTAGGTGCTCACAGACTGTTTGCTTAATGATCTGCTCCAGAATCTTCCCTGCTATTGATGTCAGACTGACTGGGCGGTAATTATTTGGGTCCTCTCTTTCCCCCTTTTTGAAAATAGGAACAACATTTGCCCTCCTCCAGTCTGCCGGGACTTCGCCTGTTCTCCAGGAATTCTCAAAGATGACTGCCAGTGGTTCTGAGATCACATCTGCCAGTTCTTTTAATACTCTTGGATGCAGTTCATCTGGCCCTGGAGACTTGAATACATCTAATCTAGCCAAATATTCTTGTACTATCTCCTTAGTTATTCTGGGCTGTGTTTCCTTTGCTGAATCATTTGCTTCAAATTCTTCAGGTCGGGCATTGTCTTCTTTATCGGAGAAGACTGAGGCAAAGAAGGCATTGAGGAGTTCAGCCCTTTCTGTGTCCCCTGTTTGCATTTCACCATCTTCTCCTCTGAGTGACCCCACTGTTTCTTTGTTCTTCCTTTTCCTACGAACATACCCATAAAAGCCTTTTTTGTTGCTTTTAACCTCTCTAGCAAGCCTGAGTTCATTCTGTGCTTTAGCTTTTCTGACTTTGTGTCTACACGTGCTGGCTATTTGTTTGAATTCCTCTTTGGTGGTTTCCCCCCTTTTCCATTTTTTTGTACACATCCTTTTTTAATCTTAATTCAGTTAAAAGTTCTTTAGATAGCCACCCTGGTTTCTTTAGGCACCTTCCATGTTTTCGTCTCATTGGTATTGCCTGACGTTGTGCTTTTACTATCTCCGTCTTAACAAACTCCCAGCCATCATGAACTCCCTTTCCTTTTAGTATTGCTGTCCATGGGATCTCACCCAGCACTTCCCTAAGTTTTATGAAGTCGGCTTTCTTAAAGTCAAGAAATTGAGTCCTAGTATGCTTGGCTGCTACTGTCCGCTGTATAGTAAACTTCAGAAGAGCATGATTTAATCGCTTTGCTGAACTTTTGACTGTGCAGTCACCCAATTATTGGATACAAACATCCAACATTACCATCTATAAACAGATTTAGTAATACCTTGGGCAGAATCAAACTAAACAGCTCTGCTAGTGCAAGGAGTTTTAGCTGCTCAAAGGAACATTCTCACCTTCTCTTGTTCCTATGAATCCACTATGCCTTCTGTAAATCTGCTCCTGAGGATTGGGGAAAACACCATAACAGAGTTAGGGGCCACACAGAGGGAGAACATGGGGAGAGAAGAGGTTTCCTTGCACAGCTAAAACTCCTTGCGCTAGCACATGGGCAGGCAAACTAAGGCCCGGGGACCAGATCCAGCCCAACCGCCTTCTAAATCCGGCCCGTGAGTGGTCTGGGAATCAGCATGTTTTTACATGAGTAGAATGTGTCCTTTTATTTAAAATGCATCTCTGGGTTATTTATGGGGCATAGAAATTTGTTCATCCCCCCCCAAAAAAAAGTATAGTCTGGCCCCCCACCAGGTCTGAGGGACAGTGGACTGGCCCCCTGCTGAAAAAGTTGGCTGACCCCTAGTGGAACCATTTAGGTGGATACCTCCCTTTTACTTTGTGTTTTATCTGTTGTTTTCCAGTTTTTGATACTCTTGTTTTTTTATTTTTATATTTATTGTTCTTAGTCTTGAGACCTTGAGGCTGTAGTGAAAAAGCGAAAAGCAAAAGAGAGCAAGCGAGCGAGCAAGAGTAGCAATCTTTAAATATTAAATAAATTCATATCTGTGCCCAAAGTTAATGGAAGCAATCCTTTCGGTTAACAGATCTGCTTCTGCTTCAACAGAGGACAAAAGAAATCTCACAAGTGCAATGGATGGCAGTGTCATATGGTACATTCTCCCTCTTGCCTTGTCCCTCAAAGCTGGAGAAGAAAGCATTCCTCATTCCTGCTCCAGGCTACAGAGATGACTATTTGTTTTGGAGCATGAAAAAGAGTCCCTTTCACTATTCTCCTTTAAGTCATACCCTGGATGCAGTAGGGAACTCATCTGGATTTATTTAATCTTCACAGACAGTAATGGGGGAAAAGAGGTTTCCTTTACTCTCAATGTTTCTACAGAAGCTTCCTTAGGTGTTCTCCATAATTCAGAGATATTAATTGCCCAACCAGCTGGATGAGTAACTGATTCTGGGGCAGCCTGACTCGTCACACCGCCATCAGCTTTCTCCTGCAAAGGTCTTTTCAATTATCGCTTCAATTAATAGTTTTTCCAAGAATGCAATAGTGAATCACCGCCGGAAAGAAGGCAAACTTTTCTCAGCCTGAATATTTTGTGAAAATTTGCTGAAGGTTATTACGGATAAATTCTAGTCTCCAGGATTTACCTGTGATAGAGGCACCTCAAAGGGGATGGAATGGCCTGTTTTCTGTGACAAAAGAGACAGGTGAGTCATGCCCCTCCTTTATCTTACATTACACCTGCCCCATTGTAGCAGGAAACACGTATAGGATTGCCCCCAGACAAGACCCAGATGTTTGAAATATATTGAAAAGAAACTCATCTGATTTTCCAATTATCACTTTTTTTTAAATGTGTGTGAAAATAACTTTTTAAGGATTTTTCCGTTTGTAATCTAATCGAGCACATCTTATTAGATCCTTCCGTGCATAATCTTTTCCCCAGTGCAGCTGCATGATGAACAAGTCTGGTCTTGGGAGTAATGATTTTTAATAACATCTTGTTCCAGAAGAAGCCAACTGTAGCAGTCACCATCATGTGATGCTCACAGATGTAGCCTGCCCTACTGATTAGCTTCCTTTTCTAATATCATCTTCCACAAACTGTGCAGCACACAAGGCTTAAAAGGGTAAAAAAAAGTCAACCGAAATGAAAGAGCTGGTCTTCTACCACATAAAAGCCACTCCTTAAACCAACGGTCACAAGGTTGGAGTAGATTTTAAATACATTGCATGTCAGTAGATTATTTGATACATCCTTACAAAAGAGTATATTGTGCTCTAGCAAAGCAAAATGTGCTGTACAGGGCTTGGTGCAATTATTTTTCTGTAGCAATGCAAACACACTACTGGATTTTTGGTTAATTTGGACAGAATTTTCTACTGGAGCTGTTCCACAAAAGCATTTAGTGCACACATTGCTGAAGAACCAGGGGCTCTTCAGCTAGCATTCTGGAATAATGTATACTCAAAACCCCACTTTTTCTTGTAACACCCAAAATCTGACTTTGCGAAACATCTGGCATGGATCCTGGATTTTTTTTTATGGCAGCAAGAAGACATTTATTTATTTCATTGCAGTGGTGGCCAGACAAGCTGTTTATATCACCCGTAGCAATTTAATGTAATGCAAAAGGCTATGCTTGAAAGTTGGGAGTTGCCATTCATAGTGGGAAACTTCCCTTTCCTTTCTTGTTTTTTTTATTATTTATTAAAGATTTTCTTGTTTTACAGAAGTAAGTGTAATGTCTCTCGTATTTTTTCCAAGTAACATTTTTACAAATCCATTTCATTTGTTGAGACATTAGGGGGAAAAGGGAAAAAAAGGGGGGTGGAGGGAGGGAAGATGGGTGGGGGTGGGGTCGGGGGCGATGTTCCTATTATGCTTAATGTATGTAGGGTTTGGTGTCAGCGTTGCTTGTGCTGTTCACTTGTGTTCCTTTGGTGGTGGGAGAGGTTGGGGTTGGCCTAGGGTGTGGCTGTTCATTTGTGGTTGGCTGTGGTGGTCTTTGTTTTCGTGCATGAGTGGGGTGGGTGGGTGGGTGTTTTGGATCAGCCATATTGATTTGTATGCTGTTGGTGGATTATTGTCGTTGTCTTGTTGAGCTGTGTATGTGATAAAGGGGAGCCATACTGGGGTAAAGGCGTCTTCTTCTGTTTGTCCCCATGTCAGTTTCAGTTTATTGGTTAATTTTTCTAGTAGGGCTGTTTCCCATACTATTTGGTACCATTGGTCCATGCTTACTCCTGACAGTCTCTCCAGTGTCTGGTTATGGTGTTTCTGGCTGCTGAAAGTAGGTGGGTTATGAATTCTTTGTGGTGTAAATGGGCATTGTTGCCCTGGAGGATGTTTAGTAGGGCCAATTCTGGGGTGATGTCTAATAATTGCTTAGTTATTTTACATATTTCTCGTGTGGCTGTTGTCCAGAATAGTTGGATTTTGGGGCACTCCCACCACATGTGGAGGTATGTGCCTGTGGAGCTACACCCTCTCCAGCATTTTGGTGAGGTTCCTGGCCGTATTAGCGCTAGTTTTCTTGGTGTTAGGTACCACCTGTAGGTGAGTTTCAGAGTGAGTTCTTTTCTTCTCCTTGATATGGATTTAAAGGGGGGTTTAGACCACGATCCTCGATATTTTATAGTGTGGCATGTGCACAAACACCATCCCACTTTTTATAGGAAGGGGTTGGGTGTGTGGTTTGGGAGACACCTCTGTCTGTGCAAGGTATCTGCTTGCAAGCTCAGTTCAGAGGAGAGAGATGGCTGAGAAAGACAGTTGTCCAACTGCAGGCAAAACTTCACCATGATAACCAGGTTTGCCATAGCTCAGGAAGACATGTAGTTACTCTTCTAATCTCCTATGCTCCTATATAATCAGTAGACGATATACTAGGCATTAAATAGGGGGAGGGGAAAGAGGACTGTCACTGTGCCCATACCCATAACTCCCAACATTTACAGGGTGGGGGAACATGAGGGTACATTAAGAGTGTGAAGACTGGAACATTGGAAATGGAACATTTCTCAATTCAGGCACAACCCACTATTAATGTGGAAAGGAAGCACAGTGACATACTAGTAAAGGGTAATGTCTGCCCTGATAAGGCTTATGTGTAAATGATAAGGAACTATACAGCAGTGTTTCCCAACCGGTGTTCCGCGGCACACTAGTGTTCCGCGAGATGTTGCCTGGTGTGCCGCGAGATGTTGCCTGGAGGGAGGCGGGCGAGTCCAAAAAAGGTTGGGAAACACTGCTATACAGTATGTGTCCACTCCAGTCTAAAGGAGCTGAGAGATTCAATTTGCTCTATCCCGTGTTCTCTTTCATCTGCAAACCCAGCTCAAATGATTTCATTTACCCATATGTCACTCACGGGACATCTATTTGACAGAAAGAATGTGAGACTTGGTGCTTACTGCTAAAATGATCCGTTGGTTGATTTTACTTAATGAGATTTTAATTTGAAGATCACAGTATGCTTCATTTCACAGAAGGCGCAGAAAGTTATTTATTTATGCAGGACAGACATGCATACTTACACACCGCCCGCAACCCAAAGGTTTCCAGAGTGACGCACACCAGCATACAAAAGATCAAACATAGCTATTCACAGTAAATAAAAGCATTACAAACAAACAAACACATTTGCCAACGTATTGAAACTATAAAAGCAATTTATAATTTATAATGCAAAACAGCACCTCAGCAGAAAGAGACATCAGTTCTTTAAATGCCACCCCCCCCAAAAAAAAAATAAACCAGAAAGAAAAATGTCTCAATGTCAAAAAGCTGTTAAGGTAAGGGAGAAGCATAGCTCTAATGGCAAATAGATCCAGGGTGCCACAACAGAAAAGTCCCTGCTTCACATTATTGCACAGTGAACTGCAGTTGTCAGTTGAACGACAAGCATGGCTTCCACCCCCAGATCTTAAGGCACAGGTTGGTAGCTATGGGGAGAGGTGCTCTTTCACATGTTTGGGTCACAAATAATTTAGGGTATATACTGTGTGCTTTTGAATTATGGTGCTGGAGGAGACTCTGGAGAGCCCCATGGACTACAAGAAGATCAAACCTATCCATTCTGAAGGAAATCAGCCCTGAGTGCTCACTGGAAGGACAGATCCTGAAGCTGAGGCTCCAATACTTTGGCCACCTCATGAGAAGAGAAGACTCCCTGGAAAAGACCCTGATGTTGGGAAAGATGGAGGGCACAAGGAGAAGGGGACAACAGAGGACGAGATGGTTGGACAGTGTTCTCAAAGCTACCAGCATGAGTTTGACCAAACTGTGGGAGGCAGTGGAAGACAGGAGTGCCTGGTGTGCTCTGGTCCATGGGGTCACGAAGAGTTGTACACGACTAAACGACTAAACAACAACAACAATATGACTTAGTCAGCACCTTAAACTGGGCTTGGGAGCCAACAGGCATCTAGAGCAGCTCTTGTAAGACTTGTGAAATATGACCCCATTTTGTAGTGCCAGTCAACACCTTGGCAGCTGCACTTTGTACCAGCTGCAGCTTTCAGACCTGCCTTCAAGGGCAGGCCCATGCTGAATGCACTGCAACGGACTTAAACATGAGATTGCCAGAGTGTTTGCAACCATAGCCAGGCTGTCCTTTCCGGGTCATGTGGCCAGCATGACTAAACCGCTTCTGATGGAACGGGACACCGTGATGGAAACCAGACCACACAGAAATGTCGTTTACCTTCCCGCTGCAGCGGTACCTATCTATCTACTTGCACTTGCGTGCTTTCAAACTGCTAGGTTGGCAGGAGTGCAACGGGAGCTCACCCCATCACGGGGATTCAAACCACCAACCTTTCAATTGGCAAGCCCAAGGGGCTTAGTGGTTTAGACCACAGCGCCACCTGCGTCCCATGACACCCTAAGCCATGAGCCTTCTCCTTTAGGGGCAGCCCAACACCTCCAGAACAGGCTGTCAACCCAACTCTTGGACTTGAGAACTGCCTATCATCAACAAGGCCTCCATTTTGAGTGGATTCATCTTCAGTTTCCTGTCTCTCATTCAGCCACTTTCTGGCTCCAGATACTGTTCTAGCAACCTGAACAGCGTCTCATGGGACTTTCTTTGGAACATTCATAAGAGGATTATGCTGTTAAGTGATTATTAAATGACAGGCTTTTGAATTAGGTGCTTCTTTTTGTATTCAATTATCTTGTTGTTGCGTTTGCGCTTCTCGTACAGACCGGTTTGCTGCACATTTCATGGGTTCTCGGCGTTATTGAAACGATAACTTTACAAATAACTGTTTTTCAGACTGTGGAGGTCACTGAGGAATACCATGTTCTTTTCGGCTAAGCCTATTTGCAGTGCAGGCGGGAGTTTTCTGTTTGACACATAAGAACATAAAAGGTCATTCTGACATATGCTCGTTCTCTGGTATTTCCAAGCAGAAGTGGTATTTCTCTGGAGACTCTCGTGAGACAGGCAGCCCAGTTCCATCTCCTGCTGTTGCGATTCTGGAGCAAGCAGAAGATTGTGCCTCAGAGTGAAAATGGCAACTTAAGCAAGTAGAGCAGAAGCTATCTAGCTCCCTCTCAGCACTCCTTCAATGGGATCTTACACAGCTGAATGCTTGATTTTACTATTCTGCTAGGAGCCGCCCGGAGTGGCTGGGGAAACCCAGTCAGAGGGGGTGGGGTATAAATAATAAAATCATAATTATTATAGTTGTAAGATGGAAAGAAGCAAGAGGGGCTACCGATTGGTTTGGTTTCACACTGCAGGGCAGACAAAAATGTGTTTACCTCAGAGCAATGCTATGGAATGGATAATTCTTATAACGTTGATGTCCGCAAACAAGATCAAGGAGGGAAAGTGGTTGAATAGTGGGAAAGGCTATGGAAAACAGGTTTGAAATTTACCATCACATCACATTACATGTCCATGGCTACAGCCTGCACCAAAAAAATCACGCACCCACTGTTGCCTGGGGCTGCAATGGTGCAAAAACGTGGTTACAAAGCACAGATCCACATGGATCCTCAGGATTTTTGCATTGGGTCACCCTAAATTCACCATCAGATCACATAGCATGTCCATGACTACAGCTTGCACCAAAAAAATCACGCACCCACTGTTGCCTGGGGCTGCAATGGTGCAAAAACGTGATTACAAAGCACAGATCCACATGGATTCTCCTGATTTTTGCATTGGGCTACCCCAAACTCACCATCAAATCACATGTCTGTGGCCACAGCATGAAGCACAAAAATGATACATCCACTGTTTCATTCAGAATTTTTTTTGTTTTGTTTTCCTCCTCTAAAAACTATGTGCGTGTTATGGTCAGGTGCGTGTTATAGAGCGAAAAATACGGTAATTAAAAATTTCTGGGGAATGATATATAATGAAATGAAACAAATATTTAAAATAACGTTTGTTAAAAAAAACCAGCTTTCTTATTAGGGATTATAGGTACTGAGATTCCAAAGGACCAGAAAAGACTGTTCATGTATGTGACAACAGCCGCACAGATACTTTTAGACCAGAGATGGAAGTAAGAGACAACCCCGACCAGAGAAGAATGGCAATCCAAGTTGATGGATTATGCCGAAATGGCAAAATTAACTGGGAAGCTCAGAAATCAAGAAGCCAAGAACTTTAAAAAAAGAATGGGGAAAGTTTATAATATATATACGAGATCACTGTAAGCAAGTTAAAACATTGGCAGGATTTTAACCACACTTGTAATGTAACGGAATGTATGGATAATTTAGAAAGACAAAAAATTGGATAAGTATTGATATGTAGTTGAAAATATTATCAATAAGAGCCATGGAAGGGATGGATGGAAGCCAGGAGATTCAGAGTAATCTCGATATTTGGATTCTGAATTGGTTTTTGGTGTATGTTTATATTTTTGAAAACAAATAACAATTTATTTATTTTTTTAAAAAAGTGGTTGAATGGTAGCATACGGCTTCCATGAACATTTACTGTGTCAAAAATAAAGGCAATTTCCTATAAAGATATTCTCTCTCTTCGCTCTTGCATCCATATTATCATTGGTTTAACCACTGATGCCATGTCCCATACTTGGGTTTAACCAGCCCATTATTGATGGGGTATATTTTAAAGAGGTATTCTTGAACCCATCTTACATAGGTGGCACTGAGCCTTAAAGTGTGTCACCAAAACCAAGGAAGGTGGAGAAATGTCTTGTTACGGCCTTAACTACTGAACCTAGCAAGGCCTTCTTTACTCATCCTGCTTGTTCCTGTGACTTGCTGTATCCCATAAAAATCTCCTTCATTGCATGCTTTAATTCCCAGGAACAGATCACCTGAGAAAAGGACACTGTTAGTCCAACCCTGTGCATTCTTACTCCCAGGTAAGTGGATATTGTTAAGTTGTGGGTGAACGTATCAGACGACACAGCAATTCTTCAAACAGCTCTTGTTTATCCACAGGCCAGAACAGAACTGAGCTGAAGGATTCAGCCAACCTGCTTATATAGAGCTCAACTACAAGGCAACAGTAACAATTTTCTGTAACTATCACTGAATGTCACTTTCCATTCCTTATTTGCATATGTGGACCTGAGTGAAAACTATCTACAGTATCCCCCTGCTGGCCTAGGGTGAGAACTTCAGTACATAACAGATATAGGATTGCAGCCTCTAGACAGACAAAACTTGTCATTCATTCATTCATTTGATGGCACTGCTCTTATGCCTTCAACAGTATCCTACACAAATTTAAACTAGGACAAACTTTTCCCACTTCTTTCATCTGTGTCAGGTAAAGCTTTACCAGTTTGTTTCAGGCTGCTGCAAAAAGTACAGTGGAAGGGCCAGTAAAAATGGGATGTCCACATAAATTAGAGTGCCATTCTACTATGTTATTTGTCATGATAGAAACTTTTAAAAAAAAAAAAATAATCTTCAGTCTTAACTTTTTATTTCCCTTTCCATTCTTTCCATCAGATACAGTTTGCTAAGAAGAAAAACCGCGACCCAATCAAAATGTGCTCAAAACCTAAAATCCAACAAAATAATTCTTTCTAGAAATATAGGGCTAGGTTTGTATCACACCACAGGGAAGAATGGCCTTTCCCCCCTTCTCCTTGAAAGCTGGTTGAAAAGCAATGTGCTAAAAGGTTTCCTTTGAAAAGTCAGTGTTCCATCAAATTCTATTATGCAGATTTGTGTTATCCTTTATTGTACATCATCACAATAATCCATGGCTCTGAAATGCAATCCCCTCTGTTTTCCACATGTACAGACGAAAAGCTCTCTGTGGGTATCCATGACATGTTTTTCATATTTATTACTTTATTATTTTAGAGATGTTAAGTATAATAACAGCAATAAATTGTTTGCTAATCCTGTGGTGCCGGTTGAATAGAATAAACATTACTATTTTTACCTTCGTAGGAATGACATGCTTTAATCCTTTTGAAAGACTGTGCTTAAAAAAAAAAGGAACTAGAATTTTTGGAATAGAGGCAGAGGGCCTTCCGGAGATTAAAATAATGGTCTCTCAGCGCTAGATAACAAAAACCACTATCTAGGAAATTAAAAATGAGCAATGATATACCCTGTGATCTTCGGCAATAGTAACTCATAAACAAAGGATTAAAGAACTAACAGAAACACTGAGAATCTAAATTGTTTCATGGGATCTACTTTAGATTAATTTCTTACAGCCTTTCTAAGTCAATGATCCTGCTATAACGATCGCTGATGGACTATTTCTTCACAAGTGGGGGGAAAAAACCCTTGTAAGTATCTACTTTTTTATTGGTTGAAATGCTAAAAGAGTAATAGACAAAAACTACATGGACACATTGCTTCCGGAGACATTTGCTCTCCATAAAAACATCCAATCCAGAGAAGAGCTTTGCAGATAAAGAGCTGTCACAGATTATGTTGTTTTCTTCCCCACTGTAAGGAGCCAATTAGCACCATTTATTTGCTTATTTATTTTCTGCCATTTACGGTATATCTAATCTTTCTTCCATCATCAAACCCAAGGCAACATACATGTGATTCCCAGGAAAGACATTTATACATCTGTGCACTAACCAGAACCGTCTAACTTCAGCAAAACAGTGGCCTCATGTACCTTGACCATATTCTGGGCCAACACATCCAACACAACCAAAACCCCATTACAAATCCATTGATCCGGTGGAGGATGAACAGAGAAGAAAATTCAGTGAGGAATGCCTGCGTTTATCTTTCTTTTGTGATCTACTTCAGAGATTGCAGCATACCTGCTTGGCTAAGGCAACCTTGACTAAAGAGCCTTTACTGCCATTGGAATTGCTTCCGCAATGAGCTTTGTTGTTGTTTTTTAATTGGCTTTTGAAAGTATGTCTGCCTATTAGTCCTCCTCCTAATTAGCAACTAATTGGGGCACTAATTGTGAAGTATAAAATAATTACTGTTAGTTTAGCAGAAACTTGAAAGCTTGCGTATTTTAAAAGGAATCATTTTTACCTGTTTGGAAACTTGTGGGTGCAGTTACAAGAAAGCCGTCTTCTCTGAGATAAGCCGTTGCTGTTATCGCATTACAGTGGCGCTCACTTGCCCAGTTAAAGTTCCTCCCAAACTCTTCTCCCCATGTAAAATTGGACACAAGAACTGATTAAGAGACAGGTAACAAATCTCATAGTCAGTGAGCATCATCTTCTAAGCCATCATCTTGATTTTACAGACCGCTATCAAATCTAGCGGTGGGGCAATCTGTTTTGCTATAATTGTGCTATCTAACATGTGTCAAAAGTCTACTGGATGGAACCCAAGACCCTTTGACTTTGGGAATCAAGACGCATGGGGATTTCTCTCTCTTAAGTCTTGGAATTTAAAGATTTTTATTAAGATATTTGCATGCACGGTTCTACATTTATCTTAATCATTGTAAGCTAATCAAATGAATGAAGGTAGCCTTGACATATGCAGCTATAAGACTAATTGTGGGGGATATGGCAATCAGCGACTACTGGCCATGATGGAGGCAGTGTGCCTCTGAATACCATTTGCTGGGAATCACAAGAGAAGAATGCTGTTTTTGCGTGTAGAGGTCCCCAAGCCACCCCCCTAAATGAATCACAATTCACAAAGAATTTTTGTTTAAGGTTTTTGGCATAATTTTGGCCACAACTTTATTATAATACCTAATGTGAGTGGTTGCTTAGGCATTGGTTAAGACTATCTGTCCCTGCCCTGGGACAGAACTGACTTCCAGATTCCAGTGAAAGTCAGTAAGGGAAAACAATATTGGGGAGAGAATGGGACTGGGCACCATACTGTCACCCTTCCGCGCATGCTCCCGGGGGTTGCACGGCCCTAGCCCCTTGCCGGGGATACGGACAAAAGCATGGCGAGACCCTGGATTCCTTTAATGGAATTCCCTTGCAGCAGCAGTATTGGAAGGGCAGGCACAGCCAACCCTTACCCCTCCATCAACCAAATTTTAACCAATGCCTAACCGCAACCTTACAAGTTGTGACGATTTGCTACGCAGTAGGCAAAAACCAAATGGCACCAGCCAATCTGCCAAATGGACAAAAATCCTACCAGGCCCCTGCCCCAAAAGCAGATGACCCCATGACAGGCATAGCGAGGTCAAACGCAACAGCCCTAAATCATAGCTGTCAACTTACAGATTTGAAAATAAGGGACCAGCAGCCTTGACAATAAGGGACCAGCAGCCAAAATAAGGGACCTGCAGCCTCACCTGTTCCAGGCACTCCAGTCTTCCTGTCCTCCTGCAGTCTGGTCAAACTCATGGTGGTAGCTTCGAGAACACTGTCCAACCAACTTTGTAACCAGAGGTTCAACTGAATAGAATCTGAATCACATGCACCACAAGGCCTATGCAGCCTCAACTTAAGATGGCTTTGCACTGCAAAGTTTGCAGCAGCACGTGCAACAAAATGGTGTCCAGCATTCAAAAAACCCCTCAGCTTGCATTAACTAGCCACACACAAGGCATGCAAGCTCCACCCCCCAGTTGTTCTTAGACTTCTTATTGGGTGAGCAACACAGCCAAGCAACACAGTTGGAGCCTCCCTCCTCCCTGGCTGGCAGGCAGGGAGGGAGAGGAGCTGCTTCCTTTGAAATTTAAGGGACATCATTTAAGGGACATCCATCAATAAGGGACAGCAGCGGGACATGGTGCTGGAATAAGGGACTGTCCCTTCAAATAAGGGACACTTGACGGCTATGCCCTAAATTAGCGAGGGTGGGTGGGCGGCCGATCCGATGCACGTAGCAAAAGAGACTGAAAAAACCTGTGTGCCAAGAATATATAACCTTTACGCCAACCCTCTAAATGGTAACATCAAAATCTCCCCAACAAACCAACTTGGCCCAATCACAGTCATGGCCACCCAAACGGTTCCACCCAGAAACCTAGAGGGGGTGTCTTGCTAGACCCCACCGCAACACGTGCTCTCCATGAAGGAGAACACACTTTCCCTAGTACTACTTTTGAGCTTCCCATAGGTATCTGGTTGTAAAAACAGGATGCTGGACTAATTGGACCATTAGCCTGATCCATCAAGTTCTTCTTATGTTCTTAAACATCTACCATGATAGGTTCTGAAGTGTAGGTGGGTTCCCACGAGGCAAGACACAGTGATAGCAGCGAGAACCTTTTTTGAGCTAACAGAACTAGACAACAGGGGCAAAGCAACTGCTTATATACATTTCTGAAGGCCTGAGGCCACTCCCACTCCCAACGTGATTGGCTATCTAAACTTCCAAGCTGCGAATCATAATTCTGAGTTTAAAGGCCAATGGCAGAGACCCCAATCCTGAATTGTTCTGTGATTGGATATCATGTATTGAATCAGAACACGGGGGCTCAGAATCCTTAGTCCAGACTCAAGCTCAGGCAAACACAGGCCACTGAATACATAACAGGTACGGTCATGTATTTGCCATCTAATGCATAAGCTGTCTACTTCCTTATAAGCTCACGCAATACTACACAGATAACTTACGTAACCAGGAGGCAAGTGAAATGTGTATTACTGCTTAGCTGGGAATAAGTCCCCAAGATCAGACCAGATTGGGCATGTTCAGGGTAGTATGGATTGATGCCGAAATCCAGCATCACCTGAGCTCTGTGAGTGCGGCTTTCTCCTGATTGAAGTGCGGAGTGTTTGAGGACTGGGACATTTGCAGGGAAACAAAATGCTTGTTTACAAAGCTATTGTACTACCAACCTTACTGTATGCTTATGAAACATGGACCACTTATAAACGCCATCTCCAACTGCTCAAAAGATTCCATCAATGATGTCTCTGAAAAATCTTACACATTACTTGGGAAGACAGGCAAACTAATTACCAGTGTACTGGAAGAAGCAAAGATCACCAGTATTGAAGCAATGATTCTTCAACATCAGCTTCGTTGGACTGGTCATGTTGTGCGGATGCCTGATTATCATCTTCCAAAGCAACTACTCTATTCCGAACTTAAAAATGGAAGGCGTAATACTGGCGGTCAACAAAAGAGGTTTAAAGACTGCCTCAAGGCAAATCTTAAAAAATGTTGGGAACCAACAATTGGGAAAAACTTGCCTTCGAGCGCACCAGTTGGAGAACAGCCTTTACCAAAGGTGTCATGGACTTTGAAGATGCTCAAACTCAGGACACAAGGGAGAAATGTTCTAAGAGGAAGGCACGCTTGGCAAATCCACACCGTGACCAATTTCTGCCTGGAAACCAATGTCCCCACTATGGAAGGACGTGTGGATCCAGAATTGGCCTCCACAGTCACTTACGGACTCATTGTTAAAACCGTGTTTATGGAAGACAATCTTACTCGGTTATGAGGGATCGCCAAAGAAGAAGAAGAAGAAGAATCCCAGTGAAATCAAGAGGACTTGCTTCTGAATAAACACGCATTGGAATGGGGTACACCACAGAACCTGGGAATACTTGTCCCTTGCAATGCGTTCAGGAAACATGTTGAGCTGAGTGAACTGTCCTGTGTATATAAGAATCAGGGATATAGTCATCAGAGATGACAGTTTTGTTATTTAAAAACCCAACAAAACTAAAAGCCTTGTTCTGGCAAAAATAGGACCAAGCCTTAGACTACTGTATATTTTTCCCCTTTGTTAAGCCTAATGTTTTCAACCACTAGGAGGCATAGTGATCCTATCCGTACTACTTTCACAGAGTTGCGGAAATATAATTTAAACCCTCAGAATGTAATTGCATCTTCTTTTGTTTACTCCTGCCTCTGTCCCCCCTCATTCTCTGCTGTTTCCCTTTTGTCTATTGTCCCTTAAATGCATTAACATTTCCAGAGTCCCATCTATGCACTACCTGGAGTGTCACAGCTGTGCCACGTACAGAGGTGGCGCTTAGATTGATAGATAATATACATACCGTATTTTTCGCTCTATAAGACGCACCAGACCACAAGACGTGCCTAGTTTTTGGAGGAGGAAAACAAGAAAAAAAATATTCTGAATCTCAAAACCATAACAGCAAGAGGGATCGCTGTGCAGTGAAAGCAGCAATCCTTCTTGCTGTTCTGGCTTCTGGGATAGCTGCGCAGCCTGCATTCGCTCCATAAGACGCACACACATTTCCCCTTACTTTTTAGGAGGGGAAAAGTGAGTCTTATAGAGCAAAAAATACGGTACTTTCTTAGGAATAAGTCCCATTGAGCATTCTGAGATTTACATCCACACAACTAGCTTGTATTTCATCCTGCTCCATGTTTTATTCCATATTATTTCATTACTATATTTTTATTGCAGAATGAAGATTTGAAAAAGTTTATGGGAAACAAAGAGATCTATTATTTTAAATTTTTTACTGACTGGCCTCTTTATTTTCTTAGCATCCTGTTAATTTTCAGACTAGGGCGTATATCAAACATGCTTTCATAAGCCATCCAATTAAAAATGTCTAAATGTGAGAGAGAATGTGAACCTGGAAGGTTTGTTTAACAGAGCTGGATGAAGCAGAAGCAATTTTAAATGAAAAGACACTCAGCTGAGGCTTTGCTGGTTTAATCCGTTGTTATAAAAATAAGGAGCATTTTTGCAACCCTCCTAAGAAAATGAGTTAGAAATTGTCCTCTTTCCCACTGAAAAAATCCTGCCCATGGGCCATTTGCATGTTTAGCTTCCAAGCTAGTGAGTTGGGGGGGGGAGTTTGGCTACATGAGAGAAAACCAGCTAGACAAGTTCAAAACCAGTTAAGTAGAACCAATGTCATTTGCCTTATATTTTAACCCAGCAGTTCTCTATTCAGAAGAAAGTTCTATTGCACCCGCATGTCATTGGTGTTAAAATGCCATATTTTTTCTCGTTTAATCTGGATTTACCCTTTCTGCAGAGAAAAACAAAGTTGTTGTTGTTGTTTTTTAAATAACTGTTGCCAACAGCTTGCTTTCTATATCTGAATGACTTGTTTGCAGAATTAAGCCCCCATCTGGAAGCAACCATAGGGATGGGGAAGGAAGGAAGGAAGGAAGGAAGGAAGGAAGGAAGGAAGGAGGAAAGAAACTTTCTTATTGTTAAGGGAAGATCCACCCACCAAGTGAGTTGCATCCACTGGAGTTTTACACAAGACTTCCATCCCCACATTTAAAGAGTTTAGGATTCTAAAATCTGATGCCTAACTGTATATCCTCACTTTTGACTTTCAGGAGTCTCTTAAAGACTTTTTTTATGTCAACGAGCCTATGCAATTGTTAAAAACGTCCCTTGAGCAGCCAGCCATTTTAACCATCGCTTCAAACTGCTTGAAAAATGTTTTATGCTGTTGTGCACTGCCGTGACGCTTTGTGAAGGTGTGCTATATGAATACAGTGGTACCTCAGGTTACATACGCTTCAGGTTACATATGCTTCAGGTTACAGACTCTGCTAACCCAGAAATAGTGCTTCAGGTTAAGAACTTTGCTTCAGGGTGAGAACAGAAATCGTGCTCTGGTGGTGCGGCGGCAGCAGGAGGCCCATTAGCTAAAGTGGTGCTTCAGGTTAAGAACAGTTTCAGTTAAGAACGTACCTCCGGAACGAATTAAGTACTTAACCCGAGGTACCACTGTATATATATATATATATATATATATATATATATATATATATATATTATAAACAAAACAAAAATCTACTCAAAAGCAAGTCTTATTGAATTCCAAGAGAGTGTGCCATGGAACAAATTTTCTACTGCAGGGATGGCGTACCTACAGCCCTCCAGATGTTGTTGCATTGCAACTCGCAACAGGCCCAAGCAGTGTGTGTGATGTTGGAAATACTGTATCTGAAGCTGCAGTTGGAAATACTGTGTCTGAAGGCCTACAAGTCTCCTATCCCTGTCCTACTGCAATTCCTGTACTCAGTGAGATTTGCCACAAACTACTCAAGCTGCCAACGCGAATGGGATTGCCATTTTACTGCCTGATCCTGTTCATATTTACTCAATAGTAATTGCAGTCTTCATTTGGGTGGTTCAAGCTGTTGTCCCTAGCGCAGTTAGGTAATTTCAGACTTAACGGTCTTCTATAAGCCCTTCTTTAACATTTTACTTCACTTTGGAGCCACTATTTTACGGGAGGGATTCCAGCACATACCGGAAATTTAGGGTTGCACATTTAGTGGATCAAAGTGCTCTGTTGCATTAGCAAACTTCAACAAAAGTGGCTTTTTGGGGTTAGCATAGCGAAGGGGAAACACACCCAAAAGTGTGGAATGAAGATTTTTTTAAAAATAATCAATCAGCAACCCACAACGAAATCAGGATGACACCTCTTGGTTGTATAAGTCCTCCAGGAAACAAATCAGAGCAGATGCTCAATAAAGACCAGACATAGACTATCCTAAAGCCTGCATAGCTCAGTTGGCAGAGGTCGAGACACTTAACCCGAGTGTCATGGGTTCGAGCCCCCTGTTAGGCAAAAGATTCCTTCATTGCATTGGGTTGGACTAGATTACCCTCATAGCGCCTTCCAACTCTATAATTCTATGATCCTCCACATATGCTTTGCACAAGCAGATCAGGATGACAGCCCCTCCCAGCATCCCTGTTTTCCAGGGACAGTCCGGGATTAACAGAAGCTGTCCCGGTTTCCAATTTGATCCCGGAATATCCCACTTTTTCTCAGGACGCCCCTATTTTCATCAGAGAAATGTTGGAGGGTATGGAGTTATGCAACCTATCCATTCTGAAGGAAATCAACCCTGAGTCAGGATATGTGACCGTAACATTTTAATCTAAAAAACCAAATAAATATTATTTTTTTAAAAAGAATGCTTCAAAATGTGCTGGCATTTGGGCCCCTCCTGCCCAGTCCTGCCGTGAGTTCCAGGGGCGGGATCCCCGTGACGCGTGGGCGTACAAACCCACGCGATCCCTGCCACGGATTTCAAAGCCCCACGCGGACCCCTGAGGGAGCAGGCTGGGCCATTTCCCCCTCAGCGGCGACCACTACGCGCGTGCTCAAGATACGCCTTCCCCGCGCTTGCTCTGTGCCTGCGAGGCGGCGGGGGCGCGACGACGAGAAAGGGATATTTATTTATTTTCCTGAGGGAAAGAATGTAAAAAAATAAAAAATAAAAGAGGAGGGCGGCTACACACAAAACACACGCACAGGCCGCTCCGCCCTTCCTCCCGCCCTTCGCCCCGCCTCATGGCCGCCTGGCTCGCTTCCTCGCTGGGCCAGTCACGGGCTGAGGTGGCAGCTCGCTCCTGGCTCCTTCCCCCGCTCGAGGCCCCGGTGGGCGTGAGGCGACGACGGTGGCAAGCGGCGCTCCTTCGCCTCAGCGAGCGGAGAAGAGGAGGAGGAGGAGGATGAGAGGCGGCTGCAGCAGCAGCAGCAGCAGCGAGGCGCCTCGGCAGCGAGTCGCGCACTGAGCCGCCTCTCGACACACGCCGGCCGCCTGACCGCCATCCCGAGCGGGGCTTTTACCTCAGGGCGCTTCTTCCCGCGCCCGCCTGCAGAGGCCGCCGACGAGGGCTGGCGGCGCCGGCTGCCCCATGTCCCGCAAGGCCAATGTGGAATATACCCTGAAGAGCCTCAGCAACCTGATGGGGGAGAAGCGCCGACGGCAGCAGCAGCAGCAGCAGCAGCCGGCGCCCGCCGCCGAGGGCTCGGCTAGCCTGGGCGAGAGGAGCCTGCTGGCCGCCGCCGAGTCGTGCTCCAGCCTCCACAGCCAAGCGTCCGGCGGCGGCGGCGGCGGCTGCTCGGACTTGGAGCGGGCGGCCCGGCGGCAGTTCCAGCGGGACGAGACGCCCAGCTTCGTGTACGTGGCGTCGGTCTTCTCGGCGCTGGGCGGCTTCCTCTTCGGCTACGACACGGGCGTGGTGTCCGGGGCGCTGCTGCTGCTCAAGAAGGAGCTGCACCTGGACGCCTTCTGGCAGGAGCTGCTGGTCTCCAGCACCGTGGGCGCCGCCGCCCTCTCGGCGCTGCTGGGCGGCGTCCTCAACGGCTGGTGCGGCCGGAGAGCCTGCATCCTGCTGGCCAGCGGCATCTTCACGGCCGGGGCAGCCGTGCTGGCGGCCGCGCAGGACAAGGAGACGCTGCTGGCCGGGCGCCTCGTGGTGGGGCTGGGCATAGGTAAGCCACCCTCCCCTCGGCTCCCCCGGGGAAAACTTGGGGCATGGCTGTCATCCTTTTTTTTGCATCCTCCGCGCACCCCTTTCCCTCCAGTGTTGTTGTTTAGTCGTGCCCGACGCTTCCTGACCCCATGGACTATGAACATGTATATTATTTGGGGGGTCATCTTGTTCGCAGGATTGTTAAATGGTGGCTGTTAAGGTGCTGCCTTAAATATGTATTGAATTCCACAGCATCCTAGCATGTGGTGAAATAGGGTAGGATTGGAGGACTTACTCAGACTAAGAGAACTTGTTGTTGTTTAGTCGTGTCCGACTCTTCATGACCGCATGGACCAGAGCACGCCAGGCATTCCTGTCTTCCACTGCCTCCCGCAGTTTGGTCAAACTCATGTTCGTAGCTTTGAGAACACTGTCCAACCATCTCGTCCTCTGTCGTCCCCTTCTCCTTGTGCCCCCCATCTTTCCCAACTTCAGGGTCTTTCCCAGGGAGTCTTCTCCAAAGTATTGGAGTCTCAGTTTCAGGATCTGTCCTTCCAGTGAGCATTCAGGGCTGATTTCCTTAAGAATTGATAGGTTTGATCTTCTTGCAGTCCATGGGACTCTCAAGAGTCTCCTCCAGCACCATAATTCAAAAGCATCAATTCTTCGGCAATCAGCCTTCTTTATGGTCCAGTTCTCACTTCCATACGTACATCACTAGTGGGAAAACTCAGTGGTCCTTAACTCATTCACATGTTGTTGTTGTTTAGTCGTTTAGTCGTGTCCGACTCTTCATGACCTCATGGACCAGAGCATGCCAGGCACTCCTGTCTTCCACTGCCTCCCACAGTTTGGTCAAACTCATGCTGGTAGCTTCGAGAACACTGTCCAACCATCTCGTCCTCTGTCATCCCCTTCTCCTTGTTCCCCTCCATCTTTCCCAACATCAGGGTCTTTTCCAGGGAGACTTCTCTTCTCATGAGGTGGCCAAAGTATTGGAGCCTCAGCTTCAGGATCTGTCCTTCCAGTGAGCACTCAGGGCTGATTTCCTTTAGAATGGATAGGTTTGATCTTCTTGCAGTCCATGGGACTCTCAAGAGTCTCCTCCAGCACCATAATTCAAAAGCATCAATTCTTCGGTGATCAGCCTTCTTTATGGTCCAGCTCTCACTTCCATACATCACTATGTTCTGCACTGCACACAGCAGACTCCCCCCCCCCCCCCCGTTTCAGCTCCACTTTGGGGCATTGCAACAGACCTGCGTGCCTGCTTGTTTCAGTGGAAGTGGACTGAGACTGTTTTGTGCAGGAATCTTGCAGCTTGCCTCTTTTTCATTCCCCCCCCCCCCAAAGCTAGTTTCTTTGCACATATGTAGAGTTCCCCCGGCTATTGTAACCAATGCTTTTCTTAGAGAAAAAGGTGCCTGTGGCAGTGCTCGCCAAAAAGTGGTTACAGTAAGTGCCACACTTTTAACCAGGGCTTTTCTTCTTCTTTGGCGATCACCCGTAGCCAAGTAAGATTGTCTTCCATACACATGGTTTTACAATGAGGCCAATTCTGGATCCCCATGTCATTTCACAGTAGGGACATAAAAAAGGTGCCAGAGCTTGCCATAAAGTGGTTACAGTAAGTGTCACACTTTTAACCAGGGCTTTTCTTCTAGAAAAATGTGCCTATACTGCACGCCCTTGAGTATCCCTAGAAAAAAAAGCACTGGTTGTAACATACAGCAAACTTTTCTTGAGAGTAGTATTGGTGGGGCTAGAGGAGGGAACTCCTCTTCCTCAAAAGGCCCCCAAGTGTGTGGCGTGTGCAGCGCAGAACAGGTAACTTTATCAAACTGCTCGGGGTTTTCACCCTTGTAACCTCAGCATTAAGGGACGCGGGTGGCGCTGTGGGTAAAGCCTCAGCACCTAGGACTTGCCGATCAAAAGGTTGGCGGTTCGAATCCCCGCGGCGGGGTGCGCTCCCATCGTTCGGTCCCAGTGCCTGCCAACCTAGCAGTTCGAAAGCACCCCCGGGTGCAAGTAGATAAATAGGGACCGCTTACTAGCGGGAAGGTAAACAGCGTTTCTGTGTGCTGCGCTGGCTCGCCAGATGCAGCTTGTCACGCTGGCCATGTGACCCGGAAGTGTCTTCGGACAGCGCTGGCCCCAGGCCTCTTAAGCGAGATGGGCGCGCAACCCCAGAGTCGGACACGACTGGCCCGTACGGGCAGGGGTACCTTTACTTTTACCTTTAACCTCAGCGTTTTTTCCATTTAGAGCAAAGAGATGGCTCTCCCCAACCAACCCCCCCCTTCATCTGTCCACTGCTTAGAGTTTTTGGAAGAGTTTTGGATTTGATATCCCGCCTTTCACTCCCTTTAAGGAGTCTCAAAGCGGCTAACATTCTCCTTTCCCTTCCTCCCCCACAACAAACACTCTGTGAGGTGAGTGGGGCTGAGAGACTTCACAGAAGTGTGACTGGCCCAAGGTCACCCAGCAGCTGCATGTGGAGGAGCGGAGACATGAACCCGGTTCCCCAGATTACGAGTGCACCGCTCTTAACCACTACACCACACTGGCTCTCGGATAACTTTAGAAATTAAGACTTCAGCTCTTAATGTCTACTGCCAAGTGAAGAGCCTGACTCTAATGTAAGAAGGAAGTTATTCAAGATGTTAGTCATTATTATTTATCATCATTGTAATTGCCTTTTTAAAAGAAAAGCCCTATATTTATCTGTTCTCAAAGGGAACGGTTTGTGCTGTTAAGTTGCCCTCTCTCATTGTCCTTTTGCAAGTCAGAAATTCATTTTAAAGGTGATCATTGTTGTCACTGCCAGTGGTGTTTTCTTTAGCATATAATATTTAATGTAGCCTAGCTGGCAAAATACAATTATATTGTAGCTTGAAAGCGGTACTTTATATTTTTGAAAGATGTTCAGGAGGGCTAACTTTGGCTCAAAAGATCCTGAGTTAAAATTCAGATGGTGCAACTAATGGTATTGTGGGGAGAAACGGCACATCTCTGAAAAGGCACTGTCAGAGCTGCCACCCAGTCCCAGCTCACATAGGACCAAGTCCGCCAGCGTTCACTTTATAAGAGTCTTTATTAAGTTACAGGTTTCATTTCCGAACTGCAGCGTGCAGCTCTACACCTTCTGCCCTAGGTCGGCGAAGACCCGTCTGAGTCCCCGCCTCTTGCACACCAGCTTAATACCCTAGCCTTGCTCCACCTCCTTCGCCTCTCCCTACGTCTCTGGGTCCTTCTGCCCCCCTGGGCCTCCTCCCTTCTACTCTCCTCTGACGCTGACCCCCCTGATCCTTCTGCCTCCTTGCGGCGGGCTTTGGGACCTGGCTCACTCTCCGGGCTGCTTACTGCTCCAGCTTCCGCTGCATTTGAACTTGGCGCGCGCGCCCAACTCTCTACTTTCCTCTTAACCGTTGCCTCGCTCTCTGAGGAGGGCGTGACCACCCCTGACTCGTGCCCTCCCTCCTGCTGACAGCCTCCGGAACCCGATGCCTGGCTACCTTCCTCCCTGCTGCTCTCAGTCTTGAGCGTGGGTCCCGACTTCCAGCTGCTGCCGCCCTCAGTTATGAGCGTGGGTCCCGACTTCCAGCTGCTACTCTCTGAATCTCCTCTGTTCCCTTCCTCCTGGGGTGTCCCCCCGGATCCCCCCCTTGCTCTGCTCACTGGGGCTCCCTTTTGGGAGTCCTCTGACTCACTGCTTAGGCTTGGAGATCTCGGGTCGTCATCATCACTCATTTTCCCTTCGGATTCCTCCCCCTCGCTCTCTGCTTCCTCCCTTCTCTGCGTCTCTGCTCCTGAACCCCTGACATCCATCCCCCCCTCGAAGCCCCCCCTTCCCCCCTCCCCGCTTTCAGGTGTGGGTGCTGGGTGCTCCATCATCACGGGAGGGAATGCCGGATACAGTTCGCTCCCCGTGGTTGGCCGCCAACTGAAGACCTCCGAGTCTTCCTCCTCGCGGTCGCCGACGTTGACCTGTTCCGCTTCCATCTCTGTACCGCCGTGCTCGAACCCAAGGTCCTCCCCGAACACGTCCATGTCAGTCTCTGCGTCGGTCGCTCGACCTGGCATCTCCAGCCACTTCCGGCGCCATTGCTCCTCCGGTCGATCGTCCCACCAATACGAGGTGTCTGACGCCGAACCCGCCGGCGATCCTTCTGGGGAACGGGTGCTCAGTGCGGGTTCCCCGTCCGAGTCGAATCCATGGAACGTGCTGGAAGAAAGTGTGGGCGTGAACAGCCAGTCGTCGAAGAAGCTCGCTGGCATGGGTCTGTGTGGGAAAAGGGCATGAAACTCGTCCTTGAGCAGGGGTTCCTCCAAAGCGTAGTCTGGCACCCAGCTATTGGCGCTGGCCCGGGTGCCCTCTCTGGCTAGGAGGTATTCGACTCCCTCTTCCCCCCATCTGGAGTCCAAAATCTCCGTGACCTCGTTGATGGGGTCTTGCTGCGTCACCCCTCGCGTCTCCGTCCGCTCCCGGAACGGACTCGGTGCCGTCCCTGGCTCCTGGAATCTGTGAGGTGCCTTGTAGGGAGTGAGCACCGACCTGTGGAACACCGGATGCATTCTGGAACCCTCCGGCAGCGCCAGTCGGAAGGCTACCGGGTTGATCTGTGCTTCGACTTGGTACGGACCAATTTGCTTGTGCCCCAACTTCTTCTTGGCTAGTGACCTGGTCGGCACTGCGTGGGCTGCCAACCAGACCCAGTCTCCCACTTGGATCTCTTCGCCAACCCGCCTGTGCTTGTCAGCTTGCACCTTGTAGGCGTGCTTAGCTAGCTCCAGCTGCCGTCTGAGTTGATCGTGTACCGCCTGCAACTCTGACGCGAACGCGTCCGCCGTCTGTGGTTCTCCGTCCCCCACTCTCTCCCGTCCCGGGAAGGTTCTGGGATTCCTCCCATTGTTGGCGAAGAACGGCGTCACCCCTGTGGACACGTGCTTCGTGTTGTTGTAAGCGAACTCGGCGAGCGGCAGGTAATCCACCCAGGTCGCAGGTTGTTGATTGGCATAGCATCTCAGGTACTGCTGCATGATGGCATTGACCCTCTCTGCTTGCCCGTTGGTCTGCGGGTGTCTTGCTGATGCCAGATCGACCTTGACATTTAGAAAACTCATCAGCTTCTGCCAGAAATTCGAGACGAACTGGCGCCCGCGGTCGGACAGGATAGACCGCGGCAGACCATGCACTTTGAACACGTGATCTATGAACAGTTTGGCGGTTTGTTCCGCCGTGGCCACCTTCGCACACGGAATGAAATGTGCCATCTTGGTGAACAAGTCCACCACCACTAGTACAGCTGTCTTGCCTCTCGAGCTGGGTAGATCCGTAACAAAGTCCAGGGCCACCCTCTCCCACGGTTCAAACGGCGTTTGCAGCGGTTCCAGCAGTCCCGCCGGTGGTTTGTGCACCGGTTTGGCCCTCTGGCAGGTGTCGCACCTCGCAACGTAGTCCGCGACTTCCCCTCTCAGTCTGGGCCACCAAAAGTCCCTTGCGACTAATTCCACCGTTTTTTCCGTGCCAAAGTGCCCGGCCGTGGGTGCGTCGTGCAGCTGCTGCAGTACCCTGGCGCGAAGTTCGTCTCCCGGCACGTAGATGGCCCCTTTACGTAAGAGCAAGCCGTCTCGTATCTGGAACTCGTCGCCCTTCGCCGTGCCCTTGTGCACCTCTGCCATCTTCGCCTGCGCGAAGGAGTCGTCCTGCAACGCCCGCCGCACCGCATCCAGGTCTACTGTGGCTGAAGCGCACGCCCACGCTGTTGGCGCGAAGATGTGCATGGCTGCCGCTGGCGTCGCCTCTTCGAGGTATTGCGGTTTGCGGGACAGTGCATCCGCCATGACGTTGGTGTCGCCTGGGACGTACTCTATTCGGAAATTGAAGTCAGCAAAGAACTCCGCCCAACGTATCTGCCTCTGGTTCAGGAACTGAGCCGTGCGCCAGTGCTCCAGATTCTTGTGATCCGTGCAGACCTGCACCGTGTGCTTGGCGCCGATCAGGAAGTGCCTCCACGCCTTGAAAGCTGCATGAATGGCCAGCAACTCCCTGTCCCAGATGGTGTAGTTCTGCTCCGACTTGCTGAGCTTTCTGGAGTAGAACGCTCCCGGCCTCCAGACCCCCTGTGGGTCCCTTTGCAGCAGGACAGCTCCCACTGCTCTATCGGACGCGTCTGTCTCTACCCGCATCGGTCTGCTGGGGTCGATATGCAGCAGTTGCTCTTCCGACGCGAAGAGACGCTTGAGTGCCTGAAAGGACTGCTCCGCCTGCTCCGTCCAGATGAATTTCTTTTTCTTGGAGCTTAGCGTGTCCGTAATGGCCGCCGTCTGCATCGCGAACCCCTTGATAAACTTGCGATAGAAGTTGGCGAAGCCGACAAACCGCTGGACCTCCTTCCGGTTGCGCGGGCTCTTCCAATCCAACACCGCACGAACCTTGGCGCTGTCCATGGCTAGCCCCTTGTCCGACAACTTGTAACCCAAGAAATCCACCTCCGTCGTGTCGAACTGGCACTTCTCCAGTTTGGCGTACAGTCTATGCTGCTGCAGCCTCTTCAGCACCTCCCGAACATCTTGGTCATGGGCTTGCTGCGATTCGGAGAATATCAGGATGTCATCCAGAAAGCAGACGCACTTCTTGTAAAGGAGTCCCGCCAACACATGATGCATGAAAGCTTGGAAACAGTGAGAACCGTTTTGCAATCCAAACGGCATCACTCTGTATTCGTAGGTGCCCAGAGGCGTGAACATGGCTGTCTTCCACTCATCGCCCTCCCTCATGCGGATGAGATTGTACGCACCTCGCAGGTCCAACTTGGTGAACACGCGTCCCTTGCGCACCGTCGCTAGTAGGTCGTCAATCCTGGGCATGGGGAAATCAGAAGGCTTGGTCATCTTGTTTAAGAGGCGAAAATCCACCACCAGTCTTTTTTGGGGCGTGTCTTTCTTCTTCACGAAGAAAACAGGACTGCCCCCTACTGCCCTGGACTCCCGGATGAAACCGCGCTGCAAATTGTGATCTATGAACTGTTTGAGTTCCTGTAATTCGTCCTCAGACATGGAATACAGCTTCCCTTTCGGCAGCGTCGCCCCTGGTAGGAGGTCAATCTTGCAGTCATATTGCCTGTGCGGTGGTAGCTTGTCAGCCTCTTTCTCGCAGAAGACCTCCAGAAAGTCTGCGTATTTGTGGGGGACTGCTTGCAACGTTCCCAACTGCAGTTGTGATTCCTCCTCCTCTCCCTCCTGTCTGGGCAGGATGCAGTGTTCTGCGCAATAAGAGGAGCCGAAGATCAGCTGTCTCTGGTACCAAGCCAGTGTCGGACTGTGCCTGTCCAGCCAACTCATGCCCAACACAATGGGCGTGTCCGACAGTTGGGTGACATTAAAACTGATGACTTCCCTGTGGTTGCCAAGGCGCATCACCATCGGTGGCGTTTGCTTCACCACCTGCCCCCCTAGCAACTCTCTGCCATCCACTGTGACGACTTGCAGGGGCAGAGTGGCAGGCAGTAGCTGTATAGCGTGCTGCTCCACAAAATCCTGCGCTATAAAGTCTGCGTTGCTTCCAGAATCCACAGAAAGCGGCACTTCGATAGTGACGCCATCGGGTAGCTGGAGAGATGCTGTGAGCTGCACTACTGGTTTGGGTGGGAGGGGGTCCGTGGGTTGCAAGATCGCTGGGGACTGCTTCACTGATGCGTCTGGCTGGGCCCCAGTGCCTCTGTCTCCAGCCAGACATCGTCGTTTCCCTGCTGTGGTTCTCCTTGCTGCGTTGCTGCAGTCACCATTGCTGAGGCTGCAGTGTGCTTGTGGAGCCTCCGGGGACACTCTTTCGCCAAATGGCCTGGATCCTCGCAGATGTAACACTTCCTGTTCCCTCTAGGAGGCTTCGCTTTCACTGCTGTCGGTGCTTGGGCTCTGGCTGCTGACTGAGCCCTTGCACCTCCAACCTCCATCGGTTCCCCTCCCCCTCCAGGCGGAGGTGTGGATTGCGCACGCGCTGCTTCTCTTGGAACGAAAGAGAAACTTCTCGCTGCTTCGCGCCCTCCACGTCCTTCATCTCTGCACCATGGACGTTCTTCCAGCCTCACCCCCACAGTCAGCGCCCTTTGGACCACCTCCTGCGTGCTTCGGGGCCTCTCCCCCCTTGCAATTTCATCCTTGACCGCAGAGCTTAGACCCTCCCAGAACAGGTCTCTGACAGGGGGCGAATCCCGGTCCCACTCTAAGGCACTGACCAGCGCAAAAAAGCGGGCGTGGTACTGCCGGACGCTTGCCCTCCCTTGTTTTAGTCCATGAATCTCCCGTCGGGCAAGATCCACATCAATAGTAGACAAAAAACACGCATCCATCGCTTTGATAAAGGCATCTGCATTCTGAAGCGCCGGATCTTTATCCCTCCACAAATTGCGTAGCCACGCTTTAGCATCCCCATGCAAATGGGATAGTATGAACCCCACTTTCTCTTCCTCATCTCTAAAGTCTTTTGCCAGCAGTTGCAGTGCGCACATTACGTCTGCTCGAAAATTGGGGTACTGTTGTAAATTCCCATCGAAGTGAGCCACAAGCCCTCCTGCTCTCCGTGCCAACCCAACCCCCTCCGGTCTGGGTCTTGGCTGCCCGTGTTTAACCCATGCTTCAAACCTGGCGTGGAGATCTCTGTAGGCGGCTGCCGCATCCTCCTCCCTCTTCTTGGATGCCAGTACCTCCGCGTTCAATTGGGTAACTGCCTGTTGCAGCGCTGCAACTGTCTCTGCTTCCGTCATCTCTGCTAACCGTCGTGAGCTTGCTCCCAAACACCGATCCCCTCCTCCAGCTGCCTCTCTCTCCGCTGCGAGATATCAGGTGCCCGAAGCTTTTCAGAGACGGGTCTTACTGTCAGAGCTGCCACCCAGTCCCAGCTCACATAGGACCAAGTCCGCCAGCGTTCACTTTATAAGAGTCTTTATTAAGTTACAGGTTTCATTTCCGAACTGCAGCGTGCAGCTCTACACCTTCTGCCCTAGGTCGGCGAAGACCCGTCTGAGTCCCCGCCTCTTGCACACCAGCTTAATACCCTAGCCTTGCTCCACCTCCTTCGCCTCTCCCTACGTCTCTGGGTCCTTCTGCCCCCCTGGGCCTCCTCCCTTCTACTCTCCTCTGACGCTGACCCCCCTGATCCTTCTGCCTCCTTGCGGCGGGCTTTGGGACCTGGCTCACTCTCCGGGCTGCTTACTGCTCCAGCTTCCGCTGCATTTGAACTTGGCGCGCGCGCCCAACTCTCTACTTTCCTCTTAACCGTTGCCTCGCTCTCTGAGGAGGGCGTGACCACCCCTGACTCGTGCCCTCCCTCCTGCTGACAGCCTCCGGAACCCGATGCCTGGCTACCTTCCTCCCTGCTGCTCTCAGTCTTGAGCGTGGGTCCCGACTTCCAGCTGCTGCCGCCCTCAGTTATGAGCGTGGGTCCCGACTTCCAGCTGCTACTCTCTGAATCTCCTCTGTTCCCTTCCTCCTGGGGTGTCCCCCCGGATCCCCCCCTTGCTCTGCTCACTGGGGCTCCCTTTTGGGAGTCCTCTGACTCACTGCTTAGGCTTGGAGATCTCGGGTCGTCATCATCACTCATTTTCCCTTCGGATTCCTCCCCCTCGCTCTCTGCTTCCTCCCTTCTCTGCGTCTCTGCTCCTGAACCCCTGACAGGCACCATTTATCTGTACAGTTGGGAAAGCAATCCCACAGTTAATGTGTAGCATTACTTAAGTAAGTTTAAGTACAGTAATGGCAAACAGATAGTCTTTACCTGTTTCATTTTTTTTCTCCTAGCATATTGAAGGGTCCTTGCTGTTTCTTATGATGCCATCGTTCAGTAATACACAGTATCTGAAAGTTGAGCTTTCCCAGAACTTGCTTTATGAATTGACCTTGGAAGATAAACTTACTAAAGTCTTTTAACAGTTGATAACACATAAATTGCAACCATACAAACTTGCCTTAGAGTAAGTCTCATTGAATAATGTGGGACATCTGCATAGATGTGTGTAGGATTTTGCATTTAGTGGCATACATTTTTGTAGAAGGAATATTTTTTGTAGAACCTTTATTCAGTCCTCCTGGCATGGAGTTTAGGGAAGCCTATATGATCTTCCCACTCTCTTTTCCCCATAACTCTCTAACCCAGGCATCAGCCCTGTACAGCTTACTATTTGTGTAGAAAAATGCTGGGGAAGAAAGCCTAGTGATAAGTGGTGGTCAGATGATCAAATTACTAACAATGGAACACGTACACCTTTTCTACCTCATTTTTGAACAGTTCATTTGGAATTTCGTTTAAGTAGAACACACTTATATAAGTATGTCTAGGTGTCTACCTTCGGTACTCTCAATCTTGGACAAAGGCAAGATGGCAAGAATTTCCTGAAAATGCATTAGCCAGAGATTCACAACTTGGTATTCTTCACAGTACATATTATCTTCTTATTGGCCTCTCTATCGTTGAAACCTCTTTTCTCTATCTTAAACGTTTGTGGTTTTGTTGTGTGCTTTTGTTATTCTGCCCGTGTTTACCTTTTCTTCTCTTGGTATATCTTCTTTTTTTCTGGCTGTTTGCAGTGTGAAAACTTTGTCACTGATTCAGCCCATGCCTTCAGTTACATCTTTTCCTAGAGATCATTCTGTTATCTTTGTCATACATATTCTGATTTCAGTCTTACTTCCATTTGTCTCCTCTAATGTGTTCTGTTAGAATTGGATCCTGTGGGCAGAGTCTGTTTCCATTATTTTAACCCTTTGACAATATAAATAAGAACTAAACCTTGTTATCAACAAGTACTACAAATACATGAGATCACACTTGTTTCTTTTGCCATTGGTTTTTCATTACATAATTGTGTACTACACTCCTTTTTTTTAATAACTTGCTCAGTTATGATGCATACTTCAAGCTTGTTTCTTGTTGGGAGACAGAACCAGCTAGTGGAGAACCATTGTTTCATTGCTTTTCACAGTTTGCATCTGTGAAGCTGTAGTGTTGCAAGCTTTTGTTATCAGAAGCATGGGATGTGCTTTTCAAACAGAGCAACAACTTTTTGAAAACAGATAGAGGGAGCCTCTGCTCTCAGCCATTCATTGAACAATTACAGGAGTTTGTAGAATACTCCTTCTAAGAAGTTAGTGTAATTGTATTGGCATAAGGCTAATGAATCGTGAGTAATAATTCATAATTATTCATGCTGCTCAGCTGTGTTTATTTCTGGGAATTCATAATTTAGTGTGTTTACACTTGAAGTACATATATTTGACTCTTCGTTTGTTGTACAAAGCTTTTGGGTACTGTAATTATTGGGACTGAAGTGCAGTTAGACTGGATCTAACCCTCTGCAAAAAAAGGTAATTTGGCAATTAGTCTTAAAAGTAAAAATGAACATTATTGTTTTTCTCTTTTTATGTGCACCTACTTTTAAATTGATATAATTTGCATAGACTAACTAATCTGTATGTCAGTCTGTGTTCTGCACGTCTTGTAAAGGAAAATTAATCAACATGTTATCTCTTTTAATAGGTTTGAGTTATCAGGTTTTGGTCCAAACACTTATGCTTTAGTGGGAGTGAAACCCTGGCTTGCTGCCCTTCTTCATTTGATTGATTCAAAACCAGATTTGCCCATTGAATCATGAATAGCATGGATTTAAACAGTAGTCCATTTAATTCAGTAGTCCTAGGTCACCAGATGGAACCACTTCAGTGTGAATAATAGATTTCAGCCTTAGGTGCCCAGCAAATGTATCTGATGTGAATTACTTGGTTGTAAAATGGTCTAGAAAAATAGTGAAATAGTTTAATGATGGTGTCTGTGTGTTTATAGGTGTAGCCTTCAGCAGGCTTTGTTTTTTTTCTGGTGGTAAGATAAGAACTTAAAAAACTTGCTTTAGTCTGCAGGGTGTCTTAAAAGTGCCTGTTGCAGTATAAAAGCAAGCAGGAGTGGACCTAGTTTGTAGCAGGATGCTTGGAAGTCACTTAGAAGTCAACTGGGTTCTTTGTAGAGAAAGATAATTAGTTCAATTCTTGGGTGGAATGCAACATCTCTGAAAGGCTTAATCAATTATTTTCAGCTTCTGATAAGCTGAACACAACATCTAATGGGAAAAAACATAATCATACCAACCAAATGAAAATAACCCAAGACTTCAAGTATTAAAGTATTCCTGTGACTGTAATTTGTTTTGAACTGTTTTTAATACAGAATTTAAAATTGATGTAACCCGTCCTGGGGCATTATTGTAAAGAGTGGGTAATTAAAAATAATAGTAGTAGCAGCAGCAGCAAGATTTAAGGGAGACACGAGAACCTGTAGACCTTTAGAGGTTTTTAGACTAAGTTACCATTGGCCATGCAGGTTGGGACTGATGGGACTTGTGAATCCAACAATATCTAGAGTGCTTCTAGTACCATATCCCTAAATTTAAAGGCCTCTTTTCTGTTCTTGAAAAAAATCACAATTAACTTTTTCATTGTCAAATCGACCATCAGAGGGAGCTAAGGGGCTTAAGTAACTTCTTGAGGGCTGTAAAAAAACCAATAAACATAGCTGAACAGTAAGTGTATGTTCAAATTAGACATAATAGGTTGGAACACTAAAGAGCAATAAGGAAAACTGACTCATCTTCTCTGTGTTCTTGAGTTTTGGGGCACTAGTAGAAGTTTTCATTTTGTGTGTATTGTGACTTAATGTTTTGGACAAGGCTATTGTCTTTACTCATTTTATATTTTATCTTTCAACATTGTTTCTTGTTTTGATATATTAAAAACTGAGTTAAATACTATTAAATAGAGGTACCTTATTAAATTATCACCACTGCTGTCAGTATGAACATGGTTGGTGATACTGAATTGATGCCAAATAATTGCTATTTAGTTGATTAGTATAAAGTCCTAGACATGTTGTCATGTTGATTGTTGTTCAGTAGAGCAGCTTTGCAATTAAGTCCACAAAACTTAATAGCCAGCACACCTGTGTCAGTGCTTTTGTGGAATTCTGATGGAAAGGGGAGAAACAAAGAATCCAGCTGCCTTTGCTGATAAGAGGTTTATTGCCTTGTTGTATGGTAATAGTTCTTACTTACCACTGGTATATACACCAGCATTAGAAATTTGCCAGGTATATTTTGCACCTGGCTATCAGCCACCTGCGACCAAGTGAAGATGCCTGGGTGCCATCCTGGCTCCTGACGTCTCCACCATCTGGAGGTACATGCCTGGGGATCCTTGGATCTTGACTATTTTCACACACTAGCAACACATATCTGTTATATTTTATCTGCACAATCAGAATGAATTTCAAGAACAAAAAAGTCATATTGAAAAATACGAGTTTCGAACCGTCTGGCCCCAAAATGGCAACTAGGCATTCCATTTGCATTCCATTTGTGACTGTAAACCTGGTTTAAGGAGCCAGCCATTTGGCACTTAGCTTATATATTGAGGAGTTTCTAACATGAATACCAGTATGTGGCTATCAGCTAGCCACATACCTGTGATTTAGTAATGTAGCTGTATAACAACATCCAGCTCATGCTTTCCCCACCAACAACAGATTTGTGCTTAATAGCTTTAAATGAAAAACTTGTAGTGAGTTTGCTTCTAATTTTGCATTGAAAATACTGTATGCGATGCAGGTACAAACTACTGTTTAATGTTTTTGTTTAAGGAACAGTGCATGTTGTATCCATTTTCTATAACCCCCACACTGACAAGTGAGGAGAAATGCTAGAAGTTTGCCCTTGGGTGAGTTGTATGCATAAAAAACAAAACACTTCCAGCTGTCCTTCTATATGGGCTTGTTTCTTAATTCCAATTTCAGTTAGCTTTCGCCAGAGCTTGCTTGTGTAGATGTTGCTGAAGTTTTTGCAGGCAATTAACATACTTTGAACACTGGAAAGTATAGCAGCCTGAAAGCTTCTAATATGTCAGCTTTTTAAAAATCACTGAAAACTCTAATGCCTCGAACGACCACTTTTGAAGTGAAATATTTATCCTTTTAGGGACGCGGATGGCGCTGTGGGTTAAACTACAGAGCCTAGGACTTGCTGATCAGAAGGTTGGCGGTTCGAATCCCCGCGACGGGGTGAGCTCCCGTTGCTTGGTCCCAACTCCTGCCAACCTAGCAGTTCGAAAGCACGTCAAAGTGCAAGTAGATAAATAGGTACCGCTCCGGTGGGAAGGTAAACAGCGTTTCCGTGCGCTGCTCTGGTTCGCCAGAAGCGGCTTAGTTATGCTGGTCACATGACCCGGAAGCTGTACGCCGGCTCCCTCGGCCAATAAAGCGAGATGAGCGCCGCAACCCCAGAGTCAGTCACGACTGGACCTAATGGTCAGGGGTCCTTTACCTTTATTTATCCTTTAGTAAAACAGAACCTTGAAATTTACTGCTGAATGCTTTAAAAAATGCTTTACATTTAAAGCACATTTCTCTTCCCTCCCCCATGACACAGTACATGACACTATCTCATTTTTCTATTCAGAACATCACTGATTTTTAACTCTTTGCTTGGCAGGTATTTATGAATAATTTTTAAGACCTAAGTTAAGACTTGAGCATATTTTTTATTCTGTTTCTTTTCAAATTAGGTTGTTTTGAAACATGCTGTATTTGTTTTTGTTTTTTAAATCTGATTTTAAAAATCCATTCCATCCACTCAGTGTGACTAGGAGCGATTACAGTACGAGAGGTCAAACTTAAAGTGCAGCAGCTACCAAATTAATGGGGGCTATGTACTGACAGCCAGTGTCTGCAGTAAATAATGGGAGTGATGCTTATTACTAATGCATGAACAGATTTCTGTTGTTACTTGACAGTCAACCTATGTTGACTGTTGTTCTTCAGTACATCTTCTGTAAGACAGACAAATGAGGTGTGGGTTTTCTGTTCCTCTTTGGAAGCTGCATAATGAGCATTCCAGTATTTGAACTGCTTCTGGTTCATTAGGGAAATCAGTAGATGCACATGAATTTAAATTAAGATGTGTAAGTTATTCAAATTACTTGACTGCTGTATAACATGTTGCCCTTAGAAGGCGACAGATATTTTCAAGGTGAAAAACTTGAGCAGAATAATTGGAAATCTACAGAAATTGAGGTCCCTATTTCTGTCTGTGGGATTGATATTTGGAGTGTTTAAGCATGTCATCCATGTTGTAATGAAAATCCAGAGACTGGTTGCAAGAAGGCTACTACTGATGTAGTAGTAGAACAGCGAAGATACCCAAATTTTTCTGTTTGTAGCATGCTGGAGTTGCAGAACTCTGGACTTGAGATACTCATGTTTTGCAAGTAGAAGCACAGTAGATTGATAGGCTAAATTTCCTTTACTGTCCAGCTAAGATGCTTTCTACAGTATATACAATAGAACAACTTTTGTTGAAAATATTTGTCTTTTTGTGTATGTGCTTGAGAAAACCTGGGATTCTCAGATAAGTAGTGGATAAATAGAAGGGGAAGATGCAGAGTTGAGGCAGTGAGGGTTGCAGTGACTTCTCTGTCCACTTCTACTAGTCCTTTATATTTGTTTTATGATTCTGTTTGTATTTGGGGAAACCTAAGACTTGATATTTAACGGAAGGGCATAGGTTTCAATGCTAAAACAGTTTCAGATTCTTAATGACTGCAGTAATGTCAGCTTCCAGGGAAGTCAACTTGGAAAGTGCAATTAATTACCAAATACATTTTGGTAATATGCATTGTTTCTTTGGCTGGAAAACAGCAAGCATATGTTTGACGTGATTCATTGCACTTTGAGTATTGCTTCATGTCGGCGTATTAAATCCCTGAAATTATACACATAATCTACTTTGAGATCTGATTACAGTTCCCAGTTTTTAATGACATAGTACAAGAACCCTTCCACTGGGATGCGTTTTGTTGTTCCATGGTTTCTCATTCTGTTGCATGGTGATGTGAAAAAGATAATGAAGCATTCTGTCAAGCAATAAGCTTTTTGGAAACTGAGTGTGAAGTGACATGTGTCATCGAGAAGCTGTATTATAGGGTTGTTTTAGTTATCCTTGAAATGGTTGGTTACCCAGACAACCAGCAGCACTTTTTCTATTCCCCTGGGCGGACTGTTGCCCAAATAGATGTAGAGCTGATGCAGACGTAATGCTGCTGATCTCTTCACCATGGCTAAAAGATCAGGAGCGATTCATGGTCTTCCTTCATTTGCGAGTGTTAATTAGGGTGTAGTGAAGGTAACCAGCATTCATTTCCTTCTGATCTGATGGTGATTTTAGAGACTTGTTCCTTGCATATTCCCTATTCACATAACCAATAAAACGAGCAGAACAGTAAAATATGATGTGCACCCCTGCAGCAGAGTAAAAGCCGCTTTAAAAAAAAAAGATCTTAGGTAGCAAGAAGCCACACAGTTGGAAATGCATTTTGTTATTATTGCTACCTGCAAAACTGTTCATACAATCTATTAAGCATTGTAAAAGATTGGTAAAACATGCCTCAAGCAGGCTGGTGTGGCGCAGCCACAAGCCCAAGTATTGGTACAATAGGGTGTTCCTCGGGACGGCATTGGTTTTTCAGCATTTCGGTGTCTGCTTATAGACAATGTGTTTTCGCTGTGTAATTGCTTTGAGTTTATTTACCTCTCCTGCCCCAATATGAAAAATATTTAAGTATTAACTGAGAATGTTAACCATCCATGTCATAGGATAGGACACTTGATGCAGGTACTTTTACATGTTGTAGGGGCATAAGCTTTTATTCAGAAGCTGTGACTAGTTTATATATAGATCAGACTTCATGTATTAAGATTTTGTCTTTTTTCTTTATTTGCCCTCGGTGTTCATTGCTTTTATGCTCTCTTTAATTATTGGCTTGAGGAGCAGTCATTAGACCAAGGAAGATAAAGTTAATCACTTCATTCTCCCCAATGGAAAGTGACTGAACACTGGACAAAAATTGACTTGAGTGGGTCTCTGAATTGGAGGTTACCAGGTTCAGTTAATTAAACAGGAAGGATACCACTCCTGTGTCTGATTGTAGTTGGACTTGAACCTGTGGAATAGGGACCTTTTTAAAAGGACTTTTTAAGGTCTGTAAAGCTGGTGTCTAAGTGAACATGCAAACTACCGTATTTTTCGCTCTATAAGACGCACCAGACCACAAGACACACCTAGTTTTTGGAGGAGGAAAACAGGAAAAAAAATATTCTGAATCTCAGAAGCCAGAACAGCAAGAGGGATCACTACGCAGTGAAAGCAGCGATCCCTCTTGCTGTTCTGGCTTCTGTGATAGCTGCGCAGTCTGCATTCGCTCCATAAGACGCACACACATTTCCCCTTACTTTTTAGGAGGGAAAAAGTGAGTCTTATAGAGCAAAAAATACGGTACCTTCTTAAAGTCCCTCATATTAATAAAGCTTAATAAATATCTATCAGTGGAAAAAGCCTTTTGTTGCTGTGACAAACCTCAAACATACCAGGAAAGAGGGAAGGAGACATCAGGGTTTGCTCTGGCAAGACTCAGCTCCCCATGATAGAGTCTGTCACTCGGCTATGCTACTAACAGTTGTCATGATGGAAGGATCCTGATGACACCAGTATGTCCATATTATTGTGATTTTTTAAAAGTAGTTAAATGTTACTTTACTGGAAGGACAGATCGTGAAGCTGAGGCTCCAATACTTTGGCCGCCTCATGAGAAGAGAAGACTCCCTGGAAAAGACCCTGATGTTGGGAAAGATGGAGGGCACAAGGAGAAGGGGACGACAGAGGACGAGATGGTTGGACGGTGTTCTCGAAGCTACCAGCATGAGTTTGACCAAACTGCGGGAGGCAGTGGAAGATAGGAGTGCCTGGCGTGCTCTGGTCCATGGGGTCACGAAGAGTCGGACACGACTAAATGACTAAACAACAACAACAACAAATGTTACTTGTAAATTGCCTTTGAAGGACTTGTATCCAGGAAGACAGGATATAAATTATTGTAATGAATAACACTTCTAAAAATGCTATCCTTGTTCGTTTTTGCTTTGTATAGCACTATTCCTGAACAGTTGGTTTAGTAGGTACATGATAAAAATATACCTCCTTCAAAATGTTAACTTTCTAGTGAGTTTAAGGCACCATTTTTATCCAACTTTTCCCTCTCCCAGTCACTTTCCATTCAATAACAGTGATTCACACTCAAGCCTAGGGTGTAGTTCATGAGCACAACATAGAAAGAAAATTATTAATGAAAGTGTCTTTTGGTCTGCAGAGAAGCAAAAAAGAAGCTGAAGGCACTTGACGTTTAATATTGGATAAATTCTCTTGCATCTTCAGTGTTGGATTTCCTCTAAAGTGGCTAAGTATCTTAAAATCTAGTTTTATATGTAGAAGGAGTCCTTTTGAATTAGCTGTGGAGATTGCATTTTAGGAAATTTCCACGCTAAAATGCAAAGCCTGAGAGTGGTTCATATATTAAAGTACAGACGTCGTCTTCCTCTGCTATTCATGGTGCTGTACTTGCCCTGCTATTCATGCTATTACCTCTGCACTCTCCCCAATTTTACAAAATCAGTTTATCATGAATGAGCCACTGTGGCATCCTGGCAAATAAATACCTTTGGTCTCCTAACCACTTTATAACTATGCTGCAAAATTGATATGGAAACACCATAAGAAAGACAGGCTACAAGAAGGTAGAGTGGAAATTAAGTCAAGCACCCTTCAAACCTGTGGATGAATAGGGGAGATTTCAGCACATGCTTAATCCTTCCATTGAAATAGACATAAAAAGTGCCAAACCCTAGTAGGGCACAATTCAGCCAATCACTTATTACTCTGCCACTTGGGTTATTTTTCAGTAATCCCTCATATTACATGCATTTGTATGGGCGGGGTATAAATAATAAATTATTATTATTATTATTATTATTATTATTATTATTATTATTATTAGTCTTGCACGATTTTAAACAAATGTGGTAGAAGGCAGGATGGTTAAAATTCCACAAATCAAATCCCAAGCATAACAGAGAGCTTAAAAGCTCTTTTCATTCTGGGTCCACTTGTGGTTACCTGGAGCAAAAAGATCTTTTAAGCTCTCCACTTTGCTTGCTGGGCAATGTCTGCTCAGCGCACCACCTCTGCAAGGCTCAGGGATGCTTTTGCAGGAAAATCTCTAGCCTTCCAAAACTGGCACATCAAGTGGCCCCCCCCCCCAGCAAGTCCAAGAGCTTGAAAGCTTTTTTAAAAATGTGGGTAATCTAAACACGCATCAGCAGTGGTGAACACATGCTTGAGGTCCTAGACAATTTTGTCTGCCTGAGCTCCACCATAGCCAGCAACCTTTCCATTGATGCTGAGCTGCACAAGTGTATTGGCAAGGCTGCTACAGCAATAGCTCGCCTCTCCAAAAGGGTATGGGAGAATGTGATGCTAATGACCAATACCAAGATGAAGGACTACCAGGCTTGCATGTTGAGCACACTGCTTTATGGGAAAGAGTCGTGGGCAACTTACATCCACCAGGACCAATGCCTCAATGCCTTTCATATGTGCTGCATTAGGAAAATTTTGAGCATTGCATAGCAGGACCAAACAATGATCTGCACTCCGAAGCACGCATTCCCAGCATCTTTGTACTCTGATCTCAGTGACGTCTACGCCAGCTTGGTCATGTCCACAGAATGGAAGATTTATTTATTGAATTTATATGGTAGGATCACCAAGGACATGCTCTATGGGGAGCTGGCTTCAGGCACTAGGCCTGTTGGCAGACCAACTCTGTGTTACAAAGATGTCTGCGATCTTGACATGAAGGCTGGCAACATTAAACCCGCCATATGGGAGACAGACAATTACAATGCCTGAAGGCAGGTTGTCTATCCACAGCAGTGACCAGAGGAGGTATGACTGCTGGGAGGAGTGCAGGGAGAAGAAACACCATTGTGCATCCATAGCAGCAAAACCAGATGGCTTCATCTGACCCTGCTGCAACAATACATGTCTCTTCCATATCGGTCTCTACAGCCATAGCAGGTGCTGTAACTCGCCGACAGTTTGGTTTTACCCCTGAAGGTGCACTCTTCCATTGTCTCCCAAGACAGATAGATGCCAGCAACAAGGCCAACAAGAGACTGAATATAACCTAAGAACACATTTTTAATCTTTGAATCATGCTGCTGAATTTTATTTGCTTGGAAACAGCAGCCAGATTTCTGATGGGTGCAATCCTTATGGATTTGTAATTCTTATGGATTTGGCATTCAATACTAGTGAACAAAGCGGGACTGAGTTCAGAGTATATGGCCATAAGATGGCTGTAACAAGTGTTTTCAAGAAGCAGCAGATGGTAGTAACTGTACAAAATAGTGCTGGCTAAAATAGAATGTGATGGAAAGTAAATATCCTTGTTGAAGTACAGGACCATCCATATGGGCTTAATGGATGATCTTGCCAAGTTACACTTCCTAAATTTCTGCACCGTGATGAGTAGCTAGTCGTGGGTTCATTTGGAACCTCATAATAATAAATACAATATGCAGCCTACTGTATTTATAATGCCCACACCTAAAGTAGCTTTTATCTGTCTGACAGATGGTCATGATTCAGTTTTATGAGATAAATGTAGACCAACATATTTATATTCAGGTTATTTTTTTCAGAAAATACATACTATAAAAACGGAGTTCAAATTGGTTTTAAAAGCTCTTCAAATTATTCTCCCATTGATGTTTGGAATATTTGGATTTGTATGATAATGTCAAGAGCTCGCAAGGCTCCAAGCAAGTGAAAATATGATGGCACCCACCTTAACTCTCATGTTGTGAAATCCTAAAGTATTGCAGATGTAAGCATTGATTTCCCACTTCCACTATACCATGTTGGCTCAATTTGCCACGAAAAAAGATACATATAAAGGAAATTTTCCAAATGTAATAGTCTAGAGTCTACTGTTGCTAATATTTTTATTTAAGACTTGCAACCCTTATTTTCCTAAAAGTAATCCAAGGGAGCTAGCATCTAAAACAGTGCGACATGGGGAAAATACAAAAATTTAAGCAGCATACATCAGTGAGATAAAACAGAACAGATAAAAGCGGCAGAAGGAAACAAAACAAATGATTGATACCAGTATCATAAAACCATCTCAGCCAGCCAAAAACCAGCCAGAATGTCAAAAGGGAGAGGATGAAAGGTAATGGGCACCTGGCTTGGAAAGCTATTGCCCCCAAAGTAAACACTTAGAAGGATTAAATCACTTGTTCCTTATGGTGATATTCAATTATATTTTATCCAGAGTAGACCCATTGAAATGAAGGAACATTACTAAGTTAGGTCCATTAATTTCAATGGGTCTACTCTGACTAAAATTTAGTTACTACTACCAGGACCTCCATACACACTGTCCAGGCTAGCACCATAGAGAGGTCACTTCGGTGTTGCTATTGCAGTGGTTTGACTTCACCCTCAGAGGTGGTCTATTGTCTTTTGAGCCAGAGGATACCAACAATATGATAGGGAAGCAGGCAGGTCACACTCAACTTAATGCCAGTTGTTTTAATGGTGGCTTTTTTTGTGCAGAAAATACTACAGTATATTGTGGAACACACACACACACACACACACACACACACACACACATCCTGCCACCTCTGTGTTTCTACTGCGTCTATTAACACTCCTTCCAGATCCTGCAATTGAACAGTAAAAACTCTTATCTCAAACTGTCATGCAGGTGATGGAAAAATCAGAAGTGTTAATAGACCTTTCTGCCCAGCAGCTAGCAAAAGGCCTGAGGATTTATTCATCCCATGTGACTTGGAACTGAGAGTTTGCTAACCAGGAGGGGAAAGAGATGAGGCAGCACATACTGAAATTAAATATTTGTTTAAAAGGTAGAACTTCATTAGTTACCAGCAAAAGCAAGTTGGGGTACGTGATGCGCTTGGAACAGCTAGGGTAATCTTTTATAATCAGCATAGCTGGGAGGGCTAAGCTGAAGTGTAGCCTATTACGGTAATTTTGGGGAGAAAGGGAGGTTTTCAATGGATGCACTGTTTCCTGAATAGCCCCTTTAATGTAGCTCCTTTACATTTTCATCTGTTTACAGGGATTGTTTCCTCTGTGTTCCTAGTGCCATTTTCCTCTGGCTTTGCTCTTTTTTTCTTTTTTTTAAATAAGTTTTTATTGTTAAAATAATTCATCATTAATACACATATATTGTTGTTGTTGTTGTTTAGTCGTTTAGTCGTGTCCGACTCTTCGTGACCCCATGGACCAGAGCACGCCAGGCACTTCTGTCCTCCACTGCCTCCCGCAGTTTGATCAAACTCATGCTAGTAGCTTCAAGAACACCATCCAACCATCTCATTCTCTGTCGTCCCCTTCTCCTTGTGCCCTCCATCTTTCCCAACATCAGGGTCTTTTCCAGGGAGTCCTCTCTTCTCATGAGGTGGCCAAAGTATTGGAGCCTCAGCTTCACAATCTGTCCTTCCAGTGAGCACTCAGGGCTGATTTCCTTCAGAATGGAGAGGTTTGATCTTCTTGCAGTCCATGGGACTCTCAAGAGTCTCCTCCAGCACCATAATTCAAAAGCATCAATTCTTCGGCGATCAGCCTTCTTTATGGTCCAGCTCTCACTTCCATACATCACTACTGGGAAAACCATGGCTTTTACTATACGGACCTTTGTTGGCAAGGTGATGTCTCTGCTTTTTAAGATGTTGTCTAGGTTTGCCATCGCCTTTCTCCCAAGGAGCAGGCGTCTTTTAATTTCGTAACTGCTGTCACCATCTGCAGTGATCATGGAGCCCAAGAAAGTGAAATCTCTCACTGCCTCCATTTCTTCCCCATCTATTTGCCAGGAGGTGATGGGCCCAGTGGCCATGATCTTCGTTTTTTTGATGTTGAGCTTCAGACCATATTTTGCGCTCTCCTCTTTCACCCTCATTAAAAGGTTCTTTAATTCCTCTTCACTTTCTGCCATCAAGGTTGTGTCATCTGCATATCTGAGGTTGTTGATATTTCTTCCGGCAATCTTAATTCCGGCTTGGGATTCATCCAGCCCAGCCTTTCGCATGATGAATTCTGCATATAAGTTAAATAAGCAGGGAGACAATATACAGCCTTGCCGTACTCCTTTCCCAATTTGGAACCAATCAGTTGTTCCATATCCAGTTCTAACTGTAGCTTCTTGTCCCACATAGAGATTTCGCAGGAGACAGATGAGGTGATCAGGCACTCCCATTTCTTTAAGAACTTGCCATAGTTTGCTGTGGTCAACACAGTCAAAAGCTTTTGCATAGTCAATGAAGCAGAAGTAGATGTCTTTCTGGAACTCTCTGGCTTTCTCCATAATCAAATATACAAACATACATTTCATACAATCCTTTAAAATATTCAAACATACCTACACTCAATCCCGCAAATAATTCCTTTTCCCATCACCATCCACCACCCCTCATCCCACACCCCACCTTTGTGTTAGACTTCCAATCTACTCAATTGCAATCTACTCAATTGCAATTTCTTTCTACCCCATCACGGGGATTCGAACTGCCAACCTTTCAATCAGCAAGCCCAAGAGGCTCAGTGGTTTAGATCACAGTGCCACCCGCATCCCTTTTTAATACTATTCAGAAATACTATTCAGAAATGGTATAATAAATGTGGCAGTATCATAAAGCTATGTCACCAGTCAGATTTTGTTAATGGCAAAGTCTCAAAACCAAATCTGAGGGGCAGTTGGCTGGTCGTATCCTAAGATATTTAGCAGTGCAATAGGATAACGCTGCACTTATATTGTTTACATCTTAAAGATTTGTCTAATATCCTTCCGGTTGCCTAATCTGACTTGAATTTGTCTTGAATTATACCACTGATTTAATTTATGAAACAAGTCGTTTCAAAGTAGATAATCGTTCATGGAGCATTTTTGACCCCACATCAGTGGCTGTTATATTCATAGCTTCTTCCTTTATACTGATGCTGATGTACTTGCCCAGAGCAACTGCATTTATTTAGACTAACAAAAGCTTATTGGAAAATGCCAAGGTGTAATTTAAACACCCCCTTTTGGATCACGGGGATAATTAACTATCTTTTGTTAGGAATGTCCTGTATTATCTAAATATAGTTCACATAAATTAATGTGCACTGCTTGATATGACATTAATTGATTCAGTTAATGTGTATAAGAAGCAGCGCTACTTTGAAGTGACCTGCCTCTTATCTTCACAGCCACATCTGGAACATGAGTTGGTGGATGTGTTCTTTAACTCATTAAGTGTAAACCCTGTGCTTGATATGACACATCTTTTGTTATTTTCACTATTGGAGGCTGCGTGTTGTTTAAGTAATCTTGTTATCTTTATCATGTTGATAATGGGGATTTTGTATATTAGTATACAGTATTTGCTATTGTTGGGACGCGGGTGGCGCTGTGGGCTAAAGCCTCAACGCCTAGGGCTTGCCGATCGAAAGGTCGGCGGTTCGAATCCCCGCGGCGGGGTGCGCTCCCGCTGTTCGGTCCCAGCGCCTGCCCACCTAGCAGTTCGAAAGCACCCCCGGGTGCAAGTAGATAAATAGGTACCGCTTACCAGCGGGAAGGTAAACGGCGTTCCGTGTGCGGCTCTGGCTCGCCAGAGCAGCGATGTCACGCTGGCCACGTGACCCGGAAGTGTCCCCGGACAGCGCTGGCCCCCGGCCAATAAATGTGAGATGGGCGCACAAACCCCACAGTCTGTCAAGACTGGCCCGTTCGGGCAGGGGTACCTTTACCTTTACCTTTATTTGCTATTGTTTTGCGTTATGTTATTATGAAATGTTTTTGTGGTGTTTGTTTGAAATGTATTCATGTTTTCTTTGTTGTAAGCCACTTAGAGCTCGAGTTTTGTGTGTGTGGAAAAGCGGCATACAAATAAAATGCATAAATGAATGATTATACAACCAAGTTTCTGTATTTCTCTTGTAAGAAATGGACAATCTTAGGACATATGATAAGCTTGCTTACATTGGCAAATATTAAAGGTTGCAAACTGATTTACTTCTTTGAGGTATTATTGCAATAAGACTATATCTATTTCTTTTTAAAGTTATCTACCAGTGTGTTTGTGATTCATGAACTTCAGATTGACTTTGGAATTCGAATATACCATCGTAACTAACAACCTTCATGCTAATGCCTGTCATTTCTGGTACATTTCTGAAGCATGTCACGGGTCTCCATTCTGAACATGTACTCAAGTTTTCTGTATTGTATTATTGTGTCTAAAAGTTAATGAAAGGCTTTGGGGGTGCAGCCCCATCAAGTAATTTATGGGGGGGGGTACACTGTGGGACCTTGGCCCCTAGGAGTTGGCTCTTATGAGTATAACTAAGCAGCCCTATTTACTTGGTTGTTCATTAACTTGTACATCACCTAAAAACTTGTATCTGTTACAAATTCTTTCTCTAGAATGAAATATTTTCCCATACTGCAAACATTTCACAATGAGAATGATAGACTTTGAAAAGCAGTGTGTAGTGTTAATAAGTTGAATTAGCTGGAGGATCTTAAAGGGGGAAAATAGACATTAAAATGTTCAAAGCTGCCACCGTTCCTCCTACCTAGTAATGTGTAATGTAAACATTGTGTAATGTGTGAATCACCATCTGCCATCCCCTTGATTTGTGGCTGGCAGGGAGAAGCCAAGTCTTAGAAAGAAGGCAGAGGGAAAAAATATATAGAAAGACAATGCAGATAATGCACATTTTGTAATGTTTAGTTTGGCTCTAACTCTAATTGTGTCCGAAAGCATTAACTTGCACTCCTTCATCCCATTTCAGTTTAACATGGTGGGACAGAGTTGGCAGAAGAGAGGTTCCAGCAACTTTGTTGTGTGGAACTGAAAACCATAACCAGCTCGTTTGTATCTTTCAATTTATCCTTTCTCATAATTTCCTGTAATTGGTGGTTTAGGCCATCTGTTTGGCTAGCATAATACCGTGTACAATATGCTGCTGGCAGGTATCTGTTGAACGGTGGCCACAAATTGGAGAAACTGACACGAGTAGCCTGGGCTCATCTATCACAAAGCATTTGAAGATGAAAGGGATTTCGTCTTGGTTGTAACATGTACAAATGGCTGCTGGGAGAGTTTCTGCTACATGTTTCTAGTTTGTCCCTTGCAGAGTCCTGCAAGCTCAGTACACAGTGTTCTTCAACCATGGCTGCCCAGATGTGGTCCCATCATCTTCAGCTACAGCTTCGGGATGATGAGAGTTGCAGCCCAACAACATCTGGGTACCCAAGGTTGAAGAACATAGAGTACGGCAGCTTATTGAGGCTGTTCAAAACAGAGCTTTTTGTTTGTTTGTTTGTTTGTTACTGTCTTTAAAAATCTTAGTGTTCTTAGGTTCAAGATATTAGTCCTGCAACAAAATCCATGCCAAGGCAGCCAACCTGAGAACCAAGAGTAGTGAAGAGCGTAATTCATATAAAATACAGAGGTTGCCTGGCACTCAGCTCACCTGGAATTGAATTATTTCTGCAAGCTCAGTGCAGATAAAGTATGGGCCAACAATTCAGTGGATCACTGGACTTCTTAGCATGCTTTTAAAAAAAATAATAATTATTATTTTAATTAATTCTTAAGACTCCATTTCTGCAAAAGTTAGTTCAGGCACAGAGACCTGCTCTATGCTCTTCCCTGTGAAGACAGAGACAGAGTGTATCTGATACAGTTCTTCTGGCTTTGGTTTTGAACAGGGGTTGGTTTCTAGCATCTGACTTGATACAGCTGAATTGGCAGAATAAGTAAGGTTCCGATGGATATAAGATTATAATATTCTTAACTCTCTAAGTACTTAGACTAATCTCTAAGTACTAGGTGTGCTTTGAGACAAACACAACATAAAAAAGACAGCCACAAAAACTAGTTAGTTTACTTTTTTCATAGAAAGTTGTAGCAATTTGGTAAGATGCCTGTTACTGAAATCTATTTTAATAAAGTGCTTTGTGGACCTGCTGGTAAATTAGTTCATGTCAATGGAAATACACCAGTATGAGGGAGTCATAATGTAGCCCGGGTTGGTATTGGGCTAAAATATTCTAAGGTGCCAGATGACATATGCCCTGTTCTATTAGGCTTTAATTGCCTTTGATGATTTTTAATGGTTACAGATATCCCTTAATGGATTGCTTACAACTCATTCCTTTTTTAGTCGGCTATGTTGTTTGCTACTATTCTTTTGTATTATGCTTTGAAATGAGGGGATATAAATCCCTTCAAACATATAAATAGTGACCACACTTCCTACATGTTCAGCTTCTGTTTGCTTATCTATTGACAATCTCTTTTATCTGATTATTTTCAACTTGCAGTGCAATTCTCTATGCTGTATGCACGATCAAATGATTTCTCCTCCGTTTGGAACTCTTACCTTTCAGATGCGCTGTAAACATGCTATATTTATATAGCATGTACTTTGGTTTGATTACTTATTTGAAAGGTAGAACGTTTCCTCCTGTTTATGATTGAGTGTTATAATTGTAGATAAAACATACCAATGATAAAATAATAGTTCTTATTTGTAAATAGGTTCATACTGAATTTTAATTACTTTCTTCCAGGTATTGCTTCTATGACAGTCCCAGTATACATTGCAGAAGTTGCTCCACCTCATCTAAGAGGCAGATTAGTTACTATAAACACACTCTTCATCACAGGAGGACAGTTCTTTGCAAGCGTTATAGATGGAGCCTTCAGTTATCTTCCAAAGGATGGATGGAGGTTAGTGTAATTTGTTTGTTTGTTATTGAAAGTAAAGTTAGAGCTGCACTGCCATTTAGATGCTCTGTGTGTGAAATGTGTGTGTAGTACACACAAATATTTAGTTGTATACACACATGATATAGATACATTTTTTGTTTGCAATGTCTTTTGTACTCTTTAGTGAAAAAATTAATTACCCTTTTAAAATCACAATAAGGAGCAATAATAATAATAATAATAGTGGCAAAGTTTTTATCGGTGGTTGCAAGAACCAATGATCCCTATATTCTGAACAAAATGCTTGTTTAACCTGGAGGTAGGCTGTATGAATTGTGTATTGCTTTGTAACGATTTGTTGGGTCTCTGGACCGTAATAAAGATTGATGATAATAATAGGTGAAAAAGAAACTATCCGAATATGTTACATTTTACAGATTACATTTTTATTTTAAACCCAACAATTTTAGATGCAAATCTAAATGAATTAAATGTAGACTTTGCTTTGTTTTTGCACGCTTGGAATCTTCCTTTTTGTGGTTTTAAGTTGGTGCCCTTAGAATGCTAATTGGCTTTGAATAATGGCAGCAAATCTAGCTGAAATTTACTAATGGATTGAATTAAGGAGCTACGGATTTTATCTTTCAACATTGTAATTTGCTGGGTGGCAAGATCTATAGCAAATGTAATCAATATGCATGCTAGCTTTCTTGGAGACCCATGGCTTCAATTCTATGGTTCTCAGTACAACATCATGTAACGTCTTGATTCTTCTGCTACTCAGAGAACTAATTTTAAGAATCCCCAAAGCTAAAAAATTTTTTTTAATTGCTTGGTTTTGAATAGACCATCTTCTGTCTGTGATCTAGAAAAATCATTAAATGTAGCAATAGCCACCAGCTTGGATGGCTTCAAAAGAGTGGTAGACAAATTCATGGAGGATAGGGCTTGCAGTAGCTATAATAATAAATAATAATAATAATTAATAATTTATTTTTTATACCCCGCCCATTTGGCTGAGTTTCCCCAGCCACTCTGGGCGGCTCCCAATTGAGTGTTAAAAACAATACAGCATTAAATATTAAAAACTTCCCTAAACAGGGCTGCCTTCAGATGTCTTTTAAAGATAGGATAGCTGCTTATTTCCTTCACATCTGAAGGGAGGGTGTTCCACAGGGTGGGCGCCACTACTGAGAAGGCCCTCTGTCTGGTTCCCTGTAACCTCACTTCTCACAATGAGGAAACCGCCAGAAGGCCCTCGGCGCTGGACCTCAGTGTCTGGGCTGAACAATGGGGGTGGAGATGCTCCTTCAGGTATACAGGACCAAGGCCGTTTAGGGCTTTAAAGGTCAGCACCAACACTTTGAATTATGCTCGGAAATGTACTGGGAGCCAATGCAGATTTCTCAGGACTGGTGTTATGTGGTCCTGGCGGCCACTCCCAGTCACCAGTCTAGCTGCCACATTCTGGATTAATTGCAGTTTCTGGGTCACCTTCAAAGGTAGCCTCACATAGAGCACATTGCCATAGTCCAAGCGGGAGATAACCAGAGCATGCACCACTCTGGTGAGGCAGTCTGTGGGCAGATAGGGTCTGCATACCAGATGGAGCTGGTAGACAGCTGCCCTGGACACAGAATTGACCTGCGCCTCCGTGGACAGCTGTGAGTCCAAAATGACTCCCAGGCTGCGCACCTGGTCCTTCAAGGGCACAGTTACCCCATTCAGGACCAAGGAATCCCCCACACCCGCCCACCCCCTGTCCCCAAAAACAGCACTTCTGTCTTGTCGGGATTCAACCTCAATCATGATGGCTATGATCTATCTCTGCATGCCCACTGAATGCCCAGTGCTTGGAATCACAAACGGGAAGAGCCCTGTTTCACTTAGTTCCTGCTTGCAGGCTTCCCTCGGACATTTGGTTGAGCACTCTGTGAGTGTGATCCCGCAGGGTACTTAAGTATTTTTAAATGGTATAGTTTCATGCCTGTTTAGTTAGTGAAGAGAACCTGTTTGTACTTTAAAGATTCATTATAGAACCCTGGGTGATAGCCAACTAACCCACCATAAGATTTCCTCTTGCATGGTTTTTGTATTTTTAAACTGAACTGTAATAAAAATAATATTTGAATTATCAGGGGAGGGGAGCTCCTTTTTATAGAAAATTGCAATAGTGTGCTTGAATTGATTTAAGAGTGAGTGAGTTGGGAGGTGTGGATTTCAGATTCAGTTTTTTCCACTTGCCATTACAAGAAATTCTGTCATAATAGTGAAAGGAACAAATATTGCATGTTAGTAACATTAAAGTAAAACATTTACTTAAAGCAAAACTTACTTGTATGTTAGTAACATTAAGTAAAAACATTTTAAAATATAATAACATTAACCATTTGTTAGAAGCCATTGCAATCTGCAAGTCAGTAAATATCTTGAAAAATAGAATGGCCAACTTTTGGAATGCTAATTACCAAGATAAAATTCAACCATGCTGCTGGTTTTGTGTGTTTGCGTACTATAGTAATCCATAAGATTTTCATTACACTTAAAAGTATCTGAACATTTTTGCTATTCTAAATGTAACACACTTACCAATGTCATTTTAGCAGGAACAGCAGCTTATCTTATCAAGGGAGAAAAGTGAAATGGAATTTTACTCCCCCAGAATGAAGTACTTTTATTTTTGATTCCAAGAAAACCAACAGTACAAGAATGCTTCCAGCCCAGTGTGGAACAATTTGGAAAAATAGTTAATGATTCAGTATGTAAGGAATTGTCAATTAATGTGCGGGTGGTGCAGGTGGTGGTTGCTCGTGAGTAACCAGGCAGGACTCCGACCTGTCTTTTACAGGTTTTATTGGTGCAAACTATTTACAGTGCATAACCACAAAGTTCATGTCCGTCTTAGTCACTTGCAGAATCCGGGAGTGGCCCCTTCCGGCTTTTCCCCAATGTAAGAACTTAGACACCCCAAATCTCCACCTCCCCTCCTTGGATCAGGTTTAAGGTGCTGGTTTTAAACCTTTAAAGCCCTATACGGCTTAGGACCCTCGTACCTACAGGACTGCCTCTCCTGGTATGTCCCACAGAGGAACTTACAGTCTTCAAACAAAAACATATTGAAGGTCCCAGGCCACAGAGAGGTTAGGCTGGCCTCAACTAGAGCCAGGGCTTTTTCGGCTGCAGCTCCGATCTGGTGGAACGCTCTGTCACAAGAGACTAGGGCCCCCCGGGACTTGACATCTTTCCGCAGGGCCTGCAAAACAGAGCTGTTCCACCAGGCCTTTGGTCAGGGCACAGCCTGACTCCCTCCTTTGGCAATCTTTACAGAACTTAAGCTTATGGTTGCCATCAATTTGATTTTAATTAATTTTTATAATGAAATGTTTTTAGAATGTTTCACTATTTTATTGTTGTTAGCCGCCCTGAGCCCGGCTAATTATTATTATTATTGTGTTTCACATCCCTGTGTAAGCTGGGCGACGGAAGTGGCGCACATCCCTCCTGGCCAGCCGGGCTAGGTGAGGCGCTTGGGCTCTCAGTAGCATCTTTGAGCCCTCTCCTCGCTTGGCTGGCCCCTTCCCTCTCTACTCTACTTGAGGTATGGCTTTCCCCACCACTGGAGCTGGCGTCGAGGCTCTCTGTATTCCCCTGCCTCCTTCCCCTGTTCCGATGGCAGTCCCCTGACACATGACAGCTGTGATTGTCTTCTATATTAGATCCATAATGGGAGAGAATAATATGTCAGCTGTCATGCCACTGTAGTTGTAGGCCTCTTTAGTTGGTCTGGAGTTGCATTTGTTCAGCGTATTTGCTGTTTGATACATGTAAATAATTGTAGTTCGCTAATATAAGTTAACTTTGGGCTAAGTTTATGTTATCTAACAGTAATTGAAATAACTGATTTGCAAACAGCAATGTTAAAATTATGTCTGCAGGGAACAACTGAAAACCTGTTCAAGAGTTCTTGGAATCGTCTGATACGGAAATCTCAGGATATAAACTATGTTACCTCCATCTGCTTATTTAGAGAAATACTGAGAGTATTCAGAAAGCGGTTTAAAGCCTTGCTGTTCTTTATGGAGAGAATCTTGATAAATTTGCATTAAAAATGTTTCTTTTCTTTCCCCCAGATATATGTTGGGCCTCTCGGCAGTTCCAGCTGTAATACAGTTTTTTGGCTTCCTCTTTCTTCCTGAAAGCCCCCGTTGGCTTATTCAAAAAGGACAGACTCAAAAGGCAAGAAGAATCCTGTCTCTGATGCGGGGTAATCAAACAATAGATGAAGAATATGATAGCATCAAGAATAACATAGAAGAGGAAGAAAAAGAAGTTGGTGCAGGTAAGGCTGAATTTCTGCTTTCTTTGTACATTTATTAATGAGTGACACTGTTAACAGTATTTTAGGTTAGTTTGAAATAGATTTTATATTATTACTACTACTGCCACTACTACTAATATTATTTGTATAGCACCTGCAGGTCTCAGGGCAGTTCTCAACTTAAAATCACAATATTAAAACACAAAATACATAATAACAATAAAAACAAGAAGAACCAATAATTTGCAACCCATGGTTTCAGGCAATCCTAATTGGTTCTAACAATACTCCCAGTGAAAATAAGATTAAACTAAGCTCTATTCTTTATACAGCCTTGCTCCTACATCAATTCTATTGGTATTTTTCAGAAGAAATTAATATGTTAATATCAGACTTGGTTCCGTACTTTAACATAATGAAATTATAATTGTCTTAAGAATTGCTAATGAGTTTCAAGGATTCAGTTAAACAGGGGAAGCCAATATAATGAATCAGCCATATATACTTTTTCAAACAAATTAATAATTTGAAGGATAATTTTTGTTCTGTTCTCAATTGACTAGGTGTATATATTCTAATTGTCACAACCTAATTATATAATTGCTTGTCAGGAGTAACTCACTAGTGCACGCTAGCTCTGATATCCTTCAACTGCGATATTAAAACTTGGGATTCTACAGTGACCTTTCAGTCTGTTGCCTCTCTTTATTCGCAGTGGATTTTGATGTGTGAGGTTCCCAGTATGGTTACAAAGAAATAAAGGCTGGCAAATTCCAACTAGCATATTGAATTCTTGTGAGTTGCTTCTGTTAGCTTTTGGGTCATGCAAATTATACGTGCCTTATACAGCCACTTCTGTGCATTTTCTATAACCAAACTGGAGTGAGACTTCAGTCATAGTGAACATGTTCGTGAACGGAATAAACTTTTCAACCCATGCTGCTAGTGTTTGAACTTCCCCATTTATACCAGTCTCTGTTAGAGTTTATTTAACAGGATTAGTTTTTTTAATCTGTTAAAAAGTATATAAACACGGACTGGCAATGTACAGTACAGATCCAGTAGCAGGGAAATGCAAGAGGCAGATTTATGTTTTAGATCAGGGGTCAGCAAACCTTTTCAGCAGGGGGCCGGTCCACTGTCCCTCAGACCGGACTATATTTTGGGGAAAAAATAAAATGAACAAATTCCTATGCCCCGCAAATAACCCAGTGATGCATTTTAAATAAAAGCACACATCCTACTCATGTAAAAACACCAGGCAGGCCCCACAAATAACCCAGAGATGCATTTTAAATAAAGGGACACATTCTACTCATGTAAAAACACGCTGATTCTCGGATGGCCACAGGCCGGATTTAGAAGGTGATTGGGCCGGATCTGGCCCCTGGGCCGTAGTTTGCCTACCCATGTTTTAGATGCTTCTTCAGAGAGAAGGTGGGTTGGTCAATTGTTGTTATCAAATGTGCCTTGCCAACTAGGGGGAAATCCACTGATGCTTCTACAGGTGATCCCACTGGCTGCTCTGGGATAGAAGGGTTAAGGTGGTCTCTGAGGTAGCTTGGACCTAAATGGTCCAGGGCTTTGTAATTCAATACAAGGACCTTGAACTTGGCTTTCTAGTAGATGGGCAGCCAGTTCAGATTCTTCAACAATGCTTTCATATGTTGTCAGCCAGATGCCCCCATGAGCAATCTGGCTGCCGCATTTTGCACCAGCTGGCGCTTCCATACCAGACCCCAAGGACAGCCCCACGTAGAGGCATTGCAGTAATCCAGCCTTGTGGTTACCAACACATGGACTGTAGTTGGTGGCCCTGTAAGGAGGATGCTGTGAAGTAGTCCAACTGGAGCAGGCAGTGAGGTGATCTTTTCCACCCCAAGCCTTCATTACTGGTCCCAAGATAATGACACAGGATGAAAAACTTGAATGCAGTCTGTAGTTTGACTGCTGTTTCTACCACAGCAGTTCCCAGTGCTGGAAAAAGGGAGTGAAATCTTAAAATTTGCAAAACAGCCTATCTCTTCTGTGGCCTGTGTTTACAGATCCCCTTGCAAGTGTTTCGGTTTCTTTGGATTGTGGCTGTTATCTCGGCTGAGATCCAGAAAGCCCCCCCACAACTAGTTCTGTGTGCCAAGAGGTTCTGGCTTCTCTTTTTGTGAATTGAAACTGTGCCGTATTGCAAACCACTTCTGAAACCATGTGGACTTTTAAGAGCTGTTTGTGTCTCCGGGGTCTGTAGCTAAAAAAAATATTAAAAAATCCTCTGGGCTTGCCCAAACTGTGCTGCTTAATGTTGCTGTTCGGCATCTAGCCCATGATGATTTTTCCATGGAGAGATGTGGGTCTGACATAAGAGTGTTAAACTGAATCATAGGTTAAGTTTTTTTTATGCATTTACTAACTTGCAGTTCTGCACACTAAATATAGTAGTACCTCGGGTTACAGACGCTTCAGGTTACAGACTCTGCTAACCCAGAAATAAATAGTGCTTCAGGTTAAGAACTTTGCTTCAGGATGAGAACAGAAATTGTGCTCCGGCGATGTGGCAGCAGCAGAAGGCCCCATTAGCTAAAGTGGTGCTTCAGGTTAAGAACAGTTTCAGGTTAAGTACGGACCTCCGGGACGAATTAAGTACTTTACCCAAGGTACCACTGTATGTAACATAATATTATGTGCTGTTGACCATAAGGGGGAAATGGCTTATGGCTTTTTCTTGGATCAGAGTTTATTCTAAAAATGGAAATAAAATCAAATTATTGTGATTCAAGGGTTGTTATTATGTTTGTGTTGAGATATTATCAATTTTTGTTTTTCTCATTGATGGTAAAATGGGGTTTCTTAAAAATGACACAAGAAGTTCCTTCTGGTATTGTACCCAAATAATTGTTTAGGAAAAATATGTTTTTCTCAAAGTGAATTTTGCATTGGTTAAGAAGCTCTTGACACTGATATGAGAGGATATAAGAGGATTTTCCTCATTTACCTTTCAAGATGCAAAACAGATTCTGAAACACTGGCCTCTTATTTATAGTGTATGGATATAAGCAGATTAATATATAATTCTTATTTCCTGTAAAAACAGATATTAGCAGGATAAGTCTGGTCTCAAGTTTATGCAGCCCTGACTACTCAAACTAATTTATTAATATATTTCTTGCTCATGGGACTTTGGAAAGTCATGATGAAGGGTTTCAGATAAGTTCCTTCCTCCTTAAAAACTCAGAAGATTTTAACATTTCAGAGCTAGCAGTTTTAGTGAGCTTTGAATGCAGTGATATTCGGTGATCTTGTTTGTGTTCATTCTGTTATGACTTTGGCTTTCAGGTCAAGCATTGTTGTCAACACTGCATTAGAGGAGTTCTGTTTTTAGGATTTCCTCTTCCCCAACAAGAAGCTGGGAGAGGCAGCACATGAACCTTAGTACTACTACAAATTTCATTATGCAGGGGTGGAGATTTCTTGAATTTACATCACAGCCTGAAATACAAACAATATCAACCTTGCGCTATTTTTGCATCAAAAAGATTGCTTATAAATAATGGAACTAAAGCTTAAGCTCTATTGTGTTTGAGTGGTTTTCTGTGACTTCAGTGATTATACCGGAATTGGATTATTCTCTTGCATGTTAGCATTTTTTTTTATAAGAGTGAACAAGCAGTTCTAAGAGGGAGCTCTGAAGTGTTAACATTCTGTTAAAACTAAATTAGATCTGTTAGAAGCAAGAATAAAATGACAGTTCATGGCAGATTCTAAACAAGTGAATAGCTACAGAAATGCCTGTATAGAACATCTTTATTCACATTTTATTTCAAAAGCGCTGCGCTTTATAGTATTTAGCTTCCATTGCTATGACAATGGAAAACAGTTTTCCCAGTAGCTTGCAGCATTTGTAAATGCAGAGCAAGAAAATGTTTGGATATAGCTACAGTCCAACAGCCTTGAAAAAGAGTACAAACAGATGTATTAAACTGAAGTTACAATTTTGGCAATACCTTATTTCTAGGAAGTATGAACACAGAAAAGGTTTAAGTTGACATGTGTTGCATTTGCCACGCATTGATATTTTTGAATTGTTATTAAAAAAAAGACAAACCAAAATCATTATGACTCTACCAACCAAATGACATGGACTTTCACTTTGTATCTCATTGAGAAACACTATTTTGCTGCCACCCACTGCTTTTAGACCCCTGTTATACCCCAATCATGCATGTATATTCAGGATATACTGTATGTCTATTGTTCACATATGTACGTTGTTCAAAGAGACTAGTTTTCAAATAAAGGTGCATAGGATTCAAGCCTTAGCCTTCAAGTAAGTAACCGTTCTTAGTATCCTATGCCAGGCTGAAGAGAAGAAAGCATTAAGCCCCAGGCAACTGAGGGTTTGTACCAGTCTACTGCTGCAAGCGCTGGCCACAACATGAGGGTAGCATGCCCCCATGGTCCTGTTTTTCTGATAGTTTGGTTCTTTAAGTGCTCTTAAAAACATGCTTTTCCTACATGCCTTGAAGGCTTCTACTTCAGCTGGCTTTCCCCTTTCCTTATTTTGCCATTCAGCATTTCATTATCCAGCTTAGAAGGAGCAATTTACCCTTGTTTGTTTCAGAGCCTGTTCTGTTTTATTTTGTGCCTTTATATCCTTCCTGGCTTCCGTTGAACTCCAGGCAGCATGTATAGGACTCCTGGGGAGTTTCCAAGCCAATCCAGGCCTATGTAGTTTCAGCAGAGTTCATGTATTGTATGCCATGCCCTGGGATCTGGAACCCTGATGCTACATAAAAACAGTGCTCAAGTAGGTTACTAGTTCCCAGTTCCTTATTTGCTTGCAAGTTCAAAACACTGAAAAGAATGAAAATTCATTCATCTCTGAACCCCCAGATAGCATTTGAAGTGCCCCATATAGTATATTTCCATGACTGGGGACTCCCACCTTTGAGTCCTAGAACAGTTGTTTTTGGTCCAAATTATCTTGCTTATGAAATGCTCATAAGAAATTAAATCAGCAACTGGTTGTGCTGACCCCACAACATGAATCACACACCCATCCATCTGGGGGAGTGTGCCTTGTGAGATGACATTGGGTCCTGCCTAGCCCAGCATAGTTGGGGCACATAGCATAGTTGGCGGAATCTGTACATACTAACAATAGCTAAAATGTGTAAAAAAGAAGATGATGATATGCTTTGGGCAGCAAACAGCGAATCATGCACCCACCCACAAAATAAAGTATAATGATATTGATGATCATATTAATTGTTCCTAATTATTTTATGTAGATTGATGGAAGATTAAATATGAGGATATACTAATCTAATTGAAAGGAAAACGGGGTCTAGCATATATTTTTATTCCTAATAAACACCGAAAAGGGAATATTGAAGAGTTGTCGACCTTTACAGTGGTGCCCCGCAAGACGAATGCCTGGCAAGATGAAAAACCCGCTAGACGAAAGGGTTTTCCGTTTTTCGATGCGCTTCGCAAGATGAATTTCCCTATGGGCTTGCTTCGCAAGACGAAAACGTCTTGCGAGTGTTCCGATTTTTTTCACTTTCCCCCCTTTTTCTAAGCCGCTAATAGCCTTTTAGCCACTAAGCCTTTAATAGCCACTAAACCGCTAATAGCGCTAATCCGCTAAGCTGCTAATAGGGTTGCTTCGCAAGACGAAAAAAACGCTAGATGAAGAGACTCGCGGAACGGATTATTTTCGTCTTGCGAGGCACCACTGTATTATAGTGCTTTGTAATAAGAATTATAGAGAACATAAAACTCCTGAGTCTCATCACTGCCTCCTGTGAGAGCGAGTGCCATAGTTTTAACTAATACTGTTTTTTACAGCCGTGATTGTAGCATTACGCAAAGCAATAATACATGTAGATGGTGTGACTTGTCCTGGTGTTCGGAGTGGTTTACCACGTACAGTGGTTTGAAAGCAGCCTATGAATTAGTACAGTGGTAGGCGATGGCGGTGGCAGCAGCAACAACTCCTTTCCAAACAGGGCTGGATGAGGCAACTGGGTCAAGTGGCAGATTCAGGGGTTGTTACTTCTAAGCCACTTAGCGATTCTCCTCTGTTGGAGGACAGAGCTTGTACATGCTATGTAGCCTCTCCGGTCCCCCCAGACCTAGCCTGGTACTTTAGGTGCAGTGAATGATGCTAATCTGCTATCACTGTTGAAGTAAGATTCAACTGTCTGTCCAGGCCGTTTTTGAATGTGGAATAGGGAAGGAGTGCCAGTCCTTCACCGCTAACAGCCCTGCTTCTAAAACATGTTTTTGTGGTTTTCCAGAGCTTGGTTTCAGCTGTGGGGAAGGTGAAGTATCCTCTCTGCATCAGTGAGATTGCTTCTGAGTTCATCGTCGTCCAACCTTTTGTAGAATCCTTTTCAGTGTATCCTAGCAACAAGAATGGCAATATGCACAAAGGCCATTAGGGACCCTTACTTTAAAAAAAATTAATCTACCCTCAGTTTTAAAAAAAAATCTACAAATTTAAGATAACTTGAAGTCTAAAGCACGTCTACTAAAGGATTTTCTAATTCTATCGACTTTTTCCAGAATAGTAGTAACTACAAAATATTATACAACAAATATTATAACCCTTGGAAAGGTTAATCAGTGTATCAGATTTAATGGTTTAAAATCTTTATTCTTATGTCTACATGTTTCACAAATGAATGTTTGGTTAATTGTGTTTGCTTGAGTACTTAAATGATAATCTGAAAAATAACATTTTCACTCTGCATCAGTCATCTAGATAAATATTTAACAAACTGTTTGGACGCTGGGCAATAGGAATCCCTGGAGTCCTAAAGAGCTGCTGTTTCCCCCTTTAGTGTATGTGTACTGCTTCTGCCCTGTTGTCTGGTAGTCCTTGGAAGCACTGTGGTTTTCTCTTCCTTTTTTCCAAGCAACCAGAATGTATTTTTCCTGTGCTGAGTTTGTCTGAGGTCAGATACACCTTAGAAAGTATTTTCTGCACATAAAAGGTAAAGGTAAAGGACCCCTGACAGTTAAGTTCAGTCACGAACAACTCTGGGGTTGTGGCGCTCATCTTGCTTTACTGGCTGAGGGAGCTGACGTTTTGTCTGTAGACAGCTTCCGGGTCACATGGCCAGCATGACTAAGCTGCTTCTGGCGAAACCAGAGCAGCACACGGAAACACCGTTAACCTTCCCGCTGGAAGGTTATTTATCTACTTGCACTTTGACATGCTTTCGAACTGCTAGGTTGGCAGGAGCAGGGACCGAGCAACGGGAGCTCACCCCATCATGGGGATTTGAACCACCGACCTTCTGATCGGCAAGCCCTGGGCTCAGTGGTTTAGACCACAGCGCCACCCGCATCCCTAAGGTAAAGGTAAAGGACCCCTGATAGTTAAGTCTAGTCACGAATGACACCAGGGTTGCGGCACTCATCTCGCTTTACTGGCCGAGGAGCTGATGTTTGTCTGCAGATAGTTTTTCCAGGTCATGTGGCCAGCATGACCAAGCCGCTTCTGGTGAAACCAGAATACTGCTACACAATAAATGCAGAATCTCTGACCCAAATGGAAAATGCAAAAGGTTAACACTTTACAAAGAGTTATAGAATTGTAGAGTTGGAAAAGAGTTCATCTAGTTCAAAGAGACTTAGACGTGTCTTCTGCTCTACAGCAGACACTCAATAAGAATTCACTTACAGTACAACACATTATATGTCTACTCAGAAGTCGATTTCTTTGTGTTTGTTGGGGTAAGTGGTTACAGGATAGCAGCCTAAGCTTTGTTTAAGGGCTGGGTTTTTTTGAGGGAGGACAGTTCCTGTTGCTTTTAAAGCTGTAACTCCACAGTCAGGGTCAATGAGACATAGCTGACTTCCCATGGTAAGCATGGGGTCTGCACAGTGTGGTTGGTTTTTTAAAAGATCATTGTGGTTCGAGGACCCGATCCCCCCAAAGAGGAATGAATACACAAGGACACGTGATATAAGGTTAATGGGCAAGAAAAGGCCACAACTTTATTGATTACAGCAAGTGAAAAGGTATTGGCTTAGGCATTGGATTACGTCAGCTGACTCCACCCCCTCAGAGAGGGGTGAGTCTGAAATGAGGGGGGTTTATTCACCAGTAGGTGGAGCCTGTTGATGCTAATCCAACTATAGGCTCTCCCCTGATGTCACTGAGGGTCGTGCCATGGCCTCCCGCCAAGCAGGCATCGGACAGAATACACAACCGCCAGATTCCTTTAATGGAATACCCAAAAATTGAAGGCATAGGCGATGACCACACCTAGCCCTTCGACACCACAACACATTATTCCAATGCCTAACCTACCCACCAATACCACGGAAGTTGTGACGATTGCTACGAGGTAGGCGAAAAAACCACAAAGCCTAATGCCAAATGGAAAAATTCCTACCAGGCCCCCCGGACAACCAGGGCGACCAACCTAAGGTCCATAGCAAGGCCAAGGAAAACTAAGACCCTGAGCTCAAAGGGAGTGGAGGGTGGGTGAATCGCGACGGGACGACGAAGAGTGAGGCAGAGGGAGGGGCTGGCGCCGCAGCATTTAGGCTGCTGAACACGCCCCCTCGGAGGCACCTGGTTGGGTGCCTGACGATGGGCATGGGCGCCAGCCAGGTGAGTGGGAGGCAGGGGGCTAACGCCCCCTGCTAGAGGCGGGGCTCGGCTTCCCGCCCACAACCACTCCCCTCTCTTCCAGGAGGAGAGTCTTTGTCATGCATCATTCTCCCCACCAGTCCCTTTCGGTTTGTATTATTTTGCTCTTGTTACAGAACTTGTTTCTTCCATATTTAACTTCATTGCTGGCAGGGATGAAGTATGGTGCATGGCTCTCATTCCGCTAAGAAAACAAGGAAAGGGGCCTTTATTCAATCATCCATTTTTTTTCCTGGGAAGTGTGGCTTGACGTTCTGATTTTAATCCTGAGAAGAAATGGTTACAGTGACGTTTCTAGACTTTATAATATGATAGAATATTTTGACATAATTGAAGGTGTTCCATTCCTTTGAAAATAGCCATGCCCTGTTCCTGTGAGAAGTTAACAAAACACCCGGGTCATTTAAACTGTGCTGGAGAGTAGAACAATACTCTATTCCAACAGAAATGATTAAATCAGAGCAGGATGACCTTGGCACCATGTTATTTTCCTGTTGATTTCTTAAATATCCGAGGAAGACTTGGAATAAAGAAATAAGCTCTGGAACCCCTACTGGAAGATGCATAGTCTTTGTACAGTTGTAATAAAGTGAGCATTAAAACCTCTGTTTCAAACAATTAAACTGTATTGAATAGCATAATAGGAAAATTCTGGAGAAATAATTAGTTATGCATGCTATTTTGATTTGAAAAACTTTTATGGAGGTTTATAGACCACAGATATAATTTTAAAATGACAAATCAAATAAATAAGCACTTTAATGTTATTTGATAGGAAAACATATCATGGGAATAAAAACTTCTCATCTGCAGTTGCTGATGTGTTTTGGAATTGTGTAGTGCTTTCGTTCATTAATGAGAACTTCATTGGATTTTGTTTAGTGATAAATTGGCTTCAAGAAGGGTAACATATGGTTCTGCCTAGGTAGAATAAAATTGTGGTTGTGAAGTCAATTGCTGGCATTGGTAAAATGGGCTAAAAGGCTGCATTTGGTTTTCAAGTAGATCTGTTTGGAGTCAAAGCTGCAAAGTGAACTTTCTTGTACAGGCAATTCTCAACTTACACTGGGGTTACATTTCGGGGATAATGCATAAAACTCAAAATCACATATGGCAAAGTGCGTGGGATTCAGTGGGGGGTGGGATTGCCAAGGTCTTTTTTTCCTGGCCTTCCCTGGCCTTCCCTCTTTCTTTCTTTCTTTCTATCTACCTACCTACTTACCTATCTATTTATCTATCTATTTTATTGCCAAGTGCATAAAGCTGAATGCGCACAAGTTAAATAAACATAAGTTGTCAGTTACCTGTATCCTAAAACATTGGTAGGAAAACCCCCAATACTTTTAAGATAGCACTAAATGACCATAAACCATGCATCTTGTTCTGAACTGCTGTACTTGACTGTTTTGTCTCCTTGCTTTTAAATTGGGGGTACCTTTTGAAGGAGCGAAATCAGATTCTATGTTTTAGATAAATGAATTTATTAAGCCAACAGTAAGTGTCTTACAGTGTTTTACTAACAATTAAATAATTTATACTGTACATTATTTATAATGGAAAAGTTGGCTCTCCTGAATTGGATAGTTGTGGTTTAATCTTCTTCTTTTTTTTTTTAAGTGCGCAGATTGGACCTCCTTAAAAGGTACAATTGAGAGATCTAAATTTGAGGCAGATGAGTTAGGTTTTTGTGTTACCTTTCGTCCAAATGCAGCAGTTAACTGTCTTTTAATATAACAGTGAATCAACCTTATTGGGTAGCGAATGAATGCTGTTAAGCAAATAGAAAAAAATCATATCTAAAGTTACGTATAATTTATTCCCTATAAATATTGATTTTGAGCCAAACTTCATGGACAGTGTTGTCTGAATGCCATGCATTTAATCCCTTGTGAATATATTGACCTAGGAGTCACTGTACTGAAGACGGTTGAGCTACCACAGCCACTTTTATTTCTTTTGGTGAATTCTCCAGCCCTTAGCATGTATAATTAAGGCATGCTAAAAATGGTTTTCTACATGGAGGCAAACAGATAATACAAGAAAAGAGACTGCTTAGGGAAGGTCCTAGAGGAGCAATAAGCTTGAAGAAACAATAGCTGCTTCGTTTACCAATAAGCAATGCAGGGGGAGTGAAGACATCTCTTATATCTTATTGATTGGAAGAGAACTGACTGATAATCTGTCATTTAGTATACTAAGCACTCATCCTGCTGTATATGGTAAGGATGCGTGTACCACCACATCTATTCAGTTTTTGAGAAACTTAATGACTTCTCACAGCTGTCCATGGAGGCGCAGGTCAATTCTATGTCCAGGGCAGCTGTTTATCAGTTCCATCTGGAACACAGGCTGAGGCCCTACCTGCCTGTGGACAGTCTTGCCAGAGTGGTGCATGCTCTAGTTATCTCTCCCTTGGACTACTGCAATGCGCTCTATGTGGGGCTACCATTGAAGGTGACCTGGAAACGAAAACTAATCCAGAATGCGGCACCTAGACTGGTAACTGGGAGCGGCTGCCGAGACCACATAACACCAGTTTTGAAAGACCTACATTGGCTCCCAGTGCGTTTCTGAGCAAAATTCAAAGTGTTGGTGCTGACCTTTTAAGCCCTAAACGGCCTCGGTCCAGTATACCTGAAGGAGCGTCTCCACCCCCATCGTTCACCCCCGGGTGCTGAGGGCCTTCTGGTGGTTCCCTTGCGAGAAGCCAAGTTACAGGGAACCAGGCAGAGGGCCTTCTCGGTAGTGGCCCCCTCCCTGTGGAACGCCCTCTCACCAGATGTCAAAGTGAAAAACAACTACCAGACTTTTAGAAGACATCTGAAGGCAGCCCTGTTTAGGGAAGCTTTTAATGTTTAACAGACTATTGTATTTTAGTATTTTGTTGGAAGCCGCCCAGAGTGGCTGGGGAAACCCAGCCAGATGGGTGGGATATAAATAATAATAATAATAATAATAATAATAATAATAATAATAATAATAATTATTAAGACAGAAGATTATCAGTACTTGTTTTTATGCCTGTATTGTTGCAGTAGATACTTTTAATTACCATGTTTTATATATGTGGGGAATAGTATCATAATTTAAATTTTTAGAACAATGCATAATTTTAAAGACTAGAGCAATATCTGAATTAATAAACCTGCCGTGAGTATGCAATGGCTATAGTATTATATTTTTATGGATTTTAGTTACATTGCTAATCTTAAAATATGGACATTAAAATTAATAGGGGAATAGCATAGAGAAATAACCTTAGTGCTTCTTGTTTTTTATATAGATTTCAGAAACAATTGTATAATTAACCAACTTTCATTTTCCCTGCTGGTATTTCTATATCATAAGGTGTCCCAAACATGGGTGTTCAGCTGTTTTGGGGCCATAATTCCCATAATCCCTGACCACTGGTTCTGCTAGCTAGGAATGATGGGAGTTGTAAACCTAAGACTGGGAAACCCTGGTACAGTGTATCCCTTCTTTCAGGTCCTGAAGTATTTATTAAACTAAAGTTACCCCCTCCTCTGGCAATCTGCACAGAATTTTGCTTAATGGTTGCCATCAATTTGATTTTAATTAATTTTATAATGAATGTTTTTAGAATGTTGGATTATTTTGATTGTTGTTAGCCGCCCTGAGCCCAGCTTCGGCTGGGGAGGGTGGGATATAAATAAAATTATTTATTATTATTATTATTATTATTGGAAAATTATTAATTTAAATTCTTATCGTTAGACCAGTATACGAACAATTGTTGTATATATATCTGAAATTAATTAATTTTGTAAGCCATTTGTGATGTGGATTTGATGGCACTATCATTTTTGGCTTTCCTCTTTCCTGAAATACCCACCTTTATATATCATTGGTCTTCCAGAGGCTTGAAACATTTTATTTCATTGATTGTTATGTCCCAGCATGACAACAGTCTTGAAACCACTTGATCTGTGGTTAGTTATTCATCTGCTATACATAATAAAGAATGTATGAAATAAATAGCGTGTGAAAAAGTTCAAAATATGGGATGTGGTTGGTTGCCATAATGGGAAATACTGATTGATGTAATGAATTTCATTTTTCTTTATTTTTTCAAGCTGGACCTGTGATCTGCAGAATGCTGACCTATCCTCCAACTCGAAGAGAGTTAATAGTGGGTTGTGGTCTGCAAATGTTCCAGCAACTGGCAGGTATTAACACAGTCATGTATGTATCACTTTTTCAACTTTGGTTTTTTTATTTAAAAAACATGTTTCATTTGGTACAACAGAAAATAGACAAAAAGCTTTCAGTGACATGTATATTTTTCAGATAGTATAGAGGGTGAGGGGTGACCAGTAGAGAAAATGTCAGGAAGCCCAGAAACAATGGAAATAGTATAAAGGTGATTTATAAATTGACAAACTCCACTTGTAAGAAACTCTCCATTTGTTGCGATAAAGCATGGAATGCAGTGCAGGAAATCTTGTCATATTAATTTGAGATGTTTGGAGATACTGTTGTAATTGTTACCCAACAGTGGCAACTGTTTAAGTTTATATATACATTCACATGTAATAATATTTTGTAAATTTAATAATCACTTTTCTACTATTTACATTTTTCTGTAGATTCCTGTGATTTTCTGTTTTTCATATCCCTGGGGACCTTCTCCTTTGTTTTAGATGTGTGCTTTTCAAATTTTGCATGAAAATGCATTGTCAACTGCATTTAGACTAAGGTTCAAGGTAACAGAGCAGATTTTTCTGCAGTGCACCTATTTAAGCATGCTTCCCTACGAGGCGAAACAAAATCCACAAAGTGTAGGGCTGGTATCAAATTACTTTGAAAATGTGATGTGTGCATATGGTAAATGAGAAAATATCTGAAGTTCCCGAAGAAAAAACACAGTTGGAGTAGGTCCAAATCTTTTTTCTTTCTTTGGAAATATATTGAAACCCTGTAAAATTTATGGTACTCATTAGCTGACTTTGCTTATCCTAAACTTACAGATGTGCTTAGATCAGAAACACCTTACCAAGCAGTAGTTTTTGCAGACTGTGAATGGAACAGATCTAGTTGACAATGAGGAAGTGGAGAAGGGCGGAAGTTACTGTAAAAAAACCTCTTAAATTCTAAAATGCGTTACAGCAGCTCTGGTGTGGATTTATTAAGTAAATCTTTAGGCACCAAGTATTAGAAACACACAATTCAGTGTAAATTGATTTCCCCTCAATTTGTTTTTTGGTGTTTGAGATACAGACACACACAAATGTATGTTAGGGGACTCGCACTGTGAAATGCTTTGATTGAAAACCTGTCACCTTGCTAGATATGAATTATAGTATATGACAGCAGACTGCTTGGTAACCTTCAGCACATTCTATGACCTATACATTTTAATGGCTTACTAACGTAAAGATGCAGCACTGCACACATTTAGCCTTCTGCCATATCTTTTCCAGCTGACTGTATTTTAAATGAGAGGACCATGGTAGCAGAGTGAACCATCGCTTTTGCGTGTTGGGTAGGGAGGAAAATGTGCTAAACAAGGTTTTTCCATGTGCAGCTGTTGAAGAAACTGGTCTCATTATATTTACTACATGTTTTGTACAGAAGGGTCATAGTTCAGTGGTGGAGAATCTGCTTTCCATATAGAAGATCACAGGCTGGGAAAGTTTCCTTTTTGGAAACCTTGTACAGCTAGCTGCCAGTCAGTTTAAGCAGTGCTGAGCTAATGGACTGATGGTCTCAGCCTATATAAAACAGCCTCCTGTGTTCCTATATATTACTTTTTGTTTGCATTTTTATAACAGTGACGTGATCTGATACAAAGGAGGAAAATAAGCAAATTCAGGTACTAATTCTTTCACGCTATTATGTAATGAAGTTACATAACAACCAGCTGGAATAGCAGCTGATGGAGATAGAAGAGGAACCACATGGCATTTGGACCCAGCTGAGCTGATAAAGGAGGACTAACTGTTTCTTTTCTGTCAGTTGCAACCAAGTGGAAGATTCAGAGAGCCCGATATTACTGCGCCCTAAATCCTAATTGAACTCTGACTCCATTAGTTTGCCTGCATAACTTTTACGATCTTCAAAATTTATTATTGCTCATTTTATGCCTGCTTATTGTCACTGGTGTGGCGAACCTGTGTTGAGAACTTGGGACTGGGCTAACATCCTTGAATGTAGCTCCATAACCCTTTCTAATATCCCTGCACAAAGAAGGGTTACAGCCTAGGCTTCTTACTGTGAATATGGTATAGCAGTCAGAGTGACACCAGAAATGTCAAGGTTTAAGGCTCCACTTGAATAGATGACATGGGGCCAATAATTCTCTCAAATGAAGGCGCTGTGCTCCTTGGAAGAAGGGCAGGACAGCTCTGTCCCACCCCAATCTCACTGACACATGCAGTGATTTTTATGTGGACGGGCATCATGTAAGCTTATATCTGCAGCCTAGCTGGTGGCATTGCTACGTGAAGAAAGTCTTAAATAAGTTTAAAAACAAACAAATGGGAGAATGCCATAGGCAAAATCTAGTCTGTTTTGGGAAGGGTATTGGAGATAAGAAACTCCCGACTTACGGGACAGTAATTGTCATTCTAATGGTGGAGGTCATTTAGAAATGCTTTATTGGCCTTGTAGACTTGCATCCTCATAATGTGACACTTGATCGTGGGATTCAATGATAGGAAGTATAATTGAAAACTAAATCAGAGTGAGGATATTCAAATGTCAAAGGACTAGGAGATTACATGACCTGCTGATAAACTCTAGCAAAATGATGTTGCATGAAATCATACAAAATTAGTAGAAATTAGTAGGAATGTTGTACTCATAACCCTAAGGAACTGATATGTCTTAAATATGAAAACCATCAGTTATTTTAACGATTTCAGACAATATTTTTGTGGCTGTGAGATCCTGTGTAAGAATTCAGTAGTACTGCAGACTTAATAATTTTGCTTTGGGAGAAATGTATACTGCTGGTGTCTTTGTATTCTTCTCTGTTCCTATTTTTAAGCCATTTGTGTGAGTCTTTCACAGTCCAGCCATTTCTCCTCCTTGATCCTGCCAGGAAGTCATAGTACTATTTGATTTCAGCCTGTTGCCTTGGTAATAACTGTAATGTCACAAATTCAGCATTATAACTTCACTGCACGATCAAAAAGCTGTGAGTGTGTGCTATGTGGGAGAGAGCCCAAAGGCTTTGTTGTAATACACAGCTTTGATAATTAGTAAAACTGAGAGAGAACGACTTGCTTTTTTCAAACATAGCAGCCTGCCAGATTTGAGGTGCTGAAATTCATCTCCATTAAAAAAAAATGTAACGTTCAGTCAATCGGTTTCCCTTTCACAATATTCCTATGCATCCTTCCCACTATTCATCAGATATTTGTTGATGTTTGGAAGAATACATAGCCAACATTATCTGTATCAAGAGCAAGGTATGGAAGGTAGGTATGTTTAAAAACCTCATTGTCACTTAAGTCACTTTAGTCTTCCGCATTTACATGCACACTTGATGCAAGCCAAATTCATAAATTTGTTAATGAGGTTGTGCAGGAGGTTTCTTGGGCTCATTTCTTATACGTTTTGAAAAACACTGATCAATCAGGATGTTTACTCAATTGTTCATCTTGGAGTTGGAGCTATAAATACTGCACTTTATACAACCCATTTTTCCTTTAAAAAAAGGGGGGAGACACGATTTGCCTTGAGGTGAAATCTTTTGAAAGATGGTCAGTGTGAAATCTGACGATGGTTGGCAGGAATTGAACGCAACCCTTGTGTAATAGCCTGCTAAAGTTATTATAGCAAATGGCACCATGTCTTGCACTTTGTGGATTTTAGTCACCGTTATTTTGAGAGCGTCAAAACAGGTTCTGCTGGTGAGAGACTGACATATCTAGGTAACCAAACTCAGTTGGAGTTTAACAAGAAACAATCTCACACCAAGATTAAGTGAGTGGGCAGGACTTGATGAAAAAGAGTCGCACCTTTTGGAAATAAGTTCTTTTATCTTCTGACTGAGGTGTACTTTCCAATAGGAGGCAACTCCTTTATATACTGTATTTTTTGCACCATAACACTCACTTTTTTCCTCCTAGAAAATAAGGGGAAATGTCTGTGCGTGTTATGGAGCGAATGCCTGCGGGTGGCGGGGGGGATCTGCTGCAGTTGTGAGCAGAGGATCCATGGTTCCCCTTCCTTTTCTCCTCCGTGGTTACAAAGCATGGATCCACATGGATCCTCAGGATTTTTGCATTGGGCTACTCCAAACTCACTGTCAGATCACATGTCTGTGGCCACAGCATGAACCTCAAAAATCATATATCCACTATTTCATTTAGAATATTTTTTCCCTTGTTTTCCTCCTCTAAAAACTACGTGCATGTTATGGTCTGGTGCGTGTTATAGAGCGAAAAATATGGTATTTTATAAAATGCGTAGGCAGTTAGCAGAAGAGACTTGCTATGTCAGTTGGTCCAAATAGGTTCCAGTTTATTTTAATGCACGTTGTGCATGAAATTAATAGTCCACAAATATTTGTTTATTTGTTTGACGACTGTGACAACCCACAGTTGGACTTTTCGTGTTAACTGAACCTTCTCACTTCTAAGACACTCCTTCAGTATTGCTCTACAACGACAATAGCAAGATGAAAGGGATACTGGATCCATTCAAAAATTTGACTAAAAATGATAGAGGATAGTGCCCCTTGTGGTATTTTGTATTCTTAATGCTTCAACAAAATGTTGCCTGTAGCATTTCTTTATTCTCCCCACCCCTCGGTGCAATATATAAGCTGGCTAACACCTTTTGAAGAATATTAAAGCTTAGCTAGAAATGACAAAAAAATATTATTCTTGCACAAGAAACCAAATTCCCTATCCAGCTTGGGAACTGTGTATCTTTCTAATCTACCCCTGAAAGACATCTTACCTATCAGTTCTCCTGAACAAGAAGTAGGAAGAGCTCTCTTTACATATCTCTTACATGTGATCTGATAGCTGAGAAGGTACCTGCTAGAATAGTAAGGTATAGAGAGTCTGGGGAGGAAGGAATATCGCTCCTCTATGCCAACTCTGCCCCAGCTTCTGCCAACCTAGCAGTTCAAAAGCATACCAGTGCAAGTAGATTAGTAGGTACCACTGTGCGCTCTGGCACTCATCACGGTCCTCCGTGCAGTAGCGGTTTAGTCATGCTGGCCACACGACCCAGAAAGCTGTGGACAAACACCGGCTCCCCTTGGCCTAAAAAGTGAAATGAGCGCCGCGCCCCATGGTCACCTTTGACTGGACTTAACCATCCAGAGGTCCTTTACCTTTACTAGCACATCTATGACCTTGGTGGTTCTTGGAGAAGAGAAGATTATTGCCAGTGCAGCAAGTTGCCTGCTTGGTTGCTGCAGGCGACGCTAACAATAAATCCTGTGGCAGTTTTCATATGCATGTGTTCCTGAAAAGTCTAGGTGGCATGTTAATTTATATTTTATAATTTATATCCAGTATGCCCCATGGAGAGCCTCAAGGTCCATAAATAGCAACACCTTAGTGGTCCCGGGCCCTAAGGAAGTTAGACTAGCTTCAACCAGAGCCAGGGCCTTCTCAACACTGGCCCTGGCCTGGTGGAACGCTCTGCCTCATGAGCCCAGGGCCCTGCAGGATCTGATTTCTTTCCGCAGGGCCTATAAGACAGAGTTGTTCCACCTGGCCTTTGGCTTGGAATCAATTTGATTCCCTCCCCCTCTTTCTTTTTTCCTTTCTCCTCCTGTGATGAGGCTGCATTTTAATGTTTTAATGTTGTATTTTAATCTTGTTTTTTAAGTTGTATTTCAATCAACTTGTTTTTATTATTGCTTGTTAGCCGCCCTGAGCCCGGTCTTGGCTGGGGAGGGCGGGGTATAAATAAAAATTATTATTATTATCATTATTAATCTTTAGCAACAGTAGCCTGGTGAAGAGGGACCATTATGACTTCTGCTGCTCTTGAGGTTTGCCTTCTTTGGAAATCTTAAAACTATGGGCTCCTGGAGGTTGTGTTTTGATATGTCCCTTGTATCCAGGACTTAAGTGTGTTACAGATGTTGTAGTTCTGGGTGGGTTCACTGCTTGCCCTACCAGTAGCTTTGAAAATGACTCCTGCTGTTCAGCATTCATTACTTCCTACCATTTACCCTGTAACAAGTTTATTATGTGGAGTTCCTCTCCCCCCATTTAGAAAACACATACACAGACAGCGAAATGCATTATGAGATGTGATGCGTGTAATGTGCCTGGGAGTGGAGTGCGGCTTATTAGTAAAATAGGACAGTCCTCTTGGGAAATATGCTCTCATTTTGAATCATTTCACCCTCCTCTTGCTGTGTCTACTTCATCTTAAATATGTCCATTATAGTAGAATAGTTGCTGTGAGTGACACACACATAATTGGAAAATGTTTCACATATATTTTGATTTGAAGTAGTCTTGTAAAAGTCAACTGAATTGTTCAGAAACACAAGTAGGTTTGGACTACTACATTTTCAGAGGTGAACCCTTTTTTGCAAAAAATCTTTGTATATTCCTTTTTGTTCCTTTTTTCCTATGGGATTAATTAAGTTTGGAGATCTAATCATTCTCTCATGTGAGAAAAATAATCTGATAAGGAAATTGTAGCTCAGAGGTAGAAATAGCTGTTACGTTTTGCCTGATTAAATATATAAAAATTAAATATATTGCAGTGATTAACAAAAACAGAGATATTAAATTCTTACATCAACTGTTCTCTTTATTTTTCAAAAAAACACACAAAAAAAACTATGGGTCAAGCAAAACTGTCTAGAATTTTCTCTTTGGGCAGCATCTCATTCAAAGAGTCTGAAATTTAAAAAAACACATTTTATAGTGCAATCCTCTACATGTAAACTACATGTAAACCTATTAAGTTGAATAGAATTTACTTCTAAGTAAGTGGAATAAGATTACAGCCTCAGTCACTTTCTGCAGGCTTTAAAATTCTAATAGGTGTGGGGCTCTTTAGGTTGCTGAACTACAACTCCCATTGACCCTGAACATTGGTCATATTTGCTACGACTCCCCCCTTCTTTCCAGCACTTTGGATCCCTTTGTGTAACTTCCAGAATACACAGTCTTAGATGATGGACCCCTTTGAGACCATGGTTGAGATGGTTTTGATTAACATAAAGGCAATAATGAAATAACTGAGTTCTTAATCATTCCTGAATTATATTTAGTGATAAGGTCAGAGTTGCCACAAAGAGCAAAACACTTTTATTAATCCTTATTTGCATTGCAACAATTATTTAAAATATTGTCTTTTGCAAATCCAAATATTTAGTTTATAACCTGATTTGATGAAATCATGGCAATGGTTTATTTATAATGGATTATATTGGATTATATTTTAAGGTATTTTTCACTTTTGTGATTAGAATTTCTCCACACTCATAAAGTTGAAAAACTTCTAATGAAAGCCAGAAAACTGTTGCATTCACATGTAGCTCCAGCGTTTTTAATGAAAGTTTGATATTGATCGGATCCAAATGGGATTTTTTGAAATGATGAAATTTTTCAGCTCTCTGAAATGTGCCACGGATAATATGCTGATCTCCTTGAAGTGTGTGTGTTGTCTGTATTTAAAGTTTATTGTTTATTCCTTAGGCAGTACCTCCTGAATCACATTCTATTCTGTCTGGGTCTGCTTCAGCAAAGATGATTGAGGGATTGCAACCTGGGGGCAGTGGAATATATCCCAGAATGCTATGTTGATAGTCTTATCTTTCTATACAGTAGCCCTTTTCACATACTTTTATTCTTTATGCATGATAGAACAGTGGAGCTCTGACCACTTGGATTTAATATGTAATTATGCCTAGTTACAGGCACAGAGTCCAGCATGACAGTCCAATGACCTCTTGCTTGTTGTCACCAATTTAACCAGTGTAGTTTATTGGTTGTGTGTATTCTAAGCATCCATGCATCCAAGAGGGTAAATGAGTGTGCAAAAAGCATGTGCATACTTGAGGCAGTGTGATTAAAATTAATTTGGCCGTGTCTTTATGGCTTTTTCTGTGTTTGCCTCTTGGATTTGTCGTATTTTTGATATAGAGCCAGTTAATTTAATGATTTAATTGAAGAGCTCATTTCTGTCAAGGAGTCTTTAAAATGTGCTCCAAAATATGCAGATTGGGGTCTAGTGCTTAAATGCAGAGTTGAGAAAGACATGTTCAGAAAAATAAGTGCAGAAAAACACACACACATGAATAAATATAGTGGGCAAAAACTGAAATTCCTGTCATATCATTTACCCCCAGTAGGAAGGAAGCCTCATTTATTTCAACAGAGCTACTTCTGAGTAAAGCATACCAATTGTGTTTTATTCTGCAAAGACAGCACATTGAATGAATGAAATGATAATGAGGAAGGTGCTCTAACAAGCATACCCCAGTATCTTCCTCCTTCTCTTGCCTTTCTTTCTTTCTTTCTTTCGCCGCTCTGGGAGGGACCCTTCCCAAATCACAGATGAGGGCATCCACATTTCTTCCTCTTAATGCTCAGCAACAGTGATTAAGCGATGGTCATTTGCAATTGTGCTGCCTGAGTGCTGAATCATAATGGCTACATCTGCATGTTGTGTGCTAACTTTCTTCAGAAATGTCTGGTCAACCTTTTTAAAAAAGAAAGAAAGAAAGAAAAGAATCTGGGCCCTGTGCTGGCCTTGGTAACACCAGAATCCTAACCCTTCCACCCATCTGTCTGTAGACCTGCCTCAATTCTGTTACTCCATTTCCCTTCCAGTTCTTCAAATCCCCTAATAGTCATGATTTTCCACATTCTGTATCGCAAAAGATAGCAATAAGGTGACAACCCTGGATTTGACTTACTTTTAAACCTTTTCCAGGCCATATTCAGTCCAGATTTCCTCTAAACAATTTATGCTGGTGTAAAGAATGAAGGTTTACACATTTTCTTTGAGGAGAGGTGGCTGAAAGTTGGGATGGCTATCAGCCAGCCTGTTCCTTGCCTTGATAACCCTTCCTTTTAAGTGAGAGGGAACTACGAACTGGCCCAGCACATGCTTTCAAAGCCCTCATCTCTGAGCAGCCTCCTCACCTTAGGAAGGGACATTTTGGAACGCTTGAAGGTATAGATTGCATTGTCAGAAATAGAATAGAGGGAATATTGCTACTTCAAGATGTGTATACAATGAAGCATCCTGAGACAATTAACAAGGCTGTGGATGTTGGCTGTTCTTGATCATAACTTCCAAAAGTTAAATTCTGGGATTTGTAGCTGCCAGACATTTTCTTTGTAGGTTCCCATGATCACTGAATAATATGCCAAAACAGATGGAGCAGAAGCAAACATTTTAGGTTTGTGTGTATCAGGAGCGGATGCTGCCTAATTAGTACGCAGATGGCATACACATTAATATTACTATGCAGTTAACTACCAGGGCCTAAATAGTAATTTTTGGTACATTTTGTGGGGATGGGGCAAAAATACCCCCAAGATTGAATTAATGTTTGGTGTGGGTGTGGTAAAATCAAATAACCCTTCCGGGAAAGTGTAGGTTTAAGAATTTTTAAGCAACAAAAATGTTTCAACACTTCAAGCAACTCACTTGACCTTAGCATCCAGCAGTCACCCCCACCTAAACATTCATCAATTTTAGGAAAATTAGTACAATCAAACCTCGGTTGTCTAACGTAATCCGTTCCAGAAGTCCGCTCGGCTTCCGAAACGTTCAACAACCAAGGCACGGCTTCTGATTGGTCGCAAGAGCTTTCTGCACTCAAGCGGAAGCCACGTCAGATGTTCAGCTTCCAAAAATCGTTTGAAAACCAGAGCATTTTCTTCTGGGTTTTTACCGTTCAGGAGCCGAAATGTTCCAAAATGGAGGCGTTCGGGAACTGAGGACTGATTGTAGTCTTATACTGAATCAGACCACTGGTCCATTTAGTTCAGTTTTTTATTCTGGCAGGTTGCAGCTTTCCAGTGTTTCAGACAGAGGACATTTCCAACCCTATGTGATGATACCTTCTGCATAAAAAACTGATGCTCTATGAGCTACATCATCACCAAAAGCCCCACATTCGTTGGATATGAATAGTTCTGTGAAAGTGGGGATGATACTCAGTTCAGTTTGATTTCATTTACATTGTGTCTTGAAAGCACAGAATAATAAATTTAATTGGTCTTGTGGCACATTACTTATTACTTACTTATGTAATTGTTGGCGTTGGCAACACTGTCTCTCTCGAAAGACAGTGGAGTGTACTTCTGGGGGGTGAAGTCAGACTCCTGCATTAGCAGCACCAAAGTGACCCTCCTAGAGTCCAAGCCTGGGCAGGGTATATGGAGGTCCTGGGCTGCCCAGATGACAAAATCCCCCCTCTCTTGGCTTCATTGATGTGGAGGGGGAGCGCATGTGGACTTTATCACATTCACAATTTCCGCTGCGTTAGATCATAGTCAGAGGTAATCTCCTCCAACATGAAACCGGGGAGAAGGTTTGCTATTTTGTTTTCCCCTAGGTAAGCAGATAGGTTGTGAATAAAGCCTTTGCAGTGTTCCTACCCAGCAGCAAACCAGCCTCTGCCAACCTGGTCTACTCTGGATACTTTGGACCACAACTCTTGTCAATGCCAGCCAGAGCACTGGTGCTACGATGCTTGCTTCTGAATATTTACCTCTATCCAATTTATAGCCCATCTTTTCCTCCAAGGAGCTCAAGGTGGTCTCTATGCCTCCCCCCCCCCGTTTAATCCCCATTACATCCCTGTGAAGTAGGTGAAGCTTAGAGAAAGTGACATATGCTTCAACATTTCTCCGATGAAAATAGGGACATCGTATTTAACAACAACTACAACAATAACAATGTTATTTATACCAAATAACAATGTTATTTGGCCACCTCATGAGAAGAGAAGACTCCCTGGAAAAGACCCTGATGTTGGGAAAGATGGAGGGCACAAGGAGAAGGGGACGACAGAGGACGAGATGGTTGAGCAGTGTCCTCAAAGCTACCAGCATGAGTTTGACCAAACTGCGGGAGGCAGTGGAAGACAGGAGTGCCTGGCATACCCTGGTCCATGGGGTAACGAAGAGTTGGAGACGACTAAACAACTAAGCAACAACAACAAAGGAAAGCACAGCAATACGTTTGGCACCAGCTGGGCTGTAGGAGTTGCCAGAAGGAGGCGTACAAGTTGCCATCCAACTGTTTTAGGGACTCCACTCCGGATTTGTGTAGAATTGACTATTTAGCCTTTTCTTCTCCTGAATATAATTCCTCAAGGCAGTAGAGGTTTCAGATCAGAGTTTTCCTTCTGCTATATGGGCTGCCTTCCCAGGTTATGTAATACATAGAAAGTAATGACATTATCCTTCACTGCCCAATGGATAACTTCACTTGCTTCCTCATGTGTAGTGAGTGGTAGATAATATCCGAGGACCAAAGGAATAGCAATGTGTAACCCGACTTGCAGGCGGTTTGCATCAGGTGTATGCCTATGTAAATGCATAAAAGCCTTTAACTCGCACGGGTCTAGATTGTTGCTGCAGATGGCGAAACGGTCTCTAGGCAACTATGCTGAAGAAATGCATGACCCAGATGCTCTTTCATAATGTATGTGAGTAACATGAAAACTCGGGATCAAGTCTGCTATTGGTCATGAGCCACCTCTTGGCCCTGCTGAACGTATTTAGTAAATGCATTGTACACAGCCTGCTGCAATGATATTTACTCAGGACCATGGGAGCAAGCTACACTATGATATTTAAGCATACTGAAGCTTCAGTAACTGTTAGTTTCACAGCTTAGTTTTGTAATGATTGTCACTGCGTGTTAAAGTTATTTCTTATATCAACTCCTGATTCGTAGTTGGGTTGTTTTAATTACTAGTGTGCCCCTACCCTGAAGTATTTGGATAGAGAGTGGGTTCTAAATATTTTAATATTTTAATAAATACAGTGGTGCCCCGCAAGACGAATGCCTCGCAAGACGGAAAACTCGCTAGACGAAAGAGTTTTCCGTTTTGGAGGTGCTTCGCAAAACGAATTTCCTATGGGCTTGCTTCGCAAGACGACAATGTCTTGCGAGTTCCTGCTGGGTTTCCCCCCCCTTTTCTAAGCCGCTAAGCCGCTTATCAGCCGATCCGATCAGCAGATAAGCCGCTAATAGCACTAATAGTGCTAATCCGCTAATCCTTCAATGGGCTTGCTTCGCAAGACGAAAAAAACCGCTAGACGAAGAGAATCACAGAACGGATTCTTTTCGTCTTGCGAGGCACCACTGTATACACATATACAAAAATGCTATTCAGAACTAACAACTGTGCCTGTTGCTTCAAAATTTAAGATTGGTGGGCACCTAAAGATATGCATTTATATTCTTTATATATAATTAGTCTAATATAATATCTCAATGTTTGATTATGAAAAGAAAACCAGTATTCCCAGGAATTGTCTGGTTTTAGGCTGGCGGCTGGCGGGTGGCGCTGTGGGTAAAAGCCTCAGCGCCTAGGGCTTGCCGATCGAAAGGTCGGCGGTTCGAATCCCCGCGGCGGGGTGCGCTCCCGCTGCTCGGTCCCAGCGCCTGCCAACCTAGCAGTTCGAAAGCACCCCCGGGTGCAAGTAGATAAATAGGTACCGCTTACCAGCGGGAAGGTAAACGGCGTTCCGTGTGCTGCGCTGGCTCGCCAGATGCAGCTTTGTCACGCTGGCCACGTGACCCGGAAGTGTCTCCGGACAGCGCTGGCCCCCGGCCTCTTGAGTGAGATGGGCGCACAAACCCCAGAGTCTGTCAAGACTGGCCCGTTCGGGCAGGGGTACCTTTACCTTTACCTAGGCTGGCGGCTCTTACTGATGTTAATTAAGCAGTCCTAAAAGTTTAGACGTGCTTCTTTTAAAAAGTTAATTTATGCAAGGTAAATATTACTGATGTAGCACATTTAATTAAAAGTTGAAAAAGGAGAAAATAATGAGATGGTTTCTGTGTGTGAACTTAAACTTGAAGTGTTCCTAGAATTTTAAATACCTTCACTAGGCTATTCAAGAATAATTTGGTTCAAGAGAATGATTTCATTAGGGGATAACGCTCTGTATGCAAAGAAGTCTGTGCGCTAATGCATTTTCATAATGTTGAGGAATTGTGCAGTCTTTTTGATTTTTTTACTATGTCATCATAGTAAGGGATGTTGGGAGGGGGGAGGGGGACATAGAATGTGTAATTTCAAGGTACCATGGCTTGATTTATCTACCAGTCCAAAAGCTAGACAAGAGCTTTGTTATATACCTTAAATAAGAACAGGAAACCGTCTGCCCATTTCCAGCTCTGCCCATTTACAACTTAGTCCAGTACCACCTAATGACCAAACTATATATTGGCCTTATCCACACAGTTTTAGTTTAGCTGCACTGTGACAATTGAGTATTAAACAAAACAAAACATGCATGACATGACTTGCTCTCCCTTCTCTCACTAGGAGGCAACCATCTGAAATGGGGAGCCTTTCATTGGCGAATGTTGAGGGTTCTCAAACTCATGAAAAGGGCGTCAGTGCATGTCTTCTGCACTGGGTAACTTGGGGTTCTAGTAAAAGACAGGTGAACATAACAACCACATTTGCACATAACATTAAGCCCAAAGCGTGGCTTCCTCAGAATGAGGAGGCAGGTGCGTTGCTCCTCCCATGGTCTTTTGATTTGACATGTCAGTAACTCCAAGGGGTGGATAATTCTAGCTTTCAAAGGTATGTTTGAGCTGAATACTAGTTTGCCCACAAACAACAGCATACATTGTGTTGACTAGCTTATCATTGAAAACAGCACAGGGCTTTCTAGCACGCCCAACATTTTTGTATTGGGGATATGTGTTCTGAACATGAAAATCTCATCTATGATATTTTACAGTGCCTCTGGTGCTGAATAATCATCATTCAAAGTGTACAATTTTCCTTTTTGGAGAGGTCTGGTGTCTTTATTCTAGATGTATTCTAGATGTATTCTAGTATGCTTTTGTCACCACAATTAATTTTCAAATGTGGAATTTATTTGTCTTAGTCCATTACAATGTATATTATTATTATTATTATTATTATTATTATTATTATTATACGTTTATTTATACTTCGCCTATTTCTCTTATGGGACTCAAGGCGGCTTACAGATTAAAAACAAGAACCTCTAAAAAAAATCAGAAAATCAATAATTAAAATACAATTGATAGAATTAAAACTATATACATATATAAGATCCATTTAAAAACATACCAGTGACTACAATAAAAACAGCAGGGCACCAGCTCTTTAATTAAAAGCAATCAGTTCCCAAAAGCCTGTGGCAACAAGAAAGTCCTCACCTGCCAGTAGGACAGCAAGGAGGGAGCTGGTCTAGCTTCTTTAGGGAAGGAGTTCCCAGAAGTCTGGGAGCAGACCACTGATAAGGCTGTCTCCCATGTCCCCATCAAGAATGCCTGAATATTGTGAATGTTCTGTTCAGGATTCAAGCATAACCATACCAGTCTAGCAGTAGAAATACACAGGTATGTCCTGTTGTCTTGCCTGTTTCTTTATTGAGTGTGGACATGTTTCTTGCTTTTTCTTCTTTTATGTCCTTGTTGTCTAATTTGTATTGTGGGTAATGCACCATTGGCAGGTTGTTTAGTTGCATTATAAAATTTCCAGTAATAATAATAACAACAATTTCTCACCAAAGTTGGCTGTGATTTTTTTCCTTTGCTAAATGATATCAGTAAATAGGTGGCCTGCTGTGTTGCCCTCTTTTGCTATTGTCACTAAGAAATTAGGATAAGGTTTATAGGAGAGATGTCTATTTACTCTGCAGCAGATTGCCTTAGCTGATAAAATGGTGTTTCAATCCGTACTGGTGATTAACACACGGTAGTGACATAATCTTGGATTGTTTTCAGACTTCCTGTTTGTTCAAACAAATGTTCAACAGTGTTTGTGGGGAGGTTAGACAAGGTTAGAGAGGTTATAAAATGTTGTGTCAAGCAATGGTTATCCCACACTTTCTAGCACATTTTCCTGTCACTCTCCTTCAGCAAAATGTTCAATTTTGGTGGAAAGAGGGTTTGCTACACAAGAGCACCAAATCAGCTTTAGTTGCACAACCTGGATTTGTTGGTATGCAATTGAATTCCACCTGAACATAGCCCTTAAATTGGTTTAATGTTTCATATTATTGTATTCATTTATATATTGTAACTGTTAAATTTGCTAGACCTTTCACCAAAAGCAATAAATACAACGGAGTACTGGAATGGATGAGGCACAATCCATTCTGTTTAAAGATTGTGTAGATGTGCAGCAGAGGAAGACACGCCACATCTGAGAGAAGAGTAGCAAAGATTAATAAGCACTCTGATGAAAGAGGTAGAAGTAAAAAAAGAGATACAAGTTAAGTGGTTTAGCATGATTCCCTATACTTGACTTGAACTAAGAGATACTCATACATGGCCGCACCTTTATCAAGCTATCTGGAAAATCAAGGAAGAGTTTAAAAATAGCTGTGTGGTAGCCACTAGACGAGGATTTTGTCTCGGCAAATGGATTCGAAAACCACATTAAGGATTGAACATGGTTACAGTGGTGCCTCGCAAGACGAAATTAATCCGTTCCGCGAGTATCTTCGTCTAGCGGTTTTTTTCGTCTTGCGAAGCAACCCTATTAGCGGCTTAGCGGATTAGCGCTATTAGCGGTTTAACGGCTATTAAAGGCTTAGCGGCTTAGCTGCTAAAAGGCTATTAAAGGCTTAGCGGCTTAGAAAAAAGGGGGGAGCGGAAAAAAATCTCAAGACTCGCAAGACATTTTCGTCTTGCGAAGCAAGCCCATAGGGAAATTCGTCCTGCGAAGCGCATTGAAAAACAGAAAACCCTTTCGTCTAGCGGGTTTTCCGTCTTGCGAGGCATTCGTCTTGTGGGGCACCACTGTATATTGTCACAGAAAGCATTACTGAAGCAATTTAGATGATGCTCCAAACCAAGGGTTTCTGGTTCTGGTTTGAATGGAAAGCAGTAAAGCATAGTTTGCTAACTGGGACATCACAGCAGAATGTCAATATCAAGGCCGGAAATAGAAAGTGGAGTTGCATATAGTGGGGAGAGGTAGTATATGGCCCATCAGCTTGTTCCTGATCCATCATATCATGGTTTGGGCTACAGGATGGTCTGAATTGAGCTAGTGTATGTGTTGCTTTCTTCTCAGAACTTCAGGAAATTTTCTATACTGATGTGCATGTGCAAAAGCCCAGCAAGATGGTGAATGTGTTACCTTTAAGCAGGAGTGGCTAACCTGTTCAACTCCCATCAGCCACACCTAGCATGGTCAACAGAGAGTTACAAGTTAGCCTCATCTGCCCTAAAGGGAAAAAATAAGTTCAATAATCCTTAAGAAATATAGTTTACCTTTACTGGATCATGAAAGTAAGTATGCATGACTATATTAAATACACTATCCATTAATATATTACAAGACCATTGTGGGCTCTTTTTGTGTGTGTGATAAACTGATTTTTAACCTCACGTGTTGAAACAGTTGTGGGACAGTTTTTGCTACTCAGGAAAGAAATATTTTGCTGCACATAATGAATGGACTGTACTCTTTACGTTCAGCTTTTTTTCAGTTACGAAGCTTTAAATGGAACACTTTCAGTTCAGTGATTTTCCCCCTCCACCCCTCTCGTTCTTGTCATATATCACTGCCTTGTAAAATGTTCCTTTGGTTTGTGTGAGACTAACCTGGGCTCAATGGTTGCAAAATTTGCAAGACAGCAGCACTGTTTTCTGATTTGTGGAAATGGAGGCGAAGAATAGCCAATAGCTGGGTTCAGACACTGGGTTTTAGCATAATGTGAATCAACCGACTTGTGTGCTTCAATCTTCCCCTCTCCTTCTGACAGGAATTGTATATATTAACAACATAAACCTGATTTGGTTAAGCACAGTCATATTTGAACAGCATTTTGAATTTCAGTATCTCACTGTGTTTCTACAAGATACCTTTTTTTGGAGTCAAATGGATAAAATAGTCCCATAAGAATTGGTATTTTGAAGGCAGAAGAAGGTACATGAGTCAGTTATAAAACTGCTTCAGTTCTTTTCTAAAGCTTTAACAATTTTGCTAGAGTGCTGCTTGTGGTATCATTTTGCCTTGAGCTGAGTTCGCAGTTGAGTTACAAGTTGTGGGGAAAGCGGTTTCCTAGACACTTTCCTAAACTGTGTTAATGTGTTAAAATTTTGCTCCTGCTATTTTTGCATTGTAAAAGGTATGTAACAGTATCATGTCTCTAAAAGAGAAACTACTGTAACTGCTGAAAGGTGGTTTTGCACTGGGAACATTCATCCTATTTAACTGTGATTGAAAAGTCTGTCAAACCACTGAAAAACCAACTTCATTAAGAATCAGTTTGCAAAAGATGCTCCTCCTATAAAGAGAGGTTAAATAATTACATATAAATGAAGGTTAAATAATTACAGAGTTAAGAAACTAAGATGATGACAGCATCGTTTTCATTGAGGAAGCACAGCGTTCACTTGTTTGGGTTTCATATCCAGCAGTTTGATGAGCTAAACAGAAAATCTAAATTATGAATGATACTGACATTTGGGATTTCCTCTTTCTCTTACCTGCGATGACACAGTGACATCCAAAGAAATAGTTTAAGATTTCAGATTGAGGATTAAAAATTGCAGGCAGTAATTTTGAGCCAGATGTAATTCATAGGAGGAAAGGGACTAACAAGCGCATATTACTGAAATGTCAATATGTAGTGAGCAGGAACATTTGAAAAAGGGAAAGAGTGGTGATTGTTCTGAAATACATTGATATATACAATTTACCTTTTCACTCCTGTAAACACATTTTAAAGGTCTGCCTTTCAGCCTTTGTCTAATTTGTCTCCTCTTTTGTCCCAGTTCCAGTGTGTCTCTTGTTCCTGAATTGTGTTCTTAGCCTAGGATACTTAGTCTGTTCATTCCATCATGTGAAAGCATGGTTGCTTGTGCTACATACAGAGCTGATACTTATAGGTGAGAAAATGTCTCAAAACCACCACTTCCTCAGAAGTATACTGTTTATTGTGAGGGCTCCCTCTGGCAGTCTCTGCTACCAACTCTGAGAAGTATAAGGAGCTGTGGCTTGTCCACTGGAATCGTTTTCAATTTAAAAGTTGGAGCGTCTGAGAGGACTTCTATCAAGAACAGTTTTTCTTTTAAGTGTCCTTAGTTGAGCAGGTGGCAGCTGTCTGTTTGCCAACTATGCTTGAAAATGAAGTTTAATCAGTTAGACTTTTGTCATAGTCAGGAACTGATAGTGATTTATTCCAGACATAATTATGGCTTAGCATGATGTGCACTAGGCTGGAGTGCCCATATTTCCTTTTTCTGCTGCTCTGGTGTAGCTGCAAAGAGATTGGAAGCTCTTGTTTCTGCTTTCAGGCAACTCTGGTTAGTCTTGCACTGGGATGGAGGAGCTGTGGCCCTCCATGTGTTGCCATGGTGAAGGAAATTCAAATCCAATAATATCTGGAGGGCCACAGAGTTTCCCCATCCCTGCCTTAAACCATAGTTAAGATTAACCACTGCTTTTCTGAGTTCAGATATAATGAATAATTCTGGTTATCTTGAAACAGATGCAGACCCTGCCAATCTGCTCATGGCTGTGTCAGGGAAGAAGGGAGCATATGAAATAGGGACGAATTCACTATGGTTTAAGATTGTGTCTAAACAATAGAGACCCTTTCTTGTGAATAGAAGGCTAAATGGAAGCTTTGTCACAGTTTTCTTGTGGAAAGCACAGATAAATTGGATCTGCAATCAGACCCCTGCCCTGAAAGCAGGAGGAGAAGGACTAATGTAATAATAAGGAAAAAAACATGAGCAGAAAGGAGGAATTGGCTCTGAGAGGCTTTGAAAGTACCAGCATCCTTTGGTATTTTACGTGATGGTAAAATAGAAATGATTTGGTGATTCCAGGATATTTCAGTTATAGCAGAACAAAAGATCACAACCATTACGTTTCTTTGGATCATAAAATCTTTGTGTGTTGATGAGATGGCATTTCATACAAATGAGGTGCAAACTTAAAATGAAAGCTGGACTGCAGCATTTTGTTTGCTGGTGACTTCATCAAAACTTGAAAGATTTTGCAATTTGGAATCAAGAATTTGAATGCTTAAATAATTCTCACTGAAGTATTTCAGAGTGATAGCATTTGTAGTAGTAATTTAGAAATCCATTTTGAAATTTGACGTGCAATCTTGTCATAAGAACACACTACCAGCTGTTTAGGACAAAAAGGAATCCTTCTGCTTTAAAGGTTGGCTTAAATTGGTCAGGTCTAAGCATAAGATTTCAGACCCCCTAAAAGTTTATAGCACTTGTTAAATTCAGTTATTTTGAAATGTGTACTAAATAGACGGCTCAGCAGACCCACTAGTGACAAGCGCTTTTATCGCCTGCAACAGCAACACATTTTGTTTGAATGCAGTATAGACACTGGAAGAGTCTTTTGTCGTCATCAAAGGCCCTTCTTTGTGTTCCTCCTCCACACGAGGTCCAGAGGGTGGCAACATGAGAATGGGCCTTTTCTGCAGTGTGTTGGGTTGAAATAAGCGACAGACGAATGACAAGTGTCATATGGGAGGCATCTGCCGAGCATGTCTCGGGAAGTCCCTTTTATTGAATATTACAGCATTGCCACATATGTGCTTGTTGCTGATTGGTTAACACAAATACAATGCAAGGGTTGCATATAGGCATTAATCATCAATAGATTAAAGGTTGGGAATGGAACACATGGTTGGACAGGTATGAAAACCTCCTTATTAAACTATTACTAGTGATTGATATTGCAAAACTTAAAAGAGCATAACAATCGCATTCTGTAGATGTGGTCAACCATGCATTAAGAACAGGTCAGGGTACGATGTTTCATGAACTCAATGTGAACTAAACATTCTAGGATGGATGAGGAAGGAATGTTTCAGCTTAGAGCGGTTTGCCAGACTCATGTGCAGAAGCAGAACTTCCCATCAGCAGTGGCTCCCCACTTGTGGATTACTCTCCTCAGGGATTCTCACTTGGCACCTTCATTACATATCTTTAGGCACGAGGCAAAAACATTCCTCTTTTCCCAGGCCTTTGGCTGATTAAACAATCTATGCCCTTTTAAACTGTTTTTGTTTATTACTATGGAATGTATTTTTAGGTTTTTATATTGTAAACTGTCTTGTGATTCCCTGATGAATGGCAGTATAGAAATTATAATTTAACTTACAGGAGTTGTTGTTTAGTTGTTTAGTCGTGTCCAACTCTTCGTGACCCCATGGACCAGAGCACGCCAGGCGTTCCTGTCTTCCACTGCCTCCCGCAGTTTGGTCAAACTCATGCTAGTAGCTTCGAGAACACTGTCCAGCCATCTCGTCCTCTGCCATCCCCTTCTCCTTGTGACCTCCATCTTTCCCAACATCAGGGTCTTTTCCAGGGAATCTTCTCTTCTCATGAGGTGGCCAAAGTACTGGAGCCTCAGCTTCAGGATCTGTCCTTCTTACAGGAGTGGAGAATAGCAATTAAGAATTTTTAATTCTTAAGTTTATTATGAATTAACACTCTTAATTGGTGTCACATTCTCCATGGCAACATTCCATCCTTTCTCATGTTCTTCTGTAGGAAGATCTCTCCAGTGTTGTCCCCAACTGGCCTCAAAGCAACAAGGATTTGTGAGTGTCAGGAGAACAGTGTTCCTAGGACATGTGTTGGAAATTTCAGAGCCTTTTAAGCAACAAGTTTCTGGAGTCTCCCGAGTCAAGCTGCCCAGCAAAGCACAGGACGTGTTCAGTTCCTTAGTGCCATTGTAAAAGAAAACATTGTAGCTGCCCAAATGTAGAAACCTCATACAGTACTCTCCATAATGAAAACCCATATATGAAATCATTTTATCATTGACCAAATCAGGGGCAATGCTTTTTATTCTCTTTTATTTAACATTTCAGGTATTACAGTGCCACCATTATGCAGATGTCTGGTGTTCAAGATGACCGGCTTGCAATTTGGCTTGCTGCAGTGACAGCATTCACTAATTTCATTTTCACTCTTGTTGGAGTCTGGCTTGTTGAGAAAGTGGGCCGGCGAAAACTCACCCTTGGAAGCTTAGCAGGTACAATTTTGTGTTAGTTCTCTTCATTATTGTGTGACATGTTGTTTCAGGCCAAGATGGACTGCTTAGAAGAAAGTTTATTGAGACAGGGAAATGCAGTAACGATGGCAGAAGATTGCTCTTAAAGCTTCTTAAATTAACAAGCCAAGTTGGTGTCTGTAGGTTTTGGAAGAGGCAGGCCTGTGTTGATCAGGTGTGGCATATTTGGGGTTCTTTTGGATGAGTTGCCTCTCTGCAGGTTTAGAATGAAAGGTAATAAGCATATATGCCCCCAAAAGCATGTGAACAATCAAATTATAAAATTGTAGAGTTGGAAGGGACACCAAGTGTCATCTAGTCCAATCCCCTGTGATGCAGGAGTTTAAACTACAGTGGTACCTTGGTTTACAAACTTAATCCGTTCCGGAAGTCCATTCTTAAACCAAAGCATTCTTATACCAAGGTGTGCTTTTCCATAGCAGCGGGGGACTCAATTTACAAATGGAACACACTCAACAGGAAGCGGAACGTGTTCTGCTTCCAAGGCAAAGTTCACAAACCAAAACCCCTACTTCCGGGTTTGCAGCGTTCTTAATCCAAGTTATTCATAAACTAAGCTGTTCTTAAACCAAGATATCACTGTAGATCATACATGACAGATGGCCATCCAACTTCTGCTTAAAAACCTCCAAGGAAGGTGAGCCCACCTGGAACTCTCTCCTGGGAGTCTGTCCCACTATCAAACAGCTCTTAACTGCCAGAAAGTTTTTTTCTGAGGTTTAGCAGGAATCTCCTTTCTTGTAACTTGGATCTATTGATTCAGTTCCAAGCCTCGGGAGCAGGAATAGCAACCAGTAACAAGCAGTTATGAATCGAAGACCTGGGATAGCCAAGTTGTTAGAGAATGAGACTCCTAATTTTAGGCTTGTGGGTCTGAGCCCAACATTAGGCAAAAGATTTCTGCATTGCAGGGACTTGGACTATACAGTGGTACCTCGGGTTACATAAGCTTCAGGTTACATACGCTTCAGGTTACAGACTCCACTAACCCAGAAATAGTGCTTCGGGTTAAGGACTTTGCTTCAGGATGAGAACAGAAATCGTGCTCCAGCGGCATGGCGGCAGCAGGAGGCCCCATTGGCTAAAGTGGTGCTTCAGGTTAAGAACAGTTTCAGGTTTGGAGGTTCTAGCAGGGGAGCACAGCTATCGTATACCCTTGACCGAAGAACGGTACACTCCTTCTATCTGGGATGGTCGTCTTCTTCCACCGAGCGCGCAGCTTCGGGAGGGACGCATGTGGAGCGGTGAGGGAGGAAGGGGACACCCGCCTAGCCAGCCAGATCAGCTGAATCAACCCTGGCGATCAATGGGGTGACAGATGTCGCAGCCAGATCGCCCTCACATCCTCCCGCCTTTTGGGTGCCTTGCTTGGTTCTTGCAGGCCAATGAACCCCCTTGGGGTGAGCAAGTCTTCTCAGAAGAAGAGTTGGGTGCCAGATGGGGTGCGGGGGGCTTCCCCACAGACCTTCTTCATTACCTTGTTGTGTTATCTTGTGTGTTTTTTTTAGCTTAGATGCTCCCCACCCCCAGTGTTTCAATGTCGCCTGAAAACCAAGCTTACATAAAGTTCTTCCTGAATCTAGCTTTTGAAACTTGTTCTGTAAAGTAAGAGCGGGGGGTGGGGGACGAAACCAGGTTTCGTCATTTGTTCCCCCTCCCCTTTTTTTAAAGGAAAAAAAAATGACCGAGAACAATCTAAGTAGAGCAAATGAGTTTCAGGTTAAGAACGGACCTCCAGAACAAATTAAGTACTTAACCTGAGGTACCACTGTATGACCCTTACGGTCCCTTCCAACTCTACAATTCTATGCTTCTATAAGTAACAATGTAGAATGGTAAGACTTCGTAATAACTAATCTTGATAACAGTGTTGCACAGTAAAATAATGTAACTCTCAGTCTTCTGTGCAAATTCTTAAGAGTTTCTAAATTAATTTGCCTGTGTAAATAGTTTTTATCCAGCCTGGTTTGCATTGATAAGTGAACTAGCTATGGTATGCTCATCTTTATTTAGTGTTCACTGTTGTATGCCTAGACCTGGTTCACACAATGTGGTAAACCAAAGTTGGACTTCCCTAGACCATGTGAAAGGGCAGGCACCCAGAGAAGAGCTCACAGCTGCTTTGCTGCCTCCTGGTCTTTTTCGTTCCTCCTGAACAAAGCCAAGGCTTGGCTTGTGTGTCTGCACTGCAGAATGTGGGTAAGCTCTCTCCTCAACCCCGAGCTGGAGCCAAGAACAAACCTTGGCTACAGCTTGTGATTTGTGAAGTGATAGCTGACCTGTGGAACCCAGTTTGGATGACACACTAAGCCAAATGTTGACCTGGTTCTGCATAGTGCAGCAGTAAAAGGGAGGAAGGAGGAAGAAAGAGGCTTTGAGCAGCTCTCCACGGCCTCCACATCTGCATGCTCTTGGTAAGCCACAGGTTTGCATGATATAAGCCAAAACAAATAAATACCAAATACAGCTTCTATTTAATCAGCTGTCTGCTTTTGATTTGATTGTGCTTTCTATGTTGAAATTCCGAGAGATACCCTGTTCTGTTTGCCCTAAACCACTGTAAGAGCTAGTAATGTAAAGCATTTTGGAAATAGCAATTTTCAGTAACAATGAGTAACTAACTTTTCTCAGCTGGTGACTGTTTTCAATTTCCAGTTGCTTTTTTGAAACCCTGTAGTAATTCAAGCATTTTTTTAATAAAGAAGTCAGTTTGCTGTTTTTTCTGAAAAAAGGGGTGTTGAAACTCCATCCTTTTCAAACCTGTAGAGTACTGTAAGTTCTGCTGACAGATTTCAGTGAATACATCTTACTATAGAGAGACTGGTTTTCAGACTGAATGTCGCAGATTTTTCAAGTGCTTCAACATGCTTCAGCACGTTTCAGAGATGAGAAGGAAGGGTCATTGCCCGCCTGATCTAAATTTTCAATGCTGATGAGAGGCAGACCTATCATTTCCCTCAAAGTACACTTAGCAAGTGAGCTTCAAGAAGAACTTATGAACACCTGCTACTTGGCTGGCTCTGACTAAGTGTTGTGTTCTCCTTTTTGAGGAAGGCCTGCAGAGGACCTCATTTGTCTCTTGTTTGGGGAGGCTTGAAGTTACAGGTAGTGTAGGACTTTGCAGCCATAAGGTTCCAACCTCCTTTTCTTATATTGTAAGGATAAATCATTTCTTGCCTGGTCTACGCAACATCTTTTTCTTGTTTATAGATGCCATAGAATGAATTTGGGCCTACAAGAATGCAAATCTCTGAAGAAATGTTGTCCTCTTAATGCTACTTGCCATGTTTTCCTCAGATAAACAGAATTCTACACTCAGTATTTCTTAACAAAAGGACTGTCTAAACACCTGTTTACTTCTAACTCAGGTGTTATAAGGCAGATTGGATTGACAGATGCTAGAATTGGATGCTATTGTGACATTTGCCTTTTTGTAGATATAATTCCATCTGAGCATGTGGATGAAGCACCAACATATTGTGAGGAATTTTTCATCAAAGTAGCAACCGGGTCCCTTGTTCCTGGCCATTCTGTGTTATGTGATGTTCTTGAGCATTGCATATGTCAAGGAGTTAGGTGCCTAATATAAATACTTTATTGCAACGGACAAAGTCAGCTCAACATTCTTAAATTGAACAAAATAGCAGTTTTCTGCTAAAGAAGCACATTTGTGGTAGTAAAATTCTGTTCTGAACTAAAGTGTTTTGTTTCTTTCTTGTAGGCACTACAGTTGCGCTTCTTATTTTAGCTTTGGGATTTTTGCTGTCAGCTCAGGTTTCACCACAAGTCACTCTTAATCCCGAAGGCCCTTCAGGTCAAAATTCTACCTGCACAAAATACAGGTAAGTTGCTGTGATTTCCTCATAAAAACCTCTGATGAGAATCCAATTTATTTTTCTAGTGCAGACTTTCATTGGCCGAGGATTTTGTGTTCAAAACATATTAGGGATATTTCTGTTCCTTCCTTCATAAGGTTTGTACCTTTGCGGTTGAGGTTTGCCAATGAGAAATGTTAGTGGCTCATTGCATTTTGATTGCTATTAATTATATATCAGCATAAGATGTACTGACCACTTTGGTAGTTGTCTGTCTGCAGTAAAAACATAGAAAGAACTCAACTTGTTCAGAACTTACTCCATGCACCCTTCCTGTAGAGAATTCCTAAGCTGGTCCAGATTCCCTTCACCCTTCCATTTATCTTATTTTTTGTTCCATCTCCTATTAGGCCCAAGTGGTCAGGAACGATTGGGAGTTGTAGTCTACAACATCTGGAGGGCCACACATTCCCCATTCCTGGTTTAGGCAAACACTTTGGCTTAGATCCAAAGATCCCCTGGCACAAGACAGGGCAAAGAACACTTACTCACAAGACTCATGCCCTGCAAGATTACCAAGCATGGAGATGCTCTCTGGGTTAGGGAGGATGCATCTTTCCCAGCGACAGGAGTGCCACTGGGTCCTGGGCAACCAGGCTGTGCCCTCCCCATAAGCCCATGAGATGCCCATTCTTCCTCGTCTCCCTGGGAGGAAAGAAGGAAGATGGGAGTCCTCGTTCCCCAGCCAGGGCAGCTGCCTTCTTCCCCCAGTATTAACTCCCCATGTCATCTCATTTTCCCCTCATCTCTCTCAGCCTGGTACTCCACATCTGAGTTCGATGATGCCTCAGGACTCATGACAGGGTGGTTTCTACATTGTGCAGCTTGTGCAAACTGCTACAGCACATTTGCTTGATGAGACTTCAGTTCTGTCGGCATATTATGCTTTTGCTCAACAATCTTCTGTGGTTTCACTGTTGGTATATAAAGCTCTTAATAGCTTGGGACCTGGTTACTTAAGGGACCCCCATTGCTCCATGTATGCCTATTTGATCACTTTGTTTGGGAGAACTTGTACTTTTACGATTTTCACATAATATTTGCTCCACATTTCTGAGAAGTTGTTGTCCCTTTAATGTTCTCTGCTCTTGTGAGCCATTCTCACTACGTTGTTTTAGATGCTTGCTGCAAATGTTTCTTATCCAGAAAAATGATTTGATTACTTATTATTTGTTTTAAAGTGTTGTTGGTTTTTTATATTTGTTTTTAATTATGAAGGTTTTTAATATAGGCAGTGACTGATTTGTGCGAGGGTTATGTTCTAGACCTCTGCCCCTTTCTGTGACGTTTGTGGGTTACATCTAGGTTTGGCGTGGTTTGTGCATGTGAGATCATGCACATAAGATGCATCTGAAGTGGTCATGGCCTGTTTTCGTTTTACAGATTTTAGCCCTATGTTGGTTTGGAAAATTCTTTTGAAGAAGTGCTTTACAAATATTCTAAATAAATAAGCCTTTCTTTGTAAAGAGAAGTTGTCAGAGCAACAAAGGAAGAGGGCAGTATTATATTTTAAACTAAGCATATTTATAGAAATCTAATGATTTTTTCTCTTCCTGATGAAAGACTGACTGAATTGCATTTGGCAATACAGGAGGCATAGATGAAAAAATTGTAAATTAAAGGAATGCTTGTGGAAACTGATTCTTGCAATATTGCCAGCTCTCCTCTAAGGGATACATTGCTTGGATGAAAGCATGATATTATACTGAAACTCAGCTTACGTTTCCAGTGTATCTGCTACCTATAAGCATATTGGAAACCAATAGCAGATGCCTGGAGTGTTGGAGATGAAGGAGCTGTGCAGAGTTACAACTATATAACACTGACTTGTTATTTCACAAGTAATACCTAAAAAGGTGTTCAGTTTGTGGGTGTAGACAATTGCTGAAGTAGGGGACAGTCCATTATGTTCATGGAGCTTCTGATGTGATATTTCTCCTCCTTGTAAGGTTTTACAGCTGTCAAAAGCTTTGGATATCACCCTGCAATTCCAGCTGACCATGTCTGTCTAATTTATAATTGCTGGAAATTTAGTCAAATGAGAACGGTAATTCCCATCTGCATGCAAACTGCCAAAGAAATGCGGTTCCATGTAAAGTTTTATAAACAAACCTCTGTCACAGAAGTTTCTCTAATGCCAGTGTAGCATAGCTTTCTCATTTGTGTGTTGATTGACCCTATCTCTCTTCTCCCAGTACATGATTTCTTTGCTATTACTAGAACAAGATTGAAGACGGAACTAACTCCAGATGATAAGAACAGAATTGCTTTCACAACTTAGGGAAAGCAATTTTAATGCACACATCTCTTTTCGTTGTAGGATGTTTGAAGGGCAAATAGCACACTGCAGAGAAATGTGTTAGAGATGCAACTTAATATAGTAACTCCTCAGTTTAAAACTTAGTTCACATAAAATGAAAAACAGGTTCCGGTTATAGTACAAATTAGTGGAGAAATGGAACCTGAGATTGTAGTTTATTGGTGGCATTGTGGAAATTACATCAGGGGTAGAAAACATGGTGTTCTTCAAATGTTTTGGACTACAATTCCCATCATGCCTGACCGTGCTGGCTGGGCTTATGGGAGCTATACCCCAAATATCTGGAAGACTTTACATTGGCTACATCATCTAGCAATGGATGAGGTACACTTTCAGTCTAACAAATGAAGTTGAGAGCAGAAGAAAAATAGTTAACGGTACTCAGATCATATTCAGGTGCGCTGGATGAAATTAAGGTTGGAATATGCTATTAGATTCTAATAGGTACATTGAAAATACTTGACTTTTGTGTTTCTTTCGCTGCTGTGGATTGGCATGAATACACTTTAAGCAATTTCATTAGACGTTCAGATTGTGGATTATATCTGATTGTGCTGAATTGCCGTAAATTGCTTTGGGTGCCCACTGCCTAAGGGTGGAAATTTTATGTACATTCCTGATCACCTGTCTCAAAAAAGATATTATAGAGCTAGAAAAGGGCAGAAGGGGTTGGGCAGTCATCCAGAATGATAAAGGGGTAGAGCACTTTCCCTGTGATGAAACGTAAAAGCATTTGGAGCTCTTTTCTTCAGAAAAGAATAATGTGGTATTGTTGACAGAACTGGGTGGAGCACTTCTTACTCTCATTGTAACTGTTAAATTGCATGCTCCACTGGCAGTCCTTTTATTTCAGCCTTTATTAAATAAAATAACACCCAGTTACTTTATTGATGCAATAAAAGAGAACCAAAATATCTACCTTGTATTAGACTACAAACTCTGCAAGTACTTTCGGGGTTCGTTCGGGCAGTGGGTTTAAAATATTTTTAAAAAATCAATTATACTAAATAACAAAAAATCCCAAACTTTTAAACTTCCATGTGCTGCTCTGGTGCTGGTTCGCCAGAGCAGCTTCGTCACGCTGGCCACGTGACCCGGAAGTGTCTGCGGACAGTGCTGGCTCCCGGCCTCTAGAGTGAGATGAGCGCACAACCCTAGAGTCTGTCAAGACTGGCCTGTACGGGCAGGGGTACCTTTACCTTTACCTTATACACGGATACACCTCCCCCCTTTTTCTTAAATCAGAGTCCCCCAAAATAGGGGGCATCTTATACATGGGGGCGTCTTGTAGACAGAAAAATATGGCAATTTTTTTATCCATCCACTGTCTTAATAGAAACAGTGGAGATCTTAAATGCTTGTCTTGCTACATGAAACTCTTTTACACTCTAAGAGTATTATGGTAATATTCCAAATAGAATGAAGCCTTGTGTAATAATAAATATTGTTCCATATTTACATAATTGGTACACTTTTTCCATTACTACACTTTCAATTTTGAGCAAGGACTGTTAGAGGAGCAGAAATGTACTTTATTGAGCCTGCTTTTTAAGGCACAAGGTTCCCTAAGACATAGTAGGTTAGCCCTAAGAAGCAGGGTGGGGAAAACAAATGGACTTAAAAATAATTTTTTAAAAGCAGGCAGCACATGCTCAACTATGAGACATGGCAGGGGATTCTAGTTGTGTTAATTTACCATTTACTGCTCAGTTTTGAAGCCTTTGTGGATCAGTGTAAAAATGCGAACTTCTGTATAGATAGTTGTGTGTGTGTGTGTGTGTGTTTTCAACAAAATAGAAATCTAAATGTTCTGTTTTGTGTAACTTTGATCCAGACATTAAATGGGGCTGCATTCCTACATGCGTTTTACTCCAGACAAACGTCTTCTAGAGCCAGTTGTGTGTAGAGTTCATGTGAGGCAAAGATGACAATCTGTTGCCCCAGCACACACAATTTATGGAGATCACCAATGAATGAGTCATCTTCACAGAATTAACTTTGCAAATTAGTCATACCAATCTTCACTGCTGACTGAAATGAAAGTTTTGGTATAATAGATGCACGGTGTGTCGAAACAGCACATTGTTTGCTGCTGCAAAATTTAGTGATGGCCACCAGCTGGAGGCAGTATGCCTCTGAATACGTTGCTGGAATTTACAGGTGTGTAAATGTATGGAGTGTACCATTGCCCTATTGGATTTCCTGTACGCATCTGATTGGCAATTCTGCAAATAAGACGTTGGACCAAATGAACACTTGACTTGATTGAGCAGGGATTTTCTTATATTCTTTAATGTAGCAACCAGCAGATGCTCCATTAAAAACTGGTCTGTATTCCATTGGTCTGCTCATCCATGGTCTAATCTGTACCAGCATTTAAGTGCCCTGGGATTTTAAAAGCCACACTTTACTCCAGTTAGTGCCCTTTAAAACACTTCTATGTTTTGTTACAATATAAAATACAAGCCCCATGTAGCTGAAAAATAGAGGTTCTGGTGGTTTCCATGAAAAGCTCCGAAGAACCGAATCCCAGAATGAAGCACATGTGCCTGTTCCAACCATTTTCCACTGCTCTAATCAAAATGTAATTAAAATTCTATTGGAAAGCTCATGCTGTAGAGCTGAAGAATGACCTTATAATAAATCCTGAAATTGGCTAAGCAATAAAAGCTGTTCCCGGGTACTATCATTTAACCTTTCTTTAGCATGTTCCTCTCTCTATTAAATCTCCTAATTTAATTTAAAACCCTGGAGGGTAGCATCTCTCAACACAAAGAGTCCAGACATCTGTCATGTTAGTAATAAAATATGAAATATGAAATTAATTTTATTTTTAGGTCAGTCTCAACATGAAGAAAGGAGTATTTTTTTTTAGTATGTAATAGAATGTTGACATTTTGCAATGCCACACTCTTAATTTTTGATAGGTTAGCTGTCACAGGTTAGGCAGGAAGCTAATGGATGATGGTGTTTGCTTGGTTGGTTGGTTTATACCCCTCCTTTTCTGACACAGACTTAAGGTGGCTTACAAATAAAATAAGAACAGGTCAAAACAGGGTGGGGGGGATTAAATAATAATAATTGGTAGGCGTCCCTACCAAGCGTGCCTGTGGTGGTGGGCCTCTCACAAAGATCTCAAAACCCAAACAGATTTGTATGAGAGAAAACAGACTTTTGGATAGTTTGGACTTAAGCCATATAACCAGCACTTTGAATTGTGGCTGGAAAAGGACTGTTAGTCAGGAGTTGTTGGGCTCCATATAGCCAGCCCCACTCAACAATCTGGCTGCAGCCAGTTGAAGTTTCTGAGCACTTTTCAAAGGCGGCCTGACACAGAGAGTGTTAGAGTATTAGATGAGGTATGCTTGATATCACCAATGTGCATTGGAAAACAAAAGGTTTAAAATAAATAGTATAAGGGGGGAAACACTGACCTTGAGATACAGTGGTACCTCGGGTTACATACGCTTCAGGTTACATACGCTTCAAGTTACAGACTCCACTAACCCAGAAATAGTGCTTCAGGTTAAGAACTTTGCTTCAGGATAAGAACAGAAATTGTGCTCCGGCAGCGTGGCAGCAGCGGGAGGCCCCATTAGCTAAAGTGGTGCTTCAGGTTAAGAACAGTTTCAGGTTAAGAACAGACCTCTGGAATGAATTAAGTACTTAACCCGAGATACCACTGTATTTTAGATCCGAGAACACTAAGCAGTAATAGTAACACTTTCCTCAAAAGTTAGTGTCAAATCACACATCTGGTATGTATATTATTTTATGTAATCTTGACATAATAGAACAAACATAAGGAAAATATTGAAAAATTTCAAGCGCTGGCAGCCCTACCAACGGAAAGGTTTGTATGAGAAGTTATAGCGCTTCCCTTACGAAAGAATGAATTGCAACATCGGGAATCTTGCAATTCAATAGGAAATGATTTCCTCCCATATATGTTTACATTCTGATGCATTTTATATTTAAACCCACCACATACAAGTAATAAGATTCCAGTTTCAGTACTATATGTATGTTGTTCCATTAAAAATACCCAGAACAGTATAATTCACTGTCAAAACCATAAGAAATCTTTCCCCCCTAAAATATTTATCCCTGTTGATATCTGTCTTTGAATGACATTGACTTTATGTGCTGTTGTTTTAAACTGCTTTTATATTTATAATTGTTTTATAAAATTATTTTTATATTCAGTTTTCTACAACTTTTTAATATATCCAACTGTTTTGTTTTTTTATGTCCTTACATTACAAATTGCTCTGGGATGCCTCATGGGAAGCTATTCAGAAATGAAATAAATTATCATATAAAACACGACAGATAAAAAGCAATCTCTGAAAGCAATAAAATACAACTAACACTTAAGAACAAAGCAAAACAGAAATTTAGGAGCAGCAAAAATGAATAATGATACATTCAAACTAGGGAATGAATTCAATGTAGTGGTACAGCGATTTCTGTGTTAACATTTCTGCTTTCCTTATGCATAGCTATCAATTTACAGATTTGAAAATAAGGGATCAGCAGCCAAAATAAGGGATTTTGGTTTAGCTTATACAGAAATCTGGCACTGATGGAGCCATGCTGCTTTGGCTGCCACTGACTGTCTTTTGCAGGGGGTTGGGTTAGATGATCCTAAGGGTCTATGACTCCGACCAAATAAGAGTGGCAGACAAAACTGATGAACAGTGTTGAGATGGCAAAGCTTACAGGCAGAATTAGGAACCAGGAAGAGGACCTCTTTCATAAAGAATGGGGAAAGTTTATAATTTAGTTGAAAAGCTATTGTAAGGAGTTACATACATTGGTAGGATTGACAGAAAACTTGTAGTAAAAATTTGAACTATGGATGGACAAAGGATTTATAAAAATAGAGTCATGAAAGGGATGCAGAGGGGGAAATCACTACATTAAGAGGCTGCACTGGTTGGAGGGGATGTGTGGTGTAGTGGTTAAGAGCGGTAGTCTTGTAATCTGGGGAACCGGGTTCGCGTCTCCGCTCCTCCACATGCAGCTGCTGGGTGACCTTGGGCCAGTCACACTTCTCTGAAGTCTCTCAGCCCCACTCACCTCACAGAGTGTTTGTTGTGGGGGAGGAAGGGAAAGGAGAATGTTAGCCGCTTTGAGACTCCTTAAAGGGAGTGAAAGGCGGGATATCAAATCCAAACTCTTCTTCTTCTTCTTCTTCTAAGCAGCATGTTTGGGCTGCCATCGTCCTGGCACGAGGAGTTCCATCAGCCCTTCCCCACCCAAGAGAGAGGGAGGGAGAGAGACTCTCGCCCACTCCGCCCGCGTGCCTGGCATGAGGTGGCCCTGGCGCCGCGGCCACTAAAGCACCGCCCTTCTGCATCCCTCCCCATCCCCTCCTCTTCCTCCTCCATCAGGCCGCCTCCTCAGCCGCTGCTGCCGCTGTTGCTTCCAGCTTCCCTTGGCAGCGCGGCGGAAGTCTCGCAAGAGAGGGGCTGCCTGCCCGCCGCCACCCGTCTCCTCACGACGCGCCCCTGAGGGGGAAAAGGGAAAGATGGAGATGCAGCAGCTTGTGCGCTCGCTCTCTCGAGGCGGAGGACCCCGAGCCGCTGCTTCCCTCCCGAGCCAGACGAGCATGAAACCCGGGAAATTTAAGGGACATCATCAATCCGGGACAGCAGCGGGAAACGGCACTGGGATAAGGGAGTTTCCCGCCAAATAAGGAACGGTTGACAGCTATGCTTATGGTAGTCAGATGTGAAACTTGGAATGGGGAACAGAGCAGAGCAGGAATGGGAAACCTATGGCTCTGCAGATGCTGCTGGATTACAACTCCCAACAGGACCAGTGGTCAAGGATGATGGAAGTTGTAGTCTAATAAGAGCTTGAGGGCCACAGGTTCCCTGGCCCTGGAAGAGCTTTCTTTCAAGGTACTGTAACTGGAACACTGAAAAGGAGCACCCCACCCAGCAACATTTTGTTCTACTTCCCCCTTGTATTATATAATAAAAATGCAATACAGCAACCTATTATTAACACAAGGGACGCTTTATATGTAACATATGAGCAGTATTTGACATGGACAAGATACCCATCTTATTTAGACACTCGGCTAAACCTGATATCAAACCCTAATACAAGGAGTAAGGAGATTTTTATGCAAAGGGGATCGCTTTCTTTTTCAGACTGGGCTCTGTGGGCTCCACATTTTGTCTTTTTAATTATCTCAAGCCCCTTTTTCTTCCTTGGCATTTGAAGTGGGGTGTTGTTTCTGCAGGCAGCACTCCCAGCAGTGGTTTTGCTGGGCTCAGAAGGTAAAATACCTTGTGATATTGGTTCCAGGTTAATGATAGGAAGGCACATGAAGCTACCACCTTGCAGAAGCTGAGCAGGTCTCAGTGTGGTCACCTGGTAACCACGTGGATGCTACCTTGGGTTCCATGATGGAAAAAAAGGCCACTTTCAGTCTTGTAATGCAGTTTGCAACTAGGTACATGGGAAATAGCCCTGGAATAGATCGACTGTGCAGCATTTCGGTACTAGTTCTAACAGCGGAAGAATGTGAGCTACAGCTGTGACAATTTCCCTCTCTGTAGAGGACAAATCTAAGCCTGATTTCTATGTAGCAGACTGACAGTTCGATTTTTCACCTTGCTTTCCTCCATAACAACAGCCTACCCATACCCTTGTATAAGCACACAGAATATTTAGTGTTTAAGGAAGAGTCTTCAGACATTTAAATATATTTTGTTTACTTAATAGAACTTAATCAAGCATTCCAGAAGATACCTGAGATTAATAGCATACAGAACAAATCTAAAATATTGGTTGATGGATTGCTGAGAAACCCTTAATTACCTGATTCAGCAAGGATACAATTGGGCGGCAAGCAAAAAATGATATAAAATGAGAGGGTGGTAGAAGATGTTCAAAGAAAGGCATGTTTATACCCAGTTATTAGTTACCAAAGAAAAATAGCTCCATTCCATGATATATCCAACTTAATGAAAGGTTGATAAACCATATACCCAAAACACACTTCTGCAACAATCTTGATTAAGCAAGAGAATTTTAGCAATATCTAATAGAACTACATTAAATACCAACAATTGCTTTTTTTTAAAGGCATGTCTAAAAAAACCCTCCATGGTCTTAGACATATTATCAAAATCTAAATTATACAAAAGTGTGTTTGGCTCCCATCTAAGGGTACTAAAAGTATCAATGTTAAAAATAACATTTGCATCACCTGAACTAAGGCCTGTTCGTAAGGTAAAGGTAAAGGGACCCCTGACCGTTAGGTCCAGTTGTGGACGACTCTGGGGTTGCGGCACTCATCTTGCTTTACTGGCCGAGGGAGCCGGCGTACCACTTCCGGGTCATATGGCCAGCATGACTAAGCCGCTTCTGACGAAACCAGAGCAGCGCACGGAAACGCCGTTTACCTTCCCACCAGAGCGGTACCTATTTATCTACTTGCACTGCGTGCTTTCGAACTGCTAGGTTGGCAGGAGCAGGGACCAAGCAACGGGAGCTCACCCTGTTGTGGGGATTCGAACCGCCGACCTTCTGATTGGCAAGCCCTAGGCTCTGTGGTTTAGACCACAGCGCCACCCACATCCTGTTCATAGGTCCCTATAAATTCAGTGCTGTGATTCCTACTTGCCACAATAAAACTACCCAATTTTTACGTGGTCTCCTTAGAAGAACAAAATAATACATCTCCTTAATCAGACAAAGGGCCTGTCTAGCCTAGGACCCAGTTTAAAGTGGCCTAGCAGAAGCTCACAAGAGAGCCTAAAGGCAAGACCCCTCCCCACCATTTACTCAGGAAATAGTTGCAGTCATTGAACAAGAGGACAGATTCTTTCCCTCCCCACACCATACATAACTAAACCTCTTATCGTCCTCTCTGTTGGGTTCTTGTCTTTTTTTCTAACGTAAAAAGCTTCAAACCTTTTAACCTTTTCTCATATAGAAAGTGCTCCCAACCCCCTAGATAATTTTGCCTGCCTTTTTCCTGCAGTGTTTGGTTCTCCAGTATTACCTAACACAATATTCAATATGAGGCTAGATCATGTATTTACATAAGAACATTATTACATTGTCCATTTTTATTTTTATGATCATTCAGTCCTTCTCCTAATAATTCCCAGCATGGAAATTTGCCATGTTCACTGATTAAACATAATGAGTTGACATTTTTCATTGAGTTATTCACAGTGATTCCATGCTCCTTTTCCTGACTGGTTACTGTCAGCTTGCATATGTACCAATAGGGTAAAATATCCTAGTTTCAGAGCTTATCATTTTATACCTGCATATATTTTACTCTTTTGTTGTGCTTTCCCAATTTGGAAAGGTTCCTTTGGAGTTATATTGGGGTTTTTTTACCATCCTGAATCATGTTTGTCTCATACACAAATATGGGTGCTTACCTGCTCACCTCAAGCTTCAGATATTTCTAAAATAAATATCCCTGCCAATACAGATCCTTGTGGAACCTGAATATTTACCTCTTTCCACTGTAATAGTCTGTTGATTCTTACCTTTCAACCTCCTGTTCTTTAAACACTTACAATCCATTAGAGAACCAATCTTCATATTCAGTGACTCCTAAGAGCTTTTGGTGATGGGTTTTGTCAAAAGCCTTTTGGAAGTCCAAGTATTCAGTGTCTTAATGTGTTTGTTGACATGAACCTCTAAAACAGTCATAGGCAAACTCCGGTCCTCCAGTTTTTTGGGACTACAATTCCCACACAAGATTTGCCCACGCTGGAAGAATGGCAGACGCAACTGATAGACTATATGGAATTGGCAGAAATGACTGGCAGAATCCGGGACCTGGGAGAAGAGACAGTGGAAGAGGACTAGAAAAAGTTCAAGGACTACTTGCAAAAGCATTGTAAATTGTATGAATGTTAAGATGATGCAGGATAGAAAATAATCTGGCATTAGTAACTTAGTGGAAAGAGGTATGAAAATAAGCGAACTATAAGAACAAGGTTGAAATTTGGATTAATATTATGTCAAATTTAAATATCTAAATATTTGATAATAAAGCCTAAAATTGGAGACATAATATTTGAAAATTACAAAATAAGATTTGAAAGAAGGTGAAGCACTGCTGAATATAACTTTATAAACGGGAACGCAGGAAAGGGAGATGTGAGGAAGTCCGAAAGGTAGGCTATGGAAAATTGGTTTATTGAAATCTAATTATGTTGTATGTTATTTGTTTTGTGTTTACTTTTTTATGTTGGTGATGGTGTTCTTTTATGTTTGGTGATGTATTGTTTAAAACCTTTAATAAATATCTTTTTATAAAAAAAATACAATTCCCATCATCCCTGACCAGAAACAGTGGGGGTCACTCAGAGGAGAAGATGGTGAAATGCAAACAGGGGACACAGAAAGGGCTGAACTCCTCAATGCCTTCTTTGCCTCAGTCTTCTCCGATAAAGAAAACAATGCCCGACCTGAAGAATTTGGAGCAAATGATTCAGCAAAGGAAACACAGCCCAGAATAACTAAGGCGATAGTACAAGAATACTTGGCTAGTTTAGATGTATTCAAGTCTCCAGGGCCAGATGAACTGCATCCAAGAGTATTAAAAGAACTGGCAGATGTGATCTCAGAACCACTGGCAGTCATCTTTGAGAATTCCTGGAGAACAGGCGAAGTCCCGGAAGACTGGAGGACGGCAAATGTTGTCCCTATTTTCAAAAAGGGGAAAAGAGAGGACCCAAATAATTACCGCCCAGTCAGTCTGACATCAATACGAGGGGAGATTCTGGAGCAGATCATTAAGCAAACAGTCTGTGAGCACCTAGAAAGGAATGCTGTGAGCACCAATAGTCAGCATGGATTTCTGAAAAATAAGTCATGTCAGACTAACCTGATCTCGTTTTTTGACAGAATTACAAGCCTGGTAGATGAAGGGAACGCAATGGATGTAGCCTACCTTGATTTCAGCAAGGCATTTGACAAGGTGCCCCATGATATTCTTGTAAAGAAGCTGGGTAAAATGCGGTCTTGACTATGCTACCACTCAGTGGATTTGTAACTGGCTGACTGACCGAACCCAAAGGGTGCTCATCAATGGTTCCTCTTCATCCTGGAGAAGAGTGACTAGTGGGGTGCCACAGGGTTCTGTCTTGGGCCCGGTCTTATTCAACATCTTTATCAACGACTTGGATGATGGACTCAAGGGCATCCTGATCAAATTTGCAGATGACACCAAATTGGGAGGGGTGGCTAACACCCCAGAGGACAGGATCACACTTCAAAACGACCTTGACAGATTAGAGAACTGGGCAAAAACAAACAAGATGAATTTTAACAGGGAGAAATGTAAAGTATTGCACTTGGGCAAAAAAAAACGAGAGGCACAAATACAAGATGGGTGACACCTGGCTTGAGAGCAGTACATGTGAAAAGGATCTAGGAGTCTTGGTTGACCACAAACTTGACATGAGCCAACAGTGTGACGCGGCAGCTAAAAAAGCCAATGCAATCCTGGGCTGCATCAATAGGAGTATAGCATCTAGATCAAGGGAAGTAATAGTGCCACTGTATTCTGCTCTGGTCAGACCTCACCTGGAGTACTGTGTCCAGTTCTGGGCACCACAGTTCAAGAAGGACACTGACAAACTGGAACGTGTCCAGAGGAGGGCAACCAAAGTGGTCAAAGGCCTGGAAACGCCTTATGAGGAACGGCTAAGGGAGCTGGGCATGTTTAGCCTGGAGAAAAGGAGGTTAAGGGGTGATATGATAGCCATGTTCAAATATATAAAAGGATGTCACATAGAGGAGGGAGAAAGGTTGTTTTCTGCTGCTCCAGAGAAGCGGACACAGAGCAATGGATCCAAACTACAAGAAAGAAGATTCCACCTAAACATTAGGAAGAACTTCCTGACAGTAAGAGCTGTTTGACAGTGGAATTTGCTGCCAAGGAGTGTGGTGGAGTCTCCTCCTTTGGAGGTCTTTAAGCAGAGGCTTAACAACCATATGTCAGGAGTGCTCTGATGGTGTTTCCTGCTTGGCAGGGGGTTGGACTCGATGGCCCTTGTGGTCTCTTCCAACTCTATAATTATATGATTCTACGACCACTGGTCCTGTTAGATAGGGATTGTTCTAAAAGGTTGATGAGGCAGGATTCCCCATTGAGGAAGTGCTTCCCATTGGCTCTGTACTTCGTTCTTCAATATGCTTAATAATGCTTTCTACCAATTTACCATGGATAGACATTAGACCAACAGGCCTATAATTTCCTGTGTTGATTTTACATTGGCTACCTTCTAATTATCTAGTACAGAAATATGTAAGACGTTACACATCTTTGTGAAAAGATGAACAATTTCACATTTGAGTTCTTAAGAAAGTCTCAGGTAGGAAGAAGTGACGTCCTCTGCCAGCTGTGCAGGCCTCCCTGGCTCAGCAGTGAACTGCACTGGGCCACAACTGGCACCCATTGTAAAAGCTGAGCAATATATTCCACTAGATTCCTCCTACTAACATTATTTTCCCAATAAAGTATTTATATAGGTAAACTTACTGAACATATGGACAATAACTGGACATACCAGCAATACCTCATATGTCTTTTATGTTAGAATTCCTGCTCCATGTTTGCAGTCATAGGATTGTTGTCTATCACATGATGGTGTATGTTTTGACTCCACAAAGTGGGAAGTGACAGAGACAGGATGTTTGTGTTACTGTGTTCCGTGAAGTGGGACTATTGTCCTTTGTTCTTTTTCTCTTTGCTGTCTGATGCTAGAGAGGGAGTCATGTTGCAGTGTTCCGTGTGTGTTTATATGTAAATAAAGTAGATTAGCCAAAATGCTGAGTTGCTGAGGTCTGTTATGCAAGCTGCGAAGACTCTGCGGATCCCTAAGTGTGCTGATGTCTGTTGGCATCGGTCGCTGTGATGTTTGGTCAGAAGAAAGCTTTTGAAACTCCCGAACGATCGACCAGGAGGGAGGGAACATGTCAGTGAGGTGTGTGTCTCTACCAGGGTCCTACTCAAGTGTAGAATGAGCTCCTGACACTTTATAGTGGAGTATAATGCCACCATTGCCTTTGGTTTTAAAAGATATACTTTAAAATTATAATATTAAACTGTTCCTTTTTAGTGGCTTATAGTCAGTTGTGCACAGTTTATTTCAAGGGATGAGGTCCGTTTAAATATTAATCTGCTTATTTTTTTTATCTGGCTCAGCTATTAATCTTGCATGTAATTTATGGATAATAACCAAAAACAAGGTGAAAGAAAAGGAGCTGGTCTCCATGTGGTGGTAACATCATTTCCATCACTGATACTGGATGACTTCATATTACACGCACTTGCAAAGAACAGCCCTCACCTTTTTACAGACTCAAACCCTCATATAAATAGGGACGGAAAAGTCACAATTGCTAACAGTACTTGGAATCTATCCCTTTCTGGAAAGTAGTAAGCATACTCAATTGATTAGTAGCTTTGAACTACTACTAGTAAAAACTAGTAAATTTTGTTGCTGTTTGGTGTAAGATGTGTGTTTGGTTTTATTGTTCATCCAAAGTTAGGGATGTATATAAGAATGTGTGAGTGCGTAGAGATGCGCACAAACACACAAAATATATGCTATTTTGACTGATGATCAACCCTGCCTTAATTATCATTGCTAAAACTTAATTTCCAGTGCAATAGTGTCTTAATTCCTTCCTGTCTGCAATTGGTAATTGTAGGGATATTTTTCTTATCTGTCTACTTATTGAGAGGAAAGTTTCACCGCTGTCCAATGATGACTTATCCATCAAACTGGGCTTTTCTGTCTGTCCAGATCCAGAAGTGGCTAGCCCTCCTCAGATTGCTTTCTAACAGCTGTATGGGGCCACCCATCTGTCAGTTGCTTGATGTCATATGATATCAGGCACAGGAAAGATGGTTGTGGTTCACACAAAATTCCAGAGGTTCACCACCACTAGTTTAAACCATAGTTAAAAATGAACTATTAACGTGAACAAGCAGTGTGCTGATGTACACTTTCCAAGCAAAACACAAGTTGGAGACAAACCATTAAACTTAGATCATTAGCATGATTTATATTGCTAGTCCAGCTTCATCAGAATTTAGCAACAATATTCATGATCCAGCTGATGTTTCTCCTATCCGTCTGCTTCTATTTCAAAGGGAAGCTTTCAGCATGCTTAATTATGTAATTAAAACCATGGGAAAATCTGTACTACTTAATTTTGACGGGATTTTATTCTGTATGTTCAGCTTATTTACCTTTTATTTTCAGCAATTGTGCAGATGTTCTCTGCGCAGCAAAACTTTCTCAGTTTTAATGTTAGCAAGAGTTGCCAAAAGTTGTTGATATCCAAGGTACAAACTTGCCCTATGAGCCAGTCTGATTGCTTCCATTGGCTAATTGATGTTTTGCTGTGAAAAGGTTGGGCTTATTATTGTGATTTTTCATTTCTTTCAGTTACTGTAATGGGTGCATGCTGGATCCAATTTGTGGCTTCTGCTACAAACTAAACAAGTCAAGTGTTGTGGAGTCCTCCTGTGTCCCTGTCGATAGGAAGTCTACAATGGAAGCAGCCTGGGGCAGGTACGTTGCTTTTGTGTTGCTTAATTTCATATTAAAAGGACCTTAATATCCTTTTATAAGAAGTGCCACTGTTACACTTGTCCTCAAACTGGTATTTTGTCATTATAATAATAATGTGCACCAGAGGTTTCCTCTTGTCAAAAACCCTCTCATTTTGCTTCCATTTTCCCCCTTTCTCAAAAAATAAAAACGCTGTAGGATGGAATCGTTTGTGAGTGCTGACTTAAAGGTCACATCACACTTTCTTTTTGAACATCAATGGCAAAGACAAAAACAAACCTTAATAACCCTTGTGCCAAGACCCAATGCTGACTCTGGCAGTGGAGGGACTTAGTGCACATCAAATTGATGAGGTGGCAAGAAGCAAAAATAATTAAAGATGACACAATGTTGCAACAGTAAATATTGCACCATGCACCCTGATCTCTGAGCAGCTTTCAGGGGTTCCGGCAATTACCTTGGTTTTTGGTTTTTGGAGACTGGTAGGGTTTTCTGTGATCAAAGGTTTATTTTACACATATGTTCAGGCTTAGCATTAGATGGAAGGCTCACAGCTGTATCACTCAAACAGATTGCATTCGCCTATTTGTTGTTTTTGGGGGTGGGGGTACCAAACCCATAGCTTTATTTTCTCCTGGAGAGCAAGCCAAGCCTCTGCATCTGTCCAGCCCAGTTTCTAGTTTTCCAGGCCCTTTTGTTCACTTGCACTCCATGACATTTCCATGACATCACATCCCGCCAGAAGAGGGAGAAGAAAGACCATGCCCCCATCTAGAAGGATGCCCAACCATTAGCTCCTATGGCAACAGAGTACCTATACTAATCAATCGCTTTAGTTACTCAGAAGCCCGTTATTGTTTGACAAAGAAGTGACAGTAATGATACTTTGAGACAAGTTTAACTGAAACATAATTCAGGATGACGTATTTCACTACTTTGGCTGGTATCTACCAGAATATATTTCTACGTCTGGTAAAATTTTCTAAACTATGCTGTGCTATTGACTACCCCACTTCCAGTTAATATGGAGGTGGCTGGCAAGGAATTTAAACAATCTCTGTCCTTAAGTCCAGTTTCTAACTCTAGAAATTCATTCTGAATTTGGAAATTATATAAAGGAAGTATACTATTTGACTCCAGTATGGTTAACTGGGTTTGTAATTGGTGACTTCCTTGCAAATTCTGAACACCCTCAAATGCTCTTTTGCAGAAATTAAGAAGCAAGCCCATTTCCTTCTGTCGTATAAACTGAACAAAATACTTTTAAAGAGCTTTCTGTTGTACAGACCGTTGTTTGTGAGCCATTTTATTCCCATTTTTTATTCCCAGGTAGAGGGGCATAGAAAGTAATAGTAGGGGAAAAGGCCAAAGGAAATAGATAGTGGTGAATTCAAGAACATGCTACTCACTGAATTTCAATGAGCCAAAAGGCAGCCAGTGTGTGCATTCACAAAGTAGCCATCTCTGATGCTACCTTCTAATGTGCCATATCCCTTCATGCTTCTTTAATATGTCCCACCAACCCAAAACTTGTGATTTATGGTTATAACACACACACACACACACACACACACACACACACACACACTGCTTTTCATTCAGATACCTCTTGAAAAGCAAATACCAAGATTACATACTATTTTGTGACATCCGTGTCCCATTGACCTGCTGAAATTTCACTCCTTTTTAGTATTTTCATGTGATGCATCAAACTGCATAGCTGTCAGAATGACTGACTTAAACTGTGCTTGAGAAGGTGGAATTATCACTTGGGTTCATACAAATCTAGTCACAGTTGTCAGAAGTAATGGGCTGTTTGTTAATGAGTGTCACACTCTTTTCACACCATTAGTGCTTTTTTAAAATATGTCCACATCAGTGTTTATAAAAGTTCCTAATTTGGTGCCAGTAGAAGTTCAGTCTTACATCAATTGCAACAATGTATAATACCTCTCAGTTTTAGGGGGATTTTAGAATATGGCCCCTCTCAATATGTACTCTTGCATGCCATCCCAATCTCTGAGCGGCTCAAGATTAAAGGGTTTCCAGGCGCTTATTTACCCAGGGTTCGGTTTCCTTGGCATGAGGGACAGCGGAGACTGTGGTGTCTTAATGATATATGGTTTATTTACACATAAATGCAACCTGAGCCTATGATGGAGGAGCTCGCAGCATTAACACTGCAGAGGGTCTTGCTTCTCCCATAGCCACAGTCTTTGATTCAAGCAGAAATCAAGCATGGCTCTCACTCTCTGGCGTCTGCCTGCAGCCTGCTTCCAGTCCAGCTCAAACACACACCGCACTTTTGTCTTTTTCACTACCAGCCAAGTGAGGGAAAGGGCCCACCCATTTGCTCTCTGGCACAGTGCAACTTCTTTTCTTATACTAGTGACCAGTACAGCCAATGGGATCCTCCATTAGGTTTTAACCCTTGCTGGATCCAGGCATTAGAAAGGGCTTAGGCATCATAACAACCTAACCTCCACACCCCAACGCAGAACGGTATTCTCTTTAGCCTTCCACTTCTTTTTCCCCCTTTCCTCAAAAGACAAAGAGATTGAAGAATTGTAAGCATTCCAAAAAATTGAGCTATTTTTGGTCATTTTCATAAATCTTATTTTCCTGAGATAGATTAAATAATCTATTAAATAATTTATTTAATAGATTAAATAAATAAACTTTAATGAAAGGGTAATTTTTTAAGATTGGATTTACTAATTGTATTGGTAACATAACTTCAATGCAGTTGTGAAATAGGTTAAGGCTGGCTAGTTTAATAATGTATAGGTCAGTCAGGTTAGCAAATGGTATTTGTATAATGTGCTATAAGAATGCATGAAATTTATATTTAGTACTCAAAGCTGCACCAATGAATTGCACTACCTTTTGAAAGTATCATTCAGGATTAGAACACAATCATGCTGTTAGTTCATTCATGTGGGAAGAACCTAGTTCTGTCATCTGGAAGCTTCACAATTCACCTTCCGACTCTAAAACAGTTGAAATATTTCAAGACAAAAATCAACATCAAGTGTGATTAATGTAATCATTGTTCTTCTGACAAACATGTCTCTGTGCTCTTCTATTCTTGTGCTGTTGATTACAGCTGTTATAATTGTACTTAATGATGGCTAATGACTGAAATAGCGTTTAGAATAATAGGACATTAAAGCAAGGCTTTACTTCTTTCTGTTAAGAAGACCTTTCACAATGGTGAGAGCATAAAAGACCAACTAAATACTGTTGCTTGCTTGCAAAAGTTGCTTTCTTGCAATCCAATGAAGTGTGAGTCTTGTAACATAAGGAAAAGGGAATATCACATTGGAAGAAGAAGAAGAAGAAGAAGAAGAAGAAGAAGAAGAAGAAGAAAACAAATTGAAAAGAAAACCCAACTTGGTTTACTCTTTTTGACTAAAATCAAAGTTATGTTTGAAATTGATGGCATTGGAGAACAAGCTTACATCAGGACATTAGAAACACTTTAGCTTTAAGTCTCATTAAACCTGGGCGAATGCAAAAAGCTTCTTGGCAACCTAATTAATCATTGCAGTATTCTTGGGAGGTGTTATTCACTACTGAATAGCTTGTTTTCTATTCCCTGATTTTGATCTGCTTAAGGACCAGTTTGCTAAGTATATCGCTGGGTGGTTGCAATGTGTCCAAGGGTACCCTTCTCAATTGAAAAGTGGAGGAGTTACAAACCTTTATAAGAACAGGAGGGTGGATGTGCTCAGAATGCAGACAATATATTTAATGTCCACCCCGCTTAGTGTCTTTGGCCATGCTGTGACGTTCTGGGGTGTTAGATGTTCATGAGCATTTTCTGCATTGCTGTCAGGATGATTGGTGATAAAAATTCTGAAGTCTGCAGAGCACAGCTCCTGGTGTTTCGGCTCTAGACAAACTTTCTGGTTTGTATACAGTAGCAAATGCCTTGTTTGGGCGAAACTGATTAAAATGACACCATTGTGCCCTCAACTGCAGTTCAGTTGCCTAGTCACTTGCTTAGTGTCATAATAAATTGTATGAAAGCTGGAGAGAGTTAAGCAAACAGTCTTCCCTGTTCATGCAGCTGTGCTTTTCCCTGTGCTGTGCTGAGGACATACAGCGCACATTTAGTGGTGAAATTCAGGATTACTGAAATTCAGGATTACAGTGGCCCATCTGCACATCATGGTAAACCATAGAATTTTGTGTATGTTCCCCTACCTCTAGAGCAAACAACGATCCCTGCCTTATTTCTGCATCTAACCTGGGAGTCATAGTTTGTTTCTCTACAAACCAACCATACTTGGTTAGTCAAGAGCAAACCTTGTCTGAACATGGTTGGGTTTTTTGGAACACGGCAAACCATGATCCTCGGTTTGGATGTAATACTAAGCCAGGGATTGTGATTTTTGCTACTGCTGGGGGAGCAGTGAAGCAAGAGCCATCTGTGTGCTCACAGTAAACCATTAGCTATAGTTTGGCTCTGTTCATCTGTCACAGTAATGCCTGTGGGAAGTAGGTTGGCCACTGTGAACAGGATTAGGTGTGCCTTTGGGTTCTTTGAGACACACAAAAGTAACAACATATTTTCCTTTTGCAGCTGGTTACGTATGTGCATTTAATAGCTTCCTGGCCCACTTTCTAGAGCTGCTAAACTTAAAAATGAGTTCCTGTTCATAATGAAAGAATAGAGCCCTTGATGAAATATACACGAGCAGCATAATGTGTAAGCTGAATACTTGTACAATTAAGTCTCAATGACTTTGGTTCACACACAGAAACAACACCCATGTTGTCAGACTTCCTGTTCATATAGTTGAGAATCTAAGTATTGCCATTCTGAGTCAGACTAAGATCCATCTAGTTGTCATTGTTTCAAGAAGTGGACAGCTGGTAATCAGAGGCAGGGTATTGACATAATTATCCCTCACAATTTTAATCTATTTTAAAAGCAGATAAGGACTGTGCCCTAAATATTCCTCTCTCTTAATTTTGTGAGCTTAAAAGTGCTGTGAGGAGAAAACTTCAAAAAACATGATAGCAGTATTCCTCCTTTTAATAACGCTCAGTGCCATATTTTTAATCTGCTGTTGGTCTGGCACTTGTTGCTGCTTCTTCCTGGATAAGTCACAAGAGAAGATACGAAGAGGCCTTCCTATCCAGTCCAACATCCTGCTCCCATAGTTGTCAGATGCCTATGGGAAACCCACAAACAGGACACAAGGGCAGTAGCTCTCTCCTTCTGTTGTTACCAAATGATTCGCATCTGACCCTGGAAAGAGTTTATCACTATTGTACTAGACACATGGTCTTGCACTAGCTGTTTAGGAATGCATACACTACAGCCAAACTTTGGTTCTCAAAAGGCTCCGTTGCCGAACATTTCGGCTCCTGAACACCAAAAACCCAGAAGTAAATGCTCCGGTTTTCGAACCTTTTTCGGAACCTGAACGTCCAATGCAACTTCTGGTTGAGTGCAAGAAGCACTTGCAACAAATCAGAAGCTGCGCCTCGGTTGTCCAACGGTGTCCGGAATGGATTACATTCAACAACCGAGTTTGACTGTATTGAAAGCTAAGGACAGCATGAGCATTGGTTCTTAAAAGCAAGAATAGTAAAGGTAAAGGGACCCTTGACCATTAGGTCCAGTAGTGACCGACTCTGGGGTTGCAGCGCTCATCTCGCTTTATTGGCTGAGGGAGCCGGCGTACAGCTTCCGGGTCATGTGGCCAGCATGACTAAGCTGCTTCTGGCGAACCAGAGCAGTGCACGGAAACGCTGTTTACCTTCCCGCCGGAGCGGTACCTATTTATCTACTTGCACTTTGACGTGCTTTCGAACTGCTAGGTTGGCAGGAACAGGGACCGAGCAATGGGAGCTCACCCCGTCACGCGGATTCGAACCGCCGACCTTCTGATCGGCAAGTCCTAGGCTCTGTGGTTTAACCCAAAGCGCCACCCGCATCCCAAAGAATAGTAATGACACCCAATAAATTGGTGAACATGGGGGAGGGATTCAAAAGGGGACTACTTTTGCACATCTCTGCAAAGTAGTTTGTGCTTAGCCGAAAGCAGTCTAAATTAATGGTTGTCGCCACACAGTTTAGTGGGGGATTTCATATGTGCTGTGAGGAATTACTTTCTTTTGTGTCTCCTGAATCTCATCTGTCCTCAGCCAATTCTGTTAGGCGGCCCAGAGTTCTGTGCTGTACAAAACAGAGCAGAATGTGTCTGTAGCTACTCTGCATACTAATAATTTTATAATGCTCCCATGGTCCTGCGTAGGATCAAGTTAGATGTTACTTTAGTTGTTTGGTTAGCAACCACATCAGAGGATTTCCTTTTTCATGAATACTAGTTGCAGAGGGCTCCAGTTGTCATTGGGAACACATGGTATAAGGGGCAAAAGTTTAGCTATATATTTGACCAAAATCACACACAATTAACTCCTTAAGAAAGAGAGTGACTCTAATTGGCGCCAATGGGAGGTTTTCTTCGTAAGGCTTTTCTTATTGATTAGAAGCACAGCTGGGGATGGAACAGTTAAACATCACTGGAGATATTCTGAAGTATAAAGAATATATATTGTGCTATATTTATTAATTTATTGTGGCAGTTACACATACACACACACCCTTTGTATGATGTCTGTGGAAAGTACAAGATGATCAATATGCATAAATCTGTTTTAACTACAAGGCTGCTATGCTTCTACTTTCTCAGTAATTTTGAGGGAAATGTTGTTATCTAGCCTTATTATTTTATAGTCCATATAAATCATGGCATGTTCTTGTTTACAACTCTTTAGCCCTGACTCATATAATTTTTCTGCAAATTATTTTGCCATAATTTTTCTCCTTTTAGGTTTGCATTTCCATTAATCTGAGTTAATTGTTGGAAGAGTGTCTAAATAATTTATATACGCAAAAACTAAATAAACCTCATGATGTTGTGGCAACACATGCAGTGTCGGGTTAGGGCATCTAAGCAAAGAGGCCAAAATAACCACACTTTTACAGTACTTCCATAGCAGCAGAGTTGTGAGCGTGTTCTCTTGTTTGTTTGCATGTGGTGATGCTCAGAATACACTTCTCACAGAATTCACTGTTGTCTCCATCCAAATCACCTTGATCAGGCTGTGACCTAGTAGAGGAAGTGTTCCTGGCTAATGGCTGCTTAATGCTCAAAATACTCTTTCCAAAACTGCTTTTTATATAGAGACAGGTGATGGGTGAAGAGACAGAGGGACCACAGCTATTTCCCCTGTCCTCTAGTTCCCAAAGGCATAGTGATTCTAAGCTGGAAATAAGTGACCATGTGAGAAAGGTCTCAGCAGCATCTCCCAAACCATCCTTCCTCCACTTAAAGCAGCTTGGTAAGGCCAGAGAGCATCACCTTGCCAACAAAGACCCGTATAGTTAAAGCCATGGTTTTCCCAGTAGTGATGTATGGAAGTGAGAGCTGGACCATCAAGAAGGCTGATCGCCAAAGAATTGATGCTTTTGAATTATAGTGATGGAGGAGACTATTGAGAGTCCCATGGACTGCAAGAAGATCAAACCTCTCCATTCTGAAGGAAATCAGCCTTGAGTGCTCACTGGAAGGACAGATCCTGAAGCTGAGACTCCAATACTTTGGCCACCTCATGAGAAGAGAAGACTCCCTGGAAAAGACCCTGATGTTGGGAAAGATGGAGGGCACGAGAAGGGGACGACAGAGGACGAGATGGTTGGACACTGTTCTCAAAGCTACCAACATGAGTTTGACCAAACTGCGGGAGGCAGTGGAAGACAGAAGTGCCTGCCGTGCTCTGGTCCATGGGGTCACGATGAGTCGGACACGACTAAACAACAACAACAAGGCCATGTCTTACAATTGAAAAACAAGAATATTGCTGGAAATAATAATGGAAAGGCTGTTACACAGTGGTAGAGCAACTGTTTTGCATACAAAAAGTCCCAGGTAGACCAATGATGTGACTTGATTTCCTGTGGAACACATGTGTCATTTCAGCTTCAACGGTCATCAGTGGCCTGGATCTTTTCCTGTGTTCTGTGTTGAAGATGCCGTCCCAAAAGGCGCATATTTGCTAGACTTTGGCTATAGTTACAAGTTTAGAGCTCTGTCTATTCTGAACATGACCTTGAACTAGTACCTGGCATCTCAGGTGGTGCAAAGGGTCATTGTGGCTGGCTGTTAACCAGAAGGTTGGTGTTTCAAGCCCACCCAGGGATAGCTGTGGGCAGGATTCTTGCATCGCAGTGAGTTCAACTAGATGATCCTTCCAACTTAAAATTATTTGATTCTGTACACATCAGATATATATGCTGCTTTCTCGCCATGCCAAGCTTGCTCCTATACCTCATATTTAGAAAACATTTTGTGGGTATGCCATGTTCCCTGTCACTGAAGAGCAAGTTGAAGAGTGTGTGCGTCTCTCCTCTACCTCCCCATGATTACTTTGAACAGCTATTCTGGAAAGTGACTGCACTAGCCCTTTAAAAATGCATCCCTTGGGCTCCTTGGAATTCCTGCTTGCTTTTGCAATAGCAACAAAGCTGATTTAAAACCGGCTGGCATTCTGTTTATACCTCTCCAGGGGTTTGCTGAAAAAATAGGTCTGAGGCAGATGGAGAAGAATTCCTAGAGCTCTCAACTTGCCAACACTAATGAGCATGCTCAGAAGCAACCAGCTCTGGGAATGGCTAAAGAAGCTATGGGAATTGGAGAGGCTAATTAAATGTGACAGTTGGGAAAACAAGCTGCCAGGCATCTTGGCTTTCTGATCCTGTGTGACAAGGAAAGTGGGGAGTTGGTGGAGCCAAAGTCAACAAAGCAATTGGAAAACGTATCATCCACCTGACTCCAGTTTGAGCTAAGAGAAGATAGCACCTTTGGCCCTGTGCTGCCGTGGCTTTTCAGTTGCTGAAGGAAAGGCTTTGAATCCCATCAGCCCTGACACAGCTGGAAGAACGGAAGTAAGAGCCAAACTCAGGGGAATGCTGAAGGTCTCAAGAAGCAGCAAAAGGCTGAGATTACTTTGACTATGCAAGGACGTTTTTTGTGGGAGCTGTTCTTTGGACATACACAGTGTGACATCATCTAAATAATCCATCAGAGGTTGATGGATTGATCCAACAGGGTATCCATCTTTGTCTCATATAATAAGGTACAGGGCCACATGCTATGTGGCAGGGGGTTAACCCTTTCTCCTGTGCCATTTTTCAAAAGCAATCCACTCACCCTGGAGTTGCTGTTTGTTGCATTAAGGCAATCATGGCTGCTCCCATGACAGTTTTTTTTATTTAGGAAAATAGGAAATAATTACTACTATCAGCAGATCACCACCATCTAATCTAATTTGGCCTAAATCACCTGCTGCAATATGCACAAGTATTGGAGGCTGGTGAAGAAAGGAATCCATAAATGAGGTGAGAAGTAATTTCATTTATGTGCCCTATTTTCTTCCTATCTGATAGAATAACTGAGCATCTTTGCCCATTCACCCTTCTTTCCAAGAAATACCACCTCGTGCACATTGGGAGAGTGAAGGCTAAGCTTTCCTAACAGTATAAATAGCATGTTCAGTTATTTGCTTTTAAAAGAAATTAGAGGCATGAGAGCCCAGCATGAATCTCTTAGGCTCGTGTCTCGTTTGTCATCCTGGTTTGTGTTTCGGGGCACTGTAGCCATTAATGGAGTGACGAAGGAAAGAGGATTTTTGGTGTTTCCAGCAAGGTTGGGAGGAATGAGTAAGCAGCTTCATTTCCTGCTGCCCTCCATGCAGTATTTTGAAGTGAATAGGTCTCTCATCTTCACATTCACTCCTGCCCTGCAGCTCAGCTAGAAATCCTCACTTAATCTGCACTTCGCCTAAGTCAGGGCAGGAGAATTTTTTGGCCCTTCCGGATGTTATTTGCCTACAACTGACATCATCACTGACCATTGTCCATGCTGACTGGGGCTGATAGAAGTTGTAAGGCCACAAGTTGTTCACAGGAAGACCCCTGCTATCTTCAGATGAAGATGAAAAATGGAGAACATCCTGAGTGCTATACGTGTGAAGATGGAAGTTATTTCTGCCCAGGGTTATAGTCTCTGCATGCCTGTGTATACAGAAACCAATTTGTAGAGTTTCACCATCCTTTAGCATGCCCAAGAATCAGGTCCCCAGATAGAGAGGTGAGGCTATGTAGACAGGAGAGGCTTGATTCTTGACTTGCAGTCTGGGACACTGCCAAACCCTGCTGTTTCTCCTGGTTCCTAGGATCTCTATTATGTTAAAGGCAGAAGACTGCTCTCCAGCCTTGTTCCTGCAGTAGAGATTTCAAGTGCAGAGCATCTAGAGATGCACTGCATCCCTTATGACAGGGGTAGGCAGCCTAAGGCCCATGGGCCACAAGCGGCCCACGGGAGTCGTTTAACCGGCCCCCGAGCCGCCCCCGAAACGAGCTGCCTGCTTGGCGAGTCCCCGCACGCTGCGCTAAACCGGCACAGAGCGGGGACTCGCTTCCACGGTGCTGGAAATCGCATCTGTGCAGACGCCGGAAATCGCGGCTGCACGTGCGCGATCCAGCCCATGGAGGGATCTCTGCTGGAGTGAACCGGCCCAGGTGAGGTAAACCTTGCCAACCCCTGCCTTATGAGACCTCAAGACGTTCATGCTTTGCATATTCTGCCAGTTATAAGGATGGGCGTTTTGGTAATTACAAATGTAAGCTACTGAGCAGACAACTTCATACCGCCTAACAGGGATACAAGATGACAAACTGACTAGCATCTTTATTTACTGCGTTCCTAAGAAAACATTGGACTTCACTTTAGTGGGCAGCTGCAGTGCTGCCTGAAAGGAATCTACTAAGCCAATTACAGTATTGTTTGCTTCAAGACACTTCAGACATGGATAATCAGCCACTATTCATCACTGTGCACCTGCTCAAAAAATACTAACGGCAATACTAAAAGGAGCTGATGGGATGTGAAGCTGTTATCCTATTGTCCGTAATTTAAACTGACGTAAATACAAGAATCTGGCCATACAAGGTGGGTCAGAGAAAGAATAAGATGTGTTGAATCCACTTGTTTAGTAGGGGAGAAACCCACCGCGCATGTGCGTAGTGCTGCTCTTCAATGCAAAGACAAAAATTGCCTCCTCTACCCTTAATTACTAGCAATAATGGGCGAATATATAACTATTTTACCATGTAAGGCTTATCACAAAGGCTCTCATGGTTACTGGAGTCAGCCATCACACTTCATACAAAACAAGCAGATGAAATGAGAAAGAAGAGATTGTGGTTGCAGCTGATACGATCTTTACAATATGTGTTTAAGCCTACATGAGATATGATTTATTTATTTTCTATAAGGGACTGCCAGATATAAACATTTTCAAGTTCAAGGTGGCTAATGGTATGAAAAGACAGACAAAGCAGTCAAAAATTAAAGCCAAACTAATGGGGGAAACTAGACTGTGAAGGGGAGCAGTTTAGGATTTGTATTGGACAACTGCTTGCATTCAAAGCCTGCTCTCTCCCTGTGGCTTTCAAATCTGATCATAGACAGGTTCCCCAAATCAAAGAACTGGCTGAGCTTCTAGGAGAAACCATTCCCCAATCCCAGTTCTCACTTTCCCCCCTCCTCCATGTGATAATGGATCTGCATATGCAGTTGCATAGAGAAATACGAACAGCCATGCGTGAAGTAGAACTACCTAGGCAAGTACCAGCTGGCATCTGCTGCTATTGGTAGTCTCTGAACAAAGGAAATGGGGCCTGTTTATTTTGACTGCACGCTTGCAGTCAGAATTCAGTTAATTTTTTACCTTCTACAGCATTCTGGTTTTTACATGCTTCAGAAATGTTGTTATTCTTTCCCCATGTGAGAAGCTTGATGATCATGGCATTCCGCCTTCTGGGCACTTATGCCTTCTGTAGCGTGGGGAAACCCTTCCACAACGGTGTGTAGAATCTTACTCCAGGGTCCTAAAGGAACAGTGTGTGTGTGTGTGTGTGTGTGTGTGTGTGTTTCGCTTGCAGAAAAGGTTCAAGGCAGTTCTGAGCTTTAAAAGAATCTCAGAAGAGCTGCAAAACAACAAGAATCTTGAGGCATCTAACAAATCATCGTATTTTTCGCTCTATAAGATGCACCTGACCATAAGCCGCACCTAGGTTTTGGAGGAGGAAAACAAGGGGGGGAAAATCTGAATCTCAGAAGCCAGAGCAACAAGAGGGATCGCTGCTTTCGCTGCGCAGCGATCCCTCTTGCTGTTCTGGCTTCAGGGATAGCTGTGCAGCCTGCATTCGCTCCATAAGACGCACACACATTTCCCCTTACTTTTTAGGAGGGAAAAAGTGAGTCTTATAGAGCAAAAAATACGGTAATTATACAGCATAAGCTTTTGTGAGCAAGTGGGCTTGACTGCTCAATGCCACCAATTCATTACTGAGCTCAGTTCAAGATGCTGGTGCAAATAATAATAATAATAATAATAATAATAATAATAATAATAATAATGTATTATTTGTACCCCACCCATCTGGCTGGGTTTCCCCACCACTCTGGGCGGCTTCCAACAAAGTCAAAAAATACACTAAAATGTCACACATTAAAAACTTCCCTGAACAATGCCCTGTACAACTTGGGACCAGGATATTTAATATACCACCTCATCTTTTGTATACCTGAGAGGCCCTCCAGCAGATACCATCTCATCAGGAGGTTCATTCCGTATGGTGTAGGAATCGTGCCTTTAATGTGACAGCACCTACCCTTAAAAATTCCATCCCATAATATATCACACAAATATCATCTCTGTTTTCTTTTCAGCAGCTGTTGAAGACCTCCTTATTTCAACAAGCCTTTTAAGTGGAGATATTTACCCCACCCTGTTCTGTATCAGTCCTGATCTGAAACTGGTTTTCTGTATATTCTTATGGCTATGTTTTTATTGTAATGGCTTCGGGATGTTTCATGAGCAACTGTTCCTAAGTAAAATAATTGAATAAAATTATTTATTAGCTTTTTAGGTACCACGAGACTTATTTTGTTATTGGGGGGGGGTTGGGGAGGGGGTGCTGTGGGAGACTGACACAGCTACCCCTCTGGAGATCAGAAGAGCAGCAATATTTGTCCACCTTATCCTCTGAGGCAGGAAAATAAGCAACACTTCTGAAATACACAGGGCATCAATTTTTGTCAAGTTTCTGTCTATAAGAATAATTCAGCAATGGAATAAGCTGCCTGCGGTATTATGGAACGGTCTTCTTCTAGAGACTTTGCCTGCATGCAGTGATCTGCTTTTAGCCAGAAGGCACTATGTTTCTCTGGTCTGAGTCTGCCTGCTGTAACTTAATGATTCTTATTCTTTCCTTATAGGTGCTCACTTTATCCTTAAGCCTTTGTTTTGCTCTTTGCTTATAGATGTCGGTTTTACCTTTAAACCTTTGTTTTATATGCTGGCTATCTTGCAGATGTTCAAATGAGACCAGACTCAAAACTGAAGAGACATATTGGGCATATAACTTCTGCCCTACGCCATACTCTTGGACGGCGCTCGTGGGACTTATTTTATACCTGGTTTTCTTTGCACCAGGTAAACAGATTTGGCGTGTTTAGTTTTCATGTGAAATAAATTGGACCTGTGGAGCTGTTATATTCCAGGAAAAGTTCTAGGACTGATAAAAGTCTTAGACATATTTGTGTGCCTGCCTCACTTCGAGGAGAAAATGATGAGCGAACTGCCTCTCTTGCCATTATTTGAACACACTGTCTCCTTGGCCACCGGATTGAAAACCTCTGTTCTCTGACAAAAGTGGGCAGGGAGATACTGCTTTCAAATAACTGGTATAACCCAGTTCACTCACTCATTACTCCCCTCCCCCCGAGAAAGACGTCCGTGTGAGAGCCTCAGGCTCATATTGGATCAGGAACTCTCCTGGAATGTAACAACTCAACAGATTGACCTTTGCAATAATGATTAATATCATCTTGCTACTCAGCCTTTGTTTTACTATACCTTTTTAATTTTTCATATTTTTTTCCCAGTGTTTCCCAGGAATTTCTCCCCCTTTTCCAGTTCCCTTAATGTTGCTGTTCACTTCCTTGATTTTAAATTTAAATGAAAAATCAAAGGAGGGGGATTAAGGCTACATTCTCCTGCCATTTCTGCATATTGTTAACACATTCCATACCTCATTCCTTTACTTAAAATAATCCCCCAAAAGCCCAAGTATCTCTTTGCTTTTCTTGGTGCCCTTGCCAGTTTCAATATCCTTCGTATATTCTTCTTGCTAAAACTATCAGCTCCATGTGCCGAGTGTCAGTATGTTGAAGAGTTAGTCCTTTTAGCATTGTAGGAGCAAGCATTTAACTACAGTGGTACCTTGGTTTACAAACTTAATCCGTTCCGGAAGTCCGTTCTTAAACCAAAGCGTTCTTAAACCAAGGCGTGCTTTCCCATAGCAGTGGGGGACTCAATTTACAAACGGAACACACTCAACAGGAAGCGAAACATGTTCTGCTTCCAAGGCAAAGTTCACAAACCAAAACACCTACTTCCAGGTTTGCAGTGTTCTTAATCCAAGTTATTCATAAACTAAGCTGTTCTTAAACCAAGGTACCACTGTACTTAAATAATTCTATGCAAACGACAATTTTCTGAACTACAGAAATAGGTACAATAAAGAGTCATCTTTCTAAGCCATACATACATACATACAATAATGGTTGGAATACCTCCATCTATGCATCTATAAAAACAGGTTGACTTCCGTCTTCCTCTTCCCAAAAGTATCCCTTCATTAGATCCACAGTTAGGTACAGTATTCTTCAATCTCCATTTCCTTCTGTCACTCCCAACAGACACTAGTGTGTGCTGAATAATACCCCCCCAATATAAGATTTAGATCTCTGAGTAACTTAATTTTTCCTCATATGGCGGCTTTCTACTGAAGTAAAATATTACTGTTCCAACATTCTGTTTGTACCACATCCCATTTTTGAAGATCCTTTGGTATTTGATGTGAATGTTCATTAATATTAATTTTGTGGCATGTTTCTTTTAAAAGGAATGGGACCAATGCCGTGGACAGTAAATTCTGAAATATACCCCCTTTGGGCTAGAAGTACAGGAAATGCCTGTTCTTCCGGCGTGAACTGGATTTTCAACGTCCTAGTGTCACTTACATTTCTGCACACAGCTGAATATCTGACGTACTATGGTAAGAAGTGTGTTCTGTCTTAAATAGTACCAAGATCATTGCGTTTAAGATCCTTGGAATTTTAGCTTTTCATCAGCTAAGGTCTCGATGGGCAGTTTAGCTTTCCTTTTTAAAGGCCTCTAGAAAATTTGTGTATATATTCTCTTTTCAAGACTTTGTGTTGCTGAGTTTTGTTTCTAAACAGCGTTCCCAAAGCTGTATTAGTGCTTTCAGTGGTTTGTGAGTAGTTAAACTTCCAAGTAGTAGACGTTTTACATTTTTTAATCATTTGGCTTTAAGAACAGGGTGTGTTGCCAAGCCACCCATCACTGAGTCATCCTGGGCCAGTTTCAGGGTTGAGAGGCCCTTGGCCACATGCTCTCTGTTGGTTCCCCAACAGTTGTGCTTGTACCCATAAATTCTAGCTCTCCCAAAGCGTAATGCTTGGCTGTGTGACATTGTGGTGACAAAAACCCATGTTGGCATGGAACAGTGGAAAGTCTGGGACATTGCACTTTAGGAAAACTAAGGTGGCATCCAGGGCCTGGTGTGGAGGCTCAGCAGTTACCACCTTGCTAGCTTCACCATGATGCCAGGACGTGTCTGGGGACCCATTCCTGAGTCCTTCAAGTCATGCTGCTTGTAATCTAGCTGAAAAAGGTAAAGGGACCCCTGACCCTTAGGTCCGTTTGTGACCAACTCTGGGGTTGCGGCGCTCATCTCGCTTTATTGTCCAAGGATGCTGGCGTACAGCTTCTGGGTCATATGGCCAGCATGACTAAGCTGCTTCTGGAAAACCAGAGCAGTGCATGGAAACGCCGTTTACCTTCCTGCTGGAGAGGTACCTATTTATCTACTTGCACTTTGACGTGCTTTTGAACTGCTAGGTTGGCAGGAGCAGGGACCGAGCAATGGGAGCTCACCCCGTCGCGGGGATTCGAACCGCCAACCTTCTGATTGGCAAATCCTAGGCTCTGTGGTTTAACCCACAGTGCCACCCACATCCCATAATCTAGCTGATAGCCTTGCCCTTTTCCCAAAAACCCATATTACTGAGTTCCTCCAGTCTCTCTCTGTGGTAACTTGCATTCTTTAGCAAGTCTCTTTACTAAAGAAATTTTAAATGAGATTTGAGTGTTATTGGGACGCCATCATGGTTTTGCAAAAATTAAATATTTGGAATCTTGACCAATATAATTATTTGAATGCATATTAAAATAATTATTTGTTTCTGAAACCTTCATTTTAACTTTGCTAAGATATATAGCAGATCTTTTATTGTTGTGACCTTGTATTTTGTTTTAGAGGAAAACTTTCTATTAACTCTGTGTCTGGGGGGGGTTGTTTGTTTGTTTGTTTGTTTGTTTGTTTGTATTGCAGGAGCATTCTTCCTTTATGCGGGATTTGCTTTTGTGGGACTCATTTTCCTCTACGGCTGCCTTCCTGAGACGAAAGGGAAGAAACTGGAGGAAATTGAATGCTTATTTGAGAACTCACTGTGTACATGTGGCATTTCAGATTCAGATGACGGGAGGTATATTGAATATATCCGGGTGAAGGGAAGTAATTACCATCTTTCTGACAATGATGCTTCTGATGTGGAATGATTTTCAGCTGCTGGTGTATTTAATCAAGCCGGGGTGGTGTTGTTTTTGGCAGGGGGTGGTGGTGAAGGAGCAGTTCTTGATGACCTCACTGCCCTGCTTCTGGTCTGGTTCTCCTTTCTACTGTCTTATCCAGCTTCACTTTCCTGTTCCAAACCATGTCATTTGAGACGAATACAGCAAAACAGGACACTGATCTTTCAATTAGTCAAAAAGGGACAATTGTGAGGGGGAGGGAATTATTCTGGGAGGATACAAACATTCCATGTGGGTGTATGTCTGAGGTCCTAGAAATGACGATACGAAACTCAATTGATGATATACCATGCATTTTTGTCCCACTTGAAAAAAGTGAAAAAGAACAGCTAGTCAGAAACCAAATGAATCATTAAAGTACGGTTACCTGGCAACCGAGGGTTGATACAAAAGTGCTCAGCCTCTTACAAAACAAGCGGGAGAGAGAGAGAGAAATCGGCTGCCTGCTGTGGAAATTGTAATTTAATATTAGTACCGTACTTCTTTCAAAAGTAGATTCATTTGTATGCAAGGAGAAGGCAGGGTGTTGCAGCCCTTTGGGTCGCTTCCTTCCTTCCTTCCTTTGGGCATGCCTATCTTTGAAATAACTTGCCACTGTTTTACGACCATTGCTCTGCACAAGGGACCCCCGAGAACAGCCACAGGGCAGGTCTGCAGAGAATTTTGGCGCTGGTTTTTAGCATTCTCTCTTGGGTAGTGTTGTGGGTGGTTGCTTGAAACACAACTGCACGCGAGCAATTCTGGGTAGCAGTCTGTTTGGTTCAACAGCAGATCCATGCACATTGCTTCCTTGAACCTGGTAAAATTTGACAAAAGCTGATCCCTTCATGAAGCCCCTTCTCCTTTATGAAGCTATGGGTGAGCTAGAACTTCTACCATAAAAAGGGTGAGGGGGCAGATACACTATTTCCCCTTATTCTGCCCTCCCCAAAGAATGGAAAGCCCCATTGGAGCAACTAATGTTCATCTCTATTCCCCTCCAAAAGATCAAACAAGCAGGCAAGACCTGTGCACAGGAAACTTTCCATTAACTTGGTTGAGCACCTTTTATTGAATGAAACTTGCTCATGGCTAAACACTGCAGAAGACTCTTGGCCATTGAGGAAAGTGTGGTTGGTAATATAGTTCTGGATTAAATACTGTGTGGAACCTTCACTTCCAGCTAAACACAGAAAAGTAAAAACGAAAGGGCTCTAGTACAGAACACTCTGAAGCCTACATCAGGTGTGGGGGTCCTGTGACCCTCGGGATGCTGTTGAACCTAAATTCCCATCAGCTCCAGCCAGTGTGACCAGTGGTCAGAAATGGTGGTAGTTGGTAGTTATAGTGCCAACAACTCCTGGAAGGCTGCAAGGTTCTCCTACCCCCTCCTGCATATAATTGTATACCTAAGGAAAAGGTGGTTCTGCAGAAGAACTAGAAGTTAAAAGCACATGTCTAGGTTAGCAACTAAGGGACACGGGTGGCGCTGTGGGTTAAACCACAGAGCCTAGGGCTTGCCGATCAGAAGGTTGGCGGTTTGAATCCCCGTGACGGGGTGAGCTTCCGTTTCTCAGTCCCTGCTCCTGCCAACCTAGCAGTTCAAAAGCACGTCAAAGTGCAAGTAGATAAATAGGTACCGCTCCAGTGGGAACAGTGGCATAGCGTGGGGGGTGCAGGGGGGGCCGGCCGCACCGGGCGCAACATCTGGGGTTTAGGGTTAGGGGGCGCAAATCCACGGATTAGGGGGCGCAAATCCACGGGTTAGGGAGCGCAAATTACTTGCCTTGCCCCGGGTGCTGACAACCCACGCTACACCACTGAGTGGGAAGGTAAACGGCGTTTCCGTGCGCTGCTCTGGTTCTCCAGAAGCAGCTTAGCCATGCTGGCCACATGACCCAGAAGCTGTATGCCGGCTCCCTCGGCCAATAAAGCGAGATGAGCGCTGCAACCCCAGAGTCGGCCACGACTGGACCTAACGGTCAGGGGTCCCTTTACCTTTACCTAGGTTAGTAACTGCACTAATCAAAGAGTTAGTGCTGCCATCAAATTTCTGCTATATTGACTGGGTGTCTCCTGTTATTCCCTCTGCCCCTTCTGATTCTGCTTCCCTTGGATAGCATTTGGCTCAAGAGACTTTTGGGATTAAAAAAAAAAACAGTTAAGGGGATAATATTATAGATCCCGATCTGTAGTTTATAGCCTCTTCCAAATTGCATTTAAGGCATATGCATCCTCCTTTGTGACTGGGAGAAAGGAAATAAGACTTTTCTTCAGCAAAGGATACCTTTAAAAGGCAAATTAATCACTCATTTTTAAGTGCTGCTTGTAAAACCCACATTTGAAAAGCTGTTTGGGAGGTTTGGCATGAGAGTGACCCCAAAGAGGACTTACATTCCCACTGGCTCTTTCTGCTGAACATCCATGTGCCCTTTTAACCTTTTGAAGTTTCAGGCAGGGAACTGATGGAAAGGAAGCGCTGTCTTTCTCAAGGCTCCGATGTGTAGAGCTTCACCTTTTCAAGCTAGCTGCTCTCTTTCCAGAACAATTCCACATTTTCCACAGCCACCGTTCAACTTTGAAATGTATGGTTCCATCAAACGAACAGTGTTGCCTTAAAATGGGTTTAATTTGCATCTGCCTTTTAAAAATGGGCAAATACACCAAACCGGTCTGCTTTTATGATGAAACTGGTTTCTGCCTGCCCCTTAAACATTCTCTTGGAATTGGTTGCAATGACCAATAAAGTCCAGTGATAATGAAGTCTGTGCCAAAATGCTGCCTTTAATAGGGCCAGTCCTTAAATATGCCTTCACTGGTTTTCCTGCCTAAAGCCTTAATTGAGGGGAAATGTGTGAAAGGTATGCCCAGGAGGAGATTTCAAACTGATCTCAGAAATTTGCAGGGTTGGGACTTAAAGCCACATAGGGTATGGGTGTTTAATCGGTGATCTATTCGTCTTCTGTGGCTCTGGTTATCTGCTTTGGGACAATAAAAATTGCTCCTTGCTCTCCCAATCAGATCAAAAGACGATTGCTCCAGACAGAACCTTGTCACAAGCCCATGTGTTGAGCATTGCAAATAGTGTTCCCATTTATATTAACTTTCTTATTTTTCCAGACTGCGCTGACGTCTTTATCAACGGAAAAGCATTAGCCAGCATTTTGGTTCTTTGACATTCTCTCAAATGACGTTCAGCCATCCGCCATCCTCATCTCTTTTTCTGAAACATATTTTATCTTCTTAGGGAGTATATTTTTTTAAAGCCAGGCCTGACATTTTCCCCCTCTCTCTACCTGTTAGAGGCCGAAAGCAGTATATTTGAGCTCACTAACAAGAGCACAAAATCCACAGCCACCTTTTCCCCATTGCTTTATTTTCCCTTCTGGACACGCTGGCATAAGTCTTCCTTTTGATCTTGCTTTATGCTGTAATAATGCCTTAGTCACAGTACCAAGAATTACTTATAATAACAATGAATCGAATGTTACTTGAAAAAGTCCTACAAAATTGGGGTTTTTATTTTTGGAATCTGTGAATGTTTATAATCAAAGAGTAAAGGGGAAATGTTTCTATTTTACAGCATATTTTTGTTTATATTTTACATCTTGACTTTGTCAGAAAAGCCTAGTTTTAATATTCGAGATACAGCTATTTAATTACAATAGATGATATGTAGTTTAGCCCTACTCAAGAGTAGACCCATTGAGATCGGTGGACTAATCTTGAATGTTCTCCAATGTAGCAGGTCCATCTCTTCTACTAGGACTTTTATTTGTAACAGAACACGAACAGCATACCTAAGCACAACACTTTTATTCAAACGTTCTAATGCCCACATGTATCTCTAGGTCTGTTCGATTCAGATCTATTGTGCTTCAGGTCAGTTAGTAGTTTCAGATATGGTGTATTTGAGAAGTCTTAAAACACCTCTTCTAAGAACTCATCCTAGCTTAGCAAAAGCAATCTGCAGATGGACGGAGGCTTCCAGTCCGAGGATCAGGTCCTTTGGGCACAAAAATTTGCAGTGCCGGATTGGAGTGGTGGCATCTGTCTACACCTAGGGTTGTGTGTGGAATGGACCATACCAGTTTGGGTCCAAGGGAGCACATTTGATAGGGCAGATGATTGGTACTATCAGAGCTCAATATGCTCACCATCTTATGGCTCTAATTACAGTGGTGCCTCGTAAGACGAAAAGAATCCGTTCTGTGATTCTCTTTGTCTAGCAGTTTTTTCGTCTTGTGAAGCAAGCCCATTGATGGATTAGCGGATTAGCGCTATTAGCGGCTTTTAGCGGCTTATCTGCTGATCGTATCAGCTGATAAGCGGCTTAGCGGCTTAGAAAAAGGAGGGGAGGGGAAAAAAACCAGGAACTCGCAAGACATTGTCGTCTTGCGAAGCAAACCCATAGGAAATTCGTTTTGCGAAGCACCTCCAAAACGGAAAACTCTTTCGTCTAGCGAGTTTTCCGTCTTGCGAGGCATTCGTCTTGCGGGGCACCACTGTACCTGCTTTGGGACAATAACACTTATTTGTTGCTTGTCTGATTGAATCAGAAGGTGATTGCTCTAAACAGATGTTTGTCACAAACCATGCAGCCCGCTCTGGGATGATCTAAAGTAGCACATCGTTGTTACAAACACATCTTTGGAAAATAATGATAATTCTGGATTGTTGGTTAATTCTGTCTCTCCCTCTCCCGCCCTGGTTTATCCATATCTTCTATTTTGTTCAACATTCAGGTAGATTTTGATTTGTCTCATAGTATGACAGAATGGTATAGAAGGGACCACTTGGGTCATCTAGTCCAACCCCCCTGCAATACATGAATATTTTACCCAACTTGGGGCTCAAACCCACAACCTGAGATTAAGAGTCCCATGCCCTACTGATTTAGCTAAGTAGAAAATATTCATTTATTTTCTGTTATACATTCTCTCCCCCCCTTAAGTTATTAAGCATGAGTAAATAGGGTGAGTTCTTAGGAACTTAATAAAAACAAGTAGCCTTGCTTGTTATATGTGCACCAGACTTAATTTCCATAACTTTTATTGTCCTGTGAATTATAGTGAAAGCACTGTCACAAGCAAAATGAGAGCAGGAGATCATGTAGAATTTATTTTGAAGGAAGCTCACATTAGGAATGGGAAGTCAATATGTTTTTAAGGTCTAAGACCACTGAGGGAAATGCCAAGGAAACAGGTTATGATTGATGCCCACCATTAGTAACGATGAGGTGTTGTTGTTGAGAATTCTATAAAGATTAAAGAACATTAAGCGGGTTTGGAATGTATTCAGTAAATATACCAAAATAGTAGACTCTGTCCCATTCAACATAGAAGGCTTTGTACAAGAATGCATTCCAACTCAGACATAGAGCAGCTCGCCTATATAGGACAAAAAAGAGGGATCTCAAAGCAGGCATTGGGAAAGAGTTGCCAACTTAGTGCAAGTAGGTACCAGTTCATCCTCCAGTACTTCCTATGGTGACCTCAGAAATCCACAAGACACCAGAAACTGTTGGCTGTTTTTGCTCTGTTCCTGTTTGCACTGGCTCGGCCCTTCCTATATTGAACATGCCCCTTTAAACATGGTCCTGTAAACATTCCCACGTTTCATTGGATGCCAGGACAACCCACTCTCCCATCTGTTCAGAACAGAAATGGTGTACAAATTCTTTGCGAGTGAGTGCAGTAGTAGCTGATGCAGATCCCCTTTTCACCATTGAATGCCCTTACCATTTTCTGGTCCCACGTCTCAGAGATGTGGCATCCATTATGCCATGTCCCCACAGTAGCCATTTGTGCCTGCTGCCCATGGCACCTTCTCAAAACTCCAAGAATGCCCAGTGGCCCTGAAAGCTTGGTGGCTCCTGGTTGAGAAATTTACAGACTGCATATAAGCATATAGCCAACATACATGCCAAGCATTGTGCACCAAGAAGAACTGTGTTGGCTTAAAATAGGGGTGGCATCACATTTCAGAATTGGATGGATTCAGAAGAATGTGCCCATTTAAAAATAAATAAAGGAGCACCATTAATTACAGCGGAAGCCCATATTTGGCCTGATGGTTGTTTGGACTCCAGCTTCCAATTTCCCTCTCCCCTTTCTGAAATTTACCTACTGGGAGATCGTTTCAAGGCATGTCAAAGGGCCAGCTTTAACTTCCCAGTGTCTCTAAGCAACATTATGTACCTAATGAGCATGCTTCTGGATCCGTTGCTTCTGGATCTGTGAGTTTTTATTTTGACGTCTTCTCAGCTCACTCAATTCAGATTGGAGGAATTCAAATTAATTCTCAGCGGCAGTAGAAGGGGGGTGAAGAGTGTCCATTGTGTCACCAGTAATCATGGGGACCTAAAAGCTGAACTGTCCACCAACCCCAGCTTGGACTTTGAAAGGCTAGACTTGTTTTTGAGCTAGGTCCAGGGCGACAAGGTATGTTCACCCAGTACTAGCTCAAAACGAGTGATTCAGAAGTTACTGCAACTTTGGTTGCATTCTATAGATATGAGCCCATGGATGTTTTTGTACATCTTCCGTTTGACTTGGTGGCCCTTCATAGGAGAAGCTCCCAGTGGACTGTGCCCGTGGTTATCGCTAAATGTCAAATGTGTTTCCTTAAAACTTCTAGAAGCGTGAGAGAAGCATCAATGAAATCAGTATTTGAAAAATTAATGTGAAGATAAATTATCTGAGTAGCACTTTAATCAATTGATTTGTGCGTTTTTCTTTCTTTTGCCTCTTTTCTGGATGTGCATCAGGCCAGAAGCAGCGAGGCTACAATATGTGTTTTATGGGGTTTTTTAATTATTAAAACGTGTGTTATTGCGGGTAACTTTGACAGCTTAAATGTAGCTACTGATGACAAAATAATCCTGAATTATTCTTTGGATTTAAACAAGTCACTTTTTTTTCTTGCAAAATTGTTGTTTTCTATAAATAGCCTTGTGTACAGCTACCATTTGGTGTAACCTAGAATGGTTTCAGTTGAAATAATGTTTTCAAGGTAAGAAGTCAGCAAAGTATATTCTTCTCGGTAAAAATGGCTCCAGTACTGGAGAGCAAATTATTTAAAGGTAATTACATAGATTTAAAAATAAGAAAAATATTGGGGAGTTATTTATTTTGTGTATTTTCATATAGAGAAAGGTTTTTAATGTGCCAATAATAATCACTGTGGTGTTTTGTAACAAAGTGCTAATGTTGTTCCAAGTACTGTATATGAAAATATTTTAGCCAACAGATTTGTTAGTACAATATGAAAACATATTTCCTAATCTGACTTGCATCTCTTGAAATCAAAGCAGTTAAAATTAGTGTAAGAAACTAGTTTCTATAAATTTTTGTATGTAATAAATATAAACTATATTACATTCAGGAACTGGGCATGTGTAACTATAAAGCTTTACATATAAATATATAATGTTGGAGTACATATATTCTTTGGGTCTTTTCCAAATGGATGTTGACATTTTATTTTATTTTATGTAACATACCAAAGAAGGGAAGTAGATGTTTTCTACTTCAAGGGTCACATGGATTGTTATAAAAGAGAAAAAAATCTGTATTAGAGCCTCTGTCCTGGAACATGTTTAAGTACATGATTGGTACTGGACTGTATTGTTTTATGTTTGTTTTTTAAAGTTCCCGGCACTTAGAAACCTAGATGTCAGAGATTATCTTTTTATGGAAGAAAATTTAGTTATACATTTGTCTCACCTCTCCTGCTGCAGAATATTCAGTCATATTTCTCCCATATCTCTCCACCGATCCGCCGCCCAAGTCTGAAGTGGCGTCCAAAAGCAGTTATGCCTCAACACAAGCATTTGTTTCCACATGCTGGTGATTTTTAGGCAAACACCTCGCCGTGTGAAATTTGGGTGGTGAAATAACACGTGAGGAATTCTGCCTGTCACATCAGAAAGGCATGTATTGAATCAGTCATCCTCCTCTCCCTCCACATTCAACATAACGCCGTTTTGTCGCTCAACCAACCAAGCCTATAATGTATAAAAAGTGGTGTAAATTTTATGACAATGTAGTGCTACACAGCTGAATGTTTTTATGTTCAAATTACCCTCCTGAAAGTTCAGTGTCTCTCTACATAAGAATAAATATCTTTATTAAAGAATTGTCTGACAATTGTAAATGAACAAAAATAAAGGTGAGGCACTTGATTACAAAACCTTTCTTGGGGTTTTATTTGTACTTGACAGAGTTTGAAAGAACACTGTCAAGAAACTGCTGTGAGAGAACCTAATAAGGAATTGTGTGAATATATTTTGCAAAATGACACCTACCTCTCCTAAGTGGTAGTAAAATTCATAGGAGGCCAAACTCCTGAAGTCTTGCTGAATGATGCTGCATAAAAGTTCTAATTCCAATATGATGTCAACCAGTCTCAGATTTTGCCTTCATTCAGCAAGCTTTAAACAGTCATACCCAGGAAAATGGGGCTATGGGCTCCTTGAGTTGTAAACTTTCCTTCAGTGAACACCCTTAACTTTAGAGCCCAGGGTAACTTAGCTATGGTCTGAAACTAACTTTTTCTCTGCTCCAAAACAACCCCAAAAAGAGACCCCTTTTCATGTGAAAAGGTCACTTTTGAAGCACTTTTTGATTTTATGGCAATTAAACTGATAAATGTCAAGACACGTCATAAAATCCATAGTGATCTATGTAGCATTTGGTCATTTGTTAACTTTGACCTATTAAAGGCTGCCTTTAGTGTCAAAGGTTAACACTATGCTTCGATTAAAACCACCCACAAATTGTGACTGTGAAAAGCAAAATACTCTGCTTTTTAAGGCAGCTGGTATAGAATTCGAATGTCTATTTATTTATTTTTTAACAACCGCCTTAGCTAGGAAGTTTTCTCTACTCAGACACCCACCTAGACTTGGCAGCAAAACTTTAAAATTGCAAATGGGTATCTGAGGCCTACAGCTGTGTATGCTAATTTGGACAAGAAATGGCATTTCTCATATAATCCTCAGATCTTTACCCAGAAGGCAGCAAGTTTTAATGTCGTCATATGGTAAAACATTAGGCCTCCCTCTTGTTTCTCAAGGCATACCGTAAAGTGAGCACAAGTGGAACTAAAATACCTATGTGAAAACTGCATGAAGATATTGCTGAGAAGCGATCCTTCTTAATAGCGTCGAGATCCAAAGGCTGAGGGTTTGGCCATGACGATGATTTTTATTTTGATCTGCCGGGAGGTCGTGGCCATGCAGACTGCTTTTCAAGGTTTGCCATGAGGAAGATCTGCACGAAGAACTTGAGATCCAACGCTTTCTGGGTGTGCGGAAAGTGGTGGCACAGCTCTTTGGATCCAGGCCTCAATTTAAAGATAATAACTGCCCGTCCTGCTGATCTGCGGTCTAAACGCAGTAGACTTGATGATTTTGCATCTTCCCTGAATGCCACCGATGCAAGATGACAGCGAAACCTTTTTCTGCGTGGGCGCGAGTACCGCTTCCCCTCCTGCTATTCCCTGGTGCTTTGACGCAATCCTGCCTAATGAATTTGCCGGGGAGAGGTGGGGGGGGTATGTTGTGTGCTGTGTAGTGGCATCAAAGCAAAGTCACAAGTCAGCAGCACCTGCCGCTTGCTTATTACTTGGAAAAGACGGGAGTCGTCAGAGATAACATAAAAGTAGCCGCAACGGAGTAAGCAATTTTCTTATGAGCTAGAGAGGAAGATGGCTTATGCCCCCTGCTTGATAGCTTTTAAATAAAACTTCCCTGTGGGGTCAGAAATCATTACTACCTATCTGATTTGTTGGGAAAATGCGAAAGCTTTAGATCTGGAGATGCAGAGCCCGAATGAGATTCCAAAGAGTGATTGTCTGCGACGATTCTGCTCCACTGGCTTCATTCTATATCAACAGGATTTTAAAAAATTTGCTATTTACATATGCTTATGGTGAGCAAGCAGGCATTTCGGCAGAATGCAGCTGCTGCCGCAAAATTCAGATTAATCTGGACAAGGGTATGCATAGTCAGGAGACTCAGGTATCCTAGGAAACAGCAGCTGGAATTTCCGTTGCCTTCATATAGGCTCTACAGTTGATGTCTCCTTGTGGATGGGCGTGCATCAATAACATGAATGAAGTGGGTTGGTGACTTCGGTTACGCGATGCCACGTACAGCGTGGTCACGGACGCCAGATTCCATGTGACAATCAGCCTTTTTTCTCTGCAATGTGCATCACTGGTGAGAACATTGATCAAGGGTGACCTTATGAGGTCACTGAGGTCTACCCTTCTGACTGTTCGTAGGGCTACTTCGCATATTATCCAACATGAACATATTTATCTAGCAGAGACGCACTACTAATCACAGTTTCTTGGAATATGGAAATGTGCAGAGGGCCTTCTCAGTGGTGGCGCCTGGTCTGTGGAACGCCTTCCCATCAGATGTCCAGGAAATAAACAACTCTCTGACTTTTAGAAGGCATCTGAAGGCAACCCTGTAGAGGGAAGTATTTAAACGTTTGACGTCTTACTGCGTTTGATGTTTTAATTTGCTGGAGGCTGCCCAGGGTGGCAGGGGCAGCCCAATCAGATGGGTGGCATATAAATGAATTCTTGCTATTATTGTTGTTATTAATATTATTAGCCAGTGTAATACATACAACTTCAAACTGCTTCCCAGTGAAGAAAAGTAGTATTTAAATATGGAACAACATAACCGAGCACTGGTCGCTTTTACTCAAATGGTGTCTTGCATACATTTTGAAATAATTGTTGTATAAATAGCATTGTCAACGGCACAGCAAAAATCCCCGCCCCAAGCAATTTACAATCTTGGTCTGCAATCCTAAATGCACTTACCAGGGAGAATGCCTCGTTGAACTCAGGACGACTTACTCCTGAGTAAACGTGCTTAGGATTGCACGAAAGGCTATGCTAAAACCCTTCATAAGATTGCTAGCCCTCTATATGAGCAGGTGGATTTTTGAAGGTAACTGTGATGGGACCACTTTATGAAACATTACTGGGAAAGAATAACTATTAAAGGTTGGATGTTGATTCTGGACCATGTGGCCATATTTGCTTGGCAGTACTATTAATTCTGTTGGAACTGACTCCTTTTTGGCAAAGGTTTGAAGGCCCCTTTTGAGGTGACGGATGTAGCTGACAAAGGAGCCTGTGTGGAATGCAGCCTGGAAATCAAATCCTCTTGCAAGCAAATTGAGTTTTGGAAATGGTTATTTAGTTAGTTAGCTTCCTGCTGGAGAATCAGTGTATGTATCTGCACAACTGGACCTTGCCCTTTCCAAATGCATTAGATTTCATAGTGAGGTATCAAAATCCCAAAGGAGCAGAAAATCCTATTTATGTATGCAACCACAGCTGTGCAGATGTTATTGGTCAAGAGATGGAAAGAGGACAAAGAATAGCAGATTAAGTTGATGGATTATGCCAAAATGGCAAAAATGACAGGAAGAGTCAGAAATCAGGAAGACCAAAATTTAAATAAGGAATAGGGAAAATTTATAATTTACCTTAAAAACCATTGTAAACAGTTGAAATCATTAGTAGGATTGGTCTAACACTTGTAGTTTAATGGTGAATTTTGGATATAATGGAGATGTAAAAGATTTGGATTATTTTGTATTTATTTTTTTTAACTGTTTTATTAAATTTGCTTAGTAACGTAACATTATTATATATATTCTATAAACAAAGAATACAAAACACAATTCATTCATACTACAATGCATACCTACATAGCATTAATATATATGGTTTCTGAAAAAGGGTTTACATAACAAAATCCATTCAAAATACCATCCGGTTTAACTTTTCTTCTTTTTTCCTTTCCCCCCTCCCTCCCCCCTCCAACCCTCCCCTCTCCGCCCCCTGTCAGGCCTTCCTTCTTCATATCTTTATCCATGTACACAGTCTGTTCATTCGAGCTTGTATGTTAGGGTTGGCTTCCCCTCTTTCTATCCAGTTCCTATAAAAAGCCCATTTATTTGTGATTCATAGAATCATAGAGTTGGAAGAGACCACAAGGGCCATTGAGTCCAACCCCCTGCCAAGCAGGAAACACCATCAGAGCACTCCTGACATATGGTTGTCAAGCCTCTGCTTAAAGACCTCCAAAGTAGGAGACTCCACCACACTCCTTGGCAGCAAATTCCACTGTCGAACAGCTCTTACTGTCAGGAAGTTCTTCCTAATGTTTAGGTGGAATCTTCTTTCTTGTAGTTTGGATCCATTGCTCCGTGTCCGCTTCTCTGGAGCAGCAGAAAACAACCTTTCTCCCTCCTCTATGTGACATCCTTTTATATATTTGAACATGGCTATCATATCACCCCTTAACCTCCTCTTCTCCAGGCTAAACATGCCCAGCTCCCTTAGCCGTTCCTCATAAGGCATCGTTTCCAGGTCTTTGACCATTTTGGTTGCCCTCCTCTGGACACGTTCCAGTTTGTCAGTGTCCTTCTTGAACTGTGGTGCCCAGAACTGGACACAGTACTCCAGGTGAGGTCTGACCAGAGCAGAATACAGTGGCACTATTACTTCCCTTGATTCTTTGGCATTTGTTTTCCCATCTATCCTCTACAACTATCTGTGCAAATATTTCTGATTGTACGTATTCAAAAACATAATCATTCCATTTTTCCATATTCCATTTGGCCTTTTCTTTCCATCCCCCAAAAAAGATTTGGATTATTATAAAAGATGCAGGAGGAAATGATTAATAATAGGACCCACAAAGGAGAGGAGGGAAGTCCTGGATATTCTTTGGAAGCTTGTCTTTATGTTGTATGTTGGATATGTGAATGTAAAAATCTAATTTGAAAAACCAAATAAATATTTTTTAATAATAAAAATCATAGTGAGATATAAGCAGCTGAAGAACGATGAAAAGAGTTTTTCCATTAAAACCCTGCAGTACAGAATTCAGAGAACAGGTACCTAATTGAAACTACAAACAGCACAAACAAGCCTAGGATCACAGGTTTCTAAAAGGAAACATTTATTCTTGTGAAGTATCCTTATGCTGGGCCAAACAGCTGTTACCCTGCATATGGAATTTCCATGCTTGGTCATGGTGCCTAGTTGATAAATTCATTTCTATGACCAGAAAGCCAGCTTGGCAGGTATGATCCTCTACATTAAGAAACTTGCTCTGGCTCCTGGTAACCATGACTACAATAGTACAGCCAAAATGCAAATGAGATCATGTGATTAGGATTTCCTTGAGCTTTAGCCTTGCCCATATATAACCAGCTTGATAGCTTAGCGCTGACTAAAGTAAGAGCATATCTGTATCTATCATCTATCTATCTATCTATCATCATCTGTCTATCTATGAGATAACATATGGTCAATGAAGATGCATGATCTCCTATCAGAAATCAGCTGCGCTAATTAGAACTATGCTTGAAAGGTTTCTCATGTGAAAGTTACTCTGGGCTGAACTTGTCTTCCAGCCTCTAAATCCCACAAGGGTGAGACAAATACAGCGTAGAATGTTTACTAATCTTCAGTCCATGGGGCCTTTTGAAGTTGGATTTTGAATGATTTACACATTAAGTTTTCAAGTTCTTTTAGCATGCACTCCAACAGAGTGAAAAGATCAAAGTAGGTAGCGATTGTTGCACCACAGATTATATTAAAATACATTATAAAATATAGGTAGTGTGGTTTATAAGGGCGTGTTCTTTGTGCCCTCCTTCAACCAAGTGAGACGTTCAATGGAAATGGTATTTTGGGACTGAGAGCCTGTCAGGGAACCTGTTACTGTTTTGCAGTGATGCACTGAAAACCAGCTGTCTCTTGAAGGGGGTGCATTCCTAAATATTTTCCATGATGAACTGCCAAAGCACTCTTGAAATGACTTAGCTATGTGGGGACTGTGCCCTGATGAAAATGTGTTTTGATTTATGTCGAGGCTGAGAAGAGAATGGATGAGCAACAGCAGTGAATCCATGTCGCAGTGCCCCGAGGTGAATTCAAAGACTGCACAAACATACACAACCAATAGATCTAAAAAGGCTTTCCTCTTCCTGTATCTGTTTTATGCAGCTTCAGCCAGTGCCACCATAGAATACCTTGTATTCTGTAACATTTGCATGGCAGGAAGAGAATACACAGGTACAGCATCTCATGTTGCACTTACAGGATGGGAAACACTTCATTTTCTGGTTCTTGGGGGACAGGGAGCGGGTGGGTGTGGGGGATTCCCTGGTCCTGAATGGGGTAACTGTGCCCCTGAAGGACCAGGTGCGCAGCCTGGGAGTCATTTTGGACTCACAGCTGTCCATGGAGGCGCAGGTTAATTCTGTGTCCAGGGCAGCTGTTTACCAGCTCCACCTGGTACGCAGGCTAAGACCCTACCTGCCCGTAGACTGTCTCGCCAGAGTGGTGCATGCTCTGGTTATCTCTCGCTTGGACTACCTCAATGCGCTCTATGTGGGGCTACCTTTGAAGGTGACCCGGAAACTGCAATTAATCCAGAATGCAGCAGCTAGACTGGTGACTGAGAGTGGCCGCCAGGACCACATAACACCGGTTCTGAGAGATCTGCATTGGCTCCCAGTAAGTTTCCAAGCACAATTCAAAGTGTTGGTGCTGTCCTTTAAAGCCCTAAACGGCCTCGGTCCTGTATACCTGAAGGAGCGTCTCTACCCCCATCGTTCAGCCCGGACACTGAGATCCAGCGCCGAGGGCCTTCTGGCGGTTCCCTCATTGTGAGAAGTGAGGCTACAGGGAACCAGACAGAGAGCCTTCTTGGTAGTGGCACCCGCCCTGTGGAACGCCCTCCCATCAGATATCAAAGAGATAAACAACTACCTGACATTCAGAAGACATCTTAAGGCAGCCCTGTTCAGGGAAGTTTTATAATATTTAACGCTGTACTGTTTTTAACAGTTGATTGGGAGCCGCCCAGAGTGGCTGGGGAAACTCAGCCAGATGGGCGGGGTATAAATAATTTATCATCATCATCATCATCATCTTACTTATCATTCACCACCCAAAGGCACAGTGACTTTGAGAAATGCTAGCTTAGAATATCTTTGCCTCCATACTATGCATTTGGACCGGAAAACCCCACCTTTTCCTTGTGGCACTCCAGCCAAACAAGTATTCCAAAAAGGAACTTGAATCCCTTGATTATAAGGCTGCGGTTGCTCAGACGAGAGAGGCAGTGCAAACCACTCCTTAGTTTTGTATTTGAAGAGATGGCTTTGTCCATGTAAGCTCAGCAAGTGGGCAAGAACAAAAATGTTGCACGTTTATTAGTAAAAGGAAAGACTTTCAGCTCACAACTTTTGGAAACAGTATTCTTAACTTCAGTAATTAGAGTTATCACATACATCCCAGTTTATATATAATATATACACTCTTCTGATGTATAAATGATACTCTTCTTTTTGCTTGCTTTGCTGAAATGTGTTTATTGAATTGATTTTTATTACATAAAGGACATTTGAACTGGTTGAAATATTGGTGAAGGATGTGTGCTAGACAGCATCTTAAAAAGCAGAGACATCACCTTGCCAACAAAGGCCCCTATGGTTAAAGCTATGGTTGTCCCAGTATGATGTATGGAAGTGAGAGCTGGACCATAAAGAAGGCTGATCGCCAAAGAATTGATGCTTTTGAATTATAGTGATGGAGGAGACTATTGAGAGTCCCATGGACTGCAAGAAGATCAAACCTCTCCATTCTGAAGGAAATCAGCCCTGAGTGCTCACTGGAAGGACAGATCCTGAAGCTGAGGCTCCAATACTTTGGCCACCTCATGAGAAGAAAAGACTCCCTGGGAAAGACCCTGATGTTGGGAAAGATGGAGGGCACAAGGAGAAGGGGATGACAGAGGATGAGATGGTTGGACAGTGTTCTCGAAGCTACCAACATGAGTTTGACCAAACTGCGGGAGGCAGTGGAAGACAGGAGTGCCTGGCGTGCTCTGGTCCATGGGGTCATGAAGAGTCGGACACGACTGCTAATCTGTTTGTATATATTGCCTTTTCCAAAAATGTTGAGTACAAGGCAGTTTAGTTACTAAGACTGATGAGACTGGTAAGCCCAGAATGGACACTTAAATCTTGCCTGCAGAAGATGGAAAGGACCAAGTAAAGAAAATAGTCTTGTGTCTTTCTTCTGGATTCTTCCTCTGCCAGTAGGTTGCTATAGATTCTAAATGAAGCTCTTTCAGTTTTCAGTTATGTAGGAATTATTGCACCCTGGAGTGTCCTGCAGTAGAAACACCTACTTGGCCAATGTCTACTGGTTTGTGTGTTGCCTGTCAAGGAAAATGGTTGTTATTGTTGTTGTTTTATGTGTGGATCTGCTTCTGGTGCTTTAAAACACAGTTTGAATGCCAGAGAACACACACCTTTTACATGACAACGTCTCCTGATTGAGAAACGTGCTACCAGAAGGACCCAGCTGAAGCAGGGTCAGCAAATCTTTCAACAATGCTCACTGAGAAGGAAAAAGGCACAGCATATTAACCTTCAGATAATCCCTGCCTTTCTTGCAGTACTGAAAGAACAACAGTTAATGTCTCTCTTCTGACCCAAAACATTTCCTAACAAAATGGGATCGTGGGAAATAATCAGAAGGCCAGAGTTTAAAATAAAAGTGGAGGTTCTGTTCAACCACAGCTTGTCAGGGCTGACTGACATTGATGTGGCTGTGCTGAAGCAGGGAATACAGTCAACAGCCAATAGAGGATTTGGATGTCTTAGCAGAGTTATGTTTCAAAGAACAGAGAGTAAAAGAAAACAATTTTATTTCAGATTGCAGATCACATAGCTACTGAATAAGAGTAAATATCAACCTTTCAGGCTCAAGAAAATCATCCAAACAAAGTAAAAGCCAATAGTGGTTAAATTAAGTTAAATGGCTGAGAAATGATGTTTTGGAATATGTTTTTTATTTTATATACTACCATTCATAATGTTTATGCAATAGCAGATTACAATGAAGTAACTTTGGTTAACAGTTCTAATTGCACAATGAATTTCTGTGTTCCTGTTCAGCAATTTCTAATGCAGATAATGAAAAGAGTATTTTGTTTTGTTGACAACAGAGGTGGAAACAAATGGTTCTATATAAAGACTCCCTTTTCCACGATCCTATTCAGATGCAAGGGGCCTTTTCCAAGCCATCAGTTTCTTGGCACATGAAGAAGCAACAAGCTTGCCCTATCCTGTCCCTTTCCATTCCTCTTCCTTTTGCACAGTCAGCTGCAGAGGAAACACAGTTTTATAAACCACAGTTTTTGAATATAAACCCAGAAACTGTGTTTTAAGTGCTGCCCCCCAACCAGCACTGCAAAGTAATTCTGGTTGTAGTCAGTGCTTAAACCACATGGAGGAGGTTGAGGGGTGGGGTAGAGGAGGGCTTGTTCAAGCTTGTTCATCTACCAACAAACCATGGTTTGTGGTCCATTGCCTTCGGGAAGAAAAAGGCAGAATTAAAATAGAGACATTTCTTTTACCATATGTTCTTATCAGTTGTGTATACTACAGAAGGATATACTGAATTTTGGGGGGGGGGGCAGGAGCAAACAGCTGTGCAAAAGAGGTCGCCACCCAACGCAACACACCTTATTTAAACTGGCTCCAATTAACACTAAATTAACCATGCTTAAGCCTGTTACAATCACTGTAGTGTACATTTAACCCTATGTTTGATCATGGCCAAGGGATTTAACTGTGTCTGAGCAGGACAAATATGTGTGTCCACGTTCTTTAAAAAGAATAAATCGGTCAAAACTCCCCTATTTATTAAACAGCTAATAAGCATATAGATTGATTTGATATGACTACTTTATTTAATCACACGCCTCCCCTTTATTACTGTAATCCAGAATGCCTAAGTTTATTTTGCCATATATTGTTTCAAGAGACAAACTCTTAACTCAACGAATGGATGCTTCTCAGAGCAGCGCTTCAGCATTCATCTGCAGGAATGTTCTGCCCTCCAGTGGTCTCTACCTTGCTGGCGGAAGTGGTGATTTCAGCACTATGGACAGAGGATGGCACGTTATTACAGCTGCAAGCCTGCATTATATTGCATTGCACGGCTGCGTCAGATTTTTCTATTTCTTCAGCACGTGTCTCTGTTTGCGACCAAGCGTTGAGCTGCGCCTTGAAATTAGCATGTTTCTTTTCACATGATCTGTGCGTTTGAGCTCTGCGCAACATATCTTTCTTCAGAAGCCTGGCTGGTTTTGCCTGGGGGTGAATGTCAGTTGTTTTCTTGTCGAGGAAAATGGAATTCATGGCCATTGACTGGCAACTGCACTGCAGCTTTTGATTTCCTGAAACTGGAAGTGAATTGCCATCATTTCTTGCAAAAGAGTTCTCAAAGTAAGACAATGCTCTTCCATCCTGCTCTTCCTCTTCAGACTGTTGAAACAGAATTATCAGTTTAATCGTGCACATCTGGGTCCAGTGAATCACCATTCTTGTTAATGTCATATAGGAATGGTTTTTGGTGTTTATGTGACCCTGCTGCATTCAACCCTGCTCATAAATATATATACTCTACTGGGCTAAAACAAAACAAAAAACCATTGGCACCCCTGCTTATTCCCAGACACTTGGATAAGCTTGTGTAAACTCAGTTATGGCAATATTTGCCTCGCTTTACCTCAGCAGATGTAGTAGTGGCATAGCTCTCTGTTCGGTTTGGAGAATAACTAGGTGATTGGTTGCTTAGCTGAGATTCTTCATCTGAAACAATATATATCTCAAAATTCTAAGCACTAACAAACTTTTCGAAAAGAATGTTGTCTAATTTCCCCATCTTTTAGAACCCATGGGAGGGAAAAAAAATTTAAAAGATGAAAATGACTAAGTGGCAAGGGACAGTGGGGGGGGGGAATTAAAGACCACCCATTTTGCTCTGTTGTCAAGAGCCCCATATGGCTTTGGACTGGGGGATATCTTCCACCATAGATTCTCCCTCCTCACCTTCATAGGCTTGTTCCACCCAGTGGTTTACCTATTTAAGAAGAGTTAAAGCTACATAACAACTCATTAGGTGAGAAACTCAAGACTTAAAGAACATGTGTTCTGTTCTTCTTGACCATTAAGAAAACTAAGGAATCTGAAATTAGTACTAACCTTTTTGTCTTCCATGCTTTGAATTCTGATCATAGTAACTGCAGGCTTCCTTTCTCGGGTTGTTGGTTTTTTAAAGAAAATTAAAGATGATGTTAGCCTAACTTCATTTACTGTACATTTTACTTTGGGTTCCTCAATTCTGTTTCAGGCAAATCCCATAAATTGTTGACCAGTCATTCCAATAATATTGCACTAAGCAGCTCACATTCTCCTATGTCTACCATGAGCTCAAACCATAAGCTTCGAAGTTAACCCAGGAAAATGGACATAACTTGCCTTTTACATAAATAAAGATTACTAGGTCATTATCTGTCTTCATAGCAACTGGACCACTGGACCTTTGCTAAATGACTTGACAAGGTGTAGATATTCACTCATGGGACTGCTGCACAACACTGACTCTACATAGCAGAGGTCATTCAGTATAAGGAACCAGGCCTCCTACACTTTCTCCATAGGCTTCACAATTTCTGCTATTGCTTAAGTCTGGTGGGAAGGACGAGTAAAAGGCAACACCTATCAAGCCAAGTTGACCTAAGGACCTTCCCTCACCTGAAGCTGCAGACGGGGAGTCTTGTGCTTCATTGTTATTGCTACAACTACTGTTTGTAGAGGGCTGGACTATAGGCATCCCCCAGATTGCACCCTGAGACAAAAGCGCTGTAGCTTCTCGTTCATGCACAAACACAGCTTGCTGAAACGAAATGGGGGAAGTGAGGCTCTTTGCAGGAGTTTGTTCCCCCATCCTCTTGAGTGCTGCCATTGGCAGGTCTGGTGAATTTTCTCCTGCATCTCCATCATTCTAGGCCGTTCCTCTGTCCTGGTCTGAACCGGGTAAGTTATCTTTTCACCACCAGATGAGACAAATGAGTTTATTCAACATCTGATGCTATTAAAAATGGAGAGTATGATTAGGAGAATCATCTTGCCCTTCATCTGTGCAGCTCCACTGCCTGAACCAAGTTGATCTGATCTTCCCAAGTTCTGCTTCTACAGTGATCCAGCTCTTTTCTCCATATGTACTCTAGGGGTGTGGCCCTCAGATTTGCTGAGAGCAGTTTGGGGGAATGGCAGGCAACTGGACCACTGCAGAATGAGAACAGTCTCTAATATTTCAGCTTTTCCATTATCACACACACACAAGAGAAATAAGCGCTGAACTGATAGGGAAGGGTAACACTCGAGTGTATCATGTGCAGCACATAGGCTCCTGTCACACACATTTGAGATGAGCCATGTGGTGTCTTACACTATGCTTTTGTTCTTGTAATGCACTTTGTTTCAATATGTTGGAAGCTGGCTTAGAAGGGGTAACCCTGAAAGATGACCTAGAAAGTATGGGCCCCTTTGGGAGGAAGGGTGCGATATAGGTTTAATGAATAAATAAAACAGACAAATTAATTTATAAAACACTTCAGGAAAATCAAATACTGTTTCTCCTCATCACAACCTTCATATCTGATATAAATCCTTGGGAATTTGCCCACTTTCCACAGGAGTGATGAGTGGCAATTAGCCAGTCCTCTTTGGGTTAGTAATAGTTTCCCACTTCATAATTAACTCCCCCTTAACAGCTGAATCATACTCTCAAAAACAAGTCAGTTGCCAACATACTAATGCCATTCTCTATACAGAACCTAACATTTTGTCATACTGAGTTTCAGAAAACAACTAAAATGTCAATGTCTTGATGCTTGCCATATCAGGTCATCTATAGAAAGGGCTGTCAATTTTATACTTGAAAAAAAATCAAAAATCCACTCCAAGGTAACCCAAGTAAAAGCTACACATACTAATAATGGCATTTGTCATACTAATTTCAAATTATACTAACTTTAATAATTGCTTTGACGTTATAGCAGAGCTAGAAAAGAAGGAGCAAAGAGCTGCCATGGAATCATATAGTTGGAAGTGCCCATGGGGGCCATCAAATCCAACCCCTGCAATGCAAGAATATTTTGCCCAACGTGGAGCCCAAACCCATGACTGTGAGATTAAGAGTCTCATGCTCTACCGAGTGAGCTATCCCAGCATAGGAAATACTGATCTCTCTTGTTCACGCCTCAGCCTTTTGCTCCCACTGAGTTCTTAAGGGCTGATTCTATAGGCTGGTCTAGATGTGACAACGAATGTGGGTTGGCCAACAAAAATGGAAACCCTACAGCAAGTTACTCTGTTCACCATGCCCACAGAGGCATAGTGGATGCCAGGAACAACCTGCATGATGTTATCCTGTCCTGGAGTTCCATAGTATCTACCTGCTTGCCTGCTACCTATACAATGGTACCTCGGGTTACATACGCTTCAGGTTACATACGCTTCAGGTTACAGACTCTGCTAACCCAGAAATAGTACCTCGGGTTAAGAACTTTGCTTCAGGATGAGAACAGAAATCGTGCTCCGGTGGCACGGCGGCAGCAGGAGGCCCCATTAGCTAAAGTGGTGTTTCAGGTTAAGTACAGTTTCAGGTTAAGAACAGACCTTCGGAACGAATTAAGTACTTAACCCGAGGTACCACTGTATTGCCATCTACATTCTCAGCTGTAATTATTCCATCACTTTGTCCCTCCTTCCTTTATTGCATTCTCCTCAGCTCTACCCACAATCGATTCTGATTCCCAGTTTAGTTCGCATCATGATGTGTCTGTTTGCACAAACTCTCAGTACAGTGGCACGAAATGCAGTGTTTGAAACAAATGTGAGTCATGCTCCTCTAAGGAGCACTGCTAACCTGGAGCATTTTTGAAAATTTACTCTTCAAAACATACCCCTTAAGAATTTTGCTTGCAATTTGGTGTACCCCACCAACCAATATTCAGACAATTAAGGAATAGTCAAGAGCCCAACCTAAGCTCATTGGAAGAGACTTCCTTTCCTCATACAATGAGAAAAGTGCTCAAGATGCCAGGTTTCAGCACCAGAGGGCACACAGCATAAAATAATTCTATGTTCAGATCATAAGTAGCACTGAAAACATGCCGCATTCTACTCGAGCTGCTTCCCTTTACACACAATGCAAATCATACAGAGCTTTTACCTGCTCAAGTCCAAATATCTGCAAGTTACTCAGATTATGTTCTGCCCATCCAGCCTTCCTGCTGCAAAATATCGGGAGAGGGGAGTCACTTCCATCGCAGTTTCAGTCCCTGATCACCAAACTAAAACTAACATTGCTAGTGGTGTTTTGGTATGTTATGGTAGCTATAATTAAACTATAGTGTTAACTGAATAGTTTATACCCTCTTGAATAGTGGAGATCTAACACTGGGCTCCTGATCTGAAAGCGCCTGTTCTATGCCACACTGTAACAGTAGAAGAATAAGATGCATTATAATTTAAAACATTAGCCTAATGGGGCCAAAGACTGTAATTCTAAAATAAGTCATATCCTCAGCCTTGATCTTTGTTCCATAATAATTGCATGCAATAGGCAGTAGGTTTCCTTGCTCAGTAATAACTTCTAAACATTCAACAGGTATCACTGTATTTCCCAACACAACCATTTTTGTTAGGAAACAAAGTTGGGGAAGGAGTGTGAGGTATCTTGCAACCTGAAATGGAGTGATAGCATGGGATCGTTTGATGTAACACAAACACCAGCCTAACCTTCAGTGTGATGTGCTGGTATGTCCTTTTGTCATTCCAATGGGAGGATGCAGATCAATTAAAAACTCTTAGGCCTCAGGGCAACTGCACAGTGACTTGCTTTGAGAAACTGCAGTAAGTACGTAAACATCTATGATACTTTGCTGAACAGCAGCTATCACTAATTAACTGCTATCATGGATTATACCCTTTACCTCAGACTTTGGCATGTTGCCCTCCAGACATTGTCTGACTTCAGCTTCCATCGGTCCCAGGCAGCATGGCCGAGAGTCAATGATCATGGTGCTTGTAGTCCCCCAGATATGGAGGGAACCGTGTTGGTTACCGCTAACCTGTGGTGTGCAGGCTGACAGATGTGGCTCATAAAACTATTTTCTGGCCACGGTGGCTTTATCAAATGGCTTTTAAAAATGCACACATTGAATTGGACACTGAAACTGGAGAGCCAGAGTGCTATAGAGATTGTCACAACAGAAATACTTGCATATATGCACTAGGCACCCTATCACTACTTTAAAGATTAAATTGGGGCCCGACAACCTGCGGCCCACAGGGGTCGTTTAAATGGCTGATGAGCCACCCCCGAACCGAGTCCCTCTCAGTGAGTCCCTGCGCGTTGCGCTAAACCGGCACAGAGCGGGGACTCGCTTCCGCGGTGCCAGAAATTGTGTCTGCGCAGACTCGATCCAGCCCACAGAGTAATCTCCGTGGGAGTGAACTGGCCCAGGTGAGGTAAACCGTGCCGAACCCTGGGTTAAATGAAGCACAAATGCTTCTGTTAGGGTTCCAAGGGGTTGCTAGAGAGCAAGCAGGCAAATGCCTCCCTGCTCGGCTGTGAAGCCTTGCTTTTGATGCCAAAATAAACTTTATCTGTCCAGAGCGCCACTCTCCCGTGGCTGACTCATTCACTGGCAGAATCCGTGAGTGGGCGGTCCTTAAACCTTCCCCAGCAAAGTAGTTTCTTGACACCCAGTCTGCACCTCCCCTCTCGGTGCGGAAGCCTACTGCGCTGGGAGGGCGTGGGTAACGGAGGACCTCTCTTCTCCCCACTTTGCCCAGGCAAGGTGTCCTGGCACTGCCTCGCCTCCTCCGAGCCCTGAAGCTCCTCTCCACTGGAGGCGTGGTTACTCTCCTCTGCTGAGGAGGAGCTGCTCCCCACGATCTTTGGGGGCTCTCTGTAATCCATCCAGCTTTCCCCCTCTCCCCCCTGACCCGATGGCAGTTCCCTGACAGCTTCAAAGACTTACCTTTTCTCTAAGCGATTTTGCATGCTGTCTGCTACCTTGATATTTCTCTTTTGGCTTTCAAATCCCACTGAAAATAAAAAGGTTATAAAATATAACTTCAGATACACCCATAATAATAATTTTTATTTATACCCCGCCCTCCCCAGCCAAGGCCGGGCTCAGAGCAGCTTACAAGCAATAATAAAAACAAGAAGAATGATTACAACTTAAAAACAAAATTAAAATACAACATTAAAATATTGAAACATTAAAATATTAAAAGGTAGCCTCATTGCAGGAGGAGAAGGAAAAGAAAAAAGAAAGAGGGGGAGGGAATCAAATTGGCTCCAAGCCAAAGGCCAGGCGGAACAACTCTGTCTTACAGGCCCTGCGGAAAGAAATCAGATCCTGCAGGGCCCTGGTCTCATGAGGCAGAGCATTCCACCAGGCCGGAGCCAGTGTTGAGAAGGCCCTGGGCTCTGGTTGAAGCTAATCTAACTTCCTTAGGGCCCGGGGCCACTAGGGTGTTGCTATTTATGGACCTTGAGGCTCTCCATGGGACGTACTTAATAACCATTTATTAAAGCTATTTAAAAAACAAAACAAAAAAAGCAAGAACCAAGTATGTACCCCACATATGTGATGTGATGTGATGTGATGTGTTTTAGGTGTGGAGGATCTTAATGAACATTTTCCCTGCAACAATTTCTCCATTAATTTTAATGGGAATCCATTCGCCCACTGACTTCCTCCATGGAAATGAATGGGAATCCCCACTTGTATAGAAGCTTCATATACACACATAGAATTCTGGATCAATATGTCTCTCTGTAATCTAATTCCAAATGCAACCAGATAACCAGCAGTGATAATTGTTGCTGCATCTCCCCATAGCTCCATGATAAGAACAGTTATGTATGCTGTTAATCCACTTCCAAATTTGGCAGGAAGCCAATGCACTGCACATATAATGATGATATTGGTAACTTATTTTAAAAGACAAGGGTATTGGTAATAAGCTTAAAAGCCAAGACGTATTCTGTACAAAGAAGTGCAAGTGCACAAGTGGGGCTTTGCAGAGGTTGGCTCTGTCCTCTTGATGGAATCCATGCAGTAATATGGGATAAAGTGGGATGCAGTGCAAATACATTAGAGAGAAAGCAGATATTGTTCCTCAGTTGGGATTCTGGGCCTAGTAAGATACACCCAACCCTTCCCTCTAATTTCTCCCAGACAAGTGAATGGCTGCCATTCGCTTACATGGAGAAAAAGAAAGCAGTGTGTAAGAGACATTGTCTCTACCAATAGCACCCTATGGTGAGTGCAGTGCATCTGTGTGTATCCCCTTCAATATATAGGACCTCAAGAGGTCCCTTTGATATACAGGTCCTCATATGAAGCACTTAAGGGATGCTGGTGGCGCTGTGGGTTAAACCACAGAGCCTAGGACTTGCCGATCAGAAGGTTGGCGGTTCGAATCCCCGCGACGGGGTGAGCTCCCATTGCTCGGTCCCTGCTCCTGCCAACCTAGCAGTTCGAAAGCATGTCAAAGTGCAAGTAGATAAATACGTATTGCTCCGGCAGGAAGGTAAACGGCTTTTCCGTGCACTGCTCTGGTTCACCAGAGGCAGCTTAGTCATGCTGGCCACATGACCTGGAAGCTGTACGCTGGCTCCCTCGGCCAATAAAGCTAGATGAGCGCTGCAACCCCAGAGTCGTCCGTGACTGGACCTAATGGTCAGGGGTCCCTTTGCCTTTACTTTATGAAGCACTTATATTAACAAAAGGACATTTTGCTAATTGTATTATTGGGCTCCTTAAATATGAGAAGACCTCTACATTGTAATTACTTTACTTTTACATTTACCTGTGTTTCCAAAGTTTTTAGCATTCTCTTGCTGTTCAGAAAACATTACAGGCTTTCGTTCTTGAATACAGTAATCTCTTGGCTGATTAATGGACTCCTGGGTGCTTGCATTTAAGCTCTGGCTGTTTGGGAAGAGAATCTGCTCCGGAGCTGTGAAAATGCCTCTGAGGTCTCTTTCAGCAGGGCACCTGTGAGCACAACTTGACATCTGGTGCATTTCTTCCATATCATAAGGACTAGGCATTCTGGATATTTCATTTGCATTAGCTGAATCGGTAAACAGCTGGTCGATGATGCTTTTGTTACCGAAAGAATGGCTGGAATCGGAAGAAGGAGCAGTCGGAAACTGCTGTTTCTCCTCTTCAAAGAAAGCTGCAATGGGTCCAGAGCTTTCACCAGCGGTAGCCTCTAATATGTTATTCACAAATCCAAACAATGGCTCTTCATTGCGAAGGCTTCTGAAATTTGTGTCATCACTGACCTTGGGAGACTTGCCAAGTGGGTTACTATAGTCTGGACTTTGTGGGGATGAGGTGGGGAAAATGAAAAGGTGAACAGTTAAACAGCTAAGCAACATATAATCTGCTGACATATTATATTACTAGTATAAACATGCATGTTCTTCACTTCAATATGATCTCGATCTCTTTCTCTCAGTCTCTCTCTCTCTCTCTCTCTCTCTCTCTCTCTCTCTCTCTCTGGAATTACCCAATTTTTTAGAATTCTGAATACTTTAAGCATGTTATATCTCGATTATGAAGAGAAACTGGGACCTTGTTTTAGTCTTTTTCAGAATCATATGAAACATCTTATTTTAAGCAGTTGTGACTAACTTGTTCAACCACTGTATGTCACTGCTGCTCCACTGCAGTAAACTTGACAGTAGCAGGAGGAGAGGAATGAAGCACTTTTGCATGAAAAGCACAGGGAAAGATGTTAGCAATATGCAACACCTAATGGGCTATCATGTATACTGTGATAGAATTCTGAAAGCATGTTCGGATCCATAATGGCTCCCAGAATACTATCATGCCATACTTAACAAGACATTTTAAATGTATTGTTAAAAATAGGCAGTGTGTTTGCTGAGAGCCACAGTAGTCTACGATCCTATTTGTGCAAGTGTGGTTTAATGAGACAAAAGAAGCTAATAATTGTCACGCTGTGTCATTTCAATAGTCCATTTGGCCTTGTTCCCTGTTCTGTTTATGTAATTTATGAGATCGTTCTGATCCTCTTTCGTCATAAGCTAATTCATAAATTAAGCACAGTGATTAATGCAAGAACTGGCAGAAGAAGACTATTGACATTAAACCGAAGTGTCATGTAGATGTTTGATATGCATGGTGCAGGGATCACAATTGTGATGTTTGGTTGCTTATCTGGTGTTGTAACACCACGTTGTAATATTGGATCATCCTTTTCCATATGGGCCTACGTTTGTAGTCAAAAATGTCAAGGCTCCAGCAATGCAATCTGTACATGACAAAATTAGAATGTATAGATTGGGCAGCTGCACCCTGCAGGCAATGGGCTCTATGAGCGTAGGCCCCTCTGTAAATATGACAATCCATCATGTGATGCTAGGACTGGAGTTGTGTGCGAGGGGAAACGTGATTCTGATATGCTCGCCATGCCTAGTCTCCAATGTCTGCACAAAGCTCCAGCAATACCACAATATATGTTGTGAAAAGAACTCTAGAATCTGAATTCTCAAAACAACAAAGAACTGAATTCTCTGTATATGAAAAACAAAAAGCACGGGAAGTCCAGTACAGCAATATCTTAGCACAAGTTTTATCTTCAGGATGCAGAAAACACAAAAAGTAATATAATTATGCACTTCAGAAGCCATTATATTTTTAAGTGGATAAAAATCCACTCTGCATTATATTTTATTTGCAATATAAAGCCTGTCCCTACCTATTCAACTGCTGGAAATATAGACCAGAAGCTGTGTCTACATCTGGCTTACTGAAATTCCTTTGCCTGCAGGCAGCCTTTGAAAACCAAGGTTCTTCACACATAGTATTTGCTGGCTGAGAAGACTGTAGGCACTGTCAACAGATTATAAAAACACTTTGTAGCAGATGCAGTATGTCCTTGGACACGTGCTTAACTTCTAAAACCCTGGGAAATCTGTTTTTTTCTGACAGACAATCAAATGAACCTTGAGACTTTCCACTAGCGTACACTGATTTACTTATGCTTATGAATCTTATTTTAAAATAGTATTTTGATGATGATGGGTTTATATGCCACCACCAGCACTATTTTGGGAAAGACAACTATTAAACAAAACTATGCAATAAATGTAAATCACTAGGGCATAAACTTTTATTGTACAAGATCTCACAGGAATTGTAGCAAGAGCCATTTGGGGGATGCAAAATATTATGCTGCAACTAGCATGGAGCCAACAGTGACACAACTGAGTGTAACAGAAAAAGCTTGGTAGGCATGGTATAAGCATAGCTTACTTGGGACTGAATGTTCTGCTTTTCAGAGAGATATTTTCTTCTGTTTTCTAATACATCCTGTTGTATCCTATTATGACAAGGAAATTTAATAATAATAATAATAATAATAATAATAATAATAATAATAATAATAATAATAATTTATTTATACCCTGTCCTCCATGGCCAAGAGCAGGCTCAGGGCAGCTAACATCAAATTATATGATACATTAAAAACATAAATCAAACAATCGATTAAAATACAGCTAAAAATCAAGGAGCAGAATAAAATCAGATGTCAACCCACGGATTATAACTATAGGGGTTGGGAGTATTGAGTGCTCACTAGGCCCAAATGTTTGTACTCGTCTTATATGAGCCAGTGGAAAGGGCTAGGGAGGCCACTTACATACAGGGTCTTATAAAAAGAAGAAGGAGTCAGACTGGACCCCAGCCAAAGGCCTGGTGGATCAGCTCTATCTTGCAGGCTCTGCGGAAAGATGTCAAATCCTGCAGGGCCCTGGTCTCTTGCGGCAGAGCGTTCCACCAGGCCGGGGCCAGAGCTGAAAAGGCCCTGGCTCTGGTCGAGGACAGTCTAACCTCCTTGAGGCCTGGAACCTCCAAGGTGTTATTGTTTATGGAAAATTGTGCATATTTTCAGAGGTACTGAGATTTGCATCTTTTATCAGACTAAGTAGAGGGCATTTGGTATTCTTAGGTTTTCTTGACGCTGACTCGGGCAAAATTAAAACTCTTACATATAATCCTATGCCTCTCTACTCATGGCCTTAGTGACAAACTTCAGGTATATAGCAGCAAAAGGAGGCTGTGGTCTCCTCAAGGACCTTGAGTCAAAGCTAACTTGTATATTGTGGCATAAACTTGCATGTCCCAGACTCCACTTTGTCAAATGGAGAACAAAAGATAGTAATCATATCACCAAAAGGCCAAGCCAAGCAAAAGATAATGAGGTGTGTCACTTTATTATGCAGAGCCCAAATAAATTAGTCATGTTTTATTATTTGAATAAATAATGTTGATTCTGAGCCCAATAGCTTTACTAGGGACACTAAAGTGGGCTTTCTGCTGTGTTGGCTCCCAAACACATCTCTACATGGAACACCTCTTTTAAATGTAAAAAAATTCACACAGTTTTATACCAACAGGAAGATCTATTAATCAGTTTAAAGCAGGAGCTCAAGCTGTATGCAACCACTGTCAACCTCACCAAGCCCTGCCTCCCATTCTTTCACAATGTTAAAACTTTTCTCAGCGTGTCTTGTTGGGATCCTCTGACTCCAGAAAGAAATGGTAGCATCTCATGGCTATTGATTTTCATAAAGGATCAAAAAAATTCCATAGCATTCTTATAGGCTACTTACATTTTCACTTTAATGTGAGAGAGATTGTGGCATATATAAGAAAAAAAGCTAGGAATCTGTGATGTGCAGATATTATTAAAACATTTTCCTGGGATGTCTTCATTTCAGCTAGAACCTATAACTCTTCACATAGCTGCACCTGCATGCCAATGTAGTCTATGATAGGTAGGTACGTACGTCGTTAGGTAGACAGATACAAAGAATCAAAATATTACAATTCAGAAAATTATATTGGGATGTACCTGTGCTCAGTGTCATCTTCGTATGGTTTGGACTGTCTACGTTGTGGTGACTCGGGAAGTTCTACATTGTGCCTTCTCAGCGGGAATTTTACTCCTCTGTTAATATCCACATGAACTGCTTTTCGAACATTTTCTGTAATGAAAGTACTCAAAAGATTAACAGTCCTTTGAGGGAATTAAAGAGGGACATCCAATGTTTTGGTAAGAGTGCAGGACCAAAACACTTTTTAAACAGTGCTATACAGTATTCATTATTGGTGATATGTTCATTGTAGGTTACGACTTTTTCGGCATTATGTTTTCATTTTTAGTTAGCAAGACATTCAATGAACACAAAAAGGTTGTGGTTCAGATTTGATGAAGTAGGAGTAAATCTGATGGAGTGAATGTTGGAGAACTTAGCCACATTTTTCTTATGGTCATGCTTTTAATGGTAAAACTTTGACAATTAAGTTTGCAGTTAAACTCACCAGAACAATCTTTCTTGGTAGATATCTGATTAACAACACACAGATTGAGGAGATCTAAGCTGACAGCTGAGCTTTTAAGAGGAGAAATTCCCAACAGCTTCATCTTTGATTTAAGCTTTTCTTTTTCGAAAAAGTCCTGTTATATTAAGAATGACAGGAAAATGTCATAACAATGTACACTTCCTTGCTAAAGAAACAGGCCCTTAGTCATACATATATCCCACCTCAAGGCTCAAGGTGGCAAACAATTACAAACTGCCTTAAAAAAAAAAAGGGAACTTTCCCTGGATCATTCCACCAAGATCCTCAAAACAGCTAGTGCCATTGGCAGCAAAAGAGAAGAGTTAGCAGTTGTGAAAGAATTCAGCCTGAAAGTAGAACCTTGAAAAGGACACTGACAATATGAACCAAAAAAACATGATTTGGGAATGGCTGACTTGCATGGGTTTTTAATTCCTCATTTCCAATCACGGGACATTTCTGTCTACAAGCAGAAAAATTGGAGTGTCTGAACCCTGTGAATGGCTTCATAATATCACATCTACCTCTCTGGAAAAATTAATCTGTTTCCAGACTTGAATGATGCAAATACTCTCCTCTCTGTGGTTGATTTCTGGCAAGCAGAAATCACATTTGCACCTGCCTCTTAATTCAGTGTAATTCCTCCTTACCTTCTGCTTTCTTTTCTCCTTGGTGAGCATGATTCTTTTACTTGAAAGATTTAAAAGAAACATGAATTTGTAATGACATTAGTAATATACAGAAATAATAAATGATTGCAGACATTTAGGGGACATTTACATACTGCATGTTTAATACTCTTCTATTTACCAGGTCATCAGCTAAAGCAAATCTGCACTAATCAATTGAATGCTTAAATTCTTAAATGCCTGTTAATTCGAAGTTTTAAAGCCAACTAGCCAGTAATAGACTTCTCTCCACTGGAGGGAAAACAAATAAAATAAAGATAAATCCTTAAATTCTACATTTTGATCAAAGGACTAGCGCGCAACAGTGCTCTGCCTACTTGTGATTCCCAGCAACTTGACATTCCAACAGTGGAGGCAGAATATAGCCATTGCTAGTCTTATCCTTTGTGGATTTGTCTAATCCTAGGGCCTCATCTGAGTCAATAATTCTCCTTAATTTTTTTTTTAATCCCTGACATGAAAAATCAACGTGACAAGGGTCTTCTTCCCAATATCCAGTCTTGGATGCGGAAGGAATGTATATTTGGAGAAACATTCCAAACATGAGAAAGTCAAACATGTTTATACTTTGTGTCTTTCCAATGCACATATAAAGAAGTGTGGGGTCTTCTTACAACAAAAAAGTGCATTGGTGTTTGGAGTTACAGTGGAGCCTCGCAAGACGAAAAGAATCCGTTCTGTGATTCTCTTCGTCTAGCAGTTTTTTCGTCTTGCGAAGCAAGCCCATTGATGGATTAGCGGATTAGCGCTATTAGCGGCTTTTAGCGGCTTATCGGATCAGCTGATAAGCGGCTTAGCGGCTTAGAAAAAGGGGGGAGGGGAAAACCCCCGCAGGAACTCGCAAGACATTTTCGTCTTGCGAAGCAAGCCCATAGGAAATTCGTTTTGCGAAGCACCTCCAAAACGGAAAACTCTTTCGTCTAGCGAGTTTTCCGTCTTGCGAGGCATTCGTCTTGCGGGGCACTACTGTACTCTTTATATATATCTCTCTTCACCCTCAGTCATGTGAGCCTTGACCTGAAGCGGTGAAGCCCTGAGGCAGCTTTTATCACCTGAAGGAAAACTAGGCCTTAGTCAAGGCCTGTGTGGTTCTAAGACCACAAAGATGGAGGTTCTGGAAAACTTGGGTCACGGAATGAATTTGCCATCTTGGGCACATCCGCTTCTGTCATCCTCAAATGCCCGATTGTGAATTATAAACAGTACAACTTTTTGAACTGGCAAGCACAACGCTCATTGGAAAGCACTTTTAAAAATCAAGTGTTCTAATGAATAGGGAGCGATGGTGTCCTTTTGCACCTGAGGTGCACAGATCAGTTCCAACATGGCTGCCATCTTCTCCCCAAACAGCAGGCAAAAATTCAAAGCCCTCCCCTTGCAAAAATAAAAGCTTCGTTCTTTATCTATTGTGGTACTGCTTTGGTGGCCCTACAGCCCTCAGAACCACAGTAAGTGACTGAAAGAAACCAAAACCTACATTTGAGGAAGCGTAACATAATGATTTAAGGAAATCTACATTTGCAAATCTGCATTTGAGGAACTTCATATGCTGTCTCTCAGCAATTCTTTTCACAAAACCTTTGCCTGAGGTCAGAGGCCTTCGTTTCTGCTGCAGGCTGTTTGCTTGAGCAGTTATGAGGCCCTTTGGGCTGCACTCACCGAGAGCCACCAACCCAGTTCATTTTCTCAAAACAGAGCGGCCTATGGATGATTTATTTATTTTATATATTTAAAAAACCACCCTTCTAGGTAGGCCTTGCAGGAAGGCAACTGGCTCTTGCGATGAGCCCCCCAGGAGTGAATGCGGCACGAAGGCCGGACTCCTCTGTGTCTCTCTTCCCCTCAGAGACAGCTTTTCTCCAGCAGTTAAATAAGGAATAGAAACCAGAAATATTGTTTTTTTAAAAAAGGCAGGGGGCAGATAAGGGTGCAGATCGAAAGGCTTGAGGAGCTGGGGTAGAATTAGGCAATGGCCGAAGTTCTCATCCCGTCTGATTTAACATCCACACAGAACATTGCGTTTCCCCCCCCCTCTCGCCTCTGCATGTGTGTTCATGGCCATACATGATTTAAACATGTTGGGGGTGGGGCTTGTACTGTGTGGAAGATATAGAATCTCCACCAATTTTCACCCCAGCATTTGGAGTTATGCGAGATACAAGTAACTTTGGAAGACATCCGAAGGCAGCCCTGTATAGGGAAGTTTAATAAAAATGTTTTATTATGTTTTTATATATGTTGGAAGCCTTCTAGAGTGGCTGGGGCAACTCAGTCAGATGGCTGGGGTATAATAATAATAATAATAATAATAATAATAATAATAATAAATAATAATAATAATAATAATAATAATACCCCGCCCATTTGGCTGGATTTCCCCAGCCACTCTGGGTGGCTTCCAACAAAACACTAAAATACAATAGTCTGTTAAACATTAAAAGCTTCCCTAAACAGGGCTGCCTTCAGACGTCTTCTAAATGTCTGGTAGCTATTTTTCTCTTTGACATCTGGTGGGAGGGTGTTCCACAGGGAGGGCGCCACTACCGAGAAGGCCCTCTGCCTGGTTCCCTGTAACCTCACTTCTCGCAATGAGGGAACCGCCAGAAGGCCCTCGGCGCTGGATCTCAGTGTCCGGACTGAATGATGGGGGTGGAGACGCTCCTTCAGGTATACAGGACCGAGGCCATTTAGGGCTTTAAAGGTCCGCACCAACACTTTGAATTGTGCTTGGAAACGTACTGGGAGCCAATGCAGATCTCTCAGGACCGGTGTTATGTGGTCCCGGCGGCCAGTCCCAGTCACCAGTCTAGCTGGCACATTCTGGATTAATTGCAGTTTCCGGGTCACCTTCAAAGGTAGCCCCACGTAGTGCGCATTGCAGTAGTCCAAGTGGGAGATAACCAGAGCATGCACCACTCTGGCGAGACAGTCTGCGGGCGGGTAGGTTGTCAGCCTGCGTACCAGATGGAGCTGGTAAACAGCTGCCCTGGATACAGATTTGACCTGTGCCTCCATGGACAGCTGTGAGTCCAAAATGACTCCCAGACTGCGCACCTGGTCCTTCAGGGGCACAGTTACCCCATTCAGGACCAGGGAATCATCCTCCACACCTGCCCGCCTCCTGTCCCCCAAAAACAGTACTTCTGTCTTGTCAGGATTCAATCCCTATGTTATAAATAATAACATTATTATTATTATTATCATCATCATCATCATCAGGGCTTTTTTTCAGCTGGAGCTCACTGGAACTCAGTCCCGACATCTCTCAGGTGGGTGCTATTGCCATGATAAAAGAACAAGGAAGGCGTTCCTGGTGAGTTCCGGCACTTTTTCTAGAAAAATAACACTTGAAAAATAACACTTGAAGAAGACATCCCTATTTTCATCAGAGAAATGTTGGAGGACATGAAATTAACCTACCACAGATCATATTTGTAGAGGAATAATTTAGCAGTCTGGTGTCACTCTACTGTGGTCTTTTGAGCTATGATCCTCTTTTTTCTCAAGGCTGCCAAGGGCTATGATACTGTCTTGTTCTCGGGGACTGGGTCTCCCCAAAGGTTGTAGAAAGTTAAACACAAACACAAAGTCACAACTCCTTTGAAGTTGGCAGGTTTAAAATCAGCTTGTCGGCAGAAAAGATGGTTCATAACTTGAGGGTTGCATGTTCCACATTTGGATTAGTTACCCTTTAACAACCTTAAACCGCCATGTCATGCTCACAGTAGGAATTATTTCTCTGCTGTTGGGCGTGAAACCAGAAAGGTGTTAATTCTGGAACAAAGCAGAATACAGACAAGGATGTGATCTTGTGTATATGGTGTGGAATATTTGGTACTGAAAGCATTGTTTTCCCCATGCAACTTAGTTAGCTCTATTGCTTTTGCCGTCATATCATTTGCAGGTGCCTTTCCTTAGCAACCCAGCTCATTGCCCTTGGGTCCTCAATTAAAACTATCTGCAGATGAGCCCAAAGCCTTTACTGAACACTGTAAAAGCAGCAACAGGTTTCTGCTGAAACACTTGTAGCAGATTTGCTTTTAAAAGGTTGAGCACAGCAAGGATGGAAACATATTTGGGGAGCTATACATGAGATTCCATTCTCTTTTATCCTGGTTAACCTGTTTATTTGCTTTATGTATGAAGATTTTCTTTCCCTTCCTCCAAGCTTTGGGATTGGATGCATGCCAGCCAGCCACACAGCAGTTTTGCCCTTCGAGCCTGGCAAATACTATTTTTTGAAAAGTTTCCCTAATTACCCCCTTCCCTGTGTTCAGTTTCTAAAATGAGAGGAGACAGGGATCTTATTTGCTTGGCATCTGGTCACCACCATACCTCAGATTGTGGGGGAAAGCATCTAAATATGACCTCATTGCCCTGTCATGTGTATAGGATTGCAGCCTTGGTCAGGTATAATCCCTTCTAGTCCTTAAAAAGGGCCATTAAAGCCATCCATTTGTTTGGTCAGTAAATATATATATAATGGGAAAGGTACATTTTACCATATGTGGTGGGACTGCAAGATTATTTTTTTAAAAAGGGAAATAATGTCCAATGAATTGAAAAACAATGTTTAAAATAACATTTGTTAAAAAACCAGAAGCTTTTCTGTTGGGTATTTTGGGACAAGAGTTGCCAAAAGAAAAACGGACATTATTTATGTATACTACAACAGCAGCAAGAATGTTAATAGCACAAAATTGGAAGACCAGAGAAGTACCATCCAAAGAACAATGGCAAGAAAAGTTGATGAACTATGTAGAGTTAGCAAAATTAACGGACAAGTTGCATGAAAAGGACAATAGTGAGTTTGAAAAAGAATGGGAACCCTTTACAACATATTTGCAGAAACAAAAAAACATGGACTCACTGGCAGGATTTACAATTTTATTTACAGAGAACAAGAAATATAAAAATGGGAAAACATAGTATCATATATAAACAGTAGATTGTACCATTTGATGTAACAAACCAGAAATGGAGGTTGAGGGAAGTCAACAGGGAGGGGGGAAATTGGAAAATGAATGTTTAGTAATGATTATGGATATTTGTTGCAAGAAAGAAAATCAAGAAAAATTATTTTTTTAAAAAAAAGTAAATATATATTTCATGCTTGGTTAACGTGCTATGTTTTGTGCAATGTGTTATAATTATAGTGCTATGCATTTATATATATTTAGCTATGGGTGCTAATTCACTTGGTGTGATTTTAAAATACTGCAAGCTGAGAGATGTTGCATATCCTGCTGATATGGTCAGCTTTGTGCAATGTGTCATTTTTGGAGTGCTGTGAGCTTCTTATTATATATGGGTGGTGATATCTGACGTGATTTCAGAATACTGCATGCTGCCTCAAATTGGTAGAGAAGTGGAATATAAATGGTTAAATGAAAAAGCTAAATAAACTAAGCTTGTTACACAGACTGTGTTCCATCAGGCTTCACTTTGGTTTGCAGTTACATCTAACTTTGGGCTTCCTGACTCATTGCAGAACTCTCCTTTCAGTTAGTTCTCCAACTTGCCCTCTTGCTACTGTAATGGCAGTGCTCCACAAATCTTCCAAATACCACATTATTTGGTCCACAGGCTTTGCCTCCAAAAACCATCCATGCCCTCCACATTATAAATGGCTGTTCCATTCTGAACCATATCATTTGTTTAAATACAGTTACAATTAAAATAACTAAACTGTATTTTTAAAAGACACACACACACACACGTACGTGTGTATATGTGTATTTCTGGATGTTTATGTGTCTAACAGTGAAATTAGATCAAAGTGACCTCCACAAACTGTTAACAACCTGTCTGTATAAATTTCATTTATTTCATTTGACACTTTGGGACCACTCAACACAGACAGATAAACCAGAGTTACCAACCAGAATGAGGTTTCAAATCACACTCATATGCACTACATTGTTTATGAGAGATGATGGCCACATTTGTTGTGTGTTTGTGTGTGTATCTGCAATGTGTACATCTGCCCCTTAATTACAGGGATGTGGAGATGATTGGTGCCATATTTTGGGGTGAACCTGGCAAGATGGCATGCATATGTGATGGCCTCTCAGTCATAGGTCTGCAGAGAAGCTGGACGGCGTTGACCAGAACCCAGGCCATGAAACATGAGCAGTATTACAGCTGCTTTCCGGTATGCGTTGATCCTCAAAGGAAGAAAACTAGATAGGACATGAATGGCTATTAGTCACAAGAAAAAGATGTTTCAAGCCTCTTGTTGCAAAATGGATCGTTGTGTTGGTGCTTACAAGTATTTTAATTTAGAAATTGTTTAAAGCATGTTAAAGTGGTGTACTGGATGTTTTCCTTATATGTAAATTAGGAGCCAAATTCCACAGTCGGCCAAGCCAGCAGCAGAAAGAAAAAGTCCACGGAAAGGAGAACTGCAGCTTGAACTCATTGACACGGGCACCATGTTTTGGCAGCCCATTGGGTTGCAACCTAAAATACTAAAAAGTGGGGAAAGTTCCGTGATTAATGTGGTTAGGATCACAGCCTTCATGAGACAAGTCAGCATCAAAACAGTGCCATAAAAATGTTGGGCTTGCAGAAAGCGAAAACCTCAAGCCTTAAACTGTATTCTTGCTAGCTCACAAACGAGAATAGATGTTTATATATGTACTGTACGTTATTTAAATCAATGTCAGGATGAGGGCAGCAGTAACCACACAGGGTTTTTCCAGATGATAATTACTGTGCTGTGGTCTTCTTAGCACTTTGTCTTTCAGTTCAGCACTTAGCGCATGAGGAAGGTTCTGCTAGCCAAGTTCTGCTATCAATGGAGTGCTGTCAGAGAGCCCTAACATCCTTTTGTCCTTCCGAGCACAATTCAAAGTGCTGGTGTTGACCTTTAAAGCCCTAAATGGCCTCAGCCTAGTATACCTGAAGGAGCGTCTCCACCCCCATCGTTCTGCCCGGACGCTGAGGTCCAGCACTGAGGGCCTTCTGGCGGTTCCCTCATTGCGAGAAGCAAAGCTACAGGGAACCAGGCAGAGGGCCTTCTCGGTAGTGGCGCCCGCCCTGTGGAACGCCCTCCCATCAGATGTCAAAACGATAAGACATCTTAAGGCAGCCTTGTTCAGGGAAGTTTTTAATGTATGATATTTTAGTGTTTTTTGGTTTCTATGGAAGCCACCCAGAGTGGCTGGGGAAACCCAGCCAGATGGGCGGGGTACAAATAATAAATTATTATTATTATTATTATTATTATTATTATTATTATTATTATTATTATTATTTTGAGGCCACCACCATTTTTCTGATGTGGCAGAAACAGAAAACAAAACTTTTCTGAACATGCAATTGCATCAATATGGTACCAAGACCCTGTCCCCCTCATCTCCACAGCAGCAAACCTATTTTCTATTGCTCAAGGGTCTGTCTGAGAACGGTATAGAAATGACTAGAGAGCTCTTCTCCTTAGTAGGCCATCTGAAAAATCTGCCTTCTTCCCTACAGAACCCACCCTTAGGTTGTTCCATCACTCTCTGAACCTTGGGGGGTTGACAGCCCAGGAGAGGGAATTCTCTGTGGTAGCCCTTAAATTGTGGATCTCCCTCCGCATAGAGATGTGTCTGGCATCTTCATTATACAGCTTTCAGAAGATGCTGAAGACATCTCTTTAACCTGGCTTTTGACACCTGAGATGTATATTTTGAGGACCCACCTTATTTCTATGATTGGAAATTATTTAAAACTGCTTTTAACAATGTGTTTTAATTGCTGTACTCCGCCTTGGGACCTTAGGGTGAAGTGTGGGCTATTAATAATAGCAATAATAATATTTTGATGCTCACTGGAAGGACAGATCCTGAAGCTGAGGCTCCAATACTTTGGAGAAGACTCCCTGGGAAAGACCCTGATGTTGGGAAAGATGGAGGGCAGAAGGAGAAGGGGACGACAGAGGATGAGATGGTTGGACGGTGTTCTCGAAGCTACCAACATGAGTTTGACCAAACTGCGGGAGGCAGTGGAAGACAGGCGTGCCTGGTGTGCTCTGGTCCATGGGGTCATGAAGAGTCGGACACGACTAAATGACTAAACAACAACAACAGTTTGATGTGACTAAGAATAGTTTGCACATGCAGATTCATTCACGGAATTCTCAAGTCACCTGACCAGTCCCCATTCCAGGGATAACTTCGTTTTGTGTTTTTTTAAAGTTGATTCCAAATTTTGCATCTCTGATTGCAAGGCTCATTCAGATATGCAAGGCAGCACTATGCACGGGGAACTTGCATGTGCGAACCCCTCCTTTTTAAAGCCCTGGATGTGAGCAGGGACAATTTCTCGGCTTCCACTGCCTCGGCTCGCAATGCAACCCTTTTGGGAAGGCTGCAATTCGGGCTGCAGAAGCAACGGGGGGGGGGAGAGGGGCACGTTTTTGCAGGCTAGGCTACAGATCGACCTCAGAAAGCCTGTGGTGGGTGGAACCCCCTCCTTCCACCTCTGTGTTCCACACCTTCCACCAGGACAGGAGCATGTGTGGGGCAGCAGATCCCGAAAGGAAATGCACCTAGATCACCGCATGCCACCACTGGGAGAAGAGAGAGAGCATAGCTGTCAACTGTCCCTTATTTGGCGGGAAACTCCCTTATCCCAGTGCCGTTTCCCGCTGCTGTCCCGGATTGATGATGTCCGTTTCACGCTTGCCCGGCTTGGGAGGGAAGCAGCGGCTCGGGGTCCTCCGGCTCGAGAGAGAGTGCGCACGAGCTACCGCGTCTCTGTCTCTCCCTTTCCCCCCTCAGGGGTGTGTCATGTGGAGATGGGTGGTGCTGGGTGAGCAGGCAGCCCCTCTCTTGCGAGACTTCTGCCGCGCTGCCAGGGGAAGCTGGAGGCGGCAGCGGCTGAGTAGGCGGCCTGCGGGAGGAGGAAGAGGAGGGGATGGGGAGGGACGCAGAAGGGTGGCGCTTTAGTGGCCGCGGCAGCAACCGCCTCATGCCAGGCTCGCGGGCAGCGTGGGCAAGAGTCTCTCTCCCTTCCTCTCCCTCAGGTGGGGAAGGGCCGATGGAACTCCTCGCGCCAGGACGACGGCAGGCCCGACGTGCTGCTTAGCATACCCTCCAACCAGTGCAGCATCTTAATGTAGTGATTTCCCCCTCTGCATCCCTTTCATAACTCTATAAATCCTTTGTCCATCCATAGTTCAAATTCAAAGTCCTTCCAGTGAGCACACAGGGCTGATTTCCTTAAGAATGGATAGGTTTGATCTTCTTGCAGTTCATGGGACTCTCAATAGTCTCCTCCAGCATTCAAAAGCATCAATTCTTCGGCGATCAGCCTTCTTTATGGTCCAGCTCTCACTTCTATACATCACTACTGGGAAAACCATAGCTTTAACTATACTGACCTTTGTTGGCAAGCTGATGTCTCTGCTTTTTAAGGTGGATCACGTTTGGGCAAAACTCTCCACTATGACCTGTCCATCTTGGGTGGCCCTGCACTGCATAGCTCATAGCTTCTCTGAGTTATTCAAGCCCCTTTGCCACGGCAAGGCGAAGCGGGATTGATGTATAAACTAAGCAAAATCCCTTATTTTGGCTGCTAATCCCTTATTTTCGAGGCTGCTGGTCCCTTATTGACAGCAGTGTGTGTGTGTGTGTGTGTGAGAGAGAGAGAGAGAGAGAGATGACAGCAGATGCTTTCGACGCTACACCAACCCGGCAGCGGAAAGGATTTCCGCTGCTCGGCTTCGGAATCCCACTTTTTAACCGAGAGCGCTGTGGAGGACCAGAAGGAAAGCGACGCCGCTCGCCGGCCGAGGATTTCCCAGGCCTCGGCGACCAATGAGCGGGCGGCGGGGGCGTGGCTTGCCGCGGCGGGGTGGGCAATGATTCGCCGGTGGTGGCAGGGAAAAAGCCTCGGCTGCCGGCGGACCCGGAGTCATTCCGCCTGGGTCGCGGGCGCGATCGGCGGCGCGGGGGGAAGGGGGCCACGTGAAGATGGGTCTCCCCAGGCCTGGATGAGCGGCTGCCGTCCCTGCGCCCCTCCCTCTGGGCGGGTGGAGTAGATAAGCCAGGCAGGAGGAGGATCCCCGGGAAAATGCCCCCCGGGCGCGAGAAATGGAGCCGCTCGGGCGCCGCGAAGAGGGCGGCGTGCTTGCTGGCTGCGGTGTACGGGCTGAAGATCCTCTGCCCGCTGGTCCGCAGGCGGCTCCGGCAGGCGGGCTGCAGGAAGGACCCGCAGCAGAGGCAGATGGCCAGCGGCAGCCGGGCTGATCTTCCTCCGGAGCTGCAGCTGCTGCCTTGCCCGGGTCTCCCCGCCGCCGCCGGCCGAGCGTCTCCGGCGGCCAATGCGGAATTTTTCCGCCAGCTGCTGGCGCTGCGCAAGATCCTCTTCCCGCGGGCGGTGAGCGCGGAGAGCGGCTGGCTGTGCCTGCACTCGGCGGCGCTGGTGTCGCGGACCTTCCTCTCCATCTACGTGGCCGGCCTGGACGGCAAGATCGTCAAGAGCATCGTGGAGAAGCGTCCGCGCAGCTTCGCCTGGAAGCTGATCAAGTGGCTGGCCATCGCCATCCCGGCCACCTTCGTCAACAGCGCCATCCGCTACCTGGAGGGCAAGCTGGCGCTGGCTTTCCGCACCCGCCTGGTGGATCACGCCTACCAGACCTACTTCGCCGACCAGACCTACTACAAGGTGATCAACATGGACAGCCGGCTGGCCAACCCGGACCAGTCGCTCACCGAGGACATGGCCATGTTCTCGCAGTCGGTGGCGCACCTCTACTCCAACCTGACCAAGCCCATCCTCGACGTGGTGCTCACCTCCTACACCCTCATCCAGACGGCCAGGTCCAGGGGGGCCAGCCCCATCGGGCCCACGCTCCTGGCCGGGCTGGTGGTCTACGCCACCGCCAAGGTCCTCAAAGCCTGCTCGCCCAGGTTTGGCAAGCTGGTGGCCGAGGAGGCCCAGCGCAAGGGCTACCTGCGCTACGTCCACTCTCGGATCATCGCCAACGTGGAGGAGATCGCCTTCTACAGGGGCCACAAGGTAAGAAGAAGAAGAGGAGGAGCTGGGTGACATCGGAGACAGGAGAGACCTCTCAGCTGTAGTACTTGGCAATCCCTCCTCCTGCTGCTGCCCTCATCCCTGGGAGAGTTGAATTCCTATGACACCCAGACCTGTTTACAATATATGTTCCTGCAGGCTTAGTAAAGGAGTCTTGTTTTTCTCCTTTACCTGGAAAAGGCCAGAGCAAGTACTGGCATTAGTAGCTTAACAATCATTAGCTCTCTCCCTTTAATACGTACTAAGTACTCTTTTCTTCCTACAAAAGGGTGAATTTCCCTTCTGTTGCAGCCAGAGTAGCTGCAGAACCTGAGGTTTGGGATTAATTAATACGGAATAAAAAGGCCACGGACTTATCTGCACACTCCCATGTGAATCTCATTTTCTACTCTTTCTCTCCCAGTTGTTTGGATGACTGATAGTGCAGGCCTATGCATGATTAACTCAGAAGTAAATCCATCATATTCAGTAGGGCTTACTCCCGTGTAAGAGTGCCAAAGGCTGCAATCCCTAAACCCTTACTGGCAAGTAAGCTCCACTGAATTTAGAGGGACTCACTCCTGAGAAAACACATGTGAGGGCTAAGCATAAAATGGGCTTTGTTTTCATTCGTTTCTTATAGATTGTTCTTCCTATTCTTTCAAATGTACTGGTTGCAAGAAATCATTTCCCCTCCCGCTCCTGTCCCACGCTGATCAATGCAGCACTTTCACTTGGCAGCCTGGGGAAAACTTTGCTCTTTCAATGTGGACAGCAATACAACCTTTGCCATTGATCTGCGTAGCTGAGCAGAGATGCAGCGCTGCAAAGTCTTTAAATAGCTCAGGCCAAAGTGTTGTGGGTGCTTTAACAACTAGTTACATAAAATGAATGAGTATTTTTTAAAAATCAAGGTGGCAAATATATTCAGTGCGCATTTTAAAAATTTGTTTTAATGTGGGGACACAGTTTTTCACCTTAAAAACAGGCTCTTCTTTTGTCACTAACCTGGACCTGGGTCCTGCTTGCACCAGAACTTCTTATGGTGTCACATTGGTCTTTAGCACAGGTGGAAGGAGAAGAAGTTGTCTTCCTTGGAGCAGACTCCCATCACCATCATGGCTGTGCTGATGAACAAGGAGCTAGAGCTGGTGCAAGAACAGTGCAGGCCTGATTCATACCAGCTGTACCTCCAAATTCTCCCAAAATGTTGCTTTCTCTTAATGGGTTAGGAGAGCTGGTAAAAAATAAAATCTGGCAACCAATGTGCCCTTTGGTTTTAGATAGTACATGGGTAAACGAGACTAAAAAACCCAGAACAAACTAAGCCTCCTAGAACAAAATAATACATCAAGGAGCTTAGTTTGGTCAGAATTGAGTAAACCCTTCCAGACTTAATGCTGAATACATCACTTCTGGTAAATGAACCACCACATACACTGGAAGGCTGTTAAAATTTGTGTCCCGGGCTTTTTAAACTCATCTACCCATGTACCATCCGAAACCAAAGGGGCACATTGTTTGCCAGATGTGAAATATATTGGCATTCTTTTCAGCTCTCCTACCCTACTATCTGGGGACGCGGGTGGCGCTGTGGGTTAAACCACAGAGCCTAGGACTTGCCGATCAGAAGGTCGGTGGTTCGAATCCCCGCGACAGGGTGAGATCCCGTTGCCCGGTCCCTGCTCCTGCCAACCTAGCAGTTCGAAAGCACATCAAAGTGCAAGTAGATAAATAGGTACTGCTCCGGTGGGAAGGTAAACAACGTTTCCATGTACTGCTCTGGTTTGCAGAAGCGGCTTAGTCATGCTGGCCACATGACCCGGAAGCTGTATGCCGGCTCCCTCGGCCAATAAAGCGAGATGAGTGCCGCAACCACGAGTCGGCCACGACTGGACCTAATGGTCAGGGGTACCTTTACCTTTACCCTACTATCTAGAATAGAAGTTTTCTGGCTATAGCCTTCCTAACCCTTTAAGGCTATGCAGGAAATGATTGATATGCAGCCATGGGCAAGTTTAGCTGTCAGCGTTTGAGGAATTCGCAGTTGACTTGCAGCATGTGGGCATGTGCTTGGTGGTGCCCACTTAACTGCTTGGCGTGGGGAAATGTGGCACTGCTGGCGATAATTGCTTTGATGTGGCAAACGCATATGCAGCCATCACAGTTTGTACCAGTTTTAGCAGTCCTCTTGCAACTTACAGTGATTGTGTGTGTGGGCATCACGTGGAGGCAGTAGTTCATATGGTCAGAGCGCCCACACAAGGCGATGAAGAACCCATGCAGCCCCACAAGGGATTGCATGTGGGCCAATGGGAGTCTGAACCAAGTCTCAGGCTCATTCAGAGGAAAACAGAAAGGAAAGTTGATCAAAGGAATATTATTACCTGAGTGTATAACAGAACCTATACCCTGGTCCTGAATGGGGTAACTGTGCCCCTGAAGGACCAGGTGCGCAGCCTGGGAGTCATTTTGGACTCACAGCTGTCCATGGAGCCGCAAGTTAATTCTGTGTCCAGGGCGGCTGTCTACCAGCTCCATCTGGTATGCAGGCTGAGACCCTACCTGCCCACAGACTGTCTTGCCAGAGTGGTGCATGCTCTGGTTATCTCCCACTTGGACTACTGCAATGCGCTCTCCGTGGGGCTACCTTTGAAAGTGACCTGGAAACTGCAATTAATCCAGAATGCAGCAGCTAGACTGGTGACTGGGAGTGGCCGCCGGGACCACATAACACTGGTCCTGAGAGATCTGCATTGGCTCACAGTATGTTTCCGAGCACAATTCAAAGTGTTGGTGCGGACCTTTAAAGCCCTAAACGGCCTCAGTCCAGTATACCTGAAGGAGCGTCTCCACCCCCATCATTCAGTCCGGACACTGAGGTCCAGCTCCGAGGGCCTTCTGGCGGTTTCCTCATTGTGAGAAGTGAGGTTACAGGGAACCAGACAGAGGGCCTTCTCTGTAGTGGCGCCCGCCCTGTGGAACACCCTCCCTTCAGATGTGAAGGAAATAAGCAGCTATCTTCTTATTAAAAGACATCTGAAGGCAGCCCTGTTCAGGGAAGTTTTTAATATTTAACGCTGTATTGTTTTTAACACTTGATTGGAAACCGCCCAGAGTGGCTGGGGAAACTCAGCCAGATGGGCGGGGTATAAATAATAAATTATTGTTATTATTGTTATTATTGTTATTATTGTTATTATTAAGGGTTAATCCTCTGAAAAATAACGGACTGCTCATTTTCACATTCAGCAACTATCAGGTACCTAAGCCTATATCAGTTATGCACTTAAATAGAGCATTCCCCACAAAAACAGAGTTGATAATTCCTGCGGATGATGCTTCGCCATACTTCAAATATCACAGCTCCAGGCAGAAGCACACAAACATTATTAAAAGCAATTTTTATAATCAAGTTTGACTGAATCAAAGCTCCTAGAATTCTCTGACCTAAGCAAGACTTGCAGGTCTGAATCTAAAAGCAGCAACAAAGCCATTAAGTTATAATTTGCTTTTATGTTATTTATCCTTGCCTTGGCTCCTGGTTTGTATTTTGATGGAGTTAAAAATAACAACGCAATGTTTCGTTTTAATTTGAAGATGGGTATTTGCTAAAATCACCATTCATTTGCAAACAGCAATTCTGATTCATAAATATCTGTACTCGTTATAAAAGTATTATCATCATCATCCATGCTGTAAGTGATTGAGTTGATGTTAGCATTAACTGGCCAGATGTTCAGCTGGTATATGTTGGTAGAGATTCCTTAGCCAAGCAAAATGAAGAGGGTTGCAGGATGTTTAAAGGATTAGCTCTTATTCCAAAGCAGCAGTGTCCCATAGGAGCCAGAAAGTGTACCTTGTTCCATAACATTACAGCTTGAAAGGATGCCATAGAATAGTGCAAAGATCTACACTGAACTTGATGGAGAAGCTGTAGAATGGGTAGAGTTGTAATGAGTCACCATTTTATGTGACTGAGGAGATGGAGCTTAGTGGTAGAACATATATGGTGTCCCACGTTCAACCTCTCACATTTCTATATAGATATGGAAGCAGGGCTGAGATGTACTTCTGTCTAATACCCTGGAAGTCTTCTGCCCATCAGAGTAGGCAGTATTTGGGCGATAGGTACAGCCCTCATGGAACTGGGGTAGGTTGCTGTTGGGTGTACACACCTTGATTTGCTGCTACGTAATATGTGAAACAACCAGGATCAGGTATCTTGAACCAACAGGTCTACCTATGTTACCATATTAATACAAAGGTTGCTTTTCTGGTGGTTCCAGATGGGAAACAAAGTGGAAGGATGAGTGAGTAACAATCTCTTGCCATACTTATTATCATTATCTTACACGAAGCCTGGGAATTAACATATCTCCATTGGTGGCTGTTGCCCATTAGGATTGGTAGGAGAGAAGGCAGTAAGTAAAACCAGAGTCAATTAATTCTAGTTTTGTCTCCATCCTCCTCCCTGCTGAGTTCTGCAAGAGCAACTCTGAGGCTAAGGTAGATGAAGCTGACAAGCAGTGCCACCTCACTGGACTGGTTGTAAGAATTTGGGCAAGCGGGTGGGGATTGGGTGAGGGCAGGCTGAGGTTGGTAGAGCAGTGCTTTGTTTGCCTTAATGTTGCAGCCTCCACTGCATAACTCACTTCTAGGAAGATATGTCCAAGCTACCCAGTTTGGGTTGTTGAGTTGATCAAAACTACATATACCAACTGGGACACGGGTGGCGCTGTGGGTAAAACCTCAGTGCCTAGGACTTGCTGGTCGTAAGGTCGGCGGTTCGAATCCCTGCGGCGGGGTGAGCTCCCGTCGTCCGGTCCCAGCTCCTGCCCACCTAGCAGTTCGAAAGCACCCCTGGGTGCAAGTAGATAAATAGGGACCGCTTACCAGCGGGAAGGTAAACGGCGTTCCGTGTGCTGCGCTGGCTCACCAGATGCAGCTTGTCACGCTGGCCACGTGACCCGGAAGTGTCTTCGTACGGCGCCGGCTCACGGCCTCTAGAGCGAGATGAGCACACAACCCTAGAGTCGGACACGACTGGCCCATACGGGCAGGGGTACCTTTACCTTTACATATACCAACTGAGACCCTGCCTAACAGTTTTTTATTTATTTATTTATTTATTTATACATACATACATACATACATACCCCAACCATCTGGATGGGTTTCCCCAGCCACTCTGGGTAGCTCTCAACAGAATATCAAAAACACGATCAAACATTAAAAACTTCCCTGAACAGGGCTGCCTTCAGATGTCTTCTGAAAGTCAGATAGTTGTTTTTCTCTTTGACATCTGGTGGGAGGGTGTTCCACAGGGCGGGTGCCACTACCGAGAAGGCCCTCTGCCTGGTTCCCTGTAACTTGGCTTCTTGCAGTGAGGGAACTGCCAGACCTCGGACCTCAGTGTCCGAGCAGAACGTTGGGGGTGGAGACGCTCCTTCAGGTATACTGGACCGAGGCCATTTAGAGCTTTAAAGGTCAGCACCAACACTTTGAATTGTGCTCAGAAACGTACTTGGAGCCAATGTAGGTCTTTCAGGACCGGTGTTAATGGTGTACTAAAAGCCCGGTAAGAATATGAGTCTACTTTCTGGTCACCTGGTGTTGCTGGTTTCTGTCTGTCTCTGGACAGATATATATTCACTTGTTTAGGCTTGTCTGTGTAAAGTACATACATAATCACATGTACCGTGCTCTTATCAATATTTGCATTTTTAAACTGCAGGTAGAAATGAACCAGCTACAGAAAAGCTACAAAGCTCTAGCAGACCAAATGAACCTCATTTTGTCCAAACGCTTATGGTACATCATGCTGGAGCAATTCCTGATGAAGTACGTCTGGAGCAGCAGCGGCTTGATTATGGTGGCCGTACCCATCATCACTGCGACGGGATTTGCTGATGGCGGTAATAACATTTTATTGAACGTGAAACGTTTTGCGTGGCGGTTTCGTCCCAGTGGGATTATCTGGAGGAGTCGGTCAGGAAGGTGTCTACATATTCTTAGCTGCAGCAACCCTGTGTCTGCCCAGCATTGTGTGGCTAGCTGGAACAACTCTAAGAAAAGCTAAGTTATAAAAACAGCTGTCCTACCCCAAAACCTTTTGTTGTCTTGGGCAGAATAGTAAATGGTGCCCCCAGGCTCAAGTCAAGGTGCTTAGTGCCCAAGGTAGGTCAAATTACCTTGGTGCCCCTGGCAGAAAATCCCCCAGCACATCTTCTTGGCAGTAAACGTACAATAATACTAAAAGAAACAACTACAGATTTGTTGCCCTTTAAATAAAGGCGGGTCCAGCTATTACACACATGCAATTTTTGTTCTTTTCTTAATTGTTTCTGATAACTATTTTAGCACATCATGCAAGACCTTTTCTGTACTTGCAAGCAGTCTCAGAAAGAAAGAGAAAACAAGATGAATTCTAGCCAGTTCATACCGTGTAATCAATACATTAAACTGACTTGTGCAAACACTATTTATTATATTCAGCATTTAGTTATCGCCTATCCCTCTGCAGCAGTGGATATATGCAAATGGGGTCTGAAACAAACCATTGAATGGGCAGCCTGACATGTCAGGATATTCCAGGAAATTATTCTCCCTCTTTCCTCCCCACCCCATGCCTCAAAAGAGGCTTGACTTGGGATGCATAAATCTCTGAATTTCAGTTTCACTCCCTTTTGTCATTTTCCCAGACTTCTCCACATTTCCATGTCAGTTTGCGTTTTTTTAAAAAATTTAGGTTTCCCCCCCTCACAACGCAAACATAATGCCCTAGTGACAAAAATAAAATGATTCCCCACAAAGTACATTTCTTTATTCAACTATGCATTATTGTAATATTCTCAAATGGGGGGGGGCTTGTTTTCTAAAATAACAAGAACACATTTAATAGCTGTTCTAGTCAAAACAAGCAGATGAAAGTCGAGCCTTGAGAGGAATTTGTTCTCTCGGCACATGCTCTGAAGGGACATAACACAGGGACTTTGCTGAAAGTAATTAGTTGTTTGCCAGTGCCTGGGAACACCGCCTTGAATTCTGTGGAAAAAATATAGTGAATATAAATGATAATAATAATAATAATAAATTATTTCTACCCCGCGCATCTGGCTGGGTTTTCCAGCCACTCTGGGCGGCTTCCAACAAAAGATTAAAAATACATTAAAACGTCAGTCGTTAAAAACTTCCCTAATGAAACAAATTGTTAAGAGTTCTAGTAATGATCAGTGATTAATGGTAGAGGTGAAGAAATTATTCAGGCTTTACAGTACAAATCCTATGTGACTCTAATCCGCCCCTGAGCTCAGTGGAGCTTGCTTTCCCAATTTCAGGCCTGGCTATGGGATAGACACAGCCATGGTTGTCTTGTTGGACAACTTACACTTAGGGCTGGATGAGGAGGTTCAGTCGGATTGGTTCTCCTGAACCTCTAAGTAACTTTCCATATCATCAACCATGGTATCTTTCTGGAGCAATTCCGCTGGGTTGGCCGTTGACTTATGGTGTGCCACAAGATTCCATTGTGTGCCCCGTGCATTTTAACATCTGCATGAAAAAATTGAGGGAAGTACAGTCGTACCTTGGTTCTCGAATGCCTTGGTACTCGTTCGTTTTGACTCCCGAATGCTGAAAACCAAGAAGTAAGTGTTCCGGTTTTTGAATGTTTTTCGGAAGCCAAACATCCAACGCAGCCTTCGCTTGAGTGCAGGAAGCTCCTGCAGCCAATCAGAAGTTGCGTCTTGGTTTTGGAACCGTTTCGGGAGTTGAACGGATTCCCGGAATGGAGTGTGTTCGAGAACCAAGGTTCCACTGCAACGCAGAAGTTTTGGCTGAAGTGTCATCACTCTGTGAGTGAAAATTTTGTTTCCATCTGCTTCTCCAAGGGAGGTGATGCTCTGTATATGGCTGCCTTTTAAAGATAATTTGGAACCTTCCAGTGGTGAACAATATGGCTGCCCATGTGACTTAGATGTGTTTTATTGCTTTTAAATGTCGCTAGTTTTATTTGTTCTTCATTTTTAGCGTTATACTTTTGAATAATCAATATGCAATATAAATAACCCTAAACTTCTGTGTCACCTTGGGAAGGGCAGCTTATAAATATTATAAATAGATATATACAGTGTGTACAAGAATGAAGCCTTAGCTTCCTACATTCTTCTTTGACTTCCTAAGGCTTCCTAAATTTTATTTTGATGACAGGTTGGTTTGGTTTTTTACACACACATGATAGAATTTGCCTTCAGTCAATTGCACTATGGATTATGTTTTATTTTAATGATAATTGATTGTATTCCCTTCTGGGATCATTTTGTATGATGAAAACAGGGACAGAATGAACTAATGAACGACGTTTTTAAGACGTACAAACAGGAATCCTGGGGCACTGGGTGACAAATAACTGGGTAATGGCAAAGCTGAAGACAATTGTTCCCATTTGTTTGCTTATGTTATACTATTTGTATTTATTTTTATATAAAAAATTCTGTCCCACACTTCTGGTCCCTATGGCGGTACTCAGGGTGGCTTGCAACAATTTAAAACCGTACTGTCCTTTAAAAACAACACATGTGTTTTTGAAATCCACATAATCGTGAATCCCTTCCTGAAATTTCAGTTTTATATTGTAAAATGCCCTGTGATCCTTGGGTGAAGAGCTGTATAGAAACTTAATAAATAATAATAATAATAATTCAATTCAATTACAGTTCAGTGAAAATACAACAAACAGAGACATGAACCACACTTTTAAAATAAAACATTAGGTGCTTAGCAAAGAAAAAGCTTGCCAAACTTTATAAAAGTCTTCACCTTCTTTTCTTCTCCTTTTTGTTTGGCGATCACTCGTAGCCGAGTAAGATTGTCTTCCATAAACACGGTTTTAACAATGAGTCCGTAAGTGACGCTGGAGGCCAGTTGCGTCCTCACCAACCAGCACATGACAACTAGGGCTTTTTTACTCCTGCATGGTGAATGGTTTTTGGTGCACCTCAAAAAATCTCTTGCCACAATCAGTTGTGCTCCGCACTAAGAGGAGTGGAGGGAGCAGGTAAATTGATTGATATAGCAGAATGTATTCTTTTGGGTATTTTGGATCCGAGGCCTTTGGGTCAAAGCTTTATGACCTGATAGTTACATGGTCCTCCAAGGAAGAAGAAGAAGAAGAGTTTGGATTTGATATCCCGCTTTATCACTACCCAAAGGAGTCTCAAAGCGGCTAACATTCACCTTTCCCTTCCTCCCCCACAACAAACACTCTGTGAGGTGAGTGGGGCTGAGAGACTTCAGAGAAGTGTGACTAGTCCAAGGTCACCCAGCAGCTGCAGGTGGAGGAGCGGGGAAGCGAACCCGGTTCACCAGATTACGAGTTCACCACTCTTAACCACCACACCACACTGGCTACATGTCAATGGCCCCCCAAATGTGTGTAGTAAAAAAGTGCCCTCGCACACATGTATGTATACCAGAGCGCACACACAGCACACCATGATGGGCTGTGGAATTTGGATCCTTGGCCCTAGATGGAAATCGTAGCACAATTTTGACCGCACACAGCTTCCCCCACATCCTTTCCCCCTGCCAACTGCAGCAGAAATCTATGCCAGGTACTTCACCATGTGACCCAAATGAGATCGGTAGGACTGCATTTGTTTTTGCAGCTGCTGTCGCCAAACTACCAGGGGTTTTCAGGGGCCGTATCAGACTACGCATTTGCCACCTGATTGTAGGTTTTTTAATGTAGCTACCAGTGCTTTGAATTATGCTGAGATGCAAATATGAAATTGAGTTGCCGCAGTCTCTCCAAAACTGTTCTTCCAGAACCGGAATTACTCAAATGCTCTTGTATTTTTGATGACTTCATAGTGGGGAGACTTTAGGCAGATGCTGCAGTTTCCTTTCCTTGAGTGTGCTGGCAAGAGAAGGAGTATCTGTCAAGGTCTCCTTGACACGCTGCTGCTGCCACAGGCCCATTCTTTGAGTCAGGATTTGGCAACTGCGTTTGACTGATTCTGATTTAACTACACAAATTTTGCCCGTATCTCCTTTCCTTCTAGAGAAGTTTCTTTAGTGGAGTTAGACTACGCTTCAAGTAGGTTTGCTCTAATTAAGCTTTCTTGCTTGCCTTTTAGAATTAGAAGATGGTCAGAAACAAGCGATGGTCAGCGAGAGGACAGAAACCTTCACCACTTCAAGAAATTTACTGGCCTCTGGAGCAGATGCCATTGAAAGGATTATGTCTTCTTACAAAGAGGTACTGGATGAAATACGCTTGACAGCAGAAAAATAACAACTGGGTTTTTTTTGGGGGGGGATCGTAAACGTAGTCTAAAATGGAGTTGTGTATACCCATCTGAGGGAGGGTGGGAACAGGAAATCCGGACAAGATTCACAGGAAGCTTCAAAGGTTCCTTGATATAGTCACTATTAAATCCCAAGGTTGTTTTTTTTAAGAGCATTTGTTGTGTCTACGTTTGAATACAGTCGTATCTCAGATCCCAAACGCCCTGGAACTCAGACGTTTTGGCTCCTGAACGCCGCAAACCCGGAAGTGATAGTTCTGGTTTGTGTACCTGAACGTCCGACGGGGCTTCCGTGGCTTCTGATTGGCTGCAGGAGCTTCCTGCAGCCAATCAGAAGCCACAGTTTGGTTTCCGAACGTTTTGAAAGTCGAACGGACTTCCGGAATGGATTCCATTCAACTTCCAAGGTATGACTGTATTTCTTATAATGACCACAGATCATTAGTCTTCCTAAGGAATAAATAGACTTGAATCCCAAGTTGCTCCTCTATTCACATGAAGTGATTTTCACCAACTTCCCCCTCCATCAGCAGCTTCCTGCAGGATATTTCACACCAGAATTCCCCAATCCACCCAGCCACCACCAGCAGGGGGCTGGGAGACAGGGAACTCCTGTTAAGTGAATGTAAATAGCTTGGGGTTTGGGGGATGTATGCTGCCTGGAGTTTTTGAAATATTGCTTTGTACATGCAATTAGAAAGGAAGGCTGAGACCTTCCATGCAATTAGAAAGGAAGGCTGAAGGGTGAGTTGCCACCACAGCCACTGTACACGGTGGTGTAGCATCAGTTGCTGGTGCCCAGGGTGAGTGGGTGCGGGCGGGCGTTGGGCAGAGAGGGCGTCAGCCCATCCGATGCCACCGATGTGACCCCATCCCCACCAGAGCAAAGTGGGGCCGTGCTGCGCCACCTGCCCAGGGGGAGCCCAGCCGGCCGACACAGCCCTTGACAGGTGGAGAGGAGCCAGGCTGCTCTGGGGTTGCTTGCGTGGGGGCACCTGGTTCACGCCCCCTCAAAAATTGTGTGCCTGGGACCACGCCCCCCCAGCACACACACATCCCCACGCTGTGCCCCTGACTGTACATGCACTTCAGATTTAGCAACATCAATATATTCATCATCAATCTTTATTACTTGGGTCCAGAGACCCAAGAAATCGTTACAAAGCAATACACAATTCATACAGCCTACCTCCAGGTTAAATAAAGCATTTTGTTCCGGGTATAGGGATCATTGGTTCTTGCAACCACCGATAAAAACTTTGCCACTGCCAAAATGTTCTAGCGTTTGTCTGGTCTTCCAATAGGAACCTGACATAGTGAGCCTCTGATTTTCCCAGGAAAGGTACCAGCAAGGGTAATATCAGTTCAGCCCTGGCTTGCTCATACTTCGCACAGTGCAACAAAATATGTTTTATGGAATCGATGTCTTGAGCACACGAGCAAAGTGTCTCCTGGTAGGGAACTCCTCTCAACCTGCCATCCAACACTGCAGAAGGAACGACGTTTAGTCTGGCTTTGGTGAAAAGCCTTTGGTAGTTTGGACTGTCAGGTTTTTAATGTAAGATGTTAACTTAAAGACATGCCCATATTGTACTCCTACTGCCAGCGGATTACAGACTGCGTGTGATCGAGATCGCAAGTCACTGTGTGCATTATCCCATAATCTTTGCTTTAACGTCTTTAGGGGGCCTTCATAACCCAGGTAATACAGTTGGGGGGTGACAGACCAATAGAGGTGGCTTTTTTAGCCATGGTTTTCTGCCATTTGCTGACAAATTCCTCATTGGTCAGGTGTTGGTACAAACCCTTCCCTAGATCAAACACTGAAATCCATTGCACCAGTGAGAGTTCTTGTAGTGGCTTCCACTAGTGCACTTGGTCACCCCAGATGTTTCTGTGGAGAGAATGTAGAATATGTCTCAGCCTTACTCCATACAGGCGATGTTTTAATGTAAGTTAAGATTTGCAATCTACAAGTCCAAACTTAAGCGCCAGAGACGGTTAAAAACTGTGTTCTTATTTCCCAAGTTGGTTTACATTTCTGCAAGTTCTTGCTGTGAAATAGATGTCCACATTATTATTATTATTTATTTATTCATGATGAAACCAATACTATGCAATGTAATACTAGAGCTACACGTGCAGGTTTACAAGTACAAATCTGTTGAATTGTGTAGAAAGTTCCAACACCAAGCTCCTCATTTTTTGCCAGGACTGTTTTTGAACCCGGGTTGCTTGGGCTAAAAGACAACTCAACCCTGCATCTCAAACTGTCATCATTTCTGACATGTTTGAGATGGTTACCTGTCATGATTTTTAAATTGTATTTATTCATTGTTTGAGTGGCCACTCTGGGCACCTTCTGGAAGTAGAGGCAAGATGAAAATAAATAATAATAATCTTAATATTCAGTACAAACTTTTCAAACAAATGCCAACACCTACTCGGTCTGGTTGAGCCTTCAAATAAAGAGTTATATGTGACTTTTTTCCACCAGGAAAAGGTGTTCATCCAAGTGTACATGGGAATGCACATTTCATTGAGAACTGTGCAGGATAGGGTTATATAGTTCAGAAGACAGGTGAGCAAGCAGGGACATTATAGACACCTGATAACGCTATGATATCAGGTGACTCATTTTTCCTTTCCAGTGTGGTGGGCTGTGCTAGAATGGAAAATCCTAGTACAGCTCAGCAGGCCTTGAAGCTACTGCTCAGACATAGAATCCTCAAATTGTGAGGTGAATTAGATAACCAAGAGGTTTTTTCGTTTTGTTTTGTTTTTGTTTTTTGCCCTCTTGGCATTCGCCTCAGCCACCGGAAGCGACCCGGCTGCCATTTTGTCTCGGGCAATGGCGAAAATAGAAAATAAATAATTTTTAAAAAAATTAGATAACCAAGAAACGTGTGGTGAATGCGGTGGAAGTCTTTTATAATATTTTAACTAGGATTTATATATTGTAATGTTTGAAGTGTGAATTTGGAATTATTGATTATGAAAAGTATTTTTCTTCTTCTTTTTTTGTTTCTTTTATTTTTCGTCTTTCTTCTTTTCTAGTCTGCATTCTGGAAAATTGTATAGAGAAATGTTTTAATGTACGGTTATGTATTCTTTCTATTTATATTATTTTATTTTTATTTTTTTGTAACATTTAATAAAATTTAATTTTTTTAAAAAAAGAATCCTCAAATTGTAGACCTGGATGGGACCCTGAGGATAATCTAAGCCAAGCCCCTGCAAGGCAGGAATATGTTGCAGTCCCATACAGGGATTGAACCTGCAGCCTTGGTGTTATCAGCACCATGCTCTAACCAACTGAGCTTATCCAGGCTTCAAAGCATGGGTAGGCAAACTAAGGCCCGGGCGCCGGATCTGACCCAATCGCCTTCTAAATCCGGCCTGCGGACGGTTCGGGAATCAGCATGTTTTTACATGAATAGAATGTGTGCTTTTATTTAAAATGCATCTCTGGGTTATTTGTGGGGCATAGGGATTCGTTCTTTTTTTCTTTTCCAAAATATAGTCCGGCCCCCCACAAGGTCTGAGGGACAGTGGACTGGCCCCTCCTAAAGTACCGTATTTTTCTCTCTATAACACGCAGATTTTTTCTCCTAAAAAGGAAGGGGAAATGTCTGTGCGTGTTATTGAGCGAATGTGTGGTCCCTGGAGCCAAAAAATTAGGCAAAAATCAAATCGCGCTTCAGGAGAAGGGAAACCTGAAAAGAGGAAGTGGGTGCTTTCCTGCATTCTGCCTCAGGGTCTTACTGCCCACCCTCCTCTGTTTCCTTACTGTGTTTGCTGAAACGGAACAAAGAGCAGGGAAAGCCCCTCCCCTCCAGGAAAGAAGAGGGGAAAGCAGAGTGCCGTTCCTTCCTCTCTGTGCTCCGGTGCTGCTGAAAACATGCAGGTGGGAGAGAGAGAGAGAGAGAGGGAGAGAGAGAGAGAGGGAGAGAGAGAGAGAGAGAGAGAGAGAGAGAGAGAGCGCGCTGGCTGGCTTGGGTGGGTGCGTGGGGGAAACTTTTGCCTTCCTTTCCTCCCTCCCGTTATACCCCACTCCTGCATTCTTAGCCCTTCTGTGTTTTTCCTTCCCTCCCCACTTAAAATGTGGTTAAAAAGCATGGATCCACATGGATCCTAAGGATTTTTGCACTGGGTCACCCCAAATTCACCATCAGAGCACATAGCATGTCCATGGCTACAGCCTGCCCCCCAAAAATCATGCACCCACTGTTGCCTGGGGCTGCAATGGTGCAAAAATGTGGTTAAAAAGCATGGATCCACATGGATCCTCAGGATCTTTGCATTGGGTCAGCCCAAATTCACCATCAGATCACATGTCTGTGGCCACAGCATGAAGCACAAAAATGATACATCCACTGTTTCATTCAGAATGTTTTTTCCCTTGTTTTCCTCCTCTAAAAATGATGTGCGTGTTATGGTCAGGTGCGTGTTATAGAGCGAAAAATACGGTAGCTTGCTGGCCCCTGCTTTAAAGCTTATCGGCACCAACTTCAGGCTTCACTTTCCTCTGGGATCAGCTGTGATTGGCTGGGAATCTCGGTAGGGCTGCCAATCTCAGCAGATATCTTACTATCTTAGCAGAGTGTCTGTGGCAGGACCTTTCTGTAATGTTTTAATGTCACTTCCAGTGACGAAGGCAGAGACATCTTCTCCCTACATGAACCCCTGATCCCCACCTGTGTTTTAATTGGCACCTAGCAACCTAGCATTCCTGCCAACCTAGCAGTTCGAAAGCACGTCAAAGTGCAAGTAAATAAATAGGCACCGCTCTGGCGGGAAGGTAAACAGCGTTTCCATGCACTGCTCTGGTTCGCCAGAAGCGGCTTAGTCATGCTGGCCACATGACCCGGAAGCTGTACGCCGGCTCCCTCAGCCAGTAAAGTGAGATGAGCACCGCAACCCCAGAGTCGGCCACGACTGGACCTAATGGTCAGGGGTCCCTTTACCTTTACCTTTAGGAAGACATAGTGGAAGCTAGTGGAGAAGTCCCAGCCCTTGCTGCTTTAATAGAAAGCACCATGGGGAGAACAGGACAGGAAACCTACTGCTGCCCTCACAAAAGGTGGCATTTTAAATGTGTGTGTCGCTTTTTAAGACGCTGTTGCTTCTGGCCACGTATTATTATATTATAATCATCATCATCATCATCATTCTTATCCTGCCCATCTGGCTGGGTTGTCCCACCCACACTCTGCAGCTTCCAACACATATAAGAACATACAGTGGTGCCTCGCAAGATGAAAAGAATCCGTTCTGTAATTCTCTTCGTCTAGCGGTTTTTTCGTCTTGCGAAGCAAGCCCATTGACGGATTAGCAGATTAGCACTATTAGCGGCTTTTAGCGGCTTATCAGCTTATCGGATCAGCTGATAAGCGGCTTAGCGGCTTAGAAAAAGGGGGGGAAGGAAAAAAACCAGCAGGAACTCGCAAGACATTGTCGTCTCGCGAAGCAAGCCCATAGGAGATTCGTTTTGCGAAGCACCTCCAAAACAGAAAACTCTTTCGTCTAGCGAGTTTTCCGTCTTGCGAGGCATTCGTCTTGCGGGGCACCACTTTCCCCCCAAATTCCGACCATGAAAAGTTAAAGTGCTGCTTAAATTCGCAACCTTACAAAAATTGGCTTTTACGATATCACTGCTGAAACAGGCATACGGTAAAATGGAACGGGTGTGAGTGCCTGCGGAATGTTGTCTCTGTTCCTCCCCCCTTGAATTTTAAAGCTGCGGCTTATATTCGGGTGCGGGTTATATTTGGGCCAATACGGTAACAAAACATCCAACATTAAAATCTTCCCGATAAAGGGCTGCCTTCAGATGTCTTCTAAAAGTTGCTCTTTACCTCCTTGACATCTGATGGGAGGACGTCACTGCTGAGAAGGCCCTACCCTCTGCCTGGTTCCCTGTAACTTCAGTTCTTGCAGTGAGGGCTCTGCCAGAAGGCCCTCAGAGCTGGACCTCAGTGTCCAGGCTGAATGACAGTGGTGGAGATGCTCCTTCAGGAGCAAAGGCTGTTTAGGGCCTTAAAGGTCAGCTCCAACACTTTGAATTGTGCTTGGAAACATACTGGGAACCAGTGTAGAGCCTTTAGGCCCGGTGCTATATATGGCCCCGGTGGCTGCTCCCAATCACCAGTCTAGCTGCTGCATTCTGGATTAATTGTAGTTTCCGTGTCCCCTTCAAAGGTAGCCCCACGTAGAGCGCATTGCAGTAGTCCAAGCAGGAGATAACCAGAGCATGTACCACTCTGGCGAGACAGTTAAACATCCCGGCTCCCACCCAAACTGGCAAACCAGTTTGGACACACACACACACACAGGTTACCAGCCCCGTTTCAGGGCACAGAGAGCTCAGTACCAGACATGAAGCCCAAAACTTCTGCCAGCCCTCAGTTAATTTATGGAATTTGCTCTGAGAAGACCTGCTGATGCCCACAAGCTTATATGGCTTTGGAAAGTGGGAGGGGAGACGGTGATAGCTAGCTGTGACCTCTGGGTTCAGATTCAGAGTGGTACCTCGGGTTAAGAACCTAATTCGTTCTGGAGGTCTGTTCTTAACCTGAAACTGTTCTTAACCTGAGGTACCACTTTAGCTAATGGGGCCTCCCGCTGCCGCCACCGGGCGATTTCTTTCATCATCTTTCATTGGGGTCAAGACACAACTGAATGATTCTGTTGTAAAATTGGTCTGTGTGTGTGGGAGTGCTTCCACATAGATGTTCAGCGTTGAATCAGCAGGTTTGGTTCACTTGTGTTTAATGAGGTTCTCACGCAACACTGTCATCTAATCCTTGTCATTCACCATCTGCCCTGTCAGGAGAAATAAGAGGCCGAGGGAAGGAGGCACAGAGAACACCAGGCCTGCTTCAGTCAGACTGCTCCTGCCTCTCTTGGGCAGATGGTATCCATTGGGATACTGCGAGGAGGAGCAAGGATGTGCCGGAAGCAGACACCAATAAGGCCTGCTCTAGCAGGACTGTTCCCTCCCCACAGCCAACATTAAATGTTATCTCATTTTTTTAGTCCATAAAAATTGTAAATTGCCTTGGATGCCTTAGGCAGAAAGGTGGTAAAGGTAAAGGGACCCCTGACCATTAGGTCCAGTCGTGGCCGACTCTGGGGTCACGGCGCTCATCTCGCTTTATTAGCCGAGGGAGCCGGCGTACAGCTTCCGGGTCAAGTGGCCAGCATGACTAAGCCACTTCTGGCGAACCAGAGCAGCGCACGGAAACACCGTTTACCTTTCCGCCGGAGCGGTACCTATTTATCTACTTGCACTTTGACATGCTTTCGAACTGCTAGGTTGGCAGGAGCAGGGACCGAGCAACGGGAGCTCACCCCGTCGAGGGGATTTGAACCGCCTACATTCTGATCGGCAAGCCCTAGGCTCTGTGGTTTAACCCACAGCGCCACCCGCATCCCAGAAAGGTTGTACATAAATACAAATTTATTATTATTATTATTATTATTATTATTTGTTATTATTTATTTCACTTGTGGAGCTTCTGTCTCTTCTCAGACTGCAAAAAGCAGTCTTTTAAAAAGAGATTGGAAGAATATCACTGTTTTTACGATGTATATGCCTTTAGCACTACTTGTCAATCTTTTTAAAATAGTGGGGTTTAGACATGGGCAGGGACGGATCAGGAAGGCAATTTATCTCTACTTAACACCCATTCATTATAACCCTTGTGGTGGGTACCATTTTATGACCCCAATTTTGTTTTGTTAAAGTCAATCTTTCAGTTATCACTCAAATGCTTTTCTAGTTAAAGAGAGGTGTGTAAGATCATAACACTATGGAATTCATGTTGTGCAGCAGTATAGCAGCATGTTGTGGTAGCGCTGGACATCTCTCTTCGTTTTCTTTTAAAGCCAGAAAAATCCTACAGCTGTATTTAAAAATCAATTGCAAAATTAAAGCAGGGATGTAAAATGGTTACAGTGGATGCATGCTGTGCTGAATCCGGCTGCACCTACAGCAGCAATGGCATGTCCAGAACACTGCCGGACGTAGACATAAAAAAATCAGAGTATGCTTGAAAGTGTGTGCAATAGTAGTCTGAATGTTGTTGTGCTTGACCCGATATGTGAGCATGCATGAGTGTGTGTGCGTGTATGCATGCACACATGCATGTAGATCAGGGGTCAGCAAACTTTTTCAGCAGGGGTCTGGTCCACTGTCCCTCAGACCTTGTGGGGGGCCGGACCATATTTTGAAAAAAACATATGAATGAATTCCTATGCCCTACAAATAACCCAGAGATGCATTTTAAATAAAAGCACACATCCTACTCATGTAAAAACACCAGGCAGGCAGGCCCCACAAATAACCCAGAGATGCACTTTAAATAAAAGGACACATTCTACTCATGTAAAAACACACTGATTCCCAGACCGTCCGCAGGCCAGATTGAGAAGGCGATTGGGCCGGATCCGGCCCCCGGGCCTTAGTTTGCCTACCCATGATGTAGATGAATTGGGGAGTCCACAACAGACCATTAATCCAGTTTTCGTTCACATGCAAAATTCCTCCTTCAAATAACATCTCAAACAAATGTTTCCGGGAGGGAAGGGGGGAATAAATTGGTAAGCAGGCATCAAACCCTACTTTTAAATCAAGCAGGAGCGCATTAGGCCTAGAGTTGCTTTCTATATCAGTCACCAGATGCTGGTTGAAGCCAAGTGAATGGTGTTGCCTTTCTCTAAGAAGTTGGCAGCAGAAATGAAAAAGAGAAGTACTTATTCTTTCCTTGAGGTTGTTGTTTATTGGTCCACAAATCACTTACAGACAGCTTAAAGCTGCTGAAGTTTTTCCTGCCCCTGCCATCCAGTGATTTTCAGGTGGTGGTGTCATCATCATACACTACGCTAAGAAGCTGAATTTCTATAGGAAGCTCCTATCTTTAGGAAGAAATATCTGAATGTCCATCAAAATTGGATTCATTGCTTTCATGGAATCATCTTTTCCCCCTGGAATAACAGAACACAATGCACATAACACGGCGGTATGCTTGGTAGAGTAAAAGCACGTGCTACAATAATTCGTCGGCACAGTTCTGTTTTTAATCTTTGCAATTGTTTATCGTTTTGCAGGTCACAGAGTTAGCAGGCTACACAGCTCGTGTGTACAACATGTTTTCAGTCTTCGATGAAGTGAAGAGGGGCATTTACAAAAGGACAGCTGTTTCTCAAGAATGTGAAAGCAACAATAAGAAAAGTGATAAAACAGAGCAACATATCGACGGCCCATTGGAAATCAAGGGTAATGAATGATGCATTTTTAATTTTTTTTAAAGATTCCTCTTTAACAGCTTGCAATTTGAAATTGAAACCCTGGGCCAGCTATTTAAACAAAACTATCCACTTAATTCGTTCCCTTTGCCTAGAATAATAGATCCTGGTGCCTTCTGGTCCCAGCTATGCATATTCCACATCCAACTCTTGACTTTTATAAACTGTTTTCTGTGAGATGCTAAAGGCTGATCTGTGCATTTAATAATAATAATAATAATAATAATAATAATAATAATAATAGCAACATGGTACCTGGTTCCTGTGGCTGCACCATTTCAGATGGAAGGTGACATACCTGAATACTCCACCACTTCAAAATCCCCCTGCACATGGAAACATAGTATGTCAGGAAGATCATTCTAGTTTAGTATTCTCCATGATAGAATGAAAAATGTGGCAGTGCATTTCAAACTTTCACTTTTCCACCTTGGTACAATCCCAGGAATTGTATGAGTACATTTGTGTGAAGGTCTTCTGCTAATGGAATTCCAATATTTTCATTCAGCTCTCCCTTATTCTGCTTTCCTCTTCGTGCCTCTTACTTCTCATGGGATGCCATGCGGCTTGCCTTCCAGTAGCCCTCTCTAAAGAAATTGTTGTAACTCTTCATCTAATACTTATTTTATTTCCTGGCTTATCCAGAAAACTTCCCTCCCCATTATCTCCCTTCTCTTTAACTAACCTTAGTAAATACTCTTTTCTTGTTCATTGCTTCCAATGCATACTCTTTCCCCCCACAGCTGATTTTTGACCACCCCTCATTCTATCTATTAACATGTATATTATTTTGGGGATTATCTTGTTTGCAGGATTGTTAAATGGTGGCTTTTAAGGTGCTGCCTTAAATATGTATTGAATTCCACAGCATCCTAGCATGTTGTGAAATAGGGTAGGATTGGAGGACTTACTCAGACTAAGAGAACTTGTTGTTGTTTAGTCGTTTAGTCGTGTCCGACTCTTGGTGACCCCATGGACCAGAGCACGCCAGGCACTCCTGTCTTCCACTGCCTCCTGCAGTTTGGTCAAACTCAGCCTTCTTTATGGTCCAGCTCTCACCTCCATACGTACATCACTACTGGGAAAACTCAGTGATCCTTATTCACATGTTGTTGTTGTTGTTTAGTCGTTTAGTCATGTCCGACTCTTGGTGACACCATGGACCAGAGCACGCTAGGCACTCCTGTCTTCCACTGCCTCCCGCAGTTTGGTCAAACTCATGTTGGTAGCTTTGAGAACAGTGTCCAACCATCTCGTCCTCTGTCGTCCCCTTCTCGTGCCCTCCATCTTTCCCAACATCAGGGTCTTTTCCAGGGAGTCTTCTCTTCTCATGAGGTGGCCAAAGTATTGGAGTCTCAGCTTCAGGATCTGTCCTTCCAGTGAGCACTCAAGGCTGATTTCCTTCAGAATGGAGAGGTTTGATCTTCTTGCAGTCCATGGGACTCTCAAGAGTCTCCTCCAGCACCATAATTCAAAAGCATCAATTCTTCAGCAATCAGCCTTCTTTATGGTCCAGCTCTCACATCACTACTGGGAAAACATAGCTTTTACTATACGGACCTTTGTCGGCAAAGTGATGTCTCTGCTTTTTAAGATACTGTCTAGGTTTGTCATTGCTTTTCTCCCAAGAAGCAGGCTTCTTTTAATTTCGTGACTGCTGTTACCATCTGCAGTGATCATGGAGCCCAAGAAAGTAAAATCTCTCACGGCCTCCATTTCTTCCCCTTCTATTTGCCTGGAGGTGATGGGACTAGTGACCATGATCTTAGTTTTTTTATGTTGAGCTTCAGACCATATTTTGCGCTCTCCTCTTTCACCCTCATTAGAAGATTCTTTAAGAGAACTTACTGAAAAGTAATTTCTGGTTCTGCAGTGAGGTTTCAAATCGTGTGCACTTTTCTAAATTGTAACCACATTTTCTGGTTAAGTTTTGTGTTCTGAGGATAGTTCTCCCAGCTCTCTTTCAAAGTCCATGAGTTGAAAATTAGAACCTTTCTATGTAGGAGGGAGACTGTAAAGGAGACAATCTCCACTTTACATATTTCTGACTACATCTCGGATAGGTATTGTACCCTATACCGTTATGTCTCCTTCACTTCTCATGATCAAAAGTGTATAATAAAGCAGTTATATAGCCCACTACTGTATTTATTGTAATCTACAATTATAGATTACAATATTATAGGGACGCGGGTGGCGCTGTGAGCCTAGGACTTGCCGATGAGAAGGTTGGCAGTTCGAATCCCTGCGACGGGGTGAGCTCCTGTTGCTCGGTGCCTGCTCCTGCCAACGTAGCAGTTCGAAAGCACGTCAAAGTGCAAGTAGATAAATAGGTACCGCTCCGGTGGGAAGGCAAACGGCGTTTCTGTGCGCTGCTCTTGTTTCGCCAGAAGCGGCTTAGTCATGCTGGCCACATGACCCGGAAGCTGTACGCCGGCTCCTTCGGCCAATAAAGCGAGATGAGCACCGCAACCCCAGTCGGTCATGACTGGACCTAATGGTCAGGGGTCCCTTTACTTTTACAATTATAGTGGCATACAACAATGGGGGTTAGGGAAGGTCATTCTATAAATACATTGTCAAAAGTGTGGCTATAGTATGCTGCTACTGCTTTAGTCGTTCCCTGGTTACAAATCTGGATTATTTAAAAGCATATCTGAACTCTTGTTAATCTTCAGAGAAATGCTGCCAGACTTTACAATGAAACGATTGTTTATTTTACATTAGGAACAATAGTTGAATAGTTTTCAACTATTTGGAACAGTTTTAGGTCTTTGAGAAAAGGTATTGCATTCATTCAGTGATACATTCTTGCGATGAAGAAGGGTTTCAGTATTTAGGTTAGACATGTGGATTCATATAAGTTAAAAAAAAAGTCAAATGGCTCCACCTTTCTTATTACTTTCTGAACAGTTTCTGCTCATCTGTAGCGAAGCATGCTTTGGATATCGAAATACGATGCTAAACCAGTGATTTCAGAAGTTAGAGGCTGGCTTCAGTGTAATGTTTAAGATCAGATTCACAGAGAGAAACAGCTGTGAGACTCCTGTTTAGCATTAGGTAAGGCAGTGCCCTTCACATCCAGCCAAAAGGAGACAGGCTAACCTTTCTGCGGCCCAACACACAACACCGTATTCCAGCTAATGGCTGGAAAGAGCGTTCATGCTCCATCTGCTGGGACTTAAAAGAAATAACCATGCAGTGTGCTTTAATGCTGTTTAATCACCCCTAATACCATTCATTCTCTCTAATGCTAAGTGAAGGTGAAGCCAAGGAGTGCTTTGCAGACTTAGAAGATCCTGAAAGGAGAAGGGTGGGTTCAGAAGTTGTGCTGTAGCCTAGGGCTTGCCAGTCAGAAGGTCAGCGGTTCGAATCCCCACGACGGGGTGAGCTCCCATTGTTCGGTCCCTGCTCCTGCCAACCTAGCAGTTCGAAAGCACATCAAAGTGCAAGTAGATAAATAGGTACCACTCTGGCGGGAAGATAAACGGCGTTTCCGTACCCTGCTCTGGTTCACCAGAAGCGGCTTAGTCATGTTGGCCACATGACCCGGAAGCTGTACACTGGCTCCCCTGGCCAGTAATTCGAGATGAGTGGCGCAACCCCAGAGTCGTTCGCGACTGGACCCTAACGGTCAGGGCTCCGTTGCATGAATAAGCCCTCCCAAGACTGGCAGCTTTTTGTCTGTCTTCCTGTACATGTGTGTGCTTCACTAACATGTTGTAATTTTTGTTTGTTTGCTTTACTTGTAGGAAGAGTAATAGATGTTGATCATGGAATTATCTGTGAAAACGTTCCTATCATTACCCCAAATGGAGATGTGGTGGCGTCAAGACTAAACTTCAAAGTAAGACGATGTGCAAGAATCTTCCGACCGTGGCCACCACAGTTAGCATAAATGCAGCATGCAGTTCATGTACCTTCTGTTAATTAATTGGACAACAGTATATAAAAGAGGGGGAACCAAGCAAAGCAGATGTAGTGACTCAAAGCTAGAAGCTTATAGTTTCTCTGACTTTGGTAAACAGGGAGACAGGATTCCCTTTCCCATGCTGCGGCCCGCACATTAAATCAATGTGCAGAGGAAAACAGGCATCTATGGGTTTTTGCCCCTGTCCATTGCAGAGATCATGAGAAAAGACTATACATGCATGTAAACTATTACACATCTAGGATCAGTACTTGTAGTAAGGAGCCCTTGCCATGTATACAGGCCCTGTGTAAGTACAGTCCTTTTTCTTGTTCCACCCAGTGAGTGGAGTATATAGCCGGAAGGGACAGCAAGGGTCATCTAGTCCAACCCCCTGGAAAGCAAAAAACTGTTACCCAACGTGGGCCTCGAACGCATCACCCTGAGATTAAGAGTTCCGTGCTATACTGACTAGATAGATAGATAAACTTTATTTGCATTAGCCAACGGCCGTAGCAACATAAAACAAGCAATATATACACAATTAAAAAACAACAACAATGGATAAAAAGGACCGTCAAATGACCAAGACCATCGTTCAAATAGTGGCCCTTAATCTCATTGCACCCTTGATAAACCTAGCAACTTTTGCTGTTGTCTGATCATTCTGATCTGATAGCAGGAAGAACAGTGTGGCCTCAGATGGGCGGCCTGGGATGTTAAGTAGCAGTGGGGTGAAGATCTCATTCCTCAGGTCTTTATAAAGGGGGCAAGACAGGAGAACACGAGCCACTGTTTCCAGTTTGCCGTCTCCACAGGGGCAGAGTCGCTTCTCAGTTGGAATCCTTCGGTATCTGCCCTCAAGTATGGCAGAGGGCATCACATCCAATCTGGCCAATGTGAAGGCACGTCTGTATTTTGGGATGGTTAATTTATACAAATATGGTGCCAGGGAGTCAAACTGGGGGGGGGGGTAAGGCATACCAAAGGCAGCGCTTCTTCATAATGGCCAGATTGTTCTGTTGCTCCAAGTCCTTCAGACGCTGTTCAATTAGTGATTTCAGCTATACTGACTAAACTATTGGGAATGGGGTCACTGGCACACAAGCCCTTAGCTTAAGGACAAGGGCAGTTGCTGCAGTTCTGCCACCCTCAAGGCATTGATTTAAATGTGTGGACTGGGATGTGCAAAGAGGGCTAGACAGTGAGGATGGCCTTTTCCCATTATCATGCCATTTCCAGGTTAATAACAACAGCTGGAACGCTCAGAGCACCTAAGAGCTACTCTTGGGTTCCATTGCTACCGTTAGATGTCCTATCTTTGCCTCCTAAGTAGACAAGCAGTTCTGCTTCTTGCCTTAAAAACATTATCAAGTCAAGAAAAGAGTATTAAAGTTGGGTGAGTGCTCTACTGCTGAGACAACCTTGAGACTTCAGAATCCGTGACCCTGAGGGCCAGGAAGATGGAAAAGCATGCTTGATAGCTGGCTAGAAGTATTAACAGAACCTACTGGGCTTGGTTTTTGGATTTTGTTTTTAGTTACTGAAAGGAATTTTAACTAGCTTGTGTATACTTCTTTAATCTATCCCATCCTCCTGCGCCGGATGATAGCATACATTCCATACATATATTATTTCTCAGCACACTTAAAGCACACAGATTCCCCCAAAGAATCTGTGGGAGGATTGTTTGTGCTGGGAACTGTAGCTCTGTTGAGGGGTGAACTAGAGTTCCCAGGATTCAGGTGGGCGTGTGGGTGTGCCTGATGTGGATGTGACCCCTTCACTTAGCTTTACAGTAAGAAGTTAGTTTTTCTGTGCTTTCATCCAGACACCTTTACTGAGAATTTATTATTATTATTATTATTATTATTATTATTATTATTATTATTATTATTGTACTATTATTGCTTATTATTATTAATTTACGATTATTACTTATTATTAATTTGTACCCTGCCCATCTGACTGAGTTCCCCCAGCCACTTTGGGCAGCGGCTTCCAACATATATAAAAACATAATAAAACATTAAACATTTAAAAACTTCCCCATATAGGGCTGCCTTCAGATGTCTTCTAAAGGTTGTACAGTGGTGCCTCGCAAGACGAAAAGAATCAGTTCCGTGATTCTCTTTGTCTAGCGGTTTTTGCGTCTTGCGAAGCAAGCCCATTGACGGATTAGAGGATTAGCGCTATTAGCGGCTTTTAGCGGCTTTTAGCGGCTTATCAGCTTATCGGATCAGCTGATAAGCGGCTTAGAAAAAGGGGGGAGGGGAAAAACCCCGCAGGAACTCGCAAGACATTTTCGTCTTGCGAAGCAAGCCTATAGGAGATTCGTTTTGCGAAGCACCTCCAAAACGGAATACTCTTTCGTCTAGTGAGTTTTCCGTCTTGCGAGGCATTCGTCTTGCGGGGCACCACTGTATAGTTACTTATCTCCTTGACATCTGATGGGAGGGCGTTCCACAGGGTGGGAGCCACTACCTAGAAGGCAAGTGTCCAGATTCCACATAAGGCAAGGTGTCAGCCTCTACTTTACTCAGTAATTGCAAAAAACAAAACACTGTGGGGATTTCCCCCATATACTGTGGGAGAAGAAATGTGTTCTGAAATTCTCACTTCACCAAAAGTGTTAATAGCAGGGGTCAGCAACCTTTTTTAGCCGTGGGCCGGTCTACTGTCCCTCAGACCATGTGGGGGGCCAGACTGTATTTTGAAGGGGGGGGAAATGAACAAATTCCTATGCCCCACAAATAACCCAGAGATGCATTTTAAATAAAAGCACATAATCTACTCATGGGATGCCGGTGGCACTGTGGGTTAAACCACTGAGCCTAGGACTTGTCGATCAGAAGGTCGGCGGTTTGAATCCCCGTGACGGGGTGAGCTCCCGTTGCTCAGTCCCTGCTCCTGCCAACCTAGCAGCTTGAAAGCACATCAAAGTGCAAGTAGATAAATGGGTACTGCTCTGGTGGGAAGGTAAATGGCGTTTCCGTGCGCTGCTCTGGTTCGCCAGAAGCGTCTTAGTCATGCTGGCCACATGACCCGGAAGCTGTCTGTGGACAAACGCCGGTTCCCTCGGCCAATAAAGCGAGATGAGCACCGCAACCCCAGAGTCGGTCATGAATGGACCTAATGGTCAGGGGTCCCTTTACCTTTACTTTATTCTACTCATGTAAAATCACCAGGCATGCCCCACAAATAACCCAGAGATGCAGTTTAAATAAGAGGACACATGCTACTCATGTAAAAACACGCTGATTCCAGGACTGTCCGCAGGCAGGATTGAGAAGATGATTGTGCCGGATCCAGCCCCGGGTCTTAGGTTAGTGACCCCTGATTAATAGCATGAAGAGACTGGCCCTGAGATTCACGATCTGTCTTTTTGCAGTCTGTAAACAAGGATTGTATATCAGTAAACTGATCCTGTTCCTTTTAAAAGTCGGTAGGAGCCTTCAGGATTTGAAGCATGGCTCATTTCCAGCCAAAGCTCTCAAACGGACCTTGAGTTTTAAGGAACTAAGCAAATGTGCAAGCTACGGAATTGCAAACTTCAGAGCAGAATCTAAAAAATAATAATTAAATTAGGACATGATCCGTAAGGGAGGGAATTTATCTTTGTGCTTCTGTGTTCTTGATGCTGTTTCCTGATCCTGACACATAAGTGCTTCAGCACAGATGTGCACCCAAGAGTTTCTCTGGCTTTCCCATTCATTTTAATACATCAACTGCACACATTAATTTCTGTGTGTTCTGTAGTTCCATCCGCTGAGATGAAGCAGGACCCAGCTGAGCAGAGGACACCATAAATGGCAGAGTATCAGCAATGGAATTGGACTATGTGGTTTTCCAGATAGCCCATAATTTTCCCTTGAGGATCCTTTTAGGGGCTTCCTCCACAGTAAAGAATAGAAGCATATAACCTCTCTCCCTACATATGCATAGATCCATGTGATATCATTGTTCCACGCTGCTTCCTCATGGCGTGGTGGGGTGAGTCATATGTGATGATGATGATAAAAATAATGATGGTGATGGTGAACCCACTACTTCACCAAGTGGATAGCATTGCATGGCTTTATATGCAAATCAGCTGTTGGCCCATTGATGTGATAAACTTTTTCAGCCACATTAATTGGCTGAGAGCTGATCATGTAGATGCCGTGAGCCAGCAATACCATATTTTTCTCTCTATAAGACGCACCCGACCATAAGACGCACCTAGTTTTTAGAGGAGGAAAACAAGAAAGCAACGCAAAGCCTCTTGAGTGAAGAGACAGGAGCGCTCCGGCTGCGCTCAAGAGTCTTTGCGTGGCTATCGCTGAAGCCGGAAGAGCAAGAGGGATTGGTGCGCACCCATTCCTCTCGCTCTTCTGGCTTCTGGGATAGCTGCGCAGCCTGCATTCGCTCCATAAGACAGACACACACTTCCCCTTACTTTTTAGGAGGGGGAAAGTGCGTCTTATAGAGAGAAAAACACGGTGCTTTATACCTGGCGAATTAGTAGGTACATTTTTATTCCTAGAACTTTCAGTGCTAGGAAATACAGTGGTACCTCGGGTTACATGTGCTTCAGGTTACATATGCTTCAGGTTACACACTCTGCTAACCCAGAAATAGTGCTTCAGGTTAAGAACTTTGCTTCAGGATGAGAACAGAATTTGTGCTCTGGCGGCATGGCGGCAGCAGGAGGCCCATTAGCTAAAGTGGTGCTTCAGGTTAAGAACAGTTTCAGGTTAAGAACAGACCTCCAGAACGAATTAAGTACTTAACCCGAGGTACCACTGTAAACACCAGGAAATCTTTCACACTCCCCCCCCCACAGAACATCTTAGTGGGGAATTCCCAGTAGGGAATGTGTGCTAATATTGCAACCAGGTGGCCAGGGCTGATCGCGTGGGTCTTCCTCGCCTGCTCAGCACTTCCCTAGGAATCATAGATTTGTAGAATTGCAGAGTTGGAAGGGTCCACGAGGGTCATCTAGTCCAACCCCTTGCAATACAGGAATCTTTCAGCCAATATGGGGTTTGAACCCACAACCCTGAGATTAAGAGTCTTCCGCTCTACTGACTGCGCCATTCCTCATTTGGCAGTAGGGGAATATATATCAGGTGGGAATAACCCAAGCAATTGGCAGTACCACACAATGATAACGTTTTACACACAATGGTATGAGATTGTGGCATAGGGTATCAGTTCCCACTTCTCTCTCTGTGTGTGTAATTAGTTTTGGGGGGGAGAAGGGGGTGTCTCATACTTTATTAGCACTATAACGTTTATGATTGTTGTAACTATACATGGTCTCTTTAAAAAGAGACACTTTCTAAGTGCAGAAGGGGTAAAAATTCTGGCGAAAAATTGCCATGTTTATATATAGTTTACTTCCTCCGCTCTGATATTCATTTAGATCTAAATATAATCATATCCATTTTCACTAACGACAAATTGCTGACATAGAATGAGATCCTAGATTTCCCATATTAATCTCAGTTCATAAAGACCGCAAAACTCAACACATTGTGGAAAGCAAATGTTACGATTTTGACCTTAGTGTGGTCAAGTCAACTGAGGAAAGGTTTTGTCCTAAAACTGTAGGCCCAGTCCAAGAAATATTGGGACTCTTGTTGATTATGGCACATGTTGCATGGGCGTGTTTTTCACACACCTATTTTTGCAGAAGCCAAATGTTCCTACTTAGTAAAAAATAAACTGCAGTTAGTTTATAGCCAATAGAGGAAGCACATGGGAATAAAACACAAGCTATGGACTATATATATGAAGCCACTGTTCTTGGTTATGGTAAATGGGACTCCACAATTATATTTCAATTGCTTTTTTCCTGTCCAAGCCACAGTGAGAGCACAGAAGACTAGTCTAAGAGTGTTTTTTTATGCATAATTCTCACTGCAGCATTCTTCTTCACTGCCGTGTTTCCCCCAAACATAATATTAAAAAGGTCAATTGTGTGGATCGCTGAGAATCATGTGCATAAAAAACACTCTTTAATGCTAAACTGTGGTTTAACATTCCAGCTTGCATCGCCCTCCCGCCTCGCCTCTTTCGCCGCAGCAACAAGAAAGAGATGGGAAGCGTCCGTTTCCATGTTAGATTAACCACAGTTTAGCATGTTGCCTAACCCCTAAACTGTGGTTTGTCAAAACTATGGTTGCTTGAAACAAGCCTACTTCCTAAGCTGTAGTTTGAAGTTCAGACAGAAAACCATAGCTTGTTGAGACGCATTGTCATAACTCTAAACTTTGGTTGACGTTGCATCAAAGTCAGTCCTGTGTTAGATTGCTGATGGAAATAATTGCTTTCTCAAAGGTTATTGTGTTTCTCATAACTTGTAGGTGGAAGAAGGTATGCATCTTCTAATCACTGGACCTAATGGTTGTGGGAAGAGTTCTCTCTTCAGGATTCTAAGTGGTTTGTGGCCTGTCTATGAAGGAGTTCTTTACAAACCACCTCCTCAGCATATGTTCTACATTCCTCAGAGGTTTGTGCTTTTACTTGTATCTGTTTTCGCAAAACAATATATTTTTTATAAATAACAAGTGTTTTGGAGATATAGTGCTCAAGGCAACTCAAAGGAACAAAACAATTAAAAACAATGAACCAATATAAGATTATCGGAGGTCTATGAGTGTCAGCTGGGCTTCTTTGATTTCTTGGATTGGGGCGGGGGCAGGTATTGATTTTAGAAAAACGAGAGAAAGGCCATAGTCAACAACTGTTGACAGACTTCTTAAAAGGCTACACTAGCTTCCACTAGAGTGACACTAGGGATGCTTCTCAATCTCTAAACGGGAAAAATCAAAAGGAGGATTATTGAAATTTTCACATTGGTGTGGTAGGTGGGAGGATATAGGAAAGGAGGGGACTTACTCATCGCGAGATACAGACACAGGGTAAGCAGCAATTTGAAGAGTAATTAGGGTGGTCCAACAGCAGAATATTGCTCTATCTTGACAAAAGCAAGTGGGACTTTTAATGATGTTTGGATCTTGTGCAATAGCTTGATTAAAAACTGCCCACTCCTAACATGAAAAGCACATTAGCTCTTACCTAGCTGCTGAAAGCAATGGAAGAGCTGGCATTGTTGCTTTCCGTGAGATTCGGCCATGAATAACTCTCAACTGAAGTGGGGACAATAAGCTTAAACCACCAGAGGGCTTTTCTGTGTGAATATATTTCAAGAGAAAGGGGCTGCTGGTGGTGTGTGGGGAACTTGTGGACCTTCAGATGCTGCTAACTCCCATCAGCCCCAACAAGCGTGGTCAGTGGCCAGGAGTGATGGGAGCTGTAGTTCAGCGACTTCTGGAGGGCTGAGGGCTCACCACAACTGGACTAGTGCAGGAAAACATCTATGGATTTATGTCACTATTTATGCCATCCTTCTTCCCAAAGTCGCCCAGGGCAGCCAACATCAAAAACATCAAAACAATACATTTTAAAATGTAACAAAAACCTATTTAAAATATTTTGAACCCACCTAAGAACATTTTGGGGACATGGGTGGTGCTGTGGGTTAAACCACAGAGCCTAGGACTTGCCGATCAGAAGGTCAGCGGTTCGAATCCCCACAACGGGGTGAGCTCCCATTGCTCAGTCCCAGCTCCTGCCAACCTAGCAGTTCGAAAGCACGTCAAAGTGCAAGTAGATAAATAGGTACCGCTCCAGCGGGAAGGTAAACGGCGTTTCCATGCGCTGCTTTGGTTTGCCAGAAGTGGCTTAGTCATGCTGGCCACATGACCAGCTGTACGCTGGCTCCCTCGGCCAATAAAGCGAAATGAGCGCCACAACCCCAGAGTCGGTCACAACTGGGCCTAATGGTCCCTTTACCCTTTACCTTTAAGAACATTTTTTAAAAAGGATATCTAAAAGCTTACTGGTTTCAAGTTGTCCTGACCTGTTTCTTTTAGCCATCAAATGCATGGGTAAACAGGAATGTTTTTAAACGTCTCCCGAAAGTCAATAATGAAGGAGACATTGCAGCCATCATCTGCTTGAATCTTACTCAGCACAGTTTGCAAATGCCACTATTTGTATTGGATTTCTCTGAATTAGTAGACTAGCCCTTTAAGGCAACATGCTGTGTTGTCTTCCTAATTAAATGTAGCCCTAGCTGAATCTGCCCAGATGGGGATTGTCTTGATTCCATATGGTTTAATTGAGAATTTTGCTTGCCTTCATCTGTAAGAACTCTCCATTTATAAGTGAATACACAGATAGCCTGAGGAATTGTTTTTGTATCATTGTGCCTACTGATACAGCATGAGATACGGCCCAGAAATGTGACCATACAATTTACCATTATAAAATGTATAGGAGTAACCTGGGCAAGTCTCCAGGAGGGAATATTAGCTTTAGAGATTAACTGTCATTTTCTCCCCTAGCGTCCCAGGCATTCTGGCCGTCTGCTAATTAGAACCAGGGCTTAGAGTTAGAGAAATCCCAGACAGGGATTATATTTCCTAAAATACTTTGCACAACGTCAAAGTTGATATTTATAATGCCCCTTGCCTGGGAGGTTTTGAATGACGGAGGATTTGGTCAAAGTTAAGGAACACATATTTACACTTGCGCCCTAAGGTGTGTGTAAATGTCACGTAATAACTTTTTTAAAACCTTTTTTTAAAAATAATAAAAACTATGTAGATTACATCCAAAGCAAAAATTTTGTACATAATTTTGCTTTCTTCATTTAATTGGTATTGCAGATTATTTTAATACTTCTTGCTATTACTTATTACATTCACCATCTTATCTAATAATAATAATAATAATTTTATACCCCACTTATCTGGCTGGGTTGCCCCAGCAACTCTGGACGGCTTCCAACACATATAAAAACATAATAAAACATCAAACATTAATAACAACAGTCTGACCCAATACAAAAAACTAACAGTAACTTTAAAATAAACAACATATCAAATAAAGCAAGATTCAACAATCCATTAGAATCTAATAGTAAATAGTATTATTTGCTGACATTTAAACAGCTTACACTTACAATAAAGAATTACTAAACTACAATTGATAAAAGCAACGGCAAGTCACAATGCATAAAATGCCACAAACCATACAAAACCACGTAAAAGGGTGGAATTGAGAATCAAGAACACACAGCTTAATAACATGATTATTTTTAATTATCCCTGAACTCCTCTCTTCCCAGCTGCTTCTGCTGTTCTTCAAGAAGTTCAGGCGGTGGGTTCAGGAATTGAGAATCAAGAACACACAGCTTAATAAAATTATTTTTAATATCCTGAACTCTTCTCTTCCCAGCTGCTTCTGCTGTTCTTCAAGAAGCTCAGGCGGTGGGTTCAGGGTCCTTCCCCTCCCCACGTTATAGATCAAGATCAGCCCAGTGTGGGTTAAGCTGTGATAAGATCACTGGCCGAAGGAGCTTCCTGGATGGATTGCAGATTTGAGTATCCAATACGCAGACCCAGAGCTAGCAATATGACACACACACACACACACACACACACACACACACATCCCAGAGCTTTTTGAACCTAGCTTCCATCTTCACTGACCCTGGGCCTGATGGGTGCCTCCCCCACTCTAACCATTCCTCCCTACTGGGTTGTGTGGTGCAGTAGAATATTTCAATTCTTTATGCACAGCCCTTTCTTCAGAGTTCCCTGACTCCGAATTCTGTCTTCGTAGGCTTAGCAGGAAACATAACCGTACAGTCACTATACAGTCATACCTCGGGTTGAAGTAGCTTCAGGTTGAGTATTTTCGGGTTGCGCTCCACGGTGACCCAGAAGTAACGGAACACATTACTTCCGGGTTTCGTCACTTGCGCATGCGCAGATGCTCAAAATGACGTCACCTGCATGTGCGGAAGCAGCGAATCGCAGCACGCACAGACGCGGGTTGCGTTCGTTTCAGGATGCGAATGGGGCTCTGGAATGGATCCCGTTCGCATCCAGAGCTACCACTGTAAATTGATTCAGCTACCCACACCCCATTTCAAAAACCTACATGTCTTGCATCTGCCCACTGAATGCTTTCCCCCTGGTCGCCGTATCTTAGGAATGTGGTACTTCTTTCCCACCCTCTTTTTGTAGGCCTTTGGTTGCACATATTTACATAATTTTGCCATGTCAACCTATCCCATCTCAGTTCTGCACGTGGTTTAGAATGGTTTCTCATACCGTATTGGCCCGAATATAAGCCGCACCCGAATATAAGCCACACCTTTAAAATTCAAGGGGGGGGAAAAAAAGGCAATACCCAAATATAAGCCGCTCCCTTAAAATTCCGCAGGCACTCACGCCCATTCCGTTTTACTGTATATCTGTTTCAGCAGCAATGTCATAAAAGCCCATTTTTGTAAGGTCACGAATTTAAGCCCCACTTTAACTTTTCGCGGTCTGAATTTGGGGGGAAAGTGAGGCTTATATTCAGGCCAGCACGGTAAGTGCTTCTGTCTTACTATAGATTTGGCCAGTTTTCCTGTTGTGCCTCCCAGCTTGAAACAGATACTGACATCTATTTGTTAGGGGGGGGCAGTTGTTCAAATACTTGTACTGGCTTATATGTAAATAATAATAGCAATCACGATCATGTCAGCAACAGCTCTTCATCAGTGTGCTCCCAAGTGGTGATGTAACAAGAAAAGTTGACCGCCTTTTTTACTTGCATGTCACGGTCATGCATTACGTTCAGGCCACGTGTTCTTGTAATCTTTTCCCCAACTCTCCGGCTCCTCCGTTTCGCACCAGAGCCTTACAAAGGAAGTGTCATAAAGGGCAGGAAATGTCCTGACAGCTGCTTGAGATTTCACAGCGCTGACTTTATCGTGATTGACAGCCAGCTCCCTGCTGCGTCTCCCCAGTGGTTCTGAATCCCTGACGGAGGCAGTTTCTGATTTGCGCGGCTGCAAGGGAGCCGATAAAAATTTCATGAAATCAAGGAGCGTTGCTTAACCTGGCTTATCCTTCAATCGCACGGCTTCCTTTCCAGATTAAGGATTTGTGCTCTTTCTGCGGTTCGGTTGTTTATTGTGCAATAATATATTTCTGCCTGTGACAGTAGCTTCTAATTACACATCGTGCTGGGAAAGCTCTATGATCTGTGCCCCGTAAACTATGTTAGCGGGTGTAAGGTAATTATGCTCAGGCTTGGTAATTGAGCTCCTTGAAATATTTAGCAGGCGCTCTTGGATACTGGAGAGGAAAGCTTACGGTTGGCTATTTTGGGCTCAAATCAATTATTTATATCTGGAGAGAGTTGTGGAAACTAAAGCTTGCCCTAAAACACCCTTGAACTTATTTCAATGGAGTGGGAGAATGCTATAGAGAGAAGATGCTCTTCGTTAGACATTCCACCAGACGTGTATATTTTAGCAGTTCCTCCATCGTCATGATGGGCAAATGTATATAACAGAACTTAACTTCCAACAGGGCAAATCTACGGTACATATTTATTTTATTTTATTTATTTTATTGCAATAAATATTTTATTCTTTATTCCATATAGAAAGTTACATTTGATACTCAACAATCATATTCCAGTTCAACAGAACTAGTGACTTCCTTCTCATCCAACATCAATGTTTATAACCCAAGTTACATACAATTAGGGACGCGGGTGGCGCTGTGGGTTAAACCATTGAGCCTAGGGCTTGCCGATCAGAAGGTCGGCAGTTCGAATCCCCGTGACGGGGTGAGCTCCCATTGTTCAGCCCCAGGTCCTGCCAACCTAGCAGTTCGAAAGCACTTCAAAGGGCAAGTAGATAAATAGGTACCTCCATGCACTGCTCTGGTTCGCCAGAAGCGGCTTAGTCAGTCATGCTGGCCACATGACCCGGAAGCTGTACGCCGGCTCCCTCGGCCAATAAAGCGAGATGAGCGCTGCACCCGCAGAGTCGGCCACGACTGGACCTAACGGTCAGGGGTCCCTTTACCTTTACATATAATTGCGTTTTAAAGTTCCGTCGTCTAATTTCATCCTCTCTAACATGTTTCCTAATATGTTCTGCTATTTTCTTACACTTCAGACCCCACTGTGGTCTTCGCATATGGGAAATAACTTTTTCTATAGACTAGAAAGGGTTCCCAGTCTTCTTTAAAAGATTCTTTACTTGTATGTTTTATCAGTGCCGTCAGTTTTGTAATATGCCATCTCTGCATATTACAAAGATTTTTATCAACCATTCTTCCCTTGAGGGTGTTCACGTCTTCCGTTTTGGTTCATAGAGAATCCTTGCCTCTGTCGTCACATACATAAAAACCATTGAGGCTGCCCTTAGTACAAATTTACAGTGCATCATCAGAATCGCAGTTTGTTAAAGGTGTTGAGGATTCTTGGTTAAAGACCAAGCTGTTACAGAACTACAGTTCCCAAAGTTCCCGGGAGATGGGGAATGGGTATTTAACCCACCAAAGTCTTCAGTATAAGAAATGCCCTTAGTTTTTATGTTCTGTAAATGTAATGTGTATGGGTTGCTCGTGCATAAGTTGCCGCCTCTCCGGGCTTTGTTGCCTTGCTAAACCTTTCAGTCTGGGCAGCCCTTCACTTCGTGGCTGCCTCAGTCGCTAGCAGAATCCGTCAGTGGGCGCTTCTTAAATCTTTTCCAACATAAAAGTTGTTTGACACCCAGTCTCCTCCTACTCTCTCTGCGCGGAAGTCTTCTGCGCAGGGTGGGCGTGGGTAGCAGAGGACCCGTGCTCTCCCCGCTGGTGTCCGGTGAAGAGTCCTGGAGCCCTCTCGCCGATTCCCCCATCAGCCCCTCTATATCCCTGGTGTTGCGCTGATTTGCTTCCCCAGCCTCTCTCCCTGCTGGGCCCTTCTCCAGCATCATTTGAGAGCCTTCCCTCCGCCTCTAGCTCCGATGTCAGTTCCCTGACATCAAAAGCCTTCCGTTGTGTTCTGTAGATCATTTTTTCTATAGATATTTTTTTCCTATCCATTAGCCTTGAGAATTCCAGCAAATGTGCATTGCACATCTGTAAGATGCAGGTTTTGAAAGACTGCTGTGTCAGCCCAGCACCCATATTAGCCTAATTCCTAAGCTTTGGAGGGACGGTTCTCCCAGGAACAACAGAATAAAATCAGTCCAGAGGCCTTAAGAAATTGCCACCAATACTAGCTCTCACGTGAGGGGCGCGGGTGGTGCTGTGGGTTAAACCACAGAGCCTAGGACTTGCCGATCAGAAGGTTGGCGGTTCGACTCCCCGCGACGGGGTGAGCTCCCATTGCTCAGTCGCTGCTCCTGCCCACCTAGCAGTTCAAACGCACATCAAAGTGCAAGTAGATAAATAGGTACCGCTCCGGCAGGAAGGTAAACAGCGTTTCCGTGCGCTGCTCTGGTTTGCCAGAAGCGGCTTAGTCATGCTGGCCACATGACCCGGAAGCTCTCCGCCGGCTCCCTTGGCCAATAAAGTGAGATGAGTGCCACAACCCCAGAGTCGGCCACGACTGGACCTAATGGACCCTTTACCTTTACTAGCTCTCACTACCCAGTTGTTTGTTTCAGTTCTGATTCTGTGTTTAAATCGCTTTTCAAATGATCCAGTCCCCTATTTATACATAGTTAATCATGGACCATCATCCAAATAATATGCGTGTGGAATTGCATCGGGTGCAAATGGTGTGTGAGGAATTGTGGATTGAGCTGGCGGTCTTCTCAGAGATTTCACTATAGTGATGCCCACTGCATGTGAGAACTGGAGACAGCCGCCTCTCCGGTCAGAGATTTGCTTTATCTTTATGACGTGGCACTTATTATTATTGCAATTATATCGCACCTTGCTTCCAAGGAGCTGGAGATGACTTGATCCCCCTTTCCCATTTAATCCCCACAACAACCTTCTGAAGTAGGTTAGGCTGAGAGAGCATGACTAGCCCAGAGCCCCTCATTGAGCTTTGTGGTTGAATGGGAATTTGAGCCTAGGTCTGCTTGGTCCCAGTCCAGCACTGTAACCACTGCACCACACTGTCTCTCTTCCCACTGCTGTGAAGATAAAGACCCTTGTGAAATGCAGTATAGACCAGTTTCTTTGGAAAGGAAGGAAGGAAGGAAGGAAGGAAGGAAGGGCGGAAGAGCCAAAGTCCTCTGATCACATTTGTTTTCAGCATCGGGTAAAATTATCAATAATAAATTCAGGTAATATTATTACAGCTTTCTGACATGGGAACACATAGTATCACGCGTAATATGTACATATGCATTTGTAGAAAGCAAAAAACCAAGCTGGAAAACCCGTAAGAATGTAACATTTTTTGGTCATGCCACATCCTGACTCTGATGTCGTACTGAGTCAATGTCATTTGTCACATGTGACATTCATGTGACATGTGTCCATGTAACACAAAGAAGGAAGCATTTTTTGGAGCACTGGGTGCCAGTATTCAGTGAATGCAGTTTTCTTTTTAAATGCCCAGAGCAAATGAATTCCTTTAGTAAGCCACAGCAAAAGACCGCAGTTCCGCCTTAAGCTCATTTCACATGCACATATTGATCCTGAATCCTCCGACAACTGCTGTGCTCATCATATGTTTCATTGTTTAGTTATTTATTTAAAGGAATTTCTAAACCTTTTAGCCCTTTAAAAACCCCTAAGTGGTGTACACTATCTCTAGTATAAAAACGATATCCATCAAAACAAATAGGATAATAATAATAATAATAATAATAATAATAATAATAATAAAACAACCTCAAAACATATGCAGTGTATAAAAGCAAGTAAAACAGAGATTCTGGGGATTCTCACACATAAAACAGAGTCCTTTGCTCAAATGGCTTATAATATTATATAGCCTCTGTCCAAATACATTGTAATATTTGCTCTCTTATTTCTGGGAAGCCATCATATAATGTCAAGCAAATATTCACTGGTGCTCTAACTCTGTCCTGATATGTCACAGATGATCTGAAACACAAGCCTTGGAGTTACAGTTAATATCATGTTTACATAGGTATTGCATCTGATTCCGTGAAAATTTATTTCTAGTATCTACTTCTATAAAAGTAGACTAAGTTTTCATGTGAAAACAATTGTGGAACTGTAAAGCAAAAATTCCCACAAGGTGTTTAGGATGAACCTTCAACCTGTCATAAAACAACAACAAAGCAATTACTCTTTCTGCTCAAAAATATTCTTTCTTTGACAGTCACTCGTAGCCGAGTAAGACTGTCTTCCATAAACACGGTTTTAACAATGAGTCCATAAGTGACTGTGGAGGCCAATTCTGGATCCACACGTCCTTCCACAGTGGGGACATTGGTTTCCAGGCAGGAGTTGATCACGGTGTGGATTTGCCAAGTGTGCCTTCCTCTTGGCACGTTTCTCCCTTGCGTCCTGAGTTCGAGTGTCTTCAAAGTCCATGACACCTTTGGTAAAGGCTGTTCTCCAACTGGAGCGCTCTAGACTGCCTGTGTGCTTATCTATAGGAGAATCTAGCTTGGCAAATTGTCCTGGAAATTTTGTTTGTTTTTTATAGCAAAAATGATACCATCCATAAGCCCAAATGAAATAATTCTTTGTAGGCATCCAGCTATGCTCCATTTGCGGAGAACGAATATTGAATCTTACGTCTAGTTCTCATGTACCCTGGTCGTAAATATTTGTAGATTCTTTGCTTGTAAACCTGGTGAAATGTTGCTGTATTTGCCTGTTTGTGGCACAGACAGTTTTAGAGTCCGGCACTTTTCTGTGTCTGCCATTATCTGAATGTGCCAGAGGACATTCTCAAGGCTGAGCACCTGTCAGAGTGAAGCTGGAAACCAGAAAGTTGTGCCAGGAGGTCAGAGCTGGGAAGTCAAGTCAGGAGTCAATACTGAGGAACAAGGCTAGGAATGAAAGCTTGAAAGAGTAAATCCAAAATGTGCCAGAGCTGGGAAGGCTTTTGCTGCCCAGGCAAGTTCTAGCCAACCTCATAGGCAACCTCGGCCCTCCAGTCTTTTGGGACTACAACTCCCATGATCCCTAGCTAACAGGACCAGTGGTCAGGGATGATGGGAATTGTAGTCCTAAAACAGCTGGAGGGCTGAGGTTGCCTATGCCTGTTCTAGCCCAAGGAGGAAGGCTGTGTTTGTGTAGGTATATATTTTCTGTTTTACAATATAAAATACTCATTTAAACATCCTTAAAATATCATTGACTTCCCTTCTTCCCTTTCCATGGTTCATTTTGCTTATCATAAATCCCTGCATGTTTTACAAAAACTAAACCATTCAGTATTCCATTATTACATCCATAATAAATATCAATCAATCATACATCCATCAAAACTTATTTACACTGTTGAATTAATCTTAATGCTGCCAGCGTTTTCAGCTGTACACAATTTTCGCCGATATATTCAATAAACATTTCCCAGTCTCCTCTAAACGTATGTTCTTCTTGTTCTCTTATTCTCCATGTTAACTCTGTAAGCTGTGCATATTCTGTCAGCTCTAGTTGCCATTCTTCTTTGGTTTGAATCTCACTCGTATTCCACTTTTGGGCTAATAAACCACGGGCCGCAGTAGAAGCATACATAAATAACCGTTTTTGACACCTGGGAGGAGGAAGGCTTTTGTAGTTCTTCCTGTTTAGGAGGATTTGGTGGCCTGCCTGGATCGGTAGGACCAGTCGAGCAGCTGAGAACTAATACATCCCTTAAAAAAATATGCTGCAGACTGCAATCCTAGTAGCTCACCACAGAGAGCAGCAAAGGGCTGAAGATTCCCTGCTTAAGTCCTGGGAGCTCCTGATAAATGTATACAAACAATCCGTTGTCTTGGAAAATGGGGTGTGGGGCATTCTACTCACTGTTAGATGTGGGCAATGTTAATTTCGAAAAATCGCAGCTTTTGAATAACCGAGGCTCAAAAATGAGAGTTCCACGGTGTACCTGGAAGAAATTGAACAGGAAAATGCATTCCTACTTTGATGTACGCTACTGTGTACTCAGGCAAGGTGACTTTTGTGCGAGGGATAATGTGCGGTTCTTCTTTATCAGGCGGGTTGCTCTTGAGCCACAGTGATCCATGTCGCTGCACTGCAGTCTGTTCTGCAAACAAGGCATTGTTCTCTAGAGTGTGTTTACTGAAACAGTCACCCTCAAATAATTACAGTATTTAGAAACACCACATTTAAAGCATTATGCGCTGCTCAAAGAACCCTAAACAGCAGGGTTGAGATGTGACTCCCCGGGAGGCGGCTAATTTTCTCTCTGCTGCTTTACAGACCTTACATGTCCATTGGAACGCTACGGGATCAAGTGATCTATCCTGACTCTGTGGACGACATGCGCGAGAAGGGCTACCAAGACCAGGATCTGGAGTGCATCCTGCAGATAGTTCATTTGAATCACATAGTGCAAAGAGAAGGAGGTAAACACTTGAGCAAATTCAGGGCTGCCCCAATAATGTCGAGGTAAAAAGGTAAAGGACCCCTGGGCAGTTAAGTCCAGGCAAAGGGGACTGCGGGATGGCAGCACTCATCTCAATTCAGGCCGAGGGAGCCAGTATTTGTCCACAGACAGCTTTCCAGCAGGACTAAACCGCTTCTGGCGCAACGGGATACCGTGACGGAAACCAAAGCGCACGGAAATGCCGTTTACCTTCCCGCCGCAGCGGTGCCTATTTATCTACTTGCACTGGCGTGCTTTCGAACTGCTAGGTTTAACAACAGGAGCTGGGACAGAGCAACGGGAGCTCACCCCATTGCAGGGATTTGAACCGCCGACCTTCCAATCAGCAAGCCCAAGAGGCTTAATGGTTTAGACCACAGCGCCACCAATGTCCCAGTAATGTCAGACACAACCTGCCCACTTAGAGGGGAGGAGGAAGGGGTCTGTTGGGAGAACTCAGGATCTGCCTTCAGTCTGGAAAGGTTTCTGACTTTGCAAGTACCGTATTTTTCGCTCCATAAGATGCACCTGACCATAAGACGCACCTAGTTCTTAGAGGGGGAATGCAATAAAAAAAAAATTCTTTAAAGGGAGCGCTGAGCAGAGCCTGTATGCATCCCAGGCTCTGCTCAGTGCTCCCTTTCACGAGCCGCGTGGAGCGTGTGTGCGGTGCTTGCAGGCTTTTCCCCGAGGAGGGAGAAGGGCCCAAGGGCACACACACTCCGCGTGGCTCTTGAAAGGGAACTCGGCTCTTTGGGGCTTTTGCGGGAGGTGGGGGAAGGGACTGAGGGGCTAAGCCAGAAGCTAGAAGAGCTAGAGGGAGTGCTGCGCAGTGATCCCTCTTGCTGTTCTAGCTTCTGGGATAGCTGCGCAGCCTGCATTCGCCCCATAAGACGCACACACATTTCCCCTTACTTTTTAGGAGGGGAATAGTACGTCTTCTAGAGCGAAAAATACGGTAATTAATAGCAATATAATTGTTGCTGGGTTTTCTCCAAATCTGATGCCCTGCTCGGCGCCATTGCCAGATCCCCCAGAGAAGGTGGCAGAGCAGATACTGCAGGACCACAGATAGCTCCAAGGAACTATCTGTAGGAACTTGCTGTACCGTGGTACCTCGGGTTATGAACTTAATTCATTCCGGAGGTCCGTTCTTAACCCGAAGCTGTTCTTAACCTGAAGCGCGCTTTCACTAATGTGGCCTCCTGCTGCCGCCACCGCACGATTTCTGTTCTCATCTTGGGGCAAAGTTCACAACCTGGAGCAACTACTTCCGGGTTAGCGGAGTTTGTAACCCGAAGCGTCTGTAACCCAAGGTACCACTGAAGTTGAGCCTTTTAAGCTCAATCTGCTTTCAACTTTTAAGCCCATGCCCAGGCTACCTCTCTCAGGTTGCAGCCCTTGTGCAGCTCATCTGCACTGTGCATATGTTTATAATCCAAATTTATAAAAATACCCAAAGTACAGTATAGTAAACGTCCATTTGTTACTTAAAGCTGCTCTCTGAACTCCAGTTACCTGGAAATAAGCTCCTTAGAATTCAGCAGGACTTTCTTCTGAGTAGACATGGTTAGGATTGTACTCTAAAGCTGACCTGTTAAAGACAAAAATGGAGAAAAGAAAGAAAAGGAAGTTTAAATTGGAGAGTAAAATGTACCTGTTCTTTTTGGGTGCCTTTGAAGGGTGGGATGCTGTTACAGACTGGAAGGATGTCCTGTCCGGAGGAGAAAAGCAGAGAATGGGGATGGCTCGGATGTTCTACCACAAGTAAGTAAATTTTTTCCAAGTATGGATAGGATGGACATGGGTAGATTGTATTGGTATTGCTCAGGGGGTTCAAGGCAGAATAAAGCACATGGTGCGGTAGAGGGCCCAGTTCAATGCTGGTATTGACCTATAAAGCCTCAAGACCTTAAGAGGCGCCTCTCTCCATAATAACTAACCTGGACCCTGCTCTCGTCATTTGAGGCCCTTTTCTATGTCCCCCTTCCCTGAGAGGTTTGGAGGGTGGCAACATGAGACTTTAGCTGTTCCTGAGTTGCTCTTTGCGCATTTATAGTCTGTACAAACAAGAACCTTACTGTGCTGAAAAACAAAAACACACACACAAAAAACAACCATTTTCTTAAGGTCCAGCAACTTGTCTTGCCAAGCTGACAGAAGCTGCATTTAAGTATTGTTTACTTGTGGCAGGTGGTCCAGGTTGCTTTGAAATTAAGGGACAGTCCAAGCACAGGCATAGGCAAACTCGGCCCTCCAATTGTTTTGGGACTACAACTCCCATCATCCCTGACCACAGGTCCTGTTAGCTAGGGATGATGGGAGTTGTAGTCCCAAAACATCTGGAGGGCCGAGTTTGCCTGTGCCTGGTCAAGTACATGGTGAGGGAAACAGCATGGACTCCCATTTCCAGAGAAAAACTTAGAAGAGACATTGTTTGGGGTGAAGAGATCTCTGCACCAGCTGTTCCCTATGTCACTGGGGGCATCAAGAAAAATACTTGATGCAGATCATCTTCAACTTTTTGGGAGAGGATTGCTGAAATCAGTTTTACAGTCTGAAGGATCCTCATTTGCTTTGCTCATAGTGATCATGAGAGCAAATTGCATTTCACGTCAATTAAGTCTGTTTCAAGTTCAAATGTGGATCGTTCTCATGGGTGCACACAGCTTGAGCTGCCTTGAATTTCTAATATGTGGGTGTCTGATGTAACTTTTCATTTAGCTTACAGAAGTTATCTTGGGCAGCCTACCACATAAAAAGGGGGGGGGAATTTCATTCAGTATATAGCTAAGACGATTGCTCTGAATCCAAAATTTCAGCGCATGTGGGGGGAATCCAGTGCACTCTTGCAAGTGTGATTCGCACGAGAATGTGCATCTTTGTTCGCCTAAATCATGCCTCCTAGCTGTTTCAAAAAGTGAATGAATAACTATTTGTTTTCCTGCTTTACAAGGCCCAAATATGCGTTGCTGGATGAGTGTACAAGTGCTGTCAGCATTGACGTCGAAGGAAAGATATTTCAGGCTGCTAAGGGGGCTGGCATATCCCTGCTTTCAATAACACACAGACCATCTCTTTGGTGAGTCTTTATGTAGGACCTTTTTAAAAAAACCTTGTTGCCAGATAATGTATGTAGGTTTCATCAAGTACTGTATTCACCTCACGATTATGTGGCATTCCCAATCACAGGAAGACTCTTGAAGCAAATAGCACCTATTGTTGGCATCTGTCTGTCTCAAGAGACTATGAAGTGCACCTCCAGATGTGAAGTCAAACCACCATGTTAGCAACACTGAAGTGACCTCCTAGGGGCGCAAGTCTGGGCAGCGTGTCTTGAGGTCCTGGGCTGCCCAGCCAACAAGACCCTCATCTTGGCCTCGCTGATGTGGTCCAAAGGAAAGCAGAGCAATATGTTTGGCACCAGGTGGGCTACAGGAGTTGCCAGAAGGAGGCGTACAAGGTGCCATCCAACTGTCTTAGAGACTCCACTCCAGATTCGTGTAGGGTTTGCTCCTTAGCCTTTCCTCTCCCGAAGATATCCTGCAAGGCAGTGGAGGGTTAGGGCTTCCTGTTTGCGTGGCGAGTTCCCGCCTCCCCCCAGTAGGAATAAAGACACAGGACACAATTATTTAAGGTTAATGGGCTAAAATTGGCCACAACTTTATTGGTTACAGGTAAGAGTGGTATTGGCTTAGGCCAGGGGTCTGCAACCCGCGGCTCTGGAGCCGCATGTGGCTCTTTTACACCTTTACACCGGGGCGGATACTAGCGAGCGGAGGAGGCGCATTGTGCGCCCCGACACTCCCCACTGTGGCGGGCGCTGTACTGGCTGTGACGTCGCATGGGGGCGGTGCGTGTGTTAGTCATGCACCGTCCCAACGTCACCTTCCCGCCCGCTGTCAGATCGCGGCTCCGGAGATATATTTGTTTTAAATGTCGCAATGGTTTTGCGGCTCCCAGGTTTTTTTTCTTCAGAAATGGGTCCAAGTGGCTCTTTTTGTCTTAAAGGTTGCAGACCCCTGGCTTAGGCATTGGTCCTATCAGACTATCCGGCTTCAGCCTGTTTGCTAAAAAACCAGATAGGGTTAACACCAGCAGGGGGAACCCTGCTGATGCACATCAACTAGGGACTCCCCCGGGGTCACCGCTCGGGGGCGCGCTTTAGGCCCTGGCCTCCATAGGCTTCGGACGAGACAACGCCCCCCGGAATCCTTAACCCGGCCAACCTTCAATATTTGGGGGAGGTGATGGCACTCCTTCCCCCCAATACATCTACATAACAATACCCCTACCAATGCCTAACCGCCAAAGCCAAGGAGTTGTGACGATTTTCCACGAGGTAGCTGAAAAACCAAATGGCCGGTGCCAATTTGCCAAGTGGAAAAAATTCCTACCAGGCCCCTTAACGGCGACCAACTGAAGTCCATAGCGAGGTCAGAAGGGAAACCACAACAGCTGCGTGGGCCAAAGAGGGAGATCCCGGGGCCGTGCTTGCATTAATTGAGGCAAGCTACACCCCCTGAGCCAGCTGATTGGCTGGCTCAGGGAATGACGCGGCCCGAGGATTCCCCTGATTGCGCAGGGCTGGAAACCAGCCTCCACGTGTGTGTTGGGGGCGTGAGCCCGCAACGCCACCTCCTCCTGGCTTTCTGCCTGTGCCAGGAATGGAGGTCTCCCTCGACACCGCAGGGAGAGACAGACGGAGATAAACAAAGAATGATGGGGGAAACTCTTCCTTTGAATTCCTCTCTGGGTGGGAGAGGAATGGGCTCTCACCTGCAGATTGCCCTGCGGTCTGGTACTCACTTCCCTATGGAATGTGAGGGCAAGCAAAAGCACTGGGTTCAATGTGACTATCGTGACACACCCCCCCAATCCGGGCCCAGAAGCAGAGGATATCTTGCTGATTGGGCTTTAACTGAAGTAAAGGCATATGCTAGAGGCGATGAGACAACAAACTGCGGAACATCTCAGCTACAAGGATTTGAAGGTTGGAATTGAGATAAGGTTTTATTCGGTGCCACAGACTTTGTTTTTCAAAGTTTTTCTTCTACGTTTCTGATTTGGCAACCCTCCTCGGAATGCAAGGTTAAAATATAATATAGAAAGTGAAGGCTGAAGAAACTGGATTAATAACATGAAATTTAACATCAAACTGGAACTGCATGTGTGAGAAGAATGGGATGGAGAGAGAGAGGAAAGGGTGGAGGAGTTTCATCCTTTGAAAGGACTATGTTGGAATATAGAATGAAACCACCCCCACTCTCTGTTATTTTCAAAGGAATGTGAAGGAGGCTGAGACAATTTTGAACGTAATCTAACTGGAAAGATAACCGACTATAATTTTTCAGTTAATTTTCCCCCCCAAATGCTTTTTATTGAGATTTAAGAACACCAACACCAACCAACAAAAGCATCAAATCTTATTACATATATCCTGCTTTATGCTCCATAGAGCCGTTGACTTCCGTCCTTCCCTTCCGCAGGTTTTCTTATTCCAATCTATAATTCACAGTTTCATTGGTTAAAAATTACACCGTGACATAAAGGAGGAGAGGAGTTTGCCAGCTCCAAGGTCAGAGGTTTTCTGGCAGTTTGGAATCGGACTGCTCTTCCTAGGTTGGGGGGGGGGGACGGACTGGTGAGGACAGTTTATTTGTTGAAACAGAGGAGTCTCTCACAAGCTTACAATCACGAGACGAAGTGATGTAGAGGCTATTGGAAAACTGTGAGACAACCACTTATTCTAAGTCTCTAAGTCATGATGGGAAATATCAACAGTTGGAAGAATGAAGGACACAACATCATATATGGTTGGGACAACATCATGGGGGCAGGAATTACCACACACAGGAAATAACAATGATTACAGACTTGAGTACCTAACTCGGAACTTTATAAATTACCGTATTTTTCGCTCTATAACACGCACTCGACCATAACACACATGTAGTTTTTAGAGGAGGAAAATCTGTAGGCATGCCACCCGTAGGCATTCCCTCCATAACACGCACAGACATTTCCCCTTACTTTTTTGGAGGAAAAAAGTGAGTGTTATGGTGCAAAAAAATACGGTACTTAATATATTAACACAAACTGAAACCATAAGATTGTAGCTGTTGTATAAGGGATTACTATCTTGAAGGGAATACAATTGAAATTATTAAGCTTTTGGAACGCAGAAAATAAAACAAAACAAAGAGGAACCCATCAAAACTACCAGGTGAGGAAGTCACTTTAACCAAACTGTATAATTCAGTATATAAATAATTGGTTTTAATAACTGTATTAATTGGATAAAATTGGCATTGTTATAATGAGGCTGTTATTGGAACAATATTGGAAAATCTATATCTATCTAAAGGAAGGTAAAGGGACCCCTGACCATTAGGTCCAGTTGCAGATGACTCTGGGGTTGCGGTGCTCATCTCGCTTTATTGGCCAAGGGAGCCAGCGTACAGCTTCCGGGTCATGTGGCTAGCATGACTAAGCCACTTCTAGCGAACCAGAGCTGCGCACGGAAACGCCGTTTACCTTCCCGCTGGAGTGATACCTATTTATCTATTTGCACTTTGACGTGCTTTCAAACTGCTAGGTTGGCAGGAGCTGGGACAGAGCAATGGGAGCTCACTCTGTTGCGGGGATTTGAACCGCTGACCTTCCGATCGGCAAGCCCAAGAGGCTCTGTGGTTTAACCCACAGCACCACCCGCGTCCCATATCTATCTAGCTATATATATTTATATTTATCGAAAAAGGCAGTAAATGGTTAGGATCAGAGTTTTCCTTCTCCTAGATGGGCTCCCTTCCCAGGTTGACAAGCCCCATCTGCCCCTCACTTCCCTCTACAACACGTGCAGAAACCGTCTTCTTAACCGTTGAAGCCAATGGAGGTTGCTCTCTGCAGACATAGCACTAGTTTCTGGACGCTGTAATTCTTGCAGCTTCCAAGCTTTCGCAGATGCTCTTCTGAATGAACCCTAGGGAACTTGTTGCGTTTCTGGTGTCTTCCTGAGAGTCTGCCCGCTCATCATGTTTGAGGTTTTGTTGCTGGATTTCTGAGTGTTTCTTTTCTTCTCCTGCAGGAAGTACCATACACACTTGCTACAGTTTGATGGGGAAGGACACTGGCGCTTTGAGCAGTTGGACAATGCTATCCGCTTAACCCTCAGTGAGGAGAAACAAAGACTAGAATCCCAGCTTGCAGGAATGCCAAAAATGCAGCAGAGACTGAACGAACTTTGCAAAATCCTAGGGGAAGATTCCGTGCTTAAAACAATGGACAAAGAAGAATAAATGTTTTTAGTTCATTTCCCCACCCCAATTTTTTAAAAAGTTAACGATGCACTTTGATTTCTGAGACACAGTGGTTTGCATGCACCTGATTAGTGTAGACTGTAAGGAATTGGCCACAAACTCAATGCTTCAGATAACTGTCAGCTTTCTAATGTGAAGGAAGAAAGTGGTTCAAACTAAGGCTGTCCTGAATTTTCGTGAGTTCTGGTTTTCAGTGTGGGGAAAACCGTTCTGAGAAGGCGTATGAAAAGGCTCTTGCAAAATCTTCTACCTTCCTAATATGCTCCTGGTGTGATGCAATTTTTAGGGCTTTGTTTTAGGACTGGTTTCAGGCACAGCACCACAGAGCAAATCAGATTTGAAGATGTGACAACATGCTCTGAGTTTTGGGGGCAAAAGAGGCAACTGGATTTAACTCCCAGTTCAGAGAAGGGTTGTGACACAGTGGGGGAGCACATGGGTTGCATGTCAACCTCCTATGTTCAGTCCCCAGCATCTCCTGGTAGAGACCTAGCCCTGAAGAGCCACATCCAGTCAGTGTAGGCAATATTGAGCTACATGGACCAATGCTCTGACGCGATGTGGGGCAGCTTCCTGTATTCCCCAGATTTCTTGCTGTATGGCAAGTTGTTTGCTGCCAGCTAGTTCATGTTGTGCATTCTGACGCTTGACAGTTTGGGACAGAATGAGAATGTAGGCATGCTGAATATGTACACCCAGATGCAGATCTAATGGATGAAAGTCTACATTTGGATGTGCATTAGTTGCGCATATAACTTTCGGATGCCATCCATCCATTTTGCAATGGGTGCGCATGTGTATCCAAATAGTTGCCCACATTATGTCCTAACTCTGTATTCGGCTATCTTTATATTTATAAAGAGCTGAGGGGGCTTTGGGCAAAGTGCTGTTGTGCGAGCACTCCTTTGCCATGGTGCCCCCCCTAACATTTCGGGGGGGGGGACGTACAAGGGTGGCTGGAGGCCAGGACATGGTTGGAAAAAGGGATGGCATCCACCACCTGAATTGTTCTTGGATTATTATTTTAGAGCCCAGAACATGGTCAACCATGGTATGGGGCCTAGTAGATTCTCTAAGGAGCCCCCAAGTGAATCTGAGCCTACAGATCTGGATCAGGGGAAGATCCAGGATTTTTTTCCCCATCCAGAACTCACCTGAACTCATTTCTGGCACCATTACCATTATATAAGAGATCAAGGGAGGTGTTTGTGGTGAGTTCTGGCACCTCTTTTTCTAGAAAAAGAGCACTCGGAAGACCCCAGTACCCACCACCATGGGAGCACTGACATTTCTTTGCGAAAAGGTGCAGAAAATTCACTGGAAAAGTAGGGCTTGTGTCACGGTGGTGTGCGGTGTGATAGAACTGTTTGCAAAACACGTTCCTCCTTTTCAGCTCGGCACTAGTTTGAACCCCAGAAAATTATCAAGAAACGCACTGTATATATCAATCGTTACACCTTCCAAGCTCACGGTGCTCCTGGGAAGCTCCTTGTGTAGTTGGATTACCCTGGCAGATTCTTGCTTCAAAGCCAGGAGGTAGAATATGATCTCCCACCATCCTGCCATGTGCATATGATATGCCTGGTGTGTTGTGCAGGCATGGAGCAACAGAAGGGCAGGGCTGGGTGAGTATTCAGGTGCATGGTGGACAGGGGGAGGCAGAATATAACATATATGGAGGGGGGGTCATTTTTTATTTTAAAAAAACCTGTGAAAATGATATTTGCAGATAATAACACATGCATGTCAGCAGCTGTGCTTTCCTAGGAAGCAACAAAATGACAGGCAGCTTAGAAAATAAGGGGACGGCCCTGGCCTTTTCATTCTGTGCACGACATGGCAAGTACGTCACGAAGAAGAAATTTGGAGGCTTTTTTCTACTCTTACACTGGGAGGCATGCATCTGCGCTCTGTAACGCAATGGGCACTTGTATCTATGTCTCACTTAAAGTAATTCAAGGTGATATACTACGAGTTTATTCCATTTATTTTCACAAAACTGTACGCTGCTTCCCTTGTTGCTCCTATTATAGTTCTCACTGTAGTAGCAATAGAGGGAGACCGTTCTGAACTGTTTCAAGGTGGCAGGTGATTCCTGCAATGGGCTGTTTGGGATGTACCAGCCACATGCACAGAAAGTTAGCCTATACGCCAATTCAAGGTTCACTGGGTGCTCTTTTAGCAAGGTCATGTTGATTTCTGATTCCCTTTTGCATTTTGGAAAGAATGGTCTATCCTTGAAAGTAACCTGCCATTTTGGAGAGAATGGTCTATCCTTGGAAAATGCCAAGTTACTTCCAATTGGGTTCTGCGGCTTCCTAGGGTCTATTCCTTGATCCCGTTTCCCAATTCCAGGCACCTGACTTGAATGCCCATTGCTTGTTGATTCTTCCACCGACAAGCCACAGGAATTTGCCTTCTATCAGGTTAGACTGTGTGTCCATTCAGCCCCATATTGTCTACACTGACTCGCAGCAGCTGTCTACTAGAGTCTCAGGCAAACGTATTTCACATTACCTGCTACCTCATGCTTTCGGTTGGAGGTGTCAGGGATTGAATTTGGGACCTTTTGCATGCCAGGCATGTGTCCTGCCATTGCTCCCTCCTGCATGTTAAAATTATTACTGTGCGTCTTAGTGCAAAAGTGAATGATCTGATTCTCACCCTGCTGTACTGGAGTAGACAGAGTACTTAACAATTTCCAAATCCCAGCAATTGAAAAGTAATTGCTTGTTTTTCTTTGAGAACGGAATTTCTCAATAAACTAATATGGGAGGAAAGATAAGAAAAGGCACTTCCAGACTGTCACTATTTTTGAGTAGGATTCAAAAACATGCCAGCCAATTCAAGTAGCGCAGTGAAAGTTGATTTGGCTCTCTTCCACAACAAACTTGCTTCCTCCTCAAAACAGACTCTTGGCGATGAGAAAATGCACTCTGGAAAATGTGGAGTAACAATTGCTTGTCATGTTATCATCTGACCTCCCGCAAACGAATCAGGGGTAATGCTGAATAAACAGGCTGTCTGGGAGAAACCTAAGATCATAATGCTAATTTTGATATGTAGTCGCAGACCAGCAAGTGTTTCATAATAAGAATTCAGCAACCAGCTTGTAGTTAATGGCATTATTGGGGCCTGTTCAGAAGTCACAACTTATGGATAGCATAAATTGGCTCAGTGTTATATTTCATTGTATTTAACCATAGTTTTAATTGTTTATAATTCTTTTTTTAAAAAAATACTTTTCTCTCTTAAGCTTACTGGCGACCCAGTGTGCTGTGTGATGGGGAATAAGAGACAGGGCCTTTGCAGTGGCCACACCCAGACCTTGGAATTCCCTGCCCAGAGAGAGTTGCCTCCCCCTTTTCTTGACCTTTCCTTGATGATATTCTTGATGATTTTGGCGAACCTTTTGCCACTGTTCTTAAGGTTTTTGCTGCTCTGTTTCTTCTAAGTAATGATGCTTTAGCGTTGTGTCATATCTCAATTGTGCTTTTTTTTATCTGTTGTAGTTCCTTTTGTGTGCACCTTTGAACTTTTTGGAATGGTGGGATAAAAATGGCTCCGATCAAATAAAGAAATTAAACACAAAAAGCAAAATAACAACAATAACAACCTAGAGCGAATTGTAGTTTGCCTTTAAACTAGTGGTTGAAACTAGCCCGGGTCAATTTCTACTCTAAAAGCAAACTTCAGTAAGAAGTAACTCTTTATGGTTCAGATATAATGTTGAACCATGGCTAACGCTAACCAAGGAAGGCACATGCAAGAAATTAGGGGGGGGGGAATGTGTGAGTTTATAGGGTGCTCCCAATCAACAAACCATGGTTTAGTGATCAGGTAGCCTGACAGCCCTGCCTTACCACTAAAGAGAGTTAAAGTGTGACCCCCCCAAAAAATGGGGGTGCTACTAAGCTGTGATGCCTGTTGTGTAAAATCAAACTAATATTTTTTCCTTGATTGTATTTTTTTTTACTTCCTCTTTGCCTGAGCAGGAGCCCCACTTTCTCCTTTAATTTTGCTTTTCTCAAAATTCGACGGCAAGTTTTAGCTAACATATTCCAAAGCGTTGCTGAATTGCAACTCATTACCAAACTTAAAACCATGGATAGACCTGTTCTGAACAGAGACATTGGATTCTTATCTCATTATACATGACTAAGCCATTTCTCACCTTCTCACCCCTTGCCTTTTCCTGTAAGACCTATTACAGTTGTTAAGAGTCGTCAACAGGCTCATCTCAGCTATCTGCCAATCTCCCATTCCCACCACCCTTCTGAGTAATACCCCTCCCCACCTTCTCACTATATAGAAGGATCTGGCAACTTCTGTTTCAGTGTATCTGAAGAAGTGTGCATGCACATGAAAGCTCATACCAAGAACTAACTTAGTTGGTCTTTAAGGTGCTACTGGAAGGATTTTTTTTATATTCCAAAGCTGATGGAAGGCACTCCATGTCACGGAGGCTACCTGAGTTTCAAGTGGCGGCAAAATAATAATAATAATAATAATAATAATAATAATAATAATAATAATAATAATAATTTATTATTTATACCCCACCCATCTGGCTGAGTTTCCCCAGCCACTCTGGGCGGCTCCCAATCAAGTGTTTAAAACAATACAGCGTTAAATATTAAAAACGTCCCTGAACAGGGCTGCCTTCAGATGTCTTTTAAAGATAGGATAGCTGCTTATTTCCTTCACATCTGAAGGGAGGGCGTTCCACAGGGTGGGTGCCACTGGCAAAAGACCCAGAAGGGCTCCCAAGCTACATATTCGCTCCTTCAGGGGGAGTTTAACCTCATCAAGAGCAGGTAACCTCTCATCCTTCCAGTTTGGGGAACCACCCACTAGCAGTGCCTCAGCCTTAACTGGACTGAGCTTTGGTTTGTTGGCTCTCATCCAGTCCATTACCATCATCATAATCAAACCTTTATTGGCATCACACATACAAACATTCAGAATAAGTAGGCCAATGTGATCTCGTCGCCATTTCAACAGTACAGTCATTTGCCAAAGGGAAGAAGAGGCGAGCAATCGATTTCACCTCTGTGGGTCTCCAGCAAGGGCAGGATCCTGTAGCGTACTTCGGCGGCAAAAAATCAAATAGAGGAACTTAGCTACTGTCTTGGTGAGCTCCTGGTCTCTCCCCTGTAATAAGAAGCGTATGACCTCTGTCTCTGGTTTCCATATTGGGATACATAGCTGGTCTAAGAATTGTTGGTGGAGATCATCATACGTTTTACATTTAAGGACCATGTGAGCTAGAGTTTCCACCAGGTGGGCATCACATGGGCAGATCCTATCTCCTTCTGCCATACCCGTGAACCTACCCCAAAGGAGGTTAGAAGGAAGAAGGATTAGAATTGAACCTAGCCAGCGAAAAAGCCCTTCTTTCTTGCGGGTTAAACAAAAATGGTAAGTAATTAAGGTTAAATTCCTGCGCCCAAGAGAGTCAAAAATAAAGAGGGGAACATGTTCTTTCCGCAGCTGAGATTAGTTCCAGGTGATCTATGTCCCACAGCCTAGTTTTTAACAAGGCCTTGGTGGTTGCAAGTCCATTACGAAGGCAAGACTGTGGTATGTTCTAGGATCCTTTGCAGTTCCATGTGGGATGCTGACGCATATTGCTCCCAGTATTTTGCACAACAACTTGGGATGCATGCGTTCATATCATGCATGCTACTTCGCTGGCATCTGTAAACATGGTAGCCAGGATTCTAAGAACTGCAAGCAAAATTCCACTCTTGGAACGGAGCTTTTCTGCTTTGTCTTTTCTTTGCTTACATCTGAAGGTTGGGAAACCATCTGGAATGATGTTTGACGTGGTGGTGGTGGGGGATTGCAGCTGTGTGAGTGGGAACTGTTGGCAATTGGAGATCCCACACCCCTCCCAGCAGTAATGGAAGCTATATTTTTCCAGGCTGGGCCTTTGGCCCATCTAGTCCAATATATCTACACAAAGGATGGGGAACTCGTGGCCTTCCGGATTTTGTTGGACTCCAGTTCCCATCATCCCTCACTATTGGCCATGGTGGCTGGGCCTGATGGGAGTTAAAGTCCAACAACATCTAGAGGACCACAAGTTCCCCTTCCCTGGTTTGCACTGACTGACAGTCCAGTTTGAAGCTGGATGTGTAGATGCCAGGAATTGGACTGAGATGTTTTGCATAGTAAATTCATGCTATGCACCTGAATTTTGCATACTGTTGGGTTCAAGCCAGTGTTGACAACTGCTTGGCTGTTGTTGTTTGTGCAGTCAAGACTTGGAGAACCTGTTCATGGGTCCTACTTGCAACATTTATTTGTTGACTGGTAATGGGGCCATAATAGCCTGTCCTGCAAATGTTGGCAGGTTTGCCACAGCAGTGGATTATTATTATTATTATTATTATTATTATTATTATTATTATTATTATTTTAAAAAGAAGAATGCTAATGGAAAACTGTTGTGAACCATGTTGAAGGCGGCAGGATGCAAAATGCAGAGACCGATGTGATTTTTTAATAGGAGCTTAAAACAGAACGAAGGCATTTATTAATTGGGACAGTTAAAATTCATTTACTAAAATATTTTTCCTCAGCAAATAAAACCAGTATGTTTTGAGACTTTCCAAAGTTCTCTTCAAGTGTGGTCCTACTTCACTGACCTCATTAAAATCAGTTAGAATAGCATCTAAATAATCAGGACAGCAAATGGATTACATTGGGGAAATTTTCCTTGGTTAAAGATACATTAGAGCTTTGAAGAAATCTGAGCTATCATAGTGGATGTGTTAGAAGCTTCCTAAAATTTACGAGCTGTGTGACATCAAATTAAATTACTCCTGTACATGTGCCTGTGTCTGAAGGTTTAATGAATTAATTAAAACATCACGTTTTGGCCTTGTCCTGTTTTTGTTCAAGTTTTGAAAAGGAGACCGGTTTGGAAGCAATAAATTTGCTTTGTTACAGCTGTAGTTCAATCCAGCATTAAATAAACTGTGTTGTATTTACTTTGATGCTACAGTGTTTATTAATCACCAGGATAAAGCATGATAAAGGCTATTCGTGTTTGGTGAGGAGTGATCAATGATACAGGAGAAGCACCTCGGCTCGCCCTACTCTGTAATCCTGAAGAAATATGAATCCGTTCACAGTTTTTGAAACTGAAAAGTTTAGCCCTAGTACACTTATTGAGTGGACTGTGGAAAGGTAGCTCTTTACTGACCCCTAGCCAAGAATTGCACAGAGACAGCAGTTAAGTCCTCTTTACTGAAATCAACGTGTTGATATATCGCAAATCACTATGTCTCTCTCTCTCTCTCTCTCTCTCTCTCTGTGTGTGTGTGTGTGTGTGTGCTATGCAAAAAAATTGCAGTATGAGAAAACCGTGAAGCCAGTCATTGCTTCTCTCATGATTCCTTCTCCCTGTTGCTCTGTACAGTGGTACCTTGGTAGTCGAACGCCTTAGTTGTTGAACAAATCAGCTCCCGAACGTAACAAACCTTGAAGTGAGTGTTCCGGTTTGCGAACATTTTTTGGAAGCCGAACGTCTGATGGGGCTTCCGCAGCTTCCGATTGGCTGCAGGAGCTTCCTGCTTTGACACATATTGGATATTTTCTGACCCTTTTCATGACTTTGGCAACGTCACACAACTTGTCACGCCACCGAAGAAAATGCAACTTTGCATTTTTGAACTGCGCAAATGTTCTTTTAGAAGTGCGCATCCCCCCCCCCGACCTGCTTGCTTTGTGACTGGCACATTTTAAAAAGCCCTGCTGGGTTTGCTGTGTCCAATGCTTAATAGCGGCACGCCCAGAAATAAACCATTGCAAAAAGATACTCTGACAGGCTGATGCTACACAAAGCTGTCTTCAGGAAATGCACTTTCACAGCAGGTGCTTATGATGCCTCATTAGACGCAGAAAATAAATCTGCTGCTTCTTGTAGAGGCTTGTCGGGAGCCAGGTGTTCACGCCAATTCTGCCCTTCCTAAGATGGATGCTGCAAATACAGTTTGCAAAGTGTGGAGATTACAGCAGGTATGCCTCTCTGGAAACAAACTTCTCAGTGGGCCTGCACAAACAGGTGTGTGGCAGCCAGTTTATTTAAACAACAGAACCAGTTTAGAGGAAACATAGCTCCAGTTGCAAAAGGCCTGATCCGACAGGTCACATAGCAATTACTCATAAGTAGGGATGGAAGCTGTGCTGGAGTAACCATTAAGCAATATAAGTACATCAAGGGGAGCACCACAGAAATTTCCCATTGCTGGATTTACCATGGTGCAGCTGAACAAAAATAAACATTTTTATACAAACCTACAAAAACAAACATTATTTTCTATCTTACTGTAGGTTTGGTTTCAAAAAATAACATTTTATTTTATGGTTCATTATTGTTTATATTTCGAATTAGATATATTTGGGGATATATTTATATATTATATAAAAGACATAATTCTTTTAAGTGCTTGGGGGTCTTTAAAGGTCTTAATCCAGCCCTGAATGGAAGACCTTGTCTGTTTTGGTTCTCATTTTACTAAAATTAAATTGAGTTCTCTACATTTGGCAGCAATTTGCAAATTTTATAGATTCGGCTTCAAATGAGACCTGAATCGAATTTCTCCCAAGTCCCTACCCATGAGTAAGGTTTCCTCCTCAAGTTAAGTCAGTAAGAAGAATAAGTGGGATATATCTACACTGCATTACTTTAAATGGAATGGAGATTGAAGCAAGCGTCCCAAACTTTGTTTTGGTACAACTACACATGTGGACACAACATGTTTACATGCAACAAGAGACGATAGTGCTAACATACCTTTGATGGTCATGGAGAAGAGGCAATTTCAGCAGGTGTACCTCCTGAAATCCACTCTTCACAGATTTTCAAGGTTCACAGGCCCTGTCCTCTTTTGCATCTGGCCAACCTAATTGGGAAGTACCGTATTTTTCGCTCTATAGGACGCACTTTTCCGCCTCCAAAAATTAAGGGGAAATGTGTGTGCGCCCTATGGAGCGAATGCAGGCTCCTTCCTTGGCTTCAGCGATAGCAACGCGAAGCCAGGAGAGTCTGGTCTTTGAGGCTGGCGGTGGGGGAAAGCAGCATTTCCCCCACCGCCAGCCCCACAGACTCGGGGGGCAGCGGGGAGGCGCGCTCTTTAAAGGCTGCACAGATCCTGTGGGTGATGGGGGAATTCCCCCACCTCCCGCAAAAGCACGCACTCTTTAAAGGATGCACGGCTTCTAGAAAAGCCCGCAGGAGCCGCGCAGCCTTTAAAGAGCACGTCGCTCTTGGGGGCTTTTCCCCAAGGAGGGAGAAGGGACGGACTGGCCGAGTCAGTCCCTTCTCCCTCCTGTGGGCTTTTGCGGGAGATGGGGGAATTCCCCCACCTCCCGCAATAGCAGGGAGAAGGTCTGGGAGACGTGCACAGGTTGCGTGCAGCCTGTCCGCTGCTCCCAGAGCTGGGGGGGGGGGAATCATATTTTTCCCCTTGATTTCCCCCTCTGAAAACTAGGTGTGCCCTATGGTCAGGTGCAGCCTATAGAGAGAAAAATACGGTAAGTTCCTTGGGTCACTAAAAATTGGCCCAAATATTTTTATTTTGGGTACATACATCTTGCCGAATTTTGCAAAACAACAAACAAACCAACCAAAACACTTAAGCCATATATTTTCCCATCTGCCAAACAAGTGTTCATCCATATTTTAAAACAAAAATCCAAGTATACAGAAAACCAAATGCCAGATGGAGAGTTCTTTTAATCACCAAATGATCCCAGCCTTGGTTGCAAAAATATAATGTTTAAAATATATTGTAATTTTCATGTTGCAAGCTGTCCTGTGACCTTTGGATAAAGGTGGTGTTCACCGTAAATTAATAAATAAAAAAAGTATAACACAATTGACCTTCATATAGAATTAAAACCACAAAAACAAAGCAAGTGCTCTACTATGGTATTTTAATATTGCAAATTGTATTATAATTGTGTAATGGTATAGTTAACTGAGGGGTTTGGGAGGAAGGCAGGGATATAATAAAATCAAATCATAAAAACAATTAACAATACCTAAAACTCTTTCCCTGTCCTTGTTTCCAATCTTGATTAGTTGGATATAATCCTCTTAGCAGGTTAAAAACAAATGCAAAATACTAACCTGTTCAGGGGAACCTGTATATCTCTAAGTGTTGCCAGACTCCAGCATGTCTAATGATCAGGGATGCAATACAGTGATATCTGGAGAGCCGCAGGTAGTCTATCCCTGAGGTCAATTTCGTAAGGCCTGACATAGTTCCATCATGGATAGGCCTGACTTCCAAAAATTACCTCAAAGGTCCACAGTCACTAAACTTCCCCTCTCAGCATGGAGCCATAAACAATTCTGGCCCCCGTTTAAAATGTACCAAATTAGCCACAACAGTCTCAGGAAACCAATAGCAGCTTCCTTTAATCTAGAAGGAAATTTAATTGCAAATGTGTCAATAATGTGTTTCTACTGAAATGAGGCTGCATTTTAATGTTGTGTTTTAATCTTATTTTTAAGTTGTATTTTCATCAATTGTTTCTATACCAGGTGTAAGCTGCCCTGAGCCTGATCTTGGCTGGGGAGGGCGGGGTATAAATAAAATTTATTATTACTATTATTATTATTAGTGGCTCTGTGTGGTCCTAGGCCTGCCAATCGGTGATTGTAAAAGTACCTGATCAGCGGACGATGGATTGTTGGGTTCTGAATAGGTGAAGGCTAATATAATTTTGGAAAGTGAGAAGGTGAATTTTCACATTTTTAAGCAGATCAAGGAAGAGAGCTGAGATTCGGGCAGATCAACAGAAGGCCGCACTGGGTTTTGATGGGGTAGCAAAAAAGGTTGATAGGTTTTAGGGGCAGGCAAGAGGGGATATGTGTGCAGGGTCAATAGGAGAAAAATATTAAACCACCTGGCTTAGATTTCTGTGTTTGTTGAACAACAAACTGATACTGAACCTGAAGCAGAAATACTGATGCTGAACAAACTGATCAGCAAACCAAAATATTTGGCAACAGCTCTGTGTGAACTCTGGCATCCAAGTTCAGTAGGTAAGTAAAATATTCAGCCTCCTCCTAATCGTACATGCTAAGCACTTATCAGTTTAATCCTGCCATTTGAATCAAGGTTGATACAAGAACATTAAATCTGAAATCCTGAAGTTGTAGGACTGGTTGAGCCATGACTCCCCGGAAGCTCTGAGTTAATGCTCAAGTCAATTTGGGGCTGTGGTTTGGCCTGGCTCACATGTGGCGCTGCAATATGCTGAACACAGAGGAGATGGCCTGTTGTACTTCTTTTTCTGTGTTAGACATGAGCTAGTCACTCGCTTTGGTCTTGGCCGTACTTAGGGGACACTTTTATGTAAGTGTTTTCCTAAGCCACACTTTTCAGTGTCAGGAGTAGGGATGGCCCTGTGTTGCCCCTTGGATTATATGTCTGCTGTAACAAGTCTAAGCTGCTTATGAACTGAGCCTCTAAGGGATAGCGCTGCCTCTTTGCTCACACATCAAAGGATATTAACGAGCTCAGTTCTGTAGTCACAAAATTATTAATTTGAAACCCAAGCTGCGTTTTCTAATGAGAGACACACACCCGCTATGCGCATGCCCCTTGTGCTGCAACACGGTTCCCCGAGGCAACAAAGATTAAAACCTATTTTTTTGCCTTTTCAGTATTAAAGCAGCTGTAAGGAAAACTGCCGCTGTTCAATGTTCCTGAGCAGTGATGTTATGCGCTTAAAATGATAATGAAACGAGGCTGGGCTGCAAAAGGGACTTCAATCAGAGTTGTCTCTTATGCTCAAACCCACATCCCAAACCAGGGACAAGTTGTTTCAACACACAGACACGCTGTGGTAATCTGTCATAAACTGGAGAACCACAATTGCAATCTCTTTTAATATGCATAGCATTTGCAGGGCTAATTGAATTTTGGGGAGCCATTTGTTTCGGCTCCAGTGTGAATCCCATACATTCTATTTGCATGTGACTTGGGCTGCTGGTTCATGCAATGGTTCTTTGACCATATGGAATGCAGCTTAGCTGCAGGCAATGGGCAGTGAATACAGATTACCATTCACCGCACGGTACCTTGAGGTGATGTGCGTGCAACCATTTTGTGAGGTGGTTGGAAAGAACATACTTCTTGGTACATTCAAACCAGGTTGGAAATCCCGAGAAGCTAAGAGTGGTGTCATCCCATATGACACTTTGCAGAACATCACTGAGGACCAGCTTAGTAGTTGGTTACATGCACATGGTGATAAGTTACCTCATGATAAACAACCATTTCTGTCATGTGAAGAGTGTGGGAGATTTGGAGTCAAATCTAACAATGCTAGTTAGTATGTGAAGGGGTTAAGAATCACAGAGTTCTAAATTCCTAGAGTAGGCTCTGTGATGTAAAGCTTGTTTCCTATCCTCCCCCAGCTCCCACTGAGGACAGAAAAAGACATGCCTTAACATAGCTCTCTGACTCAGATCTGAGGCTGCCTTGCCGTATATCAGGCATGTCCAACAGGAAGATCGTGATCTACCAGTAGATCACTGGACGTCTGCGGTAGATCACTGGTAGATCATTGGTTCCCCCCAAAGAAGCTGAACAACTGTGGCTCCTCTGAAAAAGCTCCCTGAAAAAAATTAACAAATTTGACCCGAACCCCCAAAAAGGGGGTAGATCACTGCCAGTTTTTAACTCTGTGAGTAGACTGCAGTCTCTTGGGAGTTGGCCACCCCTGCTGTACATTTTTCAACCTGCATGTTATCGTTGCTACTAAGGAAACTGCAAGTCTGGGATATAGTAACTGTAAGTAAAGCATTTTAAAACTTACCTTGCAGTATGTGGTCTGTCTTATTGAGAAACAGGGAAGAAGGTGCCAGCTTCCTTAAGGAGCCGGAACATATTAAAAAGAAGGTTGAAAAACGTATTCCTATGTTCCATTTAATCTGCCTAATGATGGGATTTAAATTCTGCTACTGGGCTCTTTATGTGTAAGCCCTGCATTTCAAAAACAAGCACAAGCCACTTTTCTTTGTGTTAACCCACACACGTGAGTCTGTGGAGGATCAGTTGTAATTACGATATCCTCTTACTAATACCCATCAAAGAGCATGTCCAGAAACAAGAATGTGTTAATACAACCTCGTCTGCAAACCTCATCCTGTGCTCACCTTTCAAGGTTCTTTCACAGCAACTTTTTGACTTCTCTTTTATTTGAAGGCCATGAAGAAAATCACCAACAGGAGAAGCTCAGATTTTACCCTCCTAACAAATGGAGCATTTGCTTTCAACTCTACCCAACATCTTCCATAAGATAAGTTTTCTCATACTCTGCTCTTACTTCATGCACAACCATACATTTAAAGCAGATTATTAACTTCCAAAGATTCCTTGGAACTGTGTTCCTAGCCCTCACAGAGCTATAATTCCCAGCAAACTTAACACATGACACTAGCTAGATTCAGGTAGGCAGCCGTGTTGGTCTGACACAGTCAAAATAAATTTTAAAAAATAAAAAATTGTCCAGTAGCGCCTTAGAGACCAGCTAAGTTTGTTCTGTGTATGTGCTTATTTAATTTATATGCCGAATTCATCATGTGAAAGGCTGGGCTAGATGAATCCCAAGCCAGAATTAAGATTGCCGGAAGAAATGTCAACAACCTCAGATATGCAGATGACACAACCTTGATGGCAGAAAGTGAGGAGGAATTAAACCCTTTTAATGAGGGTGAAAGAGGAGAGTGCAAAATATTGTCTGAAGCTCAACATCAAAAAAACGAAGATCATGGCCACTGGGCCCATCACCTCCTGGCAAATAGAAAGGGAAGAAATGGAGGCAGTGAGAGATTTTACTTTCTTGGGCTCCATGATCAGTGCAGATGGTGACAGCAGTCATGAAATTAAAAGACGCCTGCTTCTTGGGAGAAAAGCAATGACAAACCTAGACAGCATCTTAAAAAGCAGAGATATCACCTTTCCGACAAAGGTCCGTATAGTTAAAGCTATGGTTTTCCCAGTAGTGTTGTATGGAAGTGAGAGCTGGACCATAAAGAAGGCTGATCGCCGAAGAATTGATGCTTTTGAATTATGGTGCTGGAGGAGACTCTTGAGAGTCCCATGGACTGCAAGAAGATCAAACCAATCCATTCTGAAGGAAATCACCCCTGAGTGCTCACTGGAAGGACAGATCCTGAAGCTGAGGCTCCAGTACTTTGGCCACCTCATGAGAAGAGAAGAATCCCTGGAAAAGACCCTGATGTTGGGAAAGATGGAGGGCACAAGGAGAAGGGAACGACAGAGAACGAGATGGTTGGACAGTGTTCTCGAAGCTACCAGCATGAGTTTGACCAAACTGCGGGGGGCAGTGGAAGACAGGAGTGCCTGGCGTGCTCTGGTCCATGGAGTCACAAAGAGCCGGACACGACTAAATGACTAAACAACAACATGTGCATGAAAGCAGAACAAACTTAGTTGGTCTCTAAGGTGCTACTGGACAATTTTTAAATTTATTTTAACACATGACAGTTTCCATGATTCCGGTGTGTGTGTGTGCATTAAATGTATGGTGTGTTTGCAGCCTTAAAAACCTACCCTACTAACTTCTTGAAAGCAGTTCATTCCTACTGTGAAATTGGACATATCCTTTAAAACCTTGCACAAGGATAGACCCACCCCCTTCACTCAGAGCCTGGCCCATATACATTCCTCTGCTAAGTGCAATCTTTTAACTAGGTAGGGTTTTGTTCTTGCAGTGTGAAGTTAGAATAATATCTGCTAGGAGCAGGGCTTTCACTGTGTTGGCCCTGAGGCTGTGGAACGACAGATGACGTTTGTGGTTTCCACAGAGCACAGAACACACCTGTTCCTCAAGGCCTTTGAATAATGACTGAAGGTGTGGTATGTCGTAGAACCAGTAAGATAGGATAGACGATTCCCCCCCCAGCAGCTGTTATTTTAGTTATATTTTTTTAAATTGTCATAGGCACGATCCAGCCACTTTTAATGCATTTTAATACCTATTTATTTCAATGGAGAAACAGGAGAGGGGCTTTCATTTCCCCCACTGAGATCAACACGCTTCATTTTTGCTGGATGGCGTCCTCGTGTTGTTCTTATTAACTTCTGTTATCTTTTGTTGCTTGTAGATGGGGTTTGTTGTAAGCTGCCTTGAACTACGGCGAGGTGGGGCAGAAAGGTGGAGTGTTTTTTATCACATACATAAATATGGCATGGTAATTGAAACGGTAACGTTCATCTGAGCTTTCTTTAATTCTCAGGCTCGGGGAGGGGAGGGTTTCATCAAAAGAACTGCACTAAATAGGTTGCTAAATAGAGGATGTTTTGGGATTTACAGCAAGCGTATTGGCCCTGGCAGAGGGTGGACTCTCCGTCATAGCTGCGACTTTTAAACAAATCTGTATGTACTGAGCGAGCTTGTTAAAGGGTTGTGCGTCCCAGGATAGTGCAAAATGAATGGGGAGGTGCTATCCTGGTCTCTGCTGCTCCTATTTATATACCATAATCATATTACAGGGAATTCAACTCCTGTCTAATCTTCATTTATATGGGTGCCATATGGCAAGTTGCAGGGCTCTCTAGATTTATTAGGAGATTCTTAATTTGTGTCACAGTGGACCAAATTGGCACAGGCAGATCGACAAATTATGTCTGCTGTGAACATTACCATTTATGCTAGTATTCCTACCCTCGTGTTCCGGACCACAGGCCAAATCTGACTAGACTGACTGGATTAATGGGGCGGGCCTAACGGAGAGGGAAACGTTTAATAATAAACAGAGCTGACCATGAGGATTATTCTTTTTTCACTCCCAGTGGCAAAGCACTGGTCAAGAAACTTGCCTGAAGCTCATCAAAAGTATTTACTATTTATTGCTACTTATTAATAAAATTTCTATACTGCCCTTCACCCAAGGGCGGTTGACAATATAAAAAAGCAAAAATGTGTAACATAGTAACAAACAAAGGGTAGTATATAAATGTTAATATAACAACAACAACACCCCAGCCAGATGGGTGGGATATAATAATAATAATAATAATAATAATAATAATAATAATAATAATAATAATATAATTAGCCAAAGGTCTGGGAGAAGAAATGCCTAAATACAGTGGTACCTCAGGTTACAGACACTTCAGGTTACAGAGGCTTCAGGCTACAGACTCCACTAACCCAGAAATAGTACCTCAGGTTAAGAACTTTGCTTCAGGATGAGAACAGAAATCACGCAGTGGCAGCAGGAGGCCCCATTAGCTAAAGTGGTGTCTCAGGTTAAGAACAGTTTCAGGTTAAGAACGGACCTCTGGAATGAATTAAGTTCGTAACCAGAGGTACCACTGTATATGTTTTGAAGGCACCAGGTGAATGTGATCAATGAGAGATTAATTCAGTGGCAATACAATGTAAGTTATATGAATCGCACACAGAGAGATAACTGTGCGTGGAATATCTCAAAATCTTTAGGAGCATTTTTATTTACAACCACAAAATGAAACACACACACATAACACACCCTAAAACTTTATTCAAACATTGCAGCCTCCTTCCTCCTCCTAGGAGCCAGATAAAAATGTCTCAACAATGGAACCATATTAGGGGCTGGGTGGGTGGAGTTGGAGAGAATGGAGGACTGTCACCTGGGTTGGTCTGTGGAGAGGTGGGGTGGGAGGGGTGGCAAGGGTGAGTGTCATCTGGGTTGGTGTTGGTGTGGGAGGGGTCCCTGTGGATAGCAAGGGGGGAGAGGAAAGGGGGGGAAAGGGGCAGTTCACCAGTCCATTGGTTCAAGGTGGTTTCTGGCTGCTTCATTTGGCAGTGGTTGTTGATGCAGGGTTGTCAATCTTTGGTGTGTGGGTTTGCTGTCAGGAGTGTTTGCAGGAGCCAGGCCCTGTGACCAGTAGGGCTTCGCAGGACTGGGGCCTTCCTAAGTTTGTTCTGGAGAGGCAAGGCGCAGCCACACAGGTGAGGCCACTTGGTAACTCACTGCACCTGGTGGCAAGAGCCGAGAAGGGATATAAGGTCAGCATTTCCCTTCAGCTCTTTGCCACAGCAACTCGTTTCCTGCTTTGCTGTGTTTGGCTTCTTGCTTCCTGATCCTTGAACATTGGCTACTTGGCTCCTTGCTTCTCGACCCTCGGACACTTGACTTCGTGACTTCCTGCTTCCTGAGCCTTGGACCCCTGGCTTCTGGACTCTCGTTCCTGCTCCCCCCCCGCCATCTTGCCCCCAGTTCCAACGTCCTCAGCCGGGACTTCGATCGCCCGTAGACCGGACCATGACATTAGATGAGGTTGATGATGATGATGATGATGATAATAATTTTATTCTTTATACCCCGTCCATCTGGCTGGGTTTCCCAGGCCACTCTGGGTGGCTTACAGCACATAAAAAATGGTAAAACACTAGACATTAAAAAATTCCCAATACAGGGTTGTCTTCAGATGTCTTGTTTATTTCCTTGACATCTGATGGGAGGGCGTTCAACAAGGCGAGCGCCACCACCAAGAAGGCCCTCTGCCTGGTTGGTTGGTTGGTTGGTTCGTAGTCTTGTGTTGTGTGTTCGATGGGGCTGTTCTTTGAGTGGTACTTGACTGTCTTGGTTTGCATTGTCATGTCATTTCTGTTGTTTCTTCTTTCTCTTGTTGACTGTCCTCCAATCGTTCACTGTATTTCCGTCTTGGTTGTCGTTCGGTGGGTCTGATGGTTGCCATTCTGGTGGAGGGTTAAGTCTGAGGTTCTCCGGTAGTTGCAGGGCTTCAGGTATGTTGGTGTCTGTGTGCTGTGTTGTGTCAGTTGTTACAATGAGGCAAAAGAGGAAGCCCCATTGGTACTTGATTCCTGCTTGTTGAAGACGTTGGATAAATGGGCGTAGGTTTTTTCTTCGGTTTAGTGTCTCTTACAATAAATTCTGAAAGGCCAGGATGGGATTTTCTCCTATCGGAGGTTGGTTGAGTTTCTGAGATTGTTCCATATGTCTTCTTTCTTTTTGTAGTGGGCAAAGCATGCAACCATGTGCTGCGGGGCATTGGCTTTTGGCATGGGTCTTAGACCTGTGTGTTTCTTTTTCAGATCGTCTACAAGTTTCAGGTTTGGGATTGTGGTTTTTAGTCAGCGTGTGATGAGATTGACTGAGTTTTTGTCCTCCATTTTCTCAGGGAAATTGTGGAAGCAGATATTGCAGCGTCTACTGTGATCTTCAAGGTCTGCTAGTTTAATTCTCGCTTCCATGCTTTCTCTTTCTTGGCGGCTATCCATATCGGCTAATTTATTTTTCAGATGTGTGTTTTCCTCTCAGAATTGCTCTGTTTGTTTTAGTTGCATCTACTTTCCCTTTTCTAGAGCGGAGATGGGTATGCAGATAGTTCTAAAACAGGAGACAAGCTACTTGAGGATAAGTTCTGAGGCTCAAAGTTTATAGCAGGCTTCATCAACTTTTCTGGACAAGTGGGCACATTTTGACTTTTGAGAGTGTGCTGGGGTGCCAGTCCCAAAATGGCTGCCAAAGAGGGAGTGTGGTATTACACAAAATAAGAGACAACCACCCTCAACAACCTTATGCTTACCATGGGAAGTCAGCTATGTCCTGCTGCTCCTGATTATAGATTCATTCTCTCTCTCTCCCTGTCATATGCAAACAAACCATTGCTGTCTAATTCTGCATTATGCAGTACAAGGATACTATACAAGGTGCCACATCACTGTCTTTTCACTTAAATCACTTAGAAGGTACCTGCACATTTTGTCCCGTAACTTTCTTTCTAGGAGGGCTAGAGACTTACAGTGGTACCATGGGTTAAGAACTTAATTTGTCCTGGACGTCCATTCTTAACCTGAAACTGTTCTTAACCTGAGGTACCACTTTAGCTAATGGGGTCTCCCACTGCCGCTGCGCTGCCACCGTGCAATTTCTGTTCTCATCCTGAAGCAAAGTTCTTAACCCGAGGTACTATTTCTGGGTTAGCAGAGTCTGTAACCTGAAGAATCTGTAACCTGAGGTACCACTGTACTTTAGATGAAAGTTCAGAGTCTGGGGCAGCACCGGAAGCCCTCATGGGTGCCAGGTTGACGGCCCCTGCTTTATAGGGTCTGGTGGACAGGGTTTGGCCACTGGAGTCAGCAGATTGAGCATTCAGGCAAGCTCATACTGGAGCCAGGGATGCGGGTGGCGCTGTGGGTAAAACCTCAGTGCCTGGGACTTGCCGATTGTATGGTCGGTGGTTCGAATCCCCGTGGTGGAGTGAGCTCCCGTCGTTCGGTCCCAGCTCCTGCCCACCTAGCAGTTCGAAAGCACCCCTAAGTGCAAGTAGATAAATAGGGACCGCTTTATAGCGGGAAGGTAAATGGCGTTTCCGTGCGCTGCTCTGGTGCTGGCTCGCCAGAGCAGTTTCGTCACGCTGGCCACGTGACCCGGAAGTGTCTTCGGACAGCGCCGGCTCCCAGCCTCTTAAGCAAGATGAGCACGCAACCCCAGAGTCGGTCACGACTGGCCCGTACGGGCAGGGGTACCTTTACCTTTACATACTGGAGCCTTGCTGGCCCTCCTAGAGACCAGAGCTCAGGCTATCCACTTGGCAGTAGAAACAGAGCACTATTAACAAACGAGGTACACAACCGGTTGCTGGAAATCTTGGTTTGAGACATCTCTGACCTTGGCACCTCACGTGTACAGATGCCTTGAGCATACTTGCACTTATCTGTGGCTTCGGTGGAGCTATTTATATTTCTCGTTTATCTGCTCTTCTGCTTACTTTCTCCACCCTCCTTACTTGATCGCGCACATCTTGGCAGATGTTGAAACCACAATGGAGCTTTACTCGTTCTACAGCTGCCCTGCCTTAAAACTTATTTACTGTGTGTTTGCTTCCTGGCAGTTTCCAGGTGGAGACCTGAGAGGACCTATCGGTACCAAAGGTAGTTTTATGTAGGGCTAACCCTAAACAACTCAGGATATCATTTCTTCTGCACCAGTCATTACCTGGTCTGCCCCATCAGCACCGGATTTAGGATGGTGCAGGCGGTTCCCCCACACAGGGCACCAAGCTGAGGGGGAGCAAAACAACAACAACAACAACAACAACAACAACAACAACAACAACAACAACAACAACAACAACTTATATGTATATGGGTGCCTACTCAAAGTTGTGGGGTGGCAAATTTTGTCGTCCCTCAGGGCACCATATTACCAAAGTCCACCCCGGTCCCATTTAGTTGTTGTTTAGAATAATCATTTAAACAACCTTAAAATAGCAATGGCTTCCCTTCTTCTCTTTCCACGGGTTCATTTTACATAACATAAATCCCTGCATGTTTTACATAAACGAAACCGTCCAGTATTCCACTATTACATCCATCAAAACTTATTTACGCTGTTGAATTAATCTTAATGCTGCCAGCGTTTTCAGCTGTACACAATTTCACCGATATATCCAATAAACATTTCCAATCTTCTCTAAACGTATGTTCTTCTTGTTCTCTTATTCTGTATGTTAAGTCTGCAAGCTGAACATATTCCATCAGCTTAAGTTGCCATTCTTCTTTAGTTGAGACCTCGCTCGTTTTCCATTTTGGGGCTAACAAATCACAGACTGCAGTAGTAGCATACAAAAAAAATTTTTTTTGACACCTGGGAATTTCCATCTGAATTATTCCCAACAAAAAGGGCTCTGGTGTGTGTGTGTTTTAAAGTATTTTCAAAAAAATGTTCCCAATTCATTATAAATTATTTCCCAATACTCTTTTACCCTTTTACAAGTCCACTACATCTGACATAACGTACCCTCAGCCTCATTGCAGTCTCCCTTCATGTGGTTTCAGAAGCCTGGCTTCATCCAATGGGGTAGGCAGAGCAAAGCCATCATGGCTAATAGCCTTTGATAGTTTTCTCCTCCATTAATTTATCTAATCCATTGAGGTTGCTGGCCATCACTTCGTCCTGAGGGGGAAAACAGTGCATAGTTTAACTCTGCACTGTGTGAAGAAGTGCTTTCTTTCCTCTGTCCCCTCACTGCTGGGAGAGACAGCAATAGCAGGAAGCGTCTAGCTGACATTCCTTATAATGGATGCCTTCCATTATATGCAGGGACGCGGACTTATAAAAAATATTGGGGGGGGGCCGGGAAAGCTCATGAATAATAAATAAGCTCATGAATATGCAAATAAAGTGGCGCCGCCTCCTCGTGAGCGAATAGGGGAGAGCGTGCTGCGCCTATTAATCAGCTCCGAAGGAAATTGGGTGGAGCTTTTGCTCGGGAGGGAGGGCAAGAGGCATGCAGGCAGCCCGACCCTGTGCATTTTGGGCTGGGGGAGGAGCGGCGGCGATGGCGCTCTGCTGGAGGGGCGCCGGAGATTATTGGGGGGGCCGAGCCCCCCCAAACGAATTTTTGAGGGGGCTCGGGCCCCCTCAAGCCCCATGGAGTCGGCGCCTATGATTATATGCCCCATTTGTCTAATGGGAAACCTGGAGTACCAACTGCACTAGGACATTTCAAAGGCACATGAAGAGAAACCTCACCCCTTTAAGCGTGTTGGCTGGCTTACAAAACAGGCACCCTGTTTTAACAATTTTTTTCAATGCTTAAATGGTGTACCACGGTTGGAAGAGATCTCAAAGTAGCTGTCTTACTACAAAAGAAATTCAGAAATAGACTGAAAGGAGAAGTTGCTGAATTGCAACTTATTACCAAACTTAAAACCAGGGAGAGACCTGGTCTGAATAGAGACATTGGATTCTCACCTCATTATACATGATAAAGCTATTTTTAGCCATCTCACCCCTTGCTTTTTCCTGTAAAACCAATTGCAATCGTCAACAGGTTTACCACACCTATCAGCCAATCACCCATTCCCACCACCCTTCTGAGTAATACCCCTGCCCACCCTCTCACTATATATAAGGGTCTTTTGTATTTCAGTGTATCTGAAGAAGTGTACATGCACACGAAAGCTCATACCAATAACAAACTTAGTTGGTCTCTAAGGTGCAACTGGAAGGACTTTTTTTTTAATTTTGTTTCGACGGTTGGAAGACGCCAGCCTTGTGTTATCTACTTTGTTGTTTCCTAGAATCCCAGGGACAAAATTGTGATGTTGGTAGTCGCTGTCCTATACTTGTTCAGTTAGCTTCTATGCCTTTCTTGGTTAAGGAACCAGTTTGTGTATGTGGTTGTTGTTTAGTCGTTTAGTCGTGTCCGACTCTCCGTGACCCCATGGACCAGAGCACGCCAGGCACTTCTGTCCTCCACTGCCTCCCGCAGTTTGATCAGACTCATGCTGGTAGCTTCAAGAACACCATCCAACCATCTCATTCTCTGTCGTCCCCTTCTCCTTGTGCCCTCCATCTTTCCCAACATCAGGGTCTTTTCCAGGGAGTCTTCTCTTCTCATGAGGTGGCCAAAGTATTGGAGCCTCAGCTTCACGATCTGTCCTTCCAGTGAGCGCTCAGGGCTGATTTCCTTCAGAATGGAGAGGTTTGATCTTCTTGCAGTCCATGGGACTCTCAAGAGTCTCCTCCAGCACCATAATTCAAAAGCATCAATTCTTCGGCGATCAGCCTTCTTTATGGTCCAGCTCTCACTTCCATACATCACTACTGGGAAAACCATGGCTTTTACTATACGGACCTTTGTTGGCAAGGTGATGTCTCTGCTTTTTAAGATGTTGTCTAGGTTTGCCATCGCCTTTCTCCCAAGGAGCAGGTGTCTTTTAATTTCGTGACTGCTGTCACCATCTGCACTGATCATGGAGCCCAAGAAAGTAAAATCTCTCACTGCCTCCATTTCTTCCCCTTCTATTTGCCAGGAGGTGATGGGCCCAGTGGCCATGATCTTCGTTTTTTTGATGTTGAGCTTCAGACCATATTTTGCGCTCTCCTCTTTCACCCTCATTAAAAGGTCCTTTAATTCCTCTTCACTTTCTGCCATCAAGGTTGTGTCATCTGCATATCTGAATAATAATAATAATAATAATAATAATAATAATAATAATAATAATAATAAATAGTTTATTATTTATATCCCGCCCATCTGGCTGGATTTCCCCAGCCACTCTGGGCGGCTTTCAACAGAGCATTAAAAACAGAATAACACTTCAAACATTAAAAACTTCCCAATACAGGGCTGCCTTCAGATGTCTTCTAAAAGTCAGATAGTTGTTTATTTCTTTGACATCTGATGGGAGGGCGTTCCACTGGGTGAGCTCCACTACCGAGAAGTATACCATATGCATTCCCCTGTCTTCTACTGTGGTGATTGCAGCATAGCCATAATTTCGAGTTTATGAGTGTCTATTAAGCTACTTTATAAAATCAGTCACCAGAACAGTATAAACATCATAAAATTAATTATTCAAACAAATAAAACCTCAATAAAGCAGTAAGACGTTAGCTCCAAAAATGCCAACCAAAGCCATCAATCTAAACTTTTTTCAGCTCACCTAATGCAATATCTATCTTCTGTTTCTGCAATGTCTGCTCATGTTACTGCAGCTTCCTCTTTAAATTCTGCTCTTGTAACTACTTTTGATTCTTTTGCTCCTTTATCCTTCTAAGACTTCTTTTCTTTCTTTCACTGCCACCCTTGGATTATCGTAATTACTTGCTGATTGGTTTTCCCGTCTCTCATCCCAGGGCAATTATTTCTGCTTTTCATTCTTTGGCTCGTTGATTTATTATTTTTGATCATGTAACTCTTTCCATGATTTATTTTCACAGATTCCTTACCCTTTAGTTCAAGATGCTTTATTAGCTTTTAAGACGGTCAGTTGCGTGGTTTCCTCATATCTTTCCTATGAAAGTGACCTCTTTGCATAAATATCTTTCTATGATCTCTTCATTCTTTAGTTCCTTGTTTGCTCCATAAAACCTTGTGTCCCATTTGTGAATGTTTTCTTTTGTTCAAATTCTCTGTGGAGTTCCCTCTTAAAATTATATTTATTCCAGGTTTTTTTTTTACTATCCATTTTATCCCTGATTTCTTTCTTTCATTTTTTTACTCTTCCCCACCCTTTTATAGTTATCATTTATTAGCAGAGCTATTTTTCTAGAAAAAGAGGTGCCAGAACTCACCATTAACGCCTCTTTTATTCTCTTATCACATTATTTTGGATGCTTAATAATCATGCCCCCTCTTTCTATCAAAAGATTTTTAATCCTTAATTAACTAACAGAGTAAATGTTGCAGCTCTATAAATTATGGGTTTTACTTCATGTATTTGTGGCAAGCAGAGCAGACCTTTGCCTACAGATCATAATGGGTAAGGCTTCAGTGGTACGTGTGATGCTTTTCTTTGCGTGAATGAGGAATGGCATATGGCTTGGTCTATGTCATTTGGTTTGTGCTGCTGCTGCTGCTGCTGCTATAGGAATGTGAGGCAGTGTGGTCAAGTGGTCAGAGTGTGTGATCAGGACCTGACATTCAGCTATGAAGCTCTTGGGTTTTGTTGGTTCAGTCACTATCTTACTGTCATTGAAATTCTACTCAATATTGATCCAGAGCAGATTCCACTGCATAGCAGAGTAAAAACTTGAAGAAGAGGAGGAGGAGGAGTTTGGATTTGATATCCCGCTTTATCACTACCCGAAGGAGTCTCAAAGTGGCTAACATTCTCCTTTCCCTTCCTCCCCCACAACAAACACTCTGTGAGGTGAGTGGGGCTGAGAGACTTCAGAGAAGTGTGAGTAGCCCAAGGTCACCCAGCAGCTGCATGTGGAGGAGCGGAGACGCGAACCTGGTTCACCAGATTACGAGACTACCGCTCTTAACCACTACACACTGGCTCCACACGTTGCAGGATTCCCCAGAAATAGTTCAGAGGCAATTGTATTTCATCCAGCAGAGCTTCACTGCTACTGAAGGCAAATGAGTACAATGGTCACAATGACCATTCCCCACATCAAATGGGGGGTGCCTTGCGTGGCCCCCCCGGACCTATGTGGCTCTCGGCAGTACAGCCTGGCTTCGCCCCCCCCCAGCCAAACACCTGGAGGTCTCCGCCTACCTCTGCCAGTTATTCAATCCCTAAAAAGGATATATCAAGAACTCTGGCCAAAAGTTTCAATATAAGGAATAATTCCTACTCAAGAGTTGAAATGAAAAATGTGTATATTCTGCTAAGAATAACAGTTTGAAGCTAGTAGTAAATTTAGACACAACGTGTAAGATTTGCATGGACAGGCGGAGTCCCCCCCCCCGGCAGCCCCCGAGCTGAAGAAGGCGTGTACTCCGAAACAGGGCCCTGTCCTGGTCACCACTACTGAGTCGTACATCTGATTCACACTCCGGATACTCCTTTTTGGCCCCATTTGATCCTTTATTCTTTATTCTGATTTTATATAATATGGACTCTTTTTGACTGCTATTGAGACTTGTATAAAACAATTGTTGTGCACTGGTATTTCATGTACCTTTGTACTATATTTGAAACTACATTATTTCTGTACTTAAATGTTGTATCCAAACTTACCATTACTTTAAAACTCTCGTACTTACACGTTGTGTTTAAATTTACTACTAGCTTCAAACTGTTATTCTTAGCAGAATATACACGTTTTTCATTTCAACTCTTGAGTAGGAATTATTCCTTATATTGAAACTTTTGGCCAGAGTTCTTGATATATCCTTTTCAGTGCAGTTTCAACAAGAACTCCAATTTCTTTAACGATTACTATGGCCAAATGGGCTGAGACCTTTAGTTATCCAATACGCTGGGGAGGCGTCGCCAGGAGATTTGGCCAGGTAAGGGGAGGGACCGACCTGCCCACACACTAGAGGGGGGAACTTACCTGGGAATTCTCAGTCAGCTCCAGAGCTTCTCCCACCCTGCCCTCCCTCAGTTAAGCTTTCTTTTGCAGGTGAACCTCTTCTTCACAGGTACAAGGGTTCTGCTACGTCACAGTCGCTGTTGAAGGGCCAGAATGGAATTTTCCTGCATTGGCAGGTTTTGCCTTCCCCGTAGCAAAACGGCACAACTTTGGCAGTTTCAGGCTTTGGGTGGAATCCTTTAGTCTATCTTCCCTAACTGGGGGGCAGGCCCTGAAGCGGTGACCCACGCCCCCTCCTCTTCACGGCAGCGATCCCAGGGTTCCCTGTTAAAGGGGTTGTTCGAGGGGAGGCGTTGGCCATACGCCGAGAGGTTGTCATTGCTCTCCCCTGTGATGGCGGCGAAACGGGGGGCGGGCTCTCTGCTTGAACATATGTTCTCCAGAGCCAGCCCAATCCCCACTCCATCTGGATAACCCTGATGTTCCCCAGCTCCCCTGCCAGGGACTGGGAGGGATCAACGCCCAATGTCTAAGCCAAGGTCTCCCTACATCTGAAGTTTTAATAAAGTTATGGCCAATTTTAATCCCATAACACAGTGTTCTGAGTCATTATTCCACCCGGGGGCTGCCTGGGGGGGGGGACTCCGCCTGTCCATGCAAATCCAATGCATTCAGGATTGGCGCTGTCCATAAGAAATCCAGTTGCAGCAGACGTAAACTTACAATAACTTATAAGTCATCTAAACTTTGACACTAAGCATGCTATGTACAGAATACCGCACCAGAAGGAAACGCGATAGAAAGAGAAAGAGAAACCGAGGCTCCTTCTGCCCCCTATTATAATCAGCATGACCTTGACAGAAGAGATAAGAGAACCAGTTTAAGCCAGCTGTACTCAGCTTCTCTGAAGGAAAACCCAAACATCATGAACTTTCTGCTTGCTTCTTTCACATAGAGAAACTTCCAGAACCCTCCTGAATTAATTAGAATAGGAAAGACCTCTACACACCAGATCAATACTTTCTGCACTAAGAAATGCAAACTGACACAACCTAAGATTCACACAAGGGGTTGTAGTGTGGCTCAAATGAGTAGAAGACAACAATTTTTATCCCTCTGTCCAGCTCAATAAACAAAGAAATTATTCCCGGCCTTTCAATCCAGTCCAAAACTCTGGATCTATTAATATGTTTCCTTGCATGGAGAAAAGTGGCTTATCCCAGAGTGCTGACAATATGACTTTATAGTCTATAATTCCCTGGGATAATTAGCTGGGGGGGTTCGTACCCACAGTGAAGGGGAATGGGGGGTATAGGGGAATTTGAAATATTATTTATAATATGAAAGCCTTAATATGAAATTTCTGTGTTATATTTGTATACAGCAAAGAAGTTTAGAGTAATTAGGTATGTTTTAATTTAGTTAATTATGTAATAGGTTTATGTTAGAAAATGAATGTGGATGTTGACTTTGATTGTAATTTTTCTTTTTTCGGTTTTGGAAATAAAAAATTAGAGAGAGAGAGAGAGTAGAAAAATGAGAAACTGAGAAAAACCAAACTTGGCAGACTCACCCATCCCTATCAGGGCCAGACCCTTTTCACTCTCTCTGACTGCCACCCCCTCTCCTCCCCCTCCTTTCTGTTGTCCAATCTGCGTTCCCTTTTCCTATTTTCTCCCTTCCCACCCCCCTTCTCTTCACATAAAATTAGATTGAGATCCCCAACAAACTAAGCCAAGGAACGCATGTTCCCCACCCCTGGCTGGTCCATATGGAAAGGCACGAAAGTGTCTGATGGTTTGGGGAACAGCAGCAGCAACCCTTTCCCAGGACACTCGATGCATTTTCTCCCATCTTAAGTGTCCAGTAAACCACCTTTTACAAGGAGAACAGTTGGCTTTATGTTTTCCCTGCTTGATGGATTTCTCAACTGCCCCTCCCTGAAAAAGGAGACTGATAAGATCTTTGAGCAAAGATTTCTCATGAGATTCGCTTTCTGTTCAGTTTATTGCCAAATACGTATTTCCACATGTTTGTGGAGAGGCATATTGGGGAGGGTTCAGCAGTAGAACATCTAGTTTGCGCTGAAAATTTGCAGCTTCAGCCACTAACATCTCGAAGTACAGCTGTGGAAGACTCCTATCTGAAACCCTAGAAGCCTTTCAGGCAGACAATACAGACAAGTAGATGCACCAGGGGTCAGCAAACTTTTTCAGCAGGGGGCCGGTCCACTGTCCCTCAGACCTTGTGGGGGGCCGGACTATATTTTGAAAAGAAAAACAAATAAACGAATTCCTATGCCCCACAAATAACCCAGAGATGCATTTTAAATAAAAGCACACATTCTACTCATGTACGTTTCTGAGCACAATTCAAAGTGTGGATGCTGACCTTTAAAGCTCTAAACGGCCTCGGTCCAGTATACCTGAGGGAGCATCTCCACCCCCATCATTCTGCCCGGACACTAAGGTCCAGCGCTGAGGGTCTTCTGGCAGTTCCCTCACTGCGAGAAGCCAAGTTACAGGGAACCAGGCAGAGGGCCTTCTCGGTAGTGGCACCTGCCCTGTGGAACTCACTCCCACCAGATGTCAAAAAGAACAACTACCACCAGACTTTTAGAAGACATCTGAAGGCAGCCCTGTTTAGGGAAGTTTTTTAATGTTTAACAGACCACTGTATTTTAGTACTTTGTTGGAAGCTGCTCAGGTTGGCTGGGGAGACCCAGCCAGATGGGCGGGGTATAAATCATAAATTATTATTATTAACACGCTGATCCCTGGACTGTCCGCAGGCTGAATTTAGAAGGCGTTTGGGCCAGATCCAGCCCCCGGGCCTTAGTTTGGAATACACTAACCATGGCTTCCCCAGAGACCTCTTCGGGAAGAATTATAGACTTGATGGCCTTTTGTCTCATCCCCCTGGATTCTTCTTATGGTTCCTGCAATACAAAGACTGCTACCCCAAGTCCAGTATCTTGACTGGTGTGCTACCTGAGTGCAGAAGAATTCAGATCTCTACCTTTGGCCTGATATGATTGGTTCTTTGGGTAGATATTGCAAGCATGTGGGGTGAAAGTGAAGGGTTGCAGCCCTGGTTATCTTCAATTAGCTCCCAGCCAAGATCTCTAGAAGTGGGGGTGAGAAGGAAGAGCGCAGAGGCATTTCCTCAGCTTCCTTCTAAAACACCTAGCCCTGAATTCACACAAGATCCAGTTGCATAAAATAGAAAAGAATACTCAATAATAGCTGTTAGGCACCCAGCACTTTCTCACAATTTTTTCCTGCGTGCTGTGCTTTTTACAGGTTTTTTTTCCCCTAAGCTGGAAAATTAAAGGAAACGAAGGAAGGAAAGAAAAGCATATTTTCCCAAAGCATAAACAAGATTTTCTGGGAAAGTGGTAGGAGGGAAAGGATGGTTTCCAGCATATCTGGCTTCTGGCCACTGCACTGCTGAATAAGTTAGCAACAGTGTGCTAGAGACACTTGTCACATCTCTAATTTTCTTTATTCAGTAGATTCAAATCAACTTTCCCCAACCCAGTGCCCTCAAGAAATTTTAGACTATATCTCCAGTCAACTGAACATCTGAGGCCACCAGGTTTGAGCTGATAGAAGCAAACGAGGAAGAGTTAACCAACAAACGAACGTGTTTGCATTAGGGGATGTCCTGAAGTAGAGGACCTTATGCATTATATCTTGCGCTGTCCCTTATATAATGATGCAAGAGAAAGGTTTTTTAGCACCTATAATGACAAGGTCCCCTGGCCAGAACCCCTCTGACATGATTTTACATCTCACAGACGCAGATAAGTATGTGACCTGGCGTGCAGCACTCTTTGCAACTGCCGCTAGGAAAATTAGAGCAAATTATATAGCCAAGGTAGCCACCAACTGTAAAGGAGATGAATTTATTTGACCCTATCTACATCAGGCTATGCTCTATCTTTGTCACCAAACTCCAAGTATAATTGCACACTCTATTAATTGACATTGTTTTTGGATATATTAGTGGCCATGTGATGATTTTAGCTTATGGATTTTATTGTTTAATGTCTTGATTTGTATATTGGGTACTTTTATAGCTCTGTTTAGAGTATGTAATGTTTTGATAATATAAATGTTTTAAGTCTTTTGTATCAATCCAGTATATTTTCTTTTAATTGTTCAATGATTCTGTGTACATTGCGGCAGCCTTTGGCTATGTGCAATAAAACTGGGTGGCGCGGGGGGGAGAACATGACATAAATAGGATAGTGTTTATATTCAGGAAAGGTAGATAAATTTGAATGGACACCCATGGAATACATGGAGGCATTTGGGACAGAGCTTCTGAAGAACGTCTTAGAGAGCTACATATGGAAGAAGGCAAGCTTTGGGGTAACTCAAGCCATTAAGGACTTTAAAGTTTAACAGCAACACTTTAATTTGGTCCCAGAAATGGACTGGGAGCCAGTGAGGCTCGTGAAGCACAGATGTAATGTGATAAGAATCGCCCAGTCCCGATTAGCAATCTTCTGGCCCTATAGTGGACAAAGTGCAATTTCTGTTCCGTTTTTAAAATGCAACCCCATATAGAATGTAGTGCAATGGTCTAAGCCAGAGGTGGAGGACTGGTGCCCCTCCAGATTGGGTTGGACTCCCACTCTCAGCAGCCCCAGCCAACATGGTCAATGGTCAGGGACAATGGGATTTATGGTCCAGCAACATGGGGAGTACCACAGATTCCCCATCCCTTGTCTAAATGGTAGGTTTCCAGAGTAAGGGTAATGGTAGCCAAGCTATCGCCATTCATGTACGGTCGCAACTTCAAGCCATGGAGGGGCTTCAAGCCACAGTGGCCACTCGCTCCTGTAATGATAAGTGTAATGATAAGCAACCAGAGATACAGACCTGATCCTTTGGTAGGAGTACAATGTCTTCCTTTCAGGGGTGTGTGATGGGTTGAGCATCACTCACCTAGTAGCACCTCCGTCTTGCCTGTATTGGTCTCAGTTTATTTAATGAATTTTGTCGTTAACAATTTTCAGCATGTTATGGTCTAGGAGAAAATTATATGAATATGAAATCTCGATGGTACCCAACACCGAGTAAATTTGGCAAAAATGTATAAATCTAAATCAAATAAGTGTTGGAAATGTAAAGAGAAAGAAGGGTCTTTTTTTCCATATGTGGTGGTCTTGTAGTGAAGTTAAAGCTTACTCGGAAATTATATATAATGAATTGAAAAGGATGTTTAAAATAACTTTTGTAAAAAAAGGGAAAAGGAAGCTTTTGGGGGGGGGAACTATAGGGACAGAACTACCGAAACTGTATGGAAAACACACACACACACACACACACACACACACACACACACACAATTTTTTTATTGGTTTTTGCACATGTTTTCCAAACATAACATCCCATCTTATACAATATAACAAACCTTTGGCTATTGCAGCCTAGAACCTCCGTCAATCTCTGTATAGAAACTTATTCATGTATGTCACTACAGTGGCAAGAATGTTATTCACCCCAAAATGGAAAGAAGAAGAAGTCCCAGCAAAGGAAGACTGGATACAAAAACTTATGGAATATACAGAAATGGCGAAACTTTCTGGAAGAATAAGAAATCAAGATAACAAACTTTTTTTTAATAAAAGAATGGAAATGGTTTATTGAATATTTACAGATAAATAAGAACATTGGCAGGATTATTGTAATAACCGGCAGTTTGATAGGAGTAGGATATATTTGATAGGAGTAGGATATATTTATAAATAGGATATATTTAAAGTAGATGGATAAATGAGCAAATTAAGTTAATTTGGATATGCAGAAGATATTAAAAGTAAATTTAAGGAACCGCAGAAAGAGGGGGAAAGAAGTCAAGTTTTGAAATGTTAAAATGATTGTAAAATTAGTGAAATGTATAGACCTGAAAAGCATAACTAAAATTCAAAAAAACAACAAAACAATTTTCTATCCTTTAACAAAGTCTTGAATATTCTTCACTTGTTGTTGTTGTTGTTGTTGTTGTTGTTGTTGTTACAGGGTTAGTCTTAAGCCAGGGGTTGTCTGGCTTAGGTGCGCTCCAGATGTTGTGGACCACAACTCCTGTCTCCCGAGGTCAACATAGCTACCTGGTGGGGGTTGATGGGAGTTGTAGTCCAACAACACCTGGAAGGTATTATGTTCACCACCTTTGATGTATGCATCAGAGTCAATTTGAGAATCATGTTCACCATTATCCGGCATGGGTGGAATGATGCGTTCTCATTGTCCCCAGAAAAGATTCTGTCTGGTTAAGTAAATAGGTTTCAGGAAAACAATAAACGAAAGCGCATGCAATGTGGTGGATGCACTTTGTTTATGGATCAACAAACTCATGTTAGCACTAGATGGTGCTCTCAACTACGTCTAAAAAATGCAAGCAAGTTACTAGAAAGGAGATAGCGACTGCTCATGATTGTCAACTTGATACGGTAGGACTGCGCACATTGTAACGTGGCTGGACTTTGGATATTGCTAGCAGGACATGAAAATTCTATCTGAAACAGTGAAAACCTGAGAGCAATGAACATAATGTTGATTCTGAGATGGGATCTAGAAAGCAGGCTGCACACAAGAGGATGGTGGCTGGAACAATTCAAAATGGACAGGTCTGAAAGGGTGAAGAATAAGTTGTGGGAAAAATATTGCATAACAGGAAGGTATCAGTCTGTTAGGCCAAAGCACGTTCTCCAATTAAAGAGAGTGCATGTTGCAGTGTGGGCCGCCGGGCCAGCCCTATTGTTGCCAGGCAGGTTAATGGTTGTTGCCTGGTACTTTGATTGGATAACCGGGTTGCTGGGGCAAATTGTATGTTGTAAATTGGGTGGGTGGGACCATAGTCTTTAAATATTGGGGCACTCTGGTTCTCTTTCTCTTTGCAGAGTGCATCGGATCACCCGCCCGCCTGCCCTCTTTTCCGGTTGACCTTGCTTTGCCTGTCATGGGGTCGCCTGCCTTGGTGCAGGGGCCTAGTAGGAATTTTGCCATTTGGCTGTGCCATTTGGTTTTTGCCTACTACTTAGCAATTCGTCACAACTTGTAAGGTTGCGGTTAGGCATTGGTTATAAAATGCTGGTGGTGGAGGGGTCAGGATAGGCTGTGCCTACCCCTCCTATTGCTCTGAAGGGAATTCCGTTAAAGGAATCCTGGGGCTTGCCACGATTTCCTCCAATCCCTGTCATGGGACCAGGGCCGGCAAGCCTTGGGGAGCTGCTGGGGTGAGCGGCATGGGTCCGACGCTTAGCTCAAATGATCCCCAATTTTGACTTTCCCTTCTACTGGCTTCCAATCGGACCTCGGTATGTCAGTTCTGTCCCAGGCGGGGGGACAGATAGTCATAACCAATGTCTAAACAACCACTCACTGATTTTGTATTTTAATAAAGTTGTGGCCAAAATAGTGCCCCAAAACAAAAACAAAAATTATGTGTTATGTGTGAAATTATTTGAGGGGTGGCCTGGGGACCTACACACGCAATGGGAAATATCAACAGAGAGTTCTGCAGGAATGTGAGTCAATGACAGAGCTACTGTACTGAAGCCAGCTTGCTTGTACACAGTGGCAAAGTAAGATCCCTTGCAATACAGGAAGAGAACGCCTGCTTGCCTGGGAAAATTGCTTCCACCCATTTCCACGCAGACACACCCATGTTCCATCCATGCACCTTTTTCACCTAGAGCATTTAAACTAGTATTGCAAGGGACCAGAGGCTGAATGCCTCTCAGTTCAGAGAGCTGCAATTTATAACCTATGTTAGAGTACAAATATGAAGATAATGCACGATTCTGTGAAACACCAGCTTGCGGCACAATTTCTTGGTGGAGCTTCTCTGGAGAGAGGTGCAGAATGGCATGAAATTCTGGTTGGTTGACAGTGGAAAGATTTCTCCAAGCAAAATAGTTTCCCATAAATTCTCCAGAATCCCTAATTTGTGGGGGTTTCACATGGCCAAATTGAGTACTCGCAGTTCTCCTTGCTGTGTTCCAAACATGCAGAGGCACTAACTGCTCCTTTATTTATCAGAGGAGAGGTCCACACCTACCAAAATTTCTGAAAGTCCCAGGTGAACAAGAGTTGCCAGTTTCCTAAGCTGCCTCCGGACTGTCAGTATATTGAGGGACGGACTTGAATGCATTTGAGAAATGTAGGTTTGCGCAGTTAAAAGAACTGTGGCGCCCTAGCACAAAAAAACCAACTTTTTAAAGTTTTTTTAAAAATGGACTTTTGCAGTTAGAAAAGGGATGGGAAAATGTCTTGAAAGGTGTAGGATAGAGGAAGGATTAGTGGGAAGGCATATAAACACTGTGCATAGAAATGGGGGTAAATGTTTATCATGGTATAACTAGTTGAAGGAGTGGGCATAGTCTAACCTCGATGTCAGTTTTATGCAAGCAAATCAGGAAAAATGCTCCATAAACAGGGCAGCTAAAGGAAGGAAGTGCCATGGTCTTTAATATGCAGAAAAGGCTGCAAGTTGCTATTTTAAACTCCATACTTTTGGGAAGGGAGGTTTCTTGTGTTTCCCAATGAATCCTTCTCCTTACCTATACCTGGGCTTTGCTGTAATTATGCATCTGCTGTGGTCTAAACCACAGAGCCTAGGGCTTGCCGATCAGAAGGTCGGCGGTTCGAATCCCAGCAACGGGGTGAGTTCCTGTTGCTCGGTCCCTGCTCCTGCCAACCTAGCAGTTTGAAAGCACGTCAAAGTGCAAGTAGATAAATAGGTACCACTCCGGTGGGAAGGTAAACGGCATTTCCATGCGCTGCTCTGGTTTTGCCAGAAGCGGCTTAGTCATGCTGGCCACATGAGCCGGAAAAACTGTCTGTGGACAAACGCCAGCTCCCTCGGCCAGTAAAGCGAGATGAGCGCCACAACCCCAGAGTCAGTCACGACTGGACCTAACGGTCAGGGGTCCCTTTACCTTTACCTATATATATTGCCATACTATTTAGGGGTGTGTGTGTTTAAATCAGCACTGCTACATTGGTTGTCCATGTGTTCATTTTGCTGAACAAGGCCCCGGACCTCTGCTGCAAAGCCCTGCACTGAATGCAACACAGCAATCATGATATTGCTGCTGCCCCTATTGTCTTTCAGATTGTTGTTGTTTAGTCGTCTAGTCATATCCGACTCTTCGTGATTCCATGGACCAGAGCACACCAGGCACTTCTGTCTTCCACTGCCTCTCGCAGTTTGGTCAAATTCATGCTGGTAGCTTCGAGAACACTATCCAACCATCCTGTTCTCTGTCATCCACTTCTTGTGCCCTCCATCTTTCCCAACATCAGGGTCTCTTCCAGGGAGTCTTCTCTTCTCATGAGGTGACCAAAGTATTGGAGTCTCAGCTTCAGGATCTGTCCTTCCAGTGAGCACTCAGGGCTGATTTCCTTCAGAATGGATCGGTTTGATCTTCTTGCAGGCCATGGGACTCTCAAGAGTCTCCTCCAGCACCATAATTCAAAAGCATCAATTCTTCGGCGATCAGCCTAATTACTTCAGATTACTTGTGGTTTATTAATCAGAAGCATCTGTATTTCACCAGTTATTTAGATGAGTCTACATATGGATACTTACTCAGGCAGCCCCCAAGTTGTGAAACTCCCTCCCCACTAAAATGCACTTTCACTACGTTTTCAGCGAACGCAATGTACCTATTCACCGTGGCCTTTGACACCTGAGATGTATATATTTAGGACCCACCCTGCTTTTAATTCATTTCCAACAGTTGGTAATGTTGGGTTGTAACCCGCCCTGGGACTTTAGGGTGAAGGGCAGGTAATAAATTAAATTAATAAGAATAAGAAAACAGTTATTGTGGCTGGAAGCATTACCTGGGAGTAAACTTAGTGGAAAGTTTATTATGCTTATTTCAGAGTAGACATTTATTTATTTGTTACATTTCTATCCCACCCCTCCTTCCAAGGGAGCCCAGGGCAGCAAACAACAGAGCGACAAAACAGCACAGTTAAAAAACTGAATAAGTAGAAAGATTTAAAAACAGTTAAAAGCATCTGCAAAAAATTAAAAAGAATCACATATCTAGTCAGATCTAGCCAGTGGCGTAGCGTGGGTTGTCAGCACCCGGGGCAAGGCAAGTAATTTGCGCCCCCTAACCCATGGATTTTAGCACTGATTTTAGCACTGCGAGTGTGAGCACGCGCCCCCCAGATGTTGCACCTGGTGCGGCCGGGCCCCCCCTGCACCCCCCACGCTACGCCACTGGATCTAGCAATTTCAGGCTTGCCATTAACAGTATCTTTCAGCCCCCAGATACCTGGATTAATGGGAATATTTTAGTGTTCCTCCTGAATGTTAATAGTGAGGGAGACAGATGTGTCTTATAATGGAAGGCATTCTGCAAATGGGGACCCACTACCAAGAAGGCCTTGTTCAGCGCCAAGTCAGCAGAATCCAACGGTAACAGAACCAGCAAGAACTCCCCTTCTGGTCAGGGAGCCTGATCTGGTAGACAGCAGATTGCACTGCAAAAGCAGGACTTTATTTCCAGAAGAAGAGATGCTGGAACTCACAATGAACGCCTCCCTTGTTCTCTTCTACTGTAATGGCAATGGCACCCACCTGAGAGGGGCCTGAACTGCGTTCCGACTTAAAAAACCCCCTGTGCTACAGTAATCTACATTTTTAAAGAAACATAAACATAGCATATGCTATTAACATTTCTTTTTCGTGGTCTGAACTTGAATGTGTCCAAGAAACCAACACCAGTGCAGTTAGGGAAAATGTACAAAACTAGTTCAAATATATGTTGGAAGTGTAAGGAAAAGGGGGGGACATTTTATCATATGTGGTGGGATTGTAAGGTAATTAAAAAAATTTGGGAAATGATTTACAACGAATTGAAGAAAATGTTCCATTTAACATTTGTTAAAAAAACCCGAGGCATTTTTGTTGGGGATTGTAGGGAAAGACCTGCCAAAAAAGTTGAAAAACATCTTCATGTATGCGACAATGGCTGCAAGAGTTCTGGTAGCACAAGGATGGAAGACTGAAGAAACCCCAACTAAAGAATCATGGCAAGAAAAATTGACGGACTGTGCAGAACTGGCAAAACTGACATATAAGCTACAGGACAAGGATAACTGTGACTTTAAGGATGAATGGAAACCCTTTACAAAGTATCTGAAGACGCAACAAAGCGAACTGGACTCCTTGGCAGGTTTTGAATAAACATTCACAAACTTTTTATTGATAATAATCAGCTAAATAGTTTGAGGATCTATACAGCTTTGTAACATGCAGAAAACAGCATTCTCAGAGAAACCAAAGACTGGAATTGAGGGAAGTCGGGGGTGGGGTGGGGGTGGGTGGGTTTTGTGTGGGAGGGGGAGGGAGGAAAAATGGGGGGGTACAAGGACGATATGTTTTTGGATAATATGCCTTGTTATAATTTTGAATAATGATAATAATAAATGTGTCCAAGAAACTTTGCTGAGAATTTAGCTTCACCTTTCGAGATCTCTTTGTTTCCCACTGTTGTCTACTACAGTCTGAAATGGCGCTTCTGCATTAAAAAAATGGTATATAGACTTTATAAATGAATGGCTGAGACATGTAATTGCAAGTAAAATGATATATGTGCTTGCTTTGCCAGATAGTGTGTGTGTGTTGCTTAAAATCACACACCTACCAACACTATCTGCCACAGGTTGAAGGGTGCCAATGGGGGGCAAGGGGCTGTGGCCCCCCCTTAAATTTTCAAGGAGGGGGCTGTCCTCCCTCAATGTCCCGTGGCAATGTGTGCACGCCGTTCGACGTGTCCACGTCATGCATGTAAACAACGCGTCATCAAAAAAGCGGACACAGATTGCCAATTTGTAGCTATAGATGCAAACATAGTATATGCACAATACATCTCACCATAGTTTGTGGCCAGGTAACCTGCCTGCTGACCAGGTAATGGGTCCCTTCAAGGCTCCTGCTCTCCCTTATTAGGGTTAATTATCTCTGACCTAGATGGCAAATTGAGTCCTGCTCCTTTAAAAGCTGTGTAGAAGAGGGGCCTGGGGGATTTTGCCTAGAAGAGGGCATTTGCCATGCAGGCTGCCTTTGCTGAAACTCCCTTTCCAATACAACTATAAAAGGTTTAGGAGCACAGTTTTCTCTTGCACATGACTCTGCTATCCCTACTCCAGCATTAGTTGATTATTCCCAAGTGCCAACTAGCTGCAGACTTTCCTTATTACTCTAAATGCCTCCCAAAATGCTTTTTCACGTGCTACTAGAGCTCATGATTGAGAATCTTTTTAGTGGTGTTTAGTAATTCCACCCCCCTTTTCCTTTTCTCCTATTAGTTATAATTATACCATAACCTCCACCCTAAATAATTTACCTCCAGCCTTGTTTTCACCATCCAAATATTTCTAGGCATCTGTCACAATCTGCTTAATTTGTTTCTTAGCCAAGTTATGTGTGTTTACTTAGGATTTTGTTTTCTTCCCCCACATAACCATCCATCATCCTTGCCGAGTCTGCTTGTTGACTGATCCATTCATCAGCCTTGCAAGGTTGCCTCCCTCTTGGCCTTCTGTGAACTCCCTTCTTGTTTGTCAATAGCCCTTCTCCTAAGGCATGAATAAAGTGTTTCATGAAACTTAGTACAAAAAGAGACATCCCTGAGAAATGGCTCACAAACCTCTCTGGCAGAGTTTGGCGACTGCAATATGGCTCCTTAAAAATTATCTGCAGTACTGTCTGCTCCTTCATAAAAAATAATAAAAAATTGCTCGAATTGTGAGTCTTTAAAAAGAAAAAGTAAAAAAAGGGAAGGAGCCTGTAATTTGCTTTCAGATATGTTTCCATTTTGTCTACAATTCTTGGTTGGGTTTTTAAGTGTTTGTAGCTTACCTACAAGATCCTAGACAGCAGATTTGCTGAAATTCTCTTCAGTGATAGGTGCTGCCTTTGCAACTATTTAGAGCGAGATTGGGGAAACTCTGGTTCTCCCTATGTTGTTGGACTACAATTCCTATCATCCCTAACTATTAGCCATACTGGCCAGGGCAGATGGAGCTGGAGTCCAAGAACACTTTGAGGTCTTCAGGTCTACCCTCTCTCTCTCCCGATGTAGAGCTTGAAACAGTCTCCCATGTGTTTTCCGACTGCAGATTTTATCAAGGGGTTAGACCAGGCCTCCTCAACCTCGGCCCTCCAGATGTTTTGAGACTACAATTCCTATCATCCCTGACCACTGGTCCTGCTAGCTAGGGATCATGGGAGTTGTAGGCCAAAAACATCTGGAGGGCCAAGGTTGAGGAAGCCTGGGTTAGAGAATGCATAATTTGTCCCCTTATGAGATAGTTTCCTGTTTGATCCTTAGAGAACCCTTTAAATATCTTCCTTGAGGAGGTCTAATAAATATGGTACTAAACAGGTAGCAATGTAACTCCACACGAACTTACCTAGATCCTGAGATCATCTTCTGAGGCCCTTCTTTGTGTGCTTCCTCCTCGAGAGGTCCAGAGGGTGGCAACACGAGAACAGGGCCTTCTCTGCAGTGGCTCACCGTCTGTGGAATGCTCTCCCAGGGAAGTTCGCCTGGCGCCTTCATTAGACACCTTCAGGCACCAAGTGAAGATGTTCCTCTTTAACCAGGCCTTTGGCTGACTGACATCCAATGCCCTTTTAAATGTGCTGTGGAAAGGGGGGTTATTGATTTGGTTTTGTTGTTGTTTTTATTATGTATTTTTGTGTTCTTTATATTGTAGTTTTGTGTTATGAACTACCCTGCAATCTGCAAGTATAGGGTGGTATACTAATACTAATACTAATACTAATAATAGTAATAGTAATAGTAATAGTAATAATCTGAATGCTGTAGTATCTTTTAGACCTGTTACAATTGTTAATTCCTAAGTTGTCACCTTCCCTAGCTGCTTCTTCTGAGACAGTAGTTTTGTATGATTTTATGTTTTGCACTTTCTTTAATGACGATTCTTTAAATGAACATTTTATCGACTGATATTTCTATAATGCAGCTTTCAAATTACAGTTCAAGGCCATGTCATTTTCAGCTCTGCAGAATGTTTGCAGTGCGTCTGCTTAAATGGCAAGGTCAACATCTGTGCCCCTGTTTTGCAGTCTCGTCTCTTGAAATGCAAGGCTTATAATATTGATCTGCCCTACAGTACTGTTGAAAGGGTTACCAGTGAGCAAATACATAGGAAGTAGTTCCAGCTCTTTATGTTATCTATGGGTTGGGTCCAAATATGTGTTTCCATTAGAGGAAATGCCCTTTTACTTGGGTAAGAGTGCTGTCGGAGGGAGAAAAGCTCCTCTTGTTATGTACTGAAGTTCTCACCCTGGGCCAGCAGAGGGATACTGTAGATAGTTATGCAAATGAAGGATCGAAAGTGACGTTCAGTGATTGGATAGTTTTAGAAAGTTGCTACAGTAACGTTGTACTGGAGCTCTATATAAGCAGGCTGACTGAGCCCTTCAGTTCAGTTCTGTCCTGGCCTGTGAATAAACAAGAGCTGTTTGAAGAATCGCTGTGTCGTCTGATATGTTCACCCACAACTTAACACCTCCGTTTGTGCAGATTCTTGATGGAGGCTTTGCACAAGACCTTTACACGGCCCAGTGTGTTACAGCTTGCTCTTTCTTTTATTCATCCTTTTCATACTGTAACCCAGTCCCTGACTCATCACTGCCCTGCATTGTACAAAGACATCTTCCAGCGCTTAAGCAAGAGGTAACGAAAAACAGAGCCAATACATCCTTTCCTTCCGTTCATTTTTCTTAGGATCCAGCTACGACACGACTACATGCTAAATCTACAAGGTGTGACCGGAAAGTTCGGTGAATGGTCACAGATATCGGACAGAGAGAAATATTCAAACATACAGCCTTACAGGCCTTCAAAGTAGGCCCCCTATGATACAATTCACCATTGACAACGTTCGTAGAACTGCTGGAAACTTCTGGAGAAGTCCTCTTTTTGTACTGCTTTCAGTTCCCTCGTCACAGCAGCTTGGACATGCGAAATGTTGGAAAATCTGTGTCCTTCCAGTGCAGATTTCAGTTTTGGAAAAAGAAAGAAATCTGGCAGGGCCAGATAGAGAGAATATGGAGGGTGGGACAACTCAGTAACCTCAGTAACAATTTCACGTGGAATAGGCAATTCTTCCGCCATCATTCGGATGGAAAGATGCCGATCCTACATCAATAACTCACGAACTCTGTCGACATTTGCCGCCGTTCTGCTTGTTGACAGTCTGCCAGACCAAGGGTGATTTTCGATAGTTTGCCGTCCTTTGCGGAAATGCTTAAACCACTCAGACATTGTCTTTCGAGTCACAGCTTCATCTCCATACACAATTGTGAGCATTTCATGGGTTTCCGATGCCGATTGTATGTTAGAATATTTCTCGCTGTCTGATTTCTGTAACCATTCACCGAACATTCCAGTCACACCTTGTATTACACATTAATAAAAGAGCAGGCAAGGGGACCTTATGTCTGTACTGGACCATAGTACATAAAAATCTAAATTAAGAATAGGGTAAAATTCAGCAATCTGTATATATTCAGACCTGTCCTCTGAAATGCTTAGAAAGTGCATGCTCTTAACTAGCTTTCCACTGAAATTTATAATTTTAAAGAGTAAATACAGTATGTATTCATCCTCCTAAAGAAAGGAATTTAATTTTGGAAATGCTTAGGGATATTTATGTTATTATAGATGCCAGATGGTGGTGATTATGTGATGAATTAATTATATAATTATGGTGAGGGAGGTCTGTTTTGCTTTTGTGGAAGATTGATTAATTGATTCATATATGAATGAATCTTTTTTATGTTTTAAGAACGCTCACTTGTTTTCCTTTTGGTATATATCATAAGGGATAGATCTTAGGCCTCACCTAACAATTGATTTTTAAAAGGGTGTGTGTTTGCCACGGCAGAGCCGAAAACATGTTGAAAAATGTAGAAATAAAATGTTATTAACATTTCAGCATGTGGAGCCCAGTTCAGACACCTCCACCTCAAGGATATTACATGACTGGAGATAAAGTTGGTATGTTTGACTAGAGAAAAACTCATTTCTGACACCAGAATTGCTTGGGAATTCTAAGAAACCAAAAACAATTGGTGCAGTTGTGAAAGTTTGATTCAAAATGCTGTATCCAAATGAAAACCTACTCCTCAGTGTCAGGAAACCTCCTGCAAAATTTGGTTATGAGGCCTTAAGAGGCATCCGGACAGACAAGCCACTTTCTAAAATATATAGCAGATAATATGCATAGGACCCACTGAGCTTGGAGTAAACAAGCAAATGGCTTCAGGAAATAGAAAGGAAGACAAGCTCAAACCTCCCCATTTTTATCTTGTGTTTTAGAAGGGGTGGTGATTGACAGGTAGGAGGGGAGGAAACTGCCCAATCAGATAGAATCTTGGGTCTCTGTCAGATCCATCACATACAGAAGATGCCAACGTTTGCCAATTTGCTATCTTGGGGAAATGGCTCTAGGGGGTGTAATATGAGGAAATCTCTCTCTTCCTTAACTGCCAAACACACGTGTGCTTGTTTTCCTGCAAAGCTCAGGATTACGTGTGTTGCTAACTTTGCTGTTGTGGAAGGAGGTTGCTCTGGCAAACATAACACTTGCTTTTGGTACTGCAGCCTTCCTAATGCTCCAGATTTTTTAATGTGTCTTATTATATTATTACACTAAGCACTGCACTTGTCAAAAACCAACATTATTATTATTATTATTTAAAAAACCAACATTATTTAAATGTGTGAAAATATATATATTTGCCTTGGAGATCAAGGAACTTGGAAAACTGTGCTTTGTTGACTAGAACTCCACACTGAAACTAAGTTTTGGTCCTGTCTTCCTATGTTTTCCTTCCATCTTCCATTTCTGCCGTAACATTGTAAACGTATAACTGTGTGCCAGTGTCTTCTTTTTCTTCTTATTGTTTATAGGGATGGTTGACGCTGTCAGTTTTTGGCTTCTATCAGCTTCTAATTTCTCCAGTTGTAAGTTCAGTTCACATAAGTATGTGAATTTTTAAAAATCTCCTCATGAAGATTCGTTAGCATTTTAGTGCAATATTCTCTGAACATACACATTTTTGCAAAGCAATTTCCCCATATACAATGCAGCTTTGTATGTTATTTTCACTAATACACGCGTTTTATGTGCATCTTACCCTAGCCTATGCATTTTTGTACGCATGGCTGGAGAACGGCACTGCAAAATTCAGAGAAGCGAGTTTTTCAAAGCACAGCTGTGTTTAGGTTTGCGTATTATTTCAGAAAGTGAATTAGACAAGTTCATGTGAACTGTATTTAATTTCTGCCCATCACTGGTGGTCTATTCGGCATGACTCGGTTCCTGCATGCTGCCGATAGAGACTTTGTTTTCAGCTTGAAGATGGAGGTGCTTTTGCAAATGTTTTTGCACCATTTACTTGGCATTGCTCTGGTTCTTAGGTAAAGGGATCCCTGACCATTAGGTCCAGTCACGGACGACTCTGGGGTTGCAGCGCTCATCTTGCTTTACTGGCTGAGGGAGCCGGCGTACAGCTTCCGGGTCATGTGTCCAGCATGACTAAGCCGCTTCTGGCAAAACAAGAGCAGCGCACGGAAATGCTGTTTACCTTCCCACCAGAGCGGTACCTATTTATCTACTTGCACTTTGACATGCTTTCAAACTGCTAGGTTGGCAGGACCTGGGACCGAGCAACGGGAGCTCACCCCGTTGCTGGGATTCGAACCGCCGACCTTTTGCTCGGCAAGTCCTAGGCTCTGTGGTTTAACCTACAGCACCACCCGCGTCCCTGCTCTGGTTCTTATATTGCAAGAAAAAGCCCCCCCACTCCCCTCCCAGGATAACAACCACTTCACCCCAGGACCTGCCTGCCATGGCTTCAGTCTCCATTCCATCAAGAAATGTGACCTAACACTGTCTTAATGAACAATGTGATGCTATGCATTATTATAGCAAATGTCTTACCCTTTCTAAGTCCCCCTTGCTACGCTGTCAAATTGCCCCTTTGTTTTGTATTGAACATTGCAACTCCACCCAGTTTAATACAATCTGCATTTTAGTAGCATGTGCTTTTCACATGCCTACTTACCATAGATAGCTCCACTTAATAAAAAGAAGACTGATCTTTTCGGCCACCCAGTAGACACCTCTCTATTTCACTCATCCCTGCCCTTCATTGTTTGGATCCTACAGAAAGTATTTAATTCGTGGGCCGATGTGTACAACATTGATCAAACATTTAGGAGTGAGTTGTCATTAGGCTCTTCATGGCCTGTAAATACATGTGCTTCTGCTATTCCCTTGTGAAATGTTTATGTTATTTTTAAAAGCAGTTGTGATTGTTTGGCTAGATACAGATTTTTACCTGCCCCAGGCTCCCTTATCACTGATGGTTGATTGTTTACACTGTGGTTTCCCACCTGCGGAAGAGTGCCTTTTGAAAAATGGTTTATGTTGCAGAGACATCTGTGATTTCCAAGCAGGGGACTGGGACCAATTGGCTAATGAACAGCTACAGAGACAATACCCATCCAAAGTGTTTACCAGACAAGGTAGGCATGCAGAGTGACAGGTTAGAGATAGACAAATGGGAAACGGGCAAGAACATTTTGTAAAGGCCACAGATAAAACACCAATGAAGGGAACTCATAGCTAAGAGTTACCAGCTAACTTATGCACTGCTCTGTGTTTCTGATCTTGTAGCATTGCAGCATAGGTGAAACAATGGATGTGTATCAGTGCAATAGCAAACAGTGGACTTGCGAACCATTTCTGGCTTTGATTCCAAGCTTATTGGAAGCGGTTCACAGCTAGAATGTGAGGCAAAGCTTGATTGCTGCAGTTGCTCTGGCAATCCTCTGTGTATTTACATTGGGAATAAATCCTGTTGAACACAATGTGACTTCAGAGTAAACATGCACAGACTTGAGCTGCAAATAATTTAAGCCTGCAATCTTATGCACTGAAACAAATGGACATTTGACATCTTGCTGCCCAAGGCAAAGGACAAGATACCCCCCTATTTCCTATGCTGAAGCTGATTAGATTGGCAGCTGAATCTTATTTTTACACTGGTAATAGAACACCCAGGGACGCAGGTAGAGCTTTAATCTAAACCAGAGAGCCTAGGGCTTGCCAATCGGAAGGTCAGCAGTTTGAATCCCCATGACGGGGTGAGCTCCCATTGCTCAGTCCCAGCTCCTGCCAACCTAGCAGTTCGAAAGCACGTCCAAGTGCAAGTAGATAAATAGGTACCACTCCGGCGGGAAGGTAAACGGCATTTCTATGCGCTGCTCTGTTTTCACCAGAAGCAGCTTAGTCATGCTGGCCACATGACCCGGAAAAACTGCGGACAAACGTTGGCTCCCTTGGCCAGTAAAGCGAAATGAGCACCGCAACCCCAGAGTAGTTCGCGACTGGACTTAACTGTCAGGGGTCCTTTACCTTTACCTTTTTAATAGAACACTGGCCTCATGAGGGCAGCAGATGGGCTTAGAGTTCATAGATCTCCACTTCATTCTGCCCAATGGTAGGGCCAGACTTACTTAAGTGTTTGAACTCACCTCAACAAAAATATCTCATTTGATTCCAAACTGTGAGGGAGTTTTCTAACCTTGTATAAGACAAGGATTTGCATCTTGGTTGAGGTGGATTTTGAAAAAATCTATAGATATTCCCAGCTGTATTTCAGACAGATGTTTCAAATACAACAACAGGGAATAAAGACATTTTTTGCTTTTATCTGATGGCAAGACTTTTTTAAATCTGGGACCGTTTCTGTCTTTAATCAGCAGAATATTGGGAAATCTGGCTCTATCACACAAGATACAGTGGATTGCTCTATGTACAGAAGCAGGTTAGCATTTTATATGCTAGTCTAATGAAGGCTAGCATTCTGGAATCACCCGGCACTCTGCAAATATATGGAATTCACCAGCCATTTTTTAAAAACCACACCCTACAATGGGTGGAGACGAACAAAGGTGTTTGTGGTATAGGCAAGGGTTTTGCAAAAACTTCTCTGTGTTGGTTAAGAGCACATTCAAGGCAAACTTTGGGTTGTGCAACGGCTGGGACACCCAGAAATCAATATGGTGCAATTCCGTAGAGAAGCTGAAATAAAGAGGTTATTCTGGTCAGCTTCAGTTATTGAACAGTTAACAGAGTGGTCCTCAGGTAGTTATTTCTGTGTGTTGATGGAATTGAATAATTTGTTATTTTATTGGTTACATTTATATTCCACCCTTCTAAGAGATCATCTGTGTTCATGACCGCCTTTGCAACTTTATCCACAGAACAGCTCTGTGAGGTAGATTAGACGGAGATAGTGAGAGGAATATAGCACATTTTACTAATGAGCATGGGCAGAACTCTACATTATGAAACCAACACTGGGGCAGGAAGGCGGTGGGAAGGACTTAACAGGACAGGATTATTGACAGGAAGAAATGCATGTTATCCCTGGAAAGTTGCCCAGAACATAATGTGGCCTTCAGGCTGAAACAGATTCCCCACCCCCGCTGTATAATCTTCCATTACCCAGGTGTTGGGTATAAATCTGGTCTGGTGTAATGTGCAGGTGTATACGAATGGAAGCAGTCTTTTGGGTACCTCCAAGGAATGGGTCAACACTAGCATTCTGAATTGGGCCTAGAAACCAACAGGGAGCCAATGGGGTTGTTGCTTTAGATTGCTGCTGTATGTTCTTGCCCTAGTTAACCATCAGGAAACAGCATGGTACACCAATTGTAGGGGACGTGGGTGGCGCTGTGGTCTAATCCACTGAGTCTCTTGGGCTTGCCAGTTGGAAGGTTGGTGGTTCGAATGCCCACAATGGGGTGAGCTCCCATTGCTCTGTCCCAGCTCCTGACAACCTAGCAGTTCGAAAGCACACCAGTACAAGTAGATAAATTGGTACCACTGTGGCAGGAAGGTAAATGGCGTTTTTGTGCACTCTGGTTTCTGTCACGGTGTCCCATTGTGCCAGAAGTGGTTTAGTCATGCTACCACATGACCCGGAAAGCTGTCTGTGGACAAATGCTGGCTCCCTCGGCTTGAAAAGCAAGTTAAGCACCGTAACCCCATAGTCACCTTTGATTGGACTTAACCATCCAGGGATCCTTTACCTTTACCAATTATAAATTGGAATAACGCTTCAAAGGCAGCACCAAATAAAGCATGTTACAGCAATCTAGTGATTTGAGCATGAATTACTGTGGCTAGGTACCGTAATTCCTTTCTAGGAAAAAAACCAGTTGGCAAACAAGACCACTGGAGAGTAAAAGTGTTGGCCTTCAAGGAGAATGCAACTCTGTCCAAAACATGTTATCTCTCTACCCCAGAATCAACATTTTTCATTAACAGGACTCCTGTCTTGTCTAGGTTAAGTTTATGTGTAGCCCTAACATGGTGTGTACTGATATCTGCACAAGCATCAAAGAGGGTGTGACTACTGTTATTCTGCAATGAAAAAAGCTGGAGAAGCACCGCGCTAATTTTTACAGCCTTTTAAAATTATGGATGTAACAGCTGCCGCTGGCCAATTCCTATGAGAAATAACACAGAGCTAAGGTTATTGCAAAACTATTCCATAGTATATTTGAAGTGTGCCACAACAATATATAATGAAAACTGTACCACAATTCAAAAATTACATCATTTTTTGTGGGTAATTGTCTTTGGGGCTAATGCATGTCATTGTTCACTTTACAATCCAAGGTGGTTTTTTTGTCTTTTTTTTTACCGAGCAAGGGAAAATACTGTCTCTATGCTTTTTCTTACTATTTAATGCATTTTAAAAATAGTAAGCAATTTATAAAAATAATTTTATTTTTAATGAAAGCAAATCACTGTGCTTTCCGCAGTCCTCCTCTCACAGTGGCAGAAGGCCTAAGACTACTCCTCTTGAGACTATATATACATATATATATATCTTCTAGATCTGTCAGCAGCCTTTGACATGGTCGATCACGAACTCCTGGACCACCGCCTCGCCGACGTGGGGATCCAGGGCACAGTCCTTCAATGGCTGCGCTCGTTTCTCTCTGGTTGGGGACAGAGGGTGGCGCTTGGGGGGGAATTGTCATCCCGCCACTCCTTGGTGTGTGGAGTGCCTCAGGGTGCAATTCTCTCCCCGATGCTTTTTAACATCTTTATGCGCCCCCTCGCCCAGCTTGTCCGGAGTTTTGGGCTGGGCTGCCATCAGTATGCTGATGACACCCAACTCTATCTGTTGATGGATGGCCATCCTGCCTCGGCCCCAGACACACTGACCAGATGTTTGGAAGCTGTGGCTGGATGGTTACGTGGGAGCCGGTTGAAGTTAAATCCTTCGAAGACAGAGGTCCTCTGGCTGGGACGGAGCGATATGGGATCGAGGGGGCAACTCCCATCTCTTGCGGGGGTGCAATTAGTGCCAGCACCGTCCGTTAAGAGTTTGGGTGTAATCTTCGATACCTCCCTTTCTATGGAGGCGCAGATTACAGCTATAACAAAGGCGGCATTTTTTCATCTCCGCCAAGCTAAGCAGTTGGCCCCTTATCTCTCTCGTCCTGACCTAGCCACTGTGATCCAGGCGACGGTCACCTCCAGACTGGATTATTGTAACTCGCTCTACGTGGGGCTGCCCTTGAGACTGACCCAGAAACTCCAGCGGGTGCAGAATGCCACGGCGAAACTCCTTACGAGGTCTTCGTTGCGAGATCACATTCACCCGGTGCTACACCAGCTGCAGTGGCTCCCGGTGGAGTACAGGATCAGGTTTAAGGTGCTGGTTTTAACCTTTAAAGCCCTATACGGCCTAGGACCCTCGTACCTACGGGACCGCCTCTCCTGGTATGCCCCACAGAGAAACCTACGGTCTGCAAATAATAACATCCTCAAGGTCCCAGGCCTCAGAGAGGTTAGGCTGGCCTCAACTAGAGCCAGGGCCTTCTCGGCTGCGGCTCCAAACTGGTGGAATGCTCTGTCACAAGAGACTAGGGCCCTGCGGGACCTGACATCTTTCCGCAGGGCCTGCAAGACAGAGTTGTTCCGCCAGGCCTTTGGTCAGGGCGCAGCCTGACTCCCTCCTCTGGCAACCTGCACAGAATTTTGCTTAATTGGTTGCCATCAATTTGATTTAATTAATTTTTATAATGAAATATTTTTAGATTGTGTGATTTGACTGATTATTTGATTGTTGTTAGCCGCCCTGAGCCCGGCTTCGGCTGGGGAGGGCGGGATATAAATAAAATTTATTATTATTATTATTATTATTATTATTATTATTATTATTATTATATAATTTTTTATTAAGTTTTCTGTTTTACAGTTTTGAATACTTATTTAAACATCCTCAAAATATCAATGACTTCCCTTCTTCTTTCCATGGTTTATTTTGCATACCATAAATCCTTGCATATTTTACATAAACTAAACCCTTCAGTATTCCATCAAAACTTATTTACACTGTTGAATTTATCTTAATGCGGCCAATGTTTTCAACTCCTCTTGAGACTCAATCTTCTTTGCATGCTAACCTGGGAGCAAACTCAGTTGAACACTTCCCCCAGTGACATGGTCCCTATTTAATTCAGGCCGTTCTGTGGTTGCTGTTACGGTGTCACAAGAATATTTGTGTTTAGAAATATAGCCAGAAACATGTACCAGAAGGGTAGCCAGGTCATTCTGTTGCAGCAAAAATGGGCATTTTTCCATTTAACATATGAAGTCCTACTTGGATTACACCAGAGGGGGAGCTGGTGCTGCCGGGATATTGTCATGCATAAATGTTACTGACAAACACATGCAGTTCTTAGATTTGCCACATGTGTTTTTCACAGCATCAAACATTTGAGTGCTAAAAATGTGATTTTTCTGCAAACAAAGGCATGCACCTGAGCCTGAGATAATACGTGGTCTGCGTACAACAAGTGATAAGCAAATGCAGGGCCTGTGAAAACAGATTATTTGAAATTTGTGCAATTTACTTTCTGTATAGAAGAGCCCTTAAACTTCATAATTTCTTCCCCCAGTTTAGAAACGGTGTTTCATAATGGCATACATTCTTTCCAAATACAATGTATTATATTGTCCTTAAGAAAACTCTTAAGTGCCTAAATACATTAAGTCAGTACGGCTTTGCTGGAACAAGTGCATTTAGGCTGGTAGCCAAAGTTAATGTGTTCAGTACTGCAGATCTTACATAACGCTTTCTGTGTGAAGTTCTCACAGTGCTTTACAAACACTTATTTATTAGGTCTCCGCCCTTTGCGCACACTTCTTAAAATAGTACGGCTTAGATTCATGTTCTGCAACTCTGATAGTGTGGACTTCTGTGAATATGACCAACCAAAGAGAACTGAGCTTTTTCTCCTGCGCCTTTAACAGCTAACAACCCAATGCGCAGGTTTTAATCAGAATTGAAGTTTTTCCCATTTGTTTACATGCCAGGAAAAGCTGCTGAGCTCAGGCATGGTAACCGTAGCTGTAAAAATGCAGAAGAGGTTTATAGATAAATAAACATAGATCAAAACCCTCAAATCATTTAATTAGAAGTCTATAAAGTACAAGTAACTTTACGGTTCCATGTGAACTGTAGTAAAAAAAAACCCCACAGCCTTCTGATTTCAGAATCAGTATCCAAAGTAAATTTAGGTAATTTGTTAGTTTAGTGGTTACAGCTAGGATTAGGAATAAATTTCAAATTTATTGGGAACTAGATCAGGATTTAAGCATGGAAGTGTCATTTTGAAGCATTCTCAGTCATTCAACTTTTTCCTTTAATGCAAAGAAGTAATAGTCCATTTCCTCAGGAACATTTTAAAAAATATTTTATTTATAAATATCATGATCATGCCCTTGGGATTCATGGTATCCTCACTTAAAGCTGAAAAGTTACTGAGTAGCATATTTCTGGCATTGTTATCATCTTAAAGATTATATATATGTATGCTACATAGTTGAAAATGAGACTTTGCCAGCTTGAAATAATTTGCCTTGCATTGCCTACTTTAACTCTTATTATATCCTGGAGCGAGCATTGGTTTTGTGGTGATCAGCTCTAAAAGGATTACATTGAGTCATTGAATGATGACTAGGATGACTAATTTATATGATATAAACTGCTGCTCAGAAATGGCTCATGAAGACTACAGGATACACCTGTTTCTCTGTTGCTTTTAAGCGCTGCATTGTTCTTTCCCAAAGGTCAAAGCCTGAAGTTTCTCAATTCTGAAAATTAGTGTGTTCCACAATATACTCGGTCACCAAGTTGTTTTAACATTATTGAGGTTTGAATCATCGACACGTCCACCAACTACTGCTCTGGATTGAACTGCATAAGGAGATTTATTTTACAAGTAGGACCTGTCAGAATGCATGCAGCAATATCTTACATCAATATCCTAAGTATTTAAGATTTAATCACCAGGTTTGGGGATTGCTTGTGGCAATGAAGCCTAATCTCTCTTGAAAATGTCAACAAGTTATTTCACACTTTGAAGGCTATCACGTTTAGTTTTGAGTTTTGCCCATCATGGCTCCTGAAAGTCAAAGTTTGAGAATTCTGTCCTCCTCAAAGACTGCAGTGATTCAGTCACTTATAAAATAAAATAAGCTAGTGTTAGGTCTTCTCTTTTAAGGAAGGGTGGTAACATACGCTGCAACTCCTGGGGTTCATGAGTGGTAGATACTTCTTCAACCCTTTTTGGGCTGGTTTCTGACCTGGCTATGTGGAGGAGACCTAAATTGTCATGGGCCAGGAGTTGACTTCACCTGCTGAGCAGCAGCCTGAAGGAGCAGAAGGTGAAGTTCCTTTACCTGCTGCTGATCAGCCTTCTTGCTGATGAGAACCAGCTGGCTCCAGCTTTCTTAAGCAGGGTTTTCAGCCTCAGCCAGTTGCTGGAAACAACATTCATTATTCCTGGCCAGGCCTTGCTGCTGCTTGTGACCTTGGATCCTCGGCTTTCTTGACCCACCCTGGATCGTCTGACTACGTGAACCGAGATATTCCTGACCTTAGGACCGGACTGAACCTTGTATATATGGACTTTGCCTCCAGGCAAGTACCGCCCCTGAGATTCCCTCCACTGAGCTCTGCCATGGCTGGCAGCAAAGGTCTACAACATCAATGTCCTGTCCCAGCAAATAAGTTTGTGGGCAAAGTCAGATGCTGTAGCACCACAGAGTGAGCAACCTGCCCCAACAATGGCTAGTGATGGAATGAGACCATTTGAGCCTCTGCCTCCAGACCACTGTCCTCCTGCTCCACACCTTTTGTGAGAACTGCAGCCCTTAAGGGGCCAACTCTCAAGACTGCAGACAGACACTTCTTCTGTCCTTCCTGATCTTCTGCCTTGTGTGTGTTAGATAAATTCAGCTCCGGTCCTCCGAGCTGATACGGCTCATCTTGGCTTGAGCCCAGCAGAGTTATATACCCAGAGTCTGCAACAGAAGGATGAGGCAGGTATGGCTACATTGCTAAGCTTTATTTCTAAGCTATGCAGAGAGCATACAAATATACATCTTGTCTCTGTGAGAAGCAGAGAGCAACTCCTACAAAGAAACGACAGAACAAGGAAAACAGGAAACCAGTAAACGTCATATCCCGTCTCCCATGGGAATCCAACAGTATCTGGACTGTGGAATGAAAACATAGTCCTGTGACTACCAGCAGCTGCTCAGTGAGGGAAACGGAAACCAACAGTGTGCTGCCTACTCTAGTGCAATGGTGAGGTACGTGGGGAGGTGCTTGGTTTCTTACACCCAGGGAAAGGTGCCTGTGTGGGTCCCAGTTCTGCGTCTATACCCCCTGGTGTTGTGAGATCTGGGCCAGGATGGAGGTTGCTGTACACAAATCTTAGATTTAGTGGACCTGATCGCCAGCACCAGGCTCAGTGTCACAAACCTTAGCCAGATGCAGCCCCTTAGTTCGGGTCTTGCTTGCTGTAGAACTCTGGGGCATAGCTGTCAATGTTTCCCTTTTTAAAAGGGAAATTCCCTTATTGCGAATAGGATTCCTCACAAGAAAAGGGAAAAGTTGACAGCTGTGCTCTGGGGTCGTAACACTAATTTGGCCCAGTGGGTGACATTTGCTGAGATTGATAGTGACAATGTGAATCAGTTAATATTGAGAGACGTCTTTGGATTTGCTGAATTGGTGAGCTCAAACATCTAATTGGGGTCTCATGGCTAACCTTGTTGATCTGCATATCTGCCTTTATATCAGCAGTTCAACAACATCTTGAGTTGGTGGGGGGCAGGAAAACATGACCCTTTACAAAGATAGGTGAGAGGAACCAAAACTGGATGCCCATTATACAAGTGCAAATTTCCATTTTGCAGCCTTATATCCAGTACCATGAAGTACCCTGCTTGGTTATATATGCAATATGCCATTTTGATTGCTTCCAGGTCATCTGTTTATTGAGCATATACCATGTATATCAAAACATGTTCAACTTGCTCATTCTGCCTTGGACTTCTGCCCTCAAGGCACCGCTGCTTAACAGGTAGTTCTACCAGGGCCAGTCCACCCATGAGACAAGGTGAGAAGACTGCTTCTGACAGCAGGATCCACAGGGGCAGCAGCATACAGATAACAGAATCCTAGAACTGCAAGGGACCCAGAGTGTCACCTAGTTCAACACCCTTCAGTGTAGATCTTCATTTCCCCCTTCTTGTTCCTGCTGTAGATCTTCATTCACCCCTTCTTCCTTGTTGGGGAAGGGGCACCATTCTGTGATTCACCTGAGATGCCAAAATGTCTGGCTCTGAGTTCTATGTCTGGCCCAGTTCTTTCGGAGGGGGAGATGCAATGCGCTTGCGAGTTTAGAGGTGTGTGCACACCCTGTTAAATATACATTATGTTCCAAAAGCTTTCAGGACAGATTTCTCCCACATCCCCTTTTAGACAGAAGTACTGTTTCTGGGCAAGGGACATGGGTGGCGCTGTGGTCTAAACCACAGAGCCTAGGACTTGCCGATCAGAAGGTTGGCAGTTCAAATCCCTGCGACGGGGTGAGCTCCCGTTGCTCGGTCCCTGCTCCTGCCAACCTAGCAGTTCGAAAGCATGTCAAGTGCAAGTAGATAAATAGGTACTGCTTTGGCGGGAAGATAAACGGCGTTTCTGTGTGCTGCTCTGGTTTTGCCAGAAGTGGCTTTAGACATGCTGGCCACATGACCTGGAAGCTGTCTGTGGACAAACTCCAGCTCCCTCGGACTATAGAGCGAGATGAGCGCGCAACCCCAGTCATCTTGGACTCACAGTTGTCCATGGAGGTGCAGGTCAATTCTGTGTCCAGGGCAGCTGTCTACCAGCTCCATCTGGTATGCTGACTGAGACCCTACCTGCCTGCGGACTGTCTTGCCAGAGTGGTGCATGCTCTGGTTATCTCCCGCTTGGACTACAGCAATGCGCTCTCCGTGGGGCTACCTTTGCAGGAGACCCAGAAGCTACAACTAATCCAAAATGCGGCAGCCAGACTGGCGACCGGGAGCAGCCGCTGGGACCATATGACACCGGTCCTGAAATATTCACATTGGCTCCCAGTACATTTCCAAGCACAATTCAAAGTGTTGGTCGGTTGGTGCTGACCTTGAAAGCCCTAAACTGCCTGGACCCAGTATACAGTGGTACATCTGGTTACGTACTTAATTCATTCCTGAGGTCTGTTCTTAACCTGAAACTGTTCTTAACCTGAGGTTAAGCTAATGAGGCTTCCCGCTGCCGCCGCCGCCAAATTTCTGTTCTCATCCTGAAGCAAAGTTCTTAACCCGAGGTACTATTTCTGGGTTAGCGGAGTCTGTAACCTGAAGCGTATGTAACCTGAGGTACCACTGTACCTGAAGGAGTGTCTCCACCACCATCATCCTGCCTGGACACTGAGGTCCAGCTCCGAGGGCCTTCTGGAGGTTCCCTCCCTGCGAGAAGTGAGGTTACAGGGGAGCAGGCAGAGGGCCTTCTCGGTGGTGGCACCCGCCTTGTGGAACGCCCTCCCATCAGGTGTCAAGGAAATAAAGAACCACACAACCTTTGGCAACCCTGTACAGTATAGGGCAGTTTTTTCATGTTTGACATTTTATTATGCTTTCATATGTGTTAAATAAAGTTGTTATTCTTAGAAAATGTAGGGTCCGGCGACAATGACGACTCGAACGACGACAGGGACCAAGGAAACGCTTCAGCTGAGGCAGGGGCGTAGCGTGGGTTGTCAGCACCCGGGGAAAGTAATTTGCGTCCCCTAACCCGTGAATTTGCGCCCCCTAACCCTAACTCCCAGATGTTGCGACCGGTGCGACCGGCCCCCCCTGCACCCCCCACGCTACGCCAACGAGCTGAGGGGAAAGCAACGCGCGCTCTTCGCTCCCCTGCCAGCGCGAGCGGCAAGAGCGGGCAGGCAAGTGCGCGGCTCCGCCTGGGAGCCCTCGGCCGAGATGGGCCCGCGAGCTGCTGAGGCGAGCCGGGAGGGCGGGCTCGGTTACGCATTGCGGCTGCAGAAAAGCTGAAGCTGCTGCCGCCGCCTGGGCACAGCCAGAGAGAGAGACAGACAGACAGACAGACAGACAGACAGCCAAGCCGCGCGCCTGGTGCAGAGCGAGGCGACTGCTGGTCGGGGAGGCGGGCTGACGAAGGGGCAGCGGCCCGGAGCCAGGAGGGAGGGCAGGAGGGCTGGCTAAACCCAGCGCCGCTCCGCCTCGAGGAGCGCAACGAGCCGCGGTGGGCGGAGTGTCAGCCCTCTCCGCCGCCGCCGCCGCTGCTCCTGCTTGGCTGCTACCTATTCATTCAGCCAGTCACCTAAAATGGCTGGAGAGACGAGGAGGTGGAGGAGGCGCCGGAGGTGAGGCGCGCAGCTCCCTCGGGCCGCCTCCCCGCCGAGCAGCGGCTCCCGCCACCTCCGCTCGTCCCTTCTCACCTTTGCTTTCCGTGCGTAATTCGAATTAAATGACACGCTCTTTCTCCCGAGCCCGCCGCGCCTCCCAGCTCTGAGCCATGTCGGCCGGTCAAGACGAGAGCTCCGTCCGGGTTGCTGTCAGGTAAGGCGTCGTGGTGTTGCTTCTTGTTCGAGGACCCCCCCCCCCTCCCTCCTTCCTTCCTTCCTTCCTTCCTTCCTTCCTTCCTTCCTTCCTTCCTTCCTTCCTTTCTCTCTCCCTCTTTTCTTTGTTACCTGCTATCTCTTGTGGGGGAAATAGAGCTGGGGAGATTTGGCCGGGGGCTCTGGGAGAGAGGGGGAGAAAGAGTGGCGGGGGTCTGGCTCCGGGACGCAGGCCCGAGGAGGTCCGAGAAGGGGACATGTTGCTCGCAGCCCCTCTCCCGTCGCTCCCTCCTCGCATTTGGAGCGGGGCTGGCAGGTAGCAGTAGGGAGCCGCCGCCTCGCCAACTAACGGCCTGCTGCGAGGGCCAGCAGTCCGACCGAGGCCGTGGGCCGCCGGGTTAATTCAAGGAAGGGCTTGGCTGGTCCCGGAGAGGGGCTTCGCCATAGGTGGATCTGAGAAACTACTGCCCGATCGCCAAGTTAGCGAGGACGCAGTGGCGTAGCGTGGGGGGGTGCAGGGGGGGCGGGCTGCACCGGGCGCAACATCGGGGGGTTAGGGGGCGCAAATCCACGGGTTAGGGGGAGCAAATCCACGGGTTAGGGGGCGCAAATTACTTGCCGTGCCCCGGGTGCTGACAACCCACGCTACGCCACTGCGAGGACGGACTGGGATGCTGGCGGGATCAGCCTTCCCTGCACCAGCTTCAGCTGCTGGCCTGACCCGAGAGCTGGGCTCTCTCTGCTTGCAGCTGTTGCACGGAGGAATTCGGTTTCCTTCGGATGCTGCATATTTAATCTCTGGTGTTTAATGGTGCATCAGCTGTGTCCGAGAAACTGATGCGTGTGCACGGTGTGGACGAGGGGAGGAAGGAGAATCCAGACTTTTAGGCCTGGTCTGTGACTTTAAAAAGGTGCTTGATGAATGTATTCCTGCCTGGGATTTGAAACACTAAGCGATTGCACGGGCAGTGTGTGCAGGGTTTGTTTGTTTTTTAAGCTGTCCCTTTTTTGGCTTGTGCTGAATTGCATTCCAGAGACTGCTGTGCTGGGTCTGTGGGGCTTTTGTTGCAGCCAGCCAGCCCAGGACTGTAACTGGATTGGCTAGTTGCAATTGTAAAGAAGTACCAGCCAGTGAATTCATCCGTGCTTTCTGCTCAGGGATGGAAAATTGCAACATCATCCTCCGGCACTAAAAAATTAATGAAGCCTTTACAAGAGAACCTGCGTGTTGGCTAGGTTGCTGCGGAGAACTTGCCACATCCCCTCCCTCGGAAATTATCAAATAAGTTTTTCCACGTTAATAGTTTTCTCGTTGGAAAGATGGGCACATTTAATAATCTAGTAATATTCCCAAGGACATATATGAGAGTAGTGTGTCCAGTTTGATCAAGCAACACTCTAAGAATGAATAAAGGGTTTGGGGTTAGTGCCCCATAGTGCCATAGTTAACTGAAGGAGGCAGGGATTTTGAAGTTGTCTGGTAAGACTCTTACACCTTTGCCATCTGTGAGGGGCACCAGTAAGCAAACCTTAACTTCACACAGGTACAAGAACTGAGAACTAGACAATCCAGGCTTAACACATCCAGTTCAAAGAGGTGTTTCAAAAATAGCAAGCAGTTTATAAATGCCTGGAAATTAACCTTTCCAAGTATATGAAACTTGGGGGGGGGGTGAATTCTGAGCATTGTAAGTGTGTTAGTCATTTACTTGGCTAAAACATGGCAGCAATTGTTTCTGCCTAAACTTGTGGCGCTGGGGACACGGGTGGCGCTGGGGACGCGGGTGGCGCTGGGGACGCGGGTGGCGCTGGGGACGTGGGTGGCACTGTGGGACGCGGGTGGCGCTGTGGGCTAAAGCCTCAGCGCCTAGGGCTTGCCGATCGAAAGGTCGGCGGTTCGAATCCCCACGGCGGGGTGCGCTCCCGCTGCTCGGTCCCAGCGCCTGCCCACCTAGCAGTTCGAAAGCACCCCCGGGGGCAAGTAGATAAATAGGTACCGCTTACCAGCGGGAAGGTAAACGGCGTTCGGTGTGCTGCGCTGGCTCGCCAGAGCAGCGTTGTCACGCTGGCCACGTGACCCGGAAGTGTCTCCGGACAGCGCTGGCCCCCGGCCAATAGATGTGAGATGGGCGCACAAACCC